>NC_135539.1:96692085-97302442 GCF_045843805.1 Urocitellus parryii
AGCTTGTTAAGAACAAGGAGTCTATAAGCTTTCTGATAGTAGCAGTGTCACCCTCTCTACCCACTAGGCCACCATCATGACCCCACAAAATTTCAGTAAAATTAATTACACAACAACTCTCATACATAGTTGGTTTGAGAGAAAAACCAATACAGGAAGATGTGTTCCACTTGAGTCCCAGAGAAGGTACGGCCCCTGGAATTCAAAGGAATAGCATGAGAAATGGCCCTGCAGATATAAGCCGTTGAAATCATAGAAATTTCAGGGAGGGCATAGGACCCTCCATGAATGGAAGATTATTGAATCTAGTTTTACTAAATCCCAAATATGACTTCATTGCACATTTGCATTGTACATGGATTTTTCCCCCATTTTTTTTTTTTTTTTGCATTCCCATATCTACATTAAGACAGAGTCTCTCAGCTTGTCTTTGTCTATTATCTTTCTCTGCTCAGGTTCCTCTTATAACTGACTGCTCTATTTCCCTTTTTACCACACAAATGTCATGGTGAACACAAATTCATCTGCCCTGGAGTCTAAAATCCTTATAGTTGCCCATAGGACAAAATCTGCTTTCTAAAGTTACCCGCCATTTGCCAAGTTCTCTCCCCACTCACCGAGTTCTCTCCCCACCCTGCATCTAACTATCTCATTGATGGAGTCTCCTTCTTTCCAGTCACTTAGGTCAAAAACCATGAAGTCTTCCTTGAATGATTTCTGTCTTACACCCCAGACTGTGTCCTAGGATATAGTCAATCTGTTGAAATTACCTGAAAAATGTGCCCAACATCGAATAGTTCTGACTTTCACAGCTACACTGCTGATCTCAGCCATCATGATTACTTATCATTCTTCCTATGTGTCTCTTTGCTGCTTCCCTAGTGCTAACCTAGTATCCAGGGAGTGCCTGTTAAATCTCTCCTCAGAGCAAAAGGCAAGGGAAGTCCTCTTAATGGCCTATAAGACCCTGTACAACCTGTCTCTCCATTACCACTTTAACTTGATCTACTGTTTCCCCCTTGCTTATTTCCCTCCAGACATATTGGCCTCTTTGCTATTCTGCAGAGCTGGAGATTGGCTTACACCTCAGAGCTTTTGTACTTGTTAGTCCTTCTGCCTGGATTAGTCTTCCTTTGGATCTTCAGATGGTTCATTCCTTGAACTTCTTCAAATCTTTGCCCAAATACTACATTTGTCCCTGTGGCCTACCCTACCTATTATATGTACATTATGATCCTTCTTGTCCCTTCAGCCTGCTCTTGTACCTTCTCTGCTTTACTCTCTTCCCTAGCACTTCTTGAATTTGAAGTACTATGTAATGTACTTATTATCTTATTTGTTGTGTGCCTCTGCCATCAGCTCCATTGAATTCTCATATAGTGGGCAGTGAGATGTGTTTGTCTTATCCCCTGCTACTTGTCCAGGCCCTGACACATAGTAGGTGCTCATTTGTATTAGCCAGGGTTCTCTAGGGGAACAGAACCAATAAGATGTCCCAGCTTAAGGAGAGGAAGATAATTTGCCCTCCCACTGGGGCTTTTTGTCTTACCTGGTCCCTCAATGGATTGGATGATGCTTCTCTGCCCTGGTGAGAGCCATCTTCTTTACTCTGTCTATAGATTCAAATGCTAAGGTCTTCCAGAAACATCCTCATAGACACCCAGAAATAATATTTTACCAGCTATCTGGGCATGCCATAGGTCAGCCAAGTTGACACCTAAAACTAACCATCATATCACTTTTAGTGGCTGGATGGACTTTATTTACCTCCTCCCCTCACTCTTTCTGGAATCATGCTCAGCGGGCCCCACGTGTCCTGCTCAGTTGGCCCCAGCTCTTTACTCTTCTGGGGCCCCTCTTTCCTTCTTTTCCGATCATATCAATGCCCCAAGGATCAGACCAGCCTTCTACAGCCTTCTGAGCCCACTTCACCCCATAATGACGTCTCCCTTTTCTGGTTTCTTTGCACTTATCGCTAGCTCAGATTGCCCTTGTCACATGTGGGAAGTGACAGTCATCTATATAATTTCTTGGAGAGGAATGGCTTCCATTTTTCCTAAACTTGGTGATTCTTATAAAAAGAGAGGAAAAGAAGAAATCCAAGTGGCTACTGCAAAGAGAAGGCCTGCTCAGATGGACAAACCCAAAAGGACATTCTCAGTAGGCCATAGGATGAGGGTGTCAGGTTTGCAAGGTCCGGCTCCAGGGAAAGAAGTGGTCATGCCTGGTAAAGTCACAGCCCACCACTGTCTGGGGAGACACGGAACTGGCACATAGAAAATCCTATGGGAAAGAGAAAAGATGGCCAAGCCTGGAGAGAGGTGGGGACTCTGCAGCCTTGTCTTTCCAGATTCAAGTGATGAGCTGTCACAGAGATGACTCCCAAATCCTCAGGGTCTATACTTGGTATTTCCTATAAGGATTATAGAATACCATTTGCGGATCAAATATATTCTAATATGCTACAGTGTTTGGAAGGAAAGCTATGTTTGGAAGAATAGTAACCTAATTAACCTTCAAAAATATCTCAAGGGAGCCCCATTTCATAGAAAGGGAGCCCTTCCCAGAGATGGATAGTCGCCCATAAGTTATGCACAGTGATTCAGGACCATACACCATAACATTGATTTTTCTCGTCATTTTACATATATTTGTCATTCCAAGAAAGATAACGATTCTGTAAAGGCCCAGGACCGTGTTACACTGTACTTTCTCATCAAAAATGCCAAGTTATAGGGACATAATAGGTTCCGGATAATTGATGAGGTACTAAAATGAATGCCAAATATCTTCTTATTTCTATGTGAGTTATAAATAAGCACAAATTTAATGACATTATTTTTTGAAAATTCAGCATTGGAATTATTTAATATACTCTGTCCCCACTTAGAGGGTGACCCATGTAAAGTTAAGGAAATAGCTTTTAAAGGGAATGGAGGAGTCGGGGAGTTCCCCACAGCACAGAGTTGGAGAAGAATGGTTTGGGCTGTGGGGATCAAGCTCATGTAAAGCACAGAGGCAGCTCTGGCAAGCTAAGGCCCACAGAGAGGAGTCAAGGGTGGGTTCTGATGAACCACTTGCAGTTGCCCCTCTGCCTACCACCAGAATGCTCCAGGAGGCCCCAGTACCATTAGCAACCCTCTCCCAGCTTGCTTCTGCCATTAGGATGGCACCCTTTGGAGACAGACTAACTCTACCTCTCTTTCAGATCCAGAATCTCAGGGGCAGTATTGGATGCTGCTGATTCCCTCTTACCTCCCAGAAAAGGCCCAGAGTACAGCAATTCTCACAGGGGCTGTTTGCAGCACTTGTTGAGGTGAGCTGCAGGATCCTGCAAGGACCCCTTTGCCCATCAACTCACTATCCAATCTTCAAGTGATATAAGATGCTCCAGCAGTTGGGGAACCAGGAACTTATGGAGTGGCACCAAAAATTCACTTCAACCATCTCTCAGGATGGCTGAGAGCCTACTCTGCCCCCAACAAATTGCATTTGTCTCAGAAGTGTGCATGAAGCATTTCACCCCAGGGCAAAGCAAACATCGTACCAGGTGATCTCCGATATCCCTTCCAGTGTCAGGAAGCAATGGTTCTAAAATCAGGGCTTAACTAGCAGCAGACTCAAGCCCTTTGCTTATTTTCCTCTGCTGCCTGCATTTGCTTTTTCATCTTGTTCCTTATCTCCTCTGCCTTATGGGACTAAGAGTAAAAGGAAACTCAAATCCATCATTTTCACAGTTTGTTGGCAGCTCAAAATCACCAGTTTTGCAGTTTATTTGCAGCTGTTAGAAAAAGCGTTGTTAAGAAGGTTTTGTAAGTTTTGTTAGCCTGGTAGGGGAGAGAACAGTGTGATGGGATAAATACAAGCAAAGTTCCTTGCAGGTACAGGCAGGGAGTGACCAGCAACTCAGGGAAGTGAGAGAAAACTTTGGAGATTAGTGTACTGACATTGCAAATTGGGGCTTAAGTAATGCTTAGGAGTTGCCCAGGCCTGTGTCTTTGTTGTTTCATTCACTAGGAAACCACTACCCCAGCAATTTTTGTGGCTAGTTCTTCTTGTCCTTTAACTATCATTTCACATGTCACTTCTTTAAACCCAAGTGTTCTCTGATGGGTAAGCAAAATGTAACACACACACACACACACACATACACACACACTGGAATATTGTTCAGTTTTCAAAAAGGAAGTAAATTCTGATATATGCTATACTGTTTAAGGACAGACAAGGTAAGGCACTGAAGATAGCAGGATTTTATTTGGATGCAGCAAGGTTCAGAGGGCACAGCTTCTGCTGTAATCAATCAATCCCCTGAACCCCAAGTTCAGGTAGTTTCAGAATTTTATACCCAACAGTTAAGGGGAGGGGCTCAGAAGTTCACAGTCTGCAGAAGTTCACATAAAAGCATTTTTTTTCTTTCACTGTTCTGGGCAAGTTAACCCTTCAAGGACAACACCTGAGAAGGGGAGAACTGCTTCTTCCCTTTCTTTCCTCCCCCTGCCAGCTGTCACCATGGAGCCCAATTGGTAACTTCTCTTAGAAATGTAGACCTCTCTGTGAAACCCCAGCTCAAGGCCAGAGGCCTTGTTTGCATGTTTCTACAAACTAGTATACTGGATATGTTTGTGAAAAACGAGTAAGGGGGTGTCCAGCACCTGGAGTGCCGATTTCATATATATATATTAGTTGTAGTTGGACACAATACCTTTATTTTATTCATTTATTTTTATGTGATGCTGAGGATCAAACCCAAGGTCTCGCACACACAAGGCAAGCACTCTACTGCTGAACAACAACCCCATCCCTTAGTGCCGATTTCTTCCAGGCTAGCGGCCAAATAAAACAGGGCAACACAAAAATAGGAAGTTTATCTACATTGTAGAGACTCTTTTGCTGACAGTACTAAAATCAGCCATGGTGAAGATTTTTGGAGAAGCCCAGTTAAGACTTTTCCTGGAGAAAGGGGGCACCATTTCAGTACCATGGATGGACTTTGCAGGCATTACGCTAAGTGAAATAAGGTAGTCATGAAAAAGTGATTCCATGGATATGGAATATCTAAAGAAATCTATATGGGAGATCTAAATTCACAGAGACAGACAACAGAATGGTGTTTACAGGGGCTGGGGGGCGTTCTGGGGAACTGGGGTTTAATGGGTATAGAACTTCAGTTTGGGAGAGACAAAAAAGTTCTTGGTGATGATTGAACAACAATGTGAACACATTTAATATCATTGAACTGTACACTTGAAAATGGTTAAAGTGATACTATTATGTTATGTTATGTATATTTTACCACAATAAAATTTTAAGGAGTTAGATGCAATTACATATGAAAAAGAAAAAAATGTTACCTCCTCAGAGAGGCCCTCCCTGGCTACCCACCCAAAGAGGTCTCCTTGCCCCAGTTCCCTGTTTTGTTTTGTTTTGTTTTCCATTCCCTGATAATTTTCTTCCTGTCCTTTCACCACAATTTGTACTTGTTTTCTCATAAGCTTCTTGAGGGCAGAGATCTTGGCTGTTTTGCTCACTGCTGCATCTTCCTTACTTTGAACTTTGTTTAGCTCATAGTAGGTGATTGAGAAGGGCTTGTTCAAGGAAAGATGGAAGGCTCTGTAGAAAGTAAAGTGCAACAGATATGTCAAAATTGTGCATTTCACTTTGTCCATCTGTCTGGAAGGATTCCATGTAATGAAAAAAGTACAAGACTAAAGAAATCCAAATGCAGATCACTTTGTTGCTTAAAGCAGTAAAAATCTTGACTTGGAACATGCTTTCACTAGTGACTAATACAGGTCTGAGGCTAAGCCAGGACATGGATTGACAAGACTTCAAGAGCAATGGCTCCTTGAGGCTGCTTTTGGCTGCAAGAACAGAAACCTTGACTCAGAATGTTCAGACAAGGATGATGCATTCCTTCACATAAAGAAATGTGGAGGCGGGGACTCCAGCGACTGGTTAACTCAGCAGCTCAGCATGCCATCAAGCTTCTTTCCCTATTTCTGTTCTGTACCCTTCACTATGTGAACTTTGGTCTTGGGTCAAGGTGACTCCCTTAGTTTCAGATGTCACACTCAAAGACATGAAGAAGCAATCACTACTTTGGAAGAGGAGAGATTTTCCTTCCTTGTGTCTCTTTTGGGCAAGTGTCATAATTTTGCATAGAAGACCTCTAGCATGTGTCCTTGTCCAGAGTTGCATGCCATATTCGTGCCTAAGCCACAGGAAAGGGGAAAAGGACCACCATGTTGACTTAGACACATATAGACTTTTGGGACTAAGGATATGCCCAGCTTTCTCCAAAGGACATGGCAAATTAAGGAAGATGGATACACACACAAAAAAAGTTGTCATCTTAGGAAGAAGGGAATACCTTTTGGGAAGGCAGCCAGAAAAATTAGGGGTTTGGACCATAACACAATACTCATGGTTTCATGGGGTGAGATTCATGGGTCTTTCAAGGTAGGATTGAAGGGAACATTATGTAGTCCCCAGACCTGTACTGCTTTCCCACCACCAATGTTAGCTTATCTTAGATTAAATTGGCCACAAAGGATGGAATGAAATGATACATCCCTAGGAACTTGCTATTCAGCCAGGAGAGGACATGCGTATTACTAAATGAAAAAAGCCAGTCCACATGGCTATGGGTTGTAATTCCAATGAAATGACATCCTAGAAAAGTCAAAACTACAGAGACAATAAAAAGATTGGTGGCTTCCAGGGGTTAGAGGAGATAGAGGGAGGGATTCCTAGGGGCATCACAGGGGAATTTTAGGGCAGTGAAACTATTCTGCACGATAGTATGATGGTGAATACACATCATTATACATGTGTCATCAATTCTATGTAAACTGTGGGCTCTGAGTAATAATCATGAGATCACGTAGGTTCATTAATTGCAAATGTACCCCTCTGGTGGGAGATGTTAATAGTAGGGGGAAGTGAGGGTTGGGGGAGATATGGAAATTCTCTGTACTTTTGGCTCAATTTTGCTGTGAACCTAAAATTTTCTCTGGAAAATAAAGTAATTTTTAAAAAAATAATTTCACAGATGGATATGTGGTACGAAGAAAATGGGATGGAATCAGAGGATAGAGAATGAAGGGGCCCAAGTGGCCACATCAGCAAAGTGAGAATGGAAGCTTTTCTGAGGAGGTGAGAGATCTGAGTCATGTAAAGAAAGAAGCCAGGTGAAGATCTAGGAGAAGATTATCCCAGGTAAGATAAGCTCCTGAAGGCAGGAATGAGATGGATATGTTTTAGGGAATTGACTCAGCCTGTGTTACTGGAAGGTGGAAGGCATGGTAGAGATGAGACAGGAAAGTTCAGCGGGCTACGTGGACCATGGTGATGGGAAGTCATTGAACAGTTTTGAGCAGGGAAGGTAATAGGGTCTAATTAATTCTCTCAAAAAATCACTCACTATGTGGGAGAGGATGTGTTATGGTCAGGGAAGGTGGACAGCAAGTACAGAGACAGGCAGAGTTGGACGAGACCACTGGAGTCAACCTGCTGAGAGACCCTATGGGCTTGGTCTACAGTTTTGGCTGTGGAAATGTGGAAAGTATTGGAATCCAAGATCTACTTTGTAACTAGAGCCCACAAGACTTCCTAATAGATTGAGTATATGTGGAGGAGGGAAAGAGGCAAATCAAGCAAAGGAAATAATAAAAACGTGAAGAGAGAGCCTAGAGAATGAGATAAAATCTTTTTTAGTTAGTATTCTCGGATTATATCTATAATATATAAAGAAAAAACTTAATACCATAAAACAGAAAAACAAACAAAAAAGAAAGAAAGAAAAGAAAAAAGGAACAAATCAATAAATGGGCAAAAAAAAACTAAATAGGCATTTCTCAAAAGAAAAAATACAAATTCCCAATAAATATTTAAAATATGTTCAGCATTCCTAGCAATCAGGAAAGAATAAATCAAAACTACATCAAGATTTCTTCTCACTCTAGTTAAAATGGCAATCATCAAGTATACAAATAATAAATGTTGGTGAGGATGTGGGGGGGAAGTACATTCATACAATATTGGCCGGACTGCAAATTAATACAATCACTTTTTGAAGCAGTATGGCAATTCCTCAAAAAAAAAAACCAGGAATGGAACCATCATGTGACCCAGCTGTCCTACTCCTTAGTATTAATCCAAAAGAACTAAAATCAGCATATGAAAGTGCTACAGGCACATCCATGTTTATAGCAGCCCAATTCACAATAGTGAAGTCGTGAAACCTACCCAGATGCCTATCAACAGATGAATGGATAAAGAAAATGTGTGATAAAAAAAATCTGTGAGGTTAACAGAGAGCCTACATCCTGGGAGCAAATTTTTACCCCTCACACATCATATAGAGCACTAATCTCTAGAGTATATAAAGAATTCAAAAAGCTAAGCATCAAAAAAAAAAAAAAAAACCCAATCAACAAATGGGCCAAGGACCCGAACAGACACTTCTCAGAAGAGGATATACAATCAATCAACAAATATATGAAAAAATGTTCATTATCCCTAGCAATTAGAGAAATACAAATCAAAACTACTCTAAGAAATCATCTCACTCCAGTCAGAATTGCAGCTATTATGAAGACAAACAACAATAAGTGTTGGCAAGGATGTGGGGGAAAAGGTGCACTCATACATTGCTGATGGGACTGCAATTGGTGCAGCCATTATGGAAAGAATTATGGAGATTCCTTGGAAATCTGGGAATGGAACCACCATTTGACACAGCTATCCCTCTCCTTGGTCTATACCCCAAAGACTTGAAAATAGCATACTACAGGGACACAGTCACATCAATGTTTATAGCAGCATAATTCACAGTAGCTAAACTGTGGAGCCAAACTAGATGCCCTTCAGTGGATAAATGGATAAAAAAATGTGGCATATATACACAATGGAATATTACTCAGCATTAAAGAGAATAAAATCATGGCATTTGCAGGTAAATGGATGGTGTTGGAGAAGATAATGCTAAGTGAATTTAGCCAATCCCCCCAAACCAAATGCCAAATGTTTTCTCTGATATAAGGAGGCTGACTCATAGTGGGGTAGGGAGGGGGAGCATGGGAGGAATAGACGGATTCTAAACAGGGCAGAGGGGTGGGAGGGATGGGGGGACAGGGGATTAGCAAGGATGGTGGAATGTGATAGACATCATTATCCAAAGTAATACAAATTGGTGTCAAAATACTTTATATACAACATACTTTATATACAGACACGAATTGGTGTCAACATACTTTATATATATGAAAAATTGTGCTGTATATAAATGTGTAATAAGAATTGTAATGCATTCTTCTGTCATTTATTTTTTTAAAAAATCAATAAAAAGAGATAACATTTGAATAAAATTTTTTAAAAAAGCATGTGAGGGGCTGGGATTGTGGTTCAGCGGTAGAGCACTCGCCTAGCATGGGCAGGACCTGGGTTTGATCCTCAGCACCATATAAAAATAAAGGCATTGTATTGTGTCCATCTACACCTAAAAAATAAATAAATAAATAAAATAAAAAGCATGTGAATATACAAAAAAAAAAGAAAAAACCTTTTGCTTTTTTAGTTCAGTTAGTGTTTCTGAGCTCATAGAATAGTGATTGACATATAATAGGTGTCCAGTAAATATTTGTTGAATAAAAAATGAATGAATGATAAAAAAAAAACCAGGAATGGAATCACCATTTGACCCAGCTTTCTTACTCCTTAGTATTAATCCAAAAGTACTAAAATCAGCATATGAGACTGCTACAGACACATCCATGTTTATAGCAGCACAATTCACAATAGTGAAGTCATGAAACCAACCCAGATGCCTGTCAACAGATGAATGGATAAAGAAAATGTGGTATGTATGTACATATATGTGTATATGTATGTATGTGGTATGCACGCGCGCGCGCACGCACACACACACACACACACACACACACACACAATGGAGTTTTACTCAATCAGAAAAAAGAATGAAATCATGGCATTTGTCGGTAAATGAGTGGAATTGGAGAACACCATGCTAAGAAATAAGCCAGAAACAGAAAGTCAAGTTTTGATTTTTTTTCTCTCATATTCATAAACTAGAGCAAAATAAGGGGAAAGTGTGTCTGTGGGAGTGGTGATTCCCATGAAAATAGAAGGGAGGTCAGTGGCGTAGAGGAAGGGGACTGGAGGAGGGAGAAGAGTTGGGAAAAGTGAGGAACAGTAGAAAGCCATTGACCAGATTCTCCTGTGTCCACATACGAACACACTGCATAAATTTCACTGTTTGTGTATCCATAAAATACCAATTAAAAATAAATAAACAAATAAATAGAAAGACCAGTAGAGAAAGGGGGAGAGGAGAAGGGAGGAAGGGAGGGAAAGGGGAAGCACCAGGGACCGAAATGAAGCAAATTATATTCCATGTATGATTGTGTCAAAATGAGCCCCACTGTCATGTATACTATTATACACTAATGCAAAAATATTTTTTAAAAGAATGACTTGTGGGTCTTTGGTCCAAGCAACTATGGTTTCACTAAATGGATAAGGAAAATGGGGAAGCAGGGAGGAACCATTTCAGTGAACAGTGGAAAACTGAGACTTGTGTTTGGACCTGTCAAATCATCTAGGTGGACTGGCCATCTAAGTGGAGAAGTGAGTGGGTGATCCTGTGGCGTCTGACACTAAGCTATAGATATGAATCTGGGCATAGTTAGGTTAAGGATAGTGCTTTAAATCTGGAGATCACTTAAGGAGAGATTGTAATAAAGGAGAAATGAACTTAGGAGCTGTGTGACTTGAGCATCTTATAACTCTGCTGAGCTTGATTGTGAACTTGTCTATCAAGTGAGTTTTATAATAACTATCTTTAAAAATTGTTGTCATGATTAAGTTAGATAATGTTTACGAAAGTAACTGGCCCAAGTTTCAGTTCATGATAGATTCTAAAGAAATGCTAATTTATTAACTCTGTTCCATTTCCTTTGGAAATAAAAGACTTAGTATAAACCATTAAAATCAGACCTAAACAAAGTGAGTGTCTAGAACTTGACTTTTTCTTTTCTGATTGATCACCTTTCAAAAATTATTTCTTGGGCAATTTGTAGAATTTGCCCTAAGGGATGGCTAAGGAAGGATTGATATACAATTTCTCTGCCAAGAGTCCAGATATCTTAGACAGGTGTGTGAGGAGATGGGGTAGCGTAGAAGAGGAAGGGAAATGAGGGAAAATATATGGGTGAGCATATAGTGAAACAGGAATGGAAAAGCTGAAGATTTCAAACGTTAACCCTTCAGAGAATGCTGTCACAGCACAATAAATAGCGACATCCAGATGTGAATTCATTTGGTAAAAAGAGAGAAGTAATGGTGAGCTGGGCGTTGACCAGGTTGAGTGTAAGCTCCACAGAGGGCATCCAGAAAAGATGGAAGGTCAACAGCTCAAAGTAGAGTGGCTGGACTAAGCTAGTGACTCGGGATCTAAGGATCCCCTCAAGGAGGAGATGAATGGAGCCTGAGATTTGATGAGGTCATCTAAAAAATCTATAGAGAATGCCTTTTCCAGAGGGTTCTGTTATGGCTTGGATCTTTATATATCTTCCAAAGGTCCATTTGCTATAGCCTTGGTCGACAGCCTTGGCACTATTGAAAAACAGGGGAAGCTTTAGGAGGTGTGGCCTGATTGCAAGAAGTTATGTCATTGGAAGTGTGCCCTTGAAGTGAATATTGGTACCCTGGCCACTTCCTGTCTTTCTTTGCTTCCTGGCCTCCCTGAAGGAAATAGACCTCCTCTGTCATGAATATCCACCATGATATCCTGGGCTGCTGCAGACCCAAAGCAAATGGGCCAAGTGACCATGAACGGAAACTTCTAAAACTACACACCCAAGCAAACCTTTCCTCCTTTTTAAGTTGATCATATATTCATTGTGTTTCAGCCACAGAAATCAGATCAGCATAGGATCGTTTATTGCTATTTAATATTTCATGTGGGTATGTTTGGCTTCCTGTTGTGACTAGGAACTTCCTAATTGCTCTCCCAGTTTCTCAAAGATGACCTAGAAAATAACCGCTTTGCCTTTCCTGGCTTCAGTATCCTCAACTCTAAAAGAGACTAGAGATATGTGTTCCCATAAGGACTGAAGGAGATCATCTGTTATGACCGTTAGCACAGTGCTGGCACACAATAGATGCTTCTTGTATCTACAGAGGCCCCAAGAAGGCCCCCCAAAGAGAGGCAGATCACATTTCAGGCTATGAGGTTCCTTGACATCATCTCAGAACGCAATTTAAGGACGGGTCAAAGTGAGATACAGATTGATTTTATTGAGAGAAAGCAAAAATACACACTCTGAGAGACAGGGTAGAATGCAGGCATTGGAGAGGAACATGCTAGCTTCCCTTTAGCAAGGCATATTTATGTATGTAAAATCTATAGCACAAAGACATGATCTAAGGGGGCATTTTTAGTCTTTTGTGTTTGTGACTTGACATGTTAATCATCACCTACTAGGAGTTGTTTTCTTTCTTTATTCCTTTGTTTTTGATGAAAAATGTTTATTGACTTCCTCATCGGGGTTTCACTGTTCTGCTTTGTGAACTTAAACAGTACCACATTCGTGTAATGTTGAGGGTTTGATCGAGAGCATGACTTATAGATGAAATAATTAGATCCTAAAAATATAAATCACAGAAATATCTATTTGTTGAGCAAAACATTCTTACACCTGTTTTTTTTTTTTTCTTTAGGTCCAGATCAAGAGAGTTTATTCATGGACCTGTGGGTAGTTTGTGATCAAAGTATGTAGGAGTGGACTTTAAGTCTGGACTTGACATCACGGCCACTCTTGCTCTGTCCTGCATGTCTCTTTCCTACCTGCCCTTATATCTTCTATCCTACCTCAAACGGATATTGAATATTACCTTGATTCTATGTATTAGATTCACCAGTGACCGAGCAGGTTTGGAGAAATGCATGGACTTGGAGCATGTGGTCTCTGATGTAAAGGGGGAAAAAAAAGGGCCTGTCCTTCCTAGAAATCAGCTTCAGGGTTCCCAGTATCTCAGGGTCTTCCTACCTTCCCCTGCTCCCTCACTGGGATCTGACTCCATCACGGCCACTCAGGAGACACCCAAGCTTGAACCTGACCTTTGTTGCTTGTTCTGCATCAGTCCATGCTCTGATGAATGAGGGAAGGTGGAGAAAAGTTTAATTAGATTTCTCTGAGCTTCAAAGCCAGCAAGGGAGCCCTCAGGCTGTCTGATGTGTCCGTAGCTTCAGGCTACTTCTGAATTATATTTAGGGCCATAAGAAATCAGCTCCCGAGGCGGAATCTAGCTCAGCCAGCACGGAGCAGGCTCTGAGAAATTTATCACTGTGGAGCACTGGGATCTTGACTTTCCAGATTATCTCTCTCAGAAGCCAAGTAGATGCCAGGCATGGTGGCACATGCCTGTAATCCCAGCAGCTCAAGAGGTTGAGACAGGAGGTTCATGAGTTCAAGGCTAGCCTCAGCAATGGTAAAGTGCTAAGCAACTGAGACCCTATCTCTAGATAAAATATAAAATAGGGCTGGAGATGTGGCTCAGTGGTCGAGTGCCCCTGAGTTCAATCCCTGGTACCAAAAAAAAAAAAAAAAAAAAAAAAAGCCAAGTAGAACTCCCTGGGGATGGGGGAGCTGGGTGGGAGTGTGCAAGGCATGTGTTCTTTTAGAAATATAACTACTATCCATCACCATGCTCATGGCCTCCTCAATTTTTTTCTAAGCAATTTGAAACAGCCATTGAAAAGTTCAGAAGTGGTTCAAACTGAGCTCATGTGATGATTTTTTGGCTCACTGAAGTGCTGGGAAGCCACCTGGGATCTTATATCTGGACTTGGCTATTGCTCGGAAAATAGCAACCACATGCCCCATGGATCCTGGATGGACAACAAATAAATATGTCTTTAGACATCTCAAAGATTTGCTCAACCTGAGCAAAAATTTAATTTAAAAAAATTAAATCAAATTTTGACAGTTTTCAATTCACAGAGACATTTATAAGAATAGTACAAAACATTTTCACTCGAATACACCCAAATGTTAACATTTCACTACATTTGTTTTATCCCTTTCTCTTCTACAGTATATATTGATAAGACTATCAATATTTTCCAACCCATAGACTCTCTTCAGATTTCACCCCTTTTCCTGACAACATCCTTTGTAGCAATAGAAAACCTAGGACTGTGTGTTCAGTTGTTATACCTATTTGTTTTCCCTGAATGTAGACCTGTGATCGAATCTTTTTTTTCTTTCACATTCCTGATGTTGACATTTTTTTTATAGTATAGACAGGGTATTATTTAGAATGTCCCTCAATCTGGGTTGGTGTGTTTCTTCATGGTTGCATTTGGGTTGTGTGTTTTCAGTGATAATGCCGCAGAAGTGGTGTGGTCTTTTCTGTGAGCCTGGAAAAGACCTGCTGTCCCTTAAATCTCCAAAACTATGAGCCAAAATAAACCTTTTCCCTTTATAAGTTAATTATCTTGGTCACCTGCTGTCCCTTTGTCTCATGATTGGTGATATTTACTTTGATCATTTGGTTAAGAATGGTATTTGCCAAATTTCTTTCTAGTAATGTTCCTTTGTAAAATAGCATCTCTTTGCTTGGAATAGTTACTTTGTAATTAAGAAATGTCTGTGGGGAGATACTATATTTATTCTTGCAAAAAATGAGGTAGTGAGTGTCCCTCCTGAGCCCTCACTGAGAATGAACCTGTCTGAGACTGTCTGGTGAGCTGGGCCAAGGGAGAAGTCAGTTTGCAAGATCTGAATCAAACTGGGCCTCTGAGCATGGCTGAGGGGGATTTGTACCAGGCTCTTGGATGAAAGAGAGGGAGCAGGGGGCTGCAGGCAAAGGCTGAAGAATCTGTCTTGCATGAAAGACTATGAGCCACAGGAATGTGTATTCCTATGAAAAATCATAGTCCCTGGGGGACAGGGACATTCATTCTGCATATTCTGGGAACACAGTGCCCTGGGATGTAAAATCTGAACCTAGTAGCAGTGGCAGTGTAGAGGGACAAGGACTCTGGGGGTTCACTTGGATAATGCCAGACACTTTTTATCTGGGCTTTCTGGAGAATAGGAGCAAGAAAGAGGCAGGCCATGGCCCACACATCAACTAGGATGACTGCACCCACTGCCTGGTGCATGAACAGGTGATAGCTTTCCGTACTATAATGAATGACCAAGATAGTCAACTTATAAAGGGAAAAGGTTTATTTTGGCTCATAGTTTTGGAGATTTAAGTCCATGATTAGTTGGCTGTATTTCTTTGAGCCTCTGACAAGGCAGCGTACCATGATGGAAACATGTGGCAGAGCAAAGATACTTATACCACACGTCAGAGAACAAGAAAAGGAAAGGGCTGAGTCTGCCTGGTGAGGTTTACCCAAGAGGCTAGCGAGAGAAAGAAAACACGCCAGGGAGTGAACTTTTATTGGGGAACAAAAAATTCAAGGGAAAATTCCATCCAATGAAGGTCGGAGGGGCAGCATTCCAAGGTCAGGGTCAGTGATTGGTCTTCGGGTCAGTGGCCAGGCACACCTCCACACGGACAAGTCCTTGCACCTGGGACAGGGTGAGGAAGACTCTGACACAGTTGTGTCTAAGCGCCTCTCACTCAGCTAGGGAGGTAACTCAAATCACATGCGAGAATGGCTTCCCACAGCTGAGGTCCCACAGTCCTCTTGAACGGCACCCTCCCCCCAAAGACCTAAAGACCTCCCATTAGGCCCCACCTCTCAAAGGTTCTACCACCTCCTAATAGTGCCACCTTAGGGACGAAGATTTTAACACATGGGTCTTTGGGGGACATTTTATACCTAAACTATACCAACAGGTACTTTCAGAAGCAAATTTGCAGGAATCTAAGATTGGAAAGAGACCACAGTCAATTAAAATTAAGAGGTGCTTCATGTTAGAGAATGGAGATGCCATGGGACGTAAGTTCCAATCCATTCAACACTTTGGCCTGGCAAATCATCTCTGAAAAATTACACTAATCAAAATAGAAGTGAGTTTTGGTTTAATTCAGAATGCAGTGCCAACTAGGTGAGTGGTTCCCTCTGCTAGTGTCCCATGTTTGTCAACACAATTAGTATCCTCCTGCTCATTCATGGGCCCTCCCTTGGGTTTTGAATGATAGTCATAATTGTCCTCCTCTCGTATTACGTGAACTCTGAAGGAACCAACTCATAACTAGGTGCTTGCATAGGTTGACAAATGCATGAAGAGTCTTGCTTTAAAGAAAACACACAAGGAAGAGACAAAAGGAAATTTTGTGATTTCTTGAGAAGAGCAGCTTCATTGAATCCACCAATCAGTTCCTCAGGGAATATTGCCCAATCTTTCATTTAAGTGAAAATCAGAACATTATTATCTCTGGTGTGTGAAGAAGGGATCCTAAAGAATATTTACAATGGTATTAATTTTTCATTGACTCAGAGATAACTAGCATTTCCAAAATTCCACTTTGATTGTATGTGGGTACTACATCAAATCAAGCTCTGCACATCTCTTTAAGCATGAAGAGGCAGTATGCTAGAAAGGCTTAATTTGAGATGCTATGTGCATTTTCCATTGTGTACGCTTTAGTAGTTTCCATTTGGAAGTTGTTGGTGGTACAGTGTTTTCTGCAATACAGTCTTTACATCAAGCTTTTGAAAACATGCCAAGATTTACAGAGCAGAATAGCCACGTGCTCTCACTTGTTACTTCATAAGCGATTCTGAAGCTTTGAGACCTTCTTGTGGCAGGACTGGATGATGCCCCAGGGCTTCAGACACCTGCCCAGACACCTGGAGGGATCTGGATCTGATTCCCTCTTCACAGGGTGGGGTGTGTTCTCTGGTTTCCCTTGTGCGGAGGTCATCCCACCTGGAGCAGGGAGTCACATGGAACTCATGAAACAGTTGTCGGAGAGTCTGACCTGGCCAGCAGGGACCTTTCCACCAGGCTGAAACATTTCCATTTCAGTAAATATTTACTGGCAGCTAGCACCAGAACAGATGCTCTGGGATGAGAGTTCAGGAAATACAAACAGCACCTGCCTTCAAAAGATGGACAACCTATTTGGGATTCAACCAACATTTATTGAAGAAGCATGATAGAAAATGAAGAGCCTGGGACGGAAATCACTGGGTTTGGGTTTGGACCCTGAAATCCCATCACACGGTCTCAGCTCCTCTGGATCCCCATTGTAAATGGAAAATAACAATTCTTATCATGTAGGTTTCTTGCAAAGAATAAGGAGAGTGTGGACATAAAAGCATTGTGCAATGTATGGTGCAGAATAAGAAGAGCTCATTAAACTGTCACTGGTTATGAGGGACTCCATGTCGTAGGCACTTATACCTTCATTACCTCCCATCAACTCTAGGAGCATGGTGTTGATATGCCCCACTTACAGATACGGAAGCCTGAGGCCAGAGAGAAGGGCTTACTGGTAGTTAGGTCAATCATCAGTACAGCTGTGTTTGACCCAGGCCTGCTGGCTCCAGACTGGATGATGCCCTCCCCACTCTGACACAATTGGCCATTGTGGTGTCAAGATCATTGATCGAGAAGAAATATTCTGGCATTTTCGTAGCAAAACACACCACTAATAACAATGATCTCTTACCTTGGTGTAATCCCTTTAACTTCCTCAAGTGCTTTCACATCTATTATCTTCGATCCTGTCTGCTCCAAAGAGGTTTCTTTTTTTTGTTCAACCTGGAAAAAAAAAAAAAGAATCACTCCTGCCAGGGCTTTTTCTGCCAGGAATCTCTGACTGTGCTAAATCGTGGCCAAATTAATGTTCTGGATGGTGTCTTCTTTATTGTGGGCAGGAGTAGGGTGGCTTTTCTTATGGGGCATTGTTTCTATTGGGGGCTTTATGTAGCACCCCTACCGTGGCCCAGCCTACTTCCAGCTCCTTCCTGCTTTCTTTCATGAATTGGAGGAACAGTGCCTATTTTTCACACTGTTTTAAAAGCCTCAAATCCATCTTGTGGTGAAGCAAAAGTCACACTGGGAAGATACTTGGGACAGTCGGTCCATTCTTATGTCCCCTGGAGTGTGCATTCCCACCCCTGTGTGTATTTGCTGCGTTCCTCAATTGCCCTGTCTAATGAGTGACGTTCAGTGAACACTGATTGGTAAAACTATGGGAGTCTGGCTGCTCACGTTGGCGGCTCCCTGCCAAAATCCAAATGCTGCTCATTCACGTGTCCCCTCTCCATCTCCTCCAGTTTGGCTCAGGGGTGCTCACATTAATATTGGTTATATGAAATAGGCACATTTTATTCCTTCTCTCTGAGCAAGGCTATTTTTCAAACACTAAGCATAAATAATTATTCAAGAAACACTTCGCAAAACAAGCATTGTAGGACAACCAGGCAATCCAAAATCTATTTCAGAAGCTTTTACAAAAAGCAGGAAATTTGGGACGGGGGGAAGCAGGTGCTGCATTCATTTCAAGATAAATGTCTGTGCATCCACAGGACAGGGTGAAGTGGAGGTGGGGGGCTGCCTGACTAGCTCCTAATAGAGTGGATGGAGAGGCATGGCAATGGGTTCCGTTGCCTCTCAGCTCCAAGTCAAAATGTCTGCAGACTCAAGCAACCCTGACCATAAAGGTAAGAATGAAAGCCTTTTTTTTTTTTTTTTTTTGGTTCTGATATTTGTAGGAAGCATAAATGCACTAAAGTAAGAATTGACTTAGCATTTCTAAACACTGAGTCCCTCCCTATGCATATAACCTGGTATGAGGGTTTTTTTGGCCTCACCATTGCTGAGGCTGGCTTTGAACTCACAATCCTCTTGCCTTAGACTCCTGAGCTGCTGGGATTACAGGCGTGAGCCACCACTCCTGGCTAGGTGAGAGTTTTAATAACAAAGCAATACCAGTACAGGCTGACAAGCCACGTCTTGGGTGGGGATCTCCATAGCAGCCTTAGAGGAAACACAAGACTGCCTGCTGAGTTCAGCTCTATTTGTTTCTTGTGTTTTGATCACATGGGTTGTTGCTCTAGACTCCTACTGAAGGGGCCCACAAACAGTAACACTGCTAATGTCATTTTCCAGAACAAGCTGCTTCACATACATTATCTCATTCACCTCACGATAATCCAGTGATGTAAGTATCCTTATTATGCTCATTTTTCAGTTGGGGAAACTGAGTCTTGCAGAAGGTCAGTCTACTGGGAAAGTAGCATTTAAACCCAGCACTGACTGGCTCTACATCCCATAGTGCATACCACACCCTTCTGTCCTAGCCCCCATCCAAGGGTAAACCACCCTCCTGTCTGCAGCAAAGATTAATTGAGCCTATCTTCACATTTTACAGCATGTGCTCTTTTGTGTCTGGCACCTTCCACTTAACATTAAGGTTGTGAGATTCATCCATGTCATTCATGCCCTCTGCTGTCTGGACTCCACTGTTGCTATGGAAGCCATTGTGTAGCCTGAATGTAGTCACCCATTCATCATTGATGGATCTCAAATTGTTTCCCATTTTGGCTATTACAAAACACACTATTACTAACATATAAACTTTTAAAATAGTTTATGTGAAAATCATATCTGTGAATAATAACAGTTTTAAGGTTTTTCTCTTTCCAAACCTTTTACTTCTTTTGTATTTTCTTCTCCATTTTAAAAGCCTTTGCAGTTTCATCATCAAAAATAATGTAGGTTTTTTTGTGAAGAGTCCTTTTATGAGATTAAAAAAAAACCTTTCTATTCTGAGCTAGTTAATTTTTTTAACAAAACCATAAATAGGTATTTTGAATTTCATAAAATGTGCTTTCTCCTTATTGAAATAACCATATTGCTTTTGTTCTTTTAATATGCTAATAAGGTAAATGATAATTACAGATTTTCTGAAGTTAAGCTTTACATTCCTGGAATAAACTCAGCTTAGTCATGTATTATCTTTTTTCATAAAGAGCAGGATTCATTTTGCTAATATTTGTGTAGGATTATTGTCTTTATGTTCATGAATGAATGTTTCCCTATGAATTTTCTCTATTGTATTCTTTGAGTTTTAGTATCAAAGGTACAGTGGACTCATTGAATAAGTTTTCTTTCTTTATTTCCTCATTTTTTTTTGCTTTGGTACTACAGATGGAACCCAGGGGCACTCTACCACTGAACTACATCCCTGGCCCTTTTTATTATTTTATTTTGCGGCAGGGTCTCCCTAAGTTGCCCAGGCTGGCCTTGAACTTACAATTCACCTGCCTTATCTTCCCAAGTAGCTCAGACTATTGGTGGTCTCATTTTTTTTTTCTCAAGGAGTTTGCATAAGAGTAGAATAATACATATGGCCTATTGATTAGGCTTGATACCTCATGTCTGTGTGTGATGATTCTCTTTGTTGGAAAATTAAAGAACTGATTGACTTCTTTTAGCAGTTATGGGCTATTGAGTCTGTAAATTTGGGACTGTTAGTTTTTGTTTTTTTTTTTTTTTTAAGAAATGTCTTTATTTCTTCTAAGTTTCTACATCTTTGTGTATCCTTTGGCATATATCTTTTATAGTATGCTTTTACCATTTTAGTCTCTACTGGACCTCTCATATCTTTTTATTAATTTATTATTGTCTAGTTCTAAATATTTTAAAATTATTATTTTTAATCCATAAAGTATTTAGAAGTGGCATTTTAAAAATCTATCTATCTATCTATCTATCTATAAATATATATACGGGGATTGAACTCAGGGGCACTCAACCACTGAACCACATCACCAGCCCTATTTTGTATTTTATTTAGAGATAGGGTCTCAATGAGTTGCTTAGCATCTCGCTTTTGCTGAAGCTGGCTTTAAACTCCTGCCTCAGCCTCCTGAGCTGCTGGGATTACAGGCGTGAGCCACATGTAAGTATATATTTTTGAGTTCCAATTTAATTGTATTGTAAATTGAAAGCTCAGTCCATATGATACTTGTTTTTTGATAGTCTTTATTTACATTTCTCTTATGGCCCATTCCAGGTCAATTTTTGTAAATATTCCATTGTTATATGGTCTATATTTGTATAAAAACCAAACTTGCTAATTGACTTTTTGTCTATCAAAAAATAAAAGAGGTATCTTGAACTTATTCCAGTGATGACCTTGATTTCTCTATGTGTTCTACCATTGTGCTTTATGGATATGTAAGATTTTTAGAATCGTTGCATCTTCCAGATGAATTGAACATTTTGTTATTAATATCCTCTCTCTATACTATGCTCTTCTATACTAAAGTCTCTAGTTCCTGACAGCAGAAGGCTTTCTTTTGATTAATATTATCTTTTACTTCCAACCTTTCCCTGTCCTTATGTTTAAATGTGTCCCTTGTGAATATCACATGACTAAAATTTAGAAATATCTAGTGAGACAATCTTGGTCTATTATGTGGTGAGTTTAGTCGTTTTTCATTCATTGTGATGACTGACATATATGTATTCCTTTCTAGTATTTGTCACTTTTTGCTTCTTATTGACCCACATTTTTCCTATGTCCCATTTCCTCTTCTTGACTACTAAAACTTTGCATTTTTGCTTGCTTCTTATTACATTTTTCCTTTCACTTGTTTGGAAGTTATACTGTATTCTATTTCTGTTCTTTTATGGTTTCTTCTGAAAATTTACCATGCAAACCTACTAAACTCTAATATGAGTATCTCAACACTTTTGCCAAATCACAGAAGCATTTCTTCTCTTAACTTCCATACTATTGTCCTTTGGTAATTTGATTTTGTTGCTTTAAATGTTTTTATTTCCATAAATAAAACTTGAAAATCAGATATTATTATTATTATTATTTTATTTTTTTAAGAAACAATGTCTATTAACATTTAACCTACTTATTTACTTTTTTTTTTTTTTTTTTTTTTTTTTTTGCATTACAGGATGTTTTTGCAGGGTTATTTTCCCTCCTCCTGGAAACAGTACATCTTTTACAAGTTCCTTTGGCTTGGGTCTGTTTGTAGTAAACTCTGTTTCTGTTTCATTGAAAATGTGTATATTTCACTCTCGTGAGTGAAGATATCTTTGCTGGGTGGACAATCTTAGAATGACTGTTATTTTCTCTTGGCTTTTAGGAGATAATATTCCACTGTCTCTTGACTTTGGCTTTTGCTGTTGAGAAAGTTGCTGCCATTGTGATTGTTATTTCTTTGTATGTGATTCATTTTGTTTTTCAGGGATTTGAAGATCTTCTGTCTGGTTTTAGTGCTCAGCAAGCTATTTTCAATGTGCCTAGCTTTGATTTACTTGTTTTGTTGGGATATTGTTGTGTTTCCTGTGTCCTCGCTCTTGACTTCCATGAGTTCTAAAAATAATCGTTTATTTTGCCTTATCCTCCATTTTTCTCTATTCCATCCTCCTGAACTGTGGTTTGATATTGTAGCTTCTCACTTTATCTTCCATATTTCTTAAACTTTTTTTCCCATGGTATATTGTGTTTCTTTGTGCTACATTGCCGCATTCTGGGAAATTCCAATAGCTCTATCGTCAAATTCACTAATTCTCTCTTCAGTTGTATTTAATATGCTATTTATCTTATCCTCTGTGGGTTTTTTTAAATAGCAAAAAACATATTTTTACTTTTAAAATTCTATTTCTTTTTGAAATATGTCTAGTTATATATATTATTCCTTTCTACATATTCATTTTTAGAATTTCATTGCTTCTTTTAAACATGCTACATTGGTTATTTTTTATTCTAATTAATACTTCTAATAGCTCAAGTCTGTATGGGTCCTAGTTAATTTTATTTCTGCTGATCATCTTTCATTATGATTTGTTTCCTTGTGTAGTGATCTTTGTGAGCTCATATTTGACTGATCTTAATTTGTGGAAAACCTGAGAGTTTAAATTAAGCATGGCTTGTCTCCAGAACATATTTGTGTTCATTTCCACCAGGATCATGGGGCCCCAATTAGCCTGGACCAATATTTTCTCCTTCCAGAGTCCCTAGTCTAAACTAGGGAACCTCAGAGTCATCTTCTCCTCCTTGCTGTAGTGTTATTTGGAATTGTCCTCAGACTAATTCTACCTTTGTGCATACTGATTTGTGTGTGTGCTCATGTGTGTGTGTGTGTGTGTGTGTGTGTGTGTGTGTGTCACTGTGGAGGCTACTATTTATTCCATAATCCCAGAAATGCAAAAAAAAAAAAAAAAACAAAACATGAGGTATGTGAAGGAGATACCTGTTTTGAATCAGGCTGGCCCTCAAGATACCAAGTTTCAGGCTGGGGTGTGGCTCAGTGGTAGAGTGTTTGCATCTCATGGGCACATCTTGGGTTCAGTTCCCAACACCAGAAAAAAAAAAAAAGAAAACAAAAGAAAAACTAGTCTCTTACACTGTGAGAAGTTTGGACTGGTTTTTACATTAACAAAAAGGGGAAAGAGTATAGAATCCAGGAAAAAAGTGGAAATGTTTCATTGTCATTTAAGCAGTCTTCAATAAATTCTAGTTATTGCTTGTGGCATATACTTTTCTGTATCTTATAATTTGTCCTGTGGCTATCTTATATATGTGAAGCTGGTCTGGTACCCTTTCTTTAGAATCCCAAGAACACCCTTGCCAACTCTATACTATTCAACTAACAACCCCCAAATGCCCAATTGGCAAGTTGGACCCAGTATAATGCTGTATGCTGTAGTGCCATAATGGTCATTCATAGGGCTCAGAGAAGGCCTGTGACCCAGGTTGGTCTACTCCAAGCCTTCTTCTGGGATTTTCCACGTCAGAGGCCAAAACAAAAGTGTCTTTTCTTGGATTGTGAATGGAATGCACATAAACTGGAGGCTTTTGGTGGCCATCTTCCATTCCTCATAGACACAGTCAGTCTCAAGGCTTGGTGGACACAGGGACCTATTTCTGAGCTAAACCTAATGAAGATATTTAAGATATAATTATAAAGAAGTATGGTTAGTCACCAGAAGTATATGGATCCAGACTGGATCCGTGAGGAGACTTCCTTACTGTGATACCACTGAGACCTGAACCTTCTGCCCCTTTAGTCACCTACAGGGCAGTGAAAGAACCAAGACTTTTAGCAATGACTATCACCCACCCAACACTAGTGACAATTAGGCCAATGAGGAAAATAAGATCCAGAACTTTTTTGAGTGGTCCCCGGCAAATCTTTTTGAGAATTAGCTTGCCTCTGCTTAACCTCAAAAAATACAAACTTGCCAGTAAATTCGACCCATCAGCTCCTTTGAGTTAGAACATCTGCAATATCAGAGTGAAACAATAACTCCTTTTGAAGCTCAGAAAAATTAACTGGAAATAGAACTATTCTGCTTCAAGTGCTGTTAAAAAGGAAATGGGTCCTATGTAACTAGACATAGAATTGGAAAATTCCCAGAACTTTCCGATTTTTGAAAAAGACAAAAAAATCAATCAAATTGGCAAGTGCACGATGTCTCCAAAAGATTTTTTTTTAAAGCCTACTATTGAAAAACTCTTGATTATGCCAGAATAACACAAAAGGAAAAGAATATGGCTCCATATCACTTCAGTATCATTCCAGACCTAGAAAGGATTAAGGCCTGAGAATGCTCAATGGAGTTAGTAGTTTTCCCCTCAATGCAGAATCGCTACAGGATCAGAAAGAAGGGAGAATGCTAATAAAAGTGGGCCAGATGTGGAATTAATTCAATTATTCAGTCATTAGAGAAACACTTAGAAAATCCTAAAGTCAAGTAACTTCTTTGAAACTCCTGATGTCTTCCATTTTTTTTACATATTTATTTTTTAGTTCTAGTTGGACACAATACCTTTATTTTATTTATTTATATGTGGTGCTGAGGATCGAACCCAGGGCCTCACTCATGCTAGGTGAGCACTCTACCACTGAGCCACAACCCCAGCCCCCTGAAGTCTTCTATTTTAACGATCATTGCCAGTCTTTAAAATTCTACTGTAAAACATATGTATATTTTAGCATTTGACAAGAGTTAGGTTAATTTGCCATTAATTCTTCCCAAATTCTGAGTATACTTTAGAAAAAAGATTTTTAACAATAAGAATTTGTCCAGCATTAGACTCAAGACAATATTTCATAACAAAAGTTAAATCGGAATTCTTATCATGTGTCAGGTACTCGACATTTCTTGCGTGTATTCATCCACTTAATAACCACAACTTTATGAGTTATATACTTTATTTTCTTTTCATGGATAAAGAAACATGCATGAATTGATTAAGAACCTTGCCTAAGGTTGCTTGTCAGTTCCGCAGAGGAGCCTGGATTTGAACATGGGCACTCAGGCTACAGAGCCTAAGTCCTAACCACTGGGCCCTATTTCCTCTTAAAAGGCCATGAAAATGACATTGGGGAGGCAAGGAGACTTGGGTTCAAATTCCAGCTATATTACTTACTAGTAGCAGCATCGTAGAAATCTTGTCCAATCTCACTTCTGTGCTTTTGTTCCTTATCTGTGAAATACCATAATACTTATGTCATTGAGTGTTCATCAAATTAAAGGAGACAAACTAATGTGAAAGAGCCTAGTGGGTTCCCTATGTCTGGCATATAATAAGCTTTTGATAAGGTCTGGCTATCAGAGAGTATGATGCATTGATCCCCTTGTTTAGATCTGATATGAACTTAAATACAAATGTTTAAGTCAGAACACCAAGGTTAATATATTTTTGCAGAGAGACTCTTTCCCAACACAAACTCCTTTAAGACATTTCAGTTCTGTAATCAGTTTTCTAAAGTATCTAGTTGCTGTTTCCAAATTTTTCTTTTTTCTTTTTTGTTTTCTACTAACAAAAGATTAGTTGCTTTGAGATGAATTGCACTTATTGATCTGTGTTTTTGGCAATATAAAATGTGACCAATTATACTCTCTGCCATTGTAGACTTTCCTTTATGAGAATAATTTCTACCCAGCTCATGTTTCTTGGGTCAAGGTCTAAGTGTTATAAAGAAAGTTTGACTCCATGATTACATTTTAGTCAATAACCAATGTTACTAACTGTGATTTTAGCAACGATTGATTTTTGTCTTCAGTTTCTACCAAATCTAGTTTTTCTGGAGTCAACTTTTGAAGTTCTCAAGAATAAAATGTTGTTATTATTATTATTATTATTATTATTATTATTATTATTATGTGCCATTTTCTCCCAACAATGTACATTGTGCAGTTTTAGTAATGGGAATTTTGTTTTGTTTTTATAAACATTTTTTTGAGATCATTGCATTCTCACATGCTGTGTGAAGAAATGATTCAGTGAGATCCTGCATGCATTTTACCTGTTTCCCCCCATAATCACTTCTTGTAAACTATAGTACTCTATCATACAGGATATTGACAGGATAAAGTCAAGATACAGAACATTTCCATCACCAAGAGCATCCTTCACATTTCAATTCCATATGTCACATCTACATCTGTCCATCTCTAGTCCACCAGTAGTCCCTGATAGTCTATAATATGTTCTCCATTTCTACAATTTTGTCATTGCAATAATGCTATATTTAAACAGAACTACACACTGTGTAATCCCTCAGGATTGAATTTTTTTCACTCTGCATAATTCCCTGGAGATTCATCCAAATCATTGTGTGTGACAATAGTTGGGTTCTTTTCATTGTTGTGTAGTATTCTGTGGTCAGGCTGTACCACAGTTTGTTTAATCTTTCAGCAATGTAAGGACATCTAAGTTAACCCTGTTTTCAGGCTATTGTGAATAAAGCAGTTATAAACATTCATGTGCAGGTTTTTGTTTCAACATGAATCAATATAAATTTCTCTGGTAAAAATTCTACAAGTTCAACTACTGGGTGGTGCCACTTTTATACATGGCTTTTCAGAGTGCTTACGCCATTTTATTTTCCCAGCAGCAACATATGAGTGATGAGTTTCTCTGCATCCTTGCCAGCATTTGGTGTTGTCACTCTTTCTTATTTTAGTCATTCTGGTTGGTGAATAATGATATCTCATTGTGGTTTCAATTTGCATCTTCCCGCTCTGTAGCTTGTCATCCCATCCTCTTAACAGACTCCTTCACAGAGCGAAGATTTTAATTTTAGTCAAGTCCACTTTATCAATCTTTCCTTTATGGATTGTGCTTTTGGCATCAAGTTTAAGAACTCCCTGCCCCTAGATCCTGAAGATTTTCTCCTGAAAGTTTTATAATATCACAATTTACATTTAAGTGTAGTATCCATTTTCAGCTAATTTTTTTTAAAAGAGAGAGAGAGAGAGAATTTTTTAATATTTATTTTTCAGTTTTTCGGTGGACACAACATCTTTATATTATTTTTATGTGGTGCTGAGGATCGAACCCAGTGCCCCGTGCATGCCAGGCAAGTGCGTTGCCACTTGAGCCACATCCCCAGCCTCTCAGCTAATTTTTGTATAAGATGGGAGGCTTAGACTCAATTTCTTTCATCAACCCCCCCCCATCTACTTGCTCCAGCATTATTTGTTGCAAGATTCATCCTTCTCTGTTGAATTGCTTTTGCATCTTTGCCAAAAATTATAGTCAGACCCATTTCTGTGTCTCTGTTTTTGACTCTCCTTTTACATTCCTTTGATGTAAGTGTCTGGTCCTTTATCAAGACAACACCATCTTGATTACTGTAGCTGTCTAGTAAGTCAGGACATCGAATAGACCAATTCCGCCCTCTTTTCTTTTTTGAAATCATTTTAGCTATTCTAGTTCTTTTGCCTTTCTGGATAAATTTTAGAATAATCTTGTCTGCAGCTACAAAAAAATCTGGCTGGGATTTTGATAGGAATTACAATAAATCTGTATCTCGGTTTGGGGAGAATTGAGTTTTATTATATTGATCCTTCTAATCCATGAGCAGCATGTCTCTCCATTTATTTAGTTTTACTTCCATTTCACCAGAAAAGTCTTATGCATGTTTTGTTATATTAACATCTAGATATTTTTTTTCTGATTATAAACAGTATGGTGTTTTTAAAATTTTAGTGACATGTATTTATCAATAGTACATAGAAATACTATTGATTTTTGTATATTGATCTTGTATCCTCTTTCTCTTACTGAAATCATTATTTCTAGAGTATGTATGTCGATTTCTTGGATTTTCTACAAAAATTATATTTCTATCAAAGAAGAATAGGCTTATTTCTTCCTGTCCATCTGTATTTATTATTATTATTATTATTTTGCCTCCCAGCACTGTTGAATAAGAGTGGTAAAAATACTTGCTTTGTTTCTGGGTTTGAGGAAAAACATTTTGGCTCTCACTATGATGAAGTTAGCTGTAGGATTTTTGTTGATGCTCTTTATCAAGTTAAAGAATTTGTCTTCTATTCCCATTTTTCTGAAAGTATTATTTATGAATGGGTGTCAAGTGATATGCTCATGTGATTTTTCTTTTTTAGCCTGTTAATATAATGTCATTAACATAGTGATTGATTTTAGAATATTGAATCCACCTGGCTTCTTGGAATAAACCCCATGTGTTTGCGGTGTATAATTGTTTTTAACATATTGCTGAATGTGGTTTGCTAACATTTATTGAGGATTTTTATGCCTACATTCATGAAGGACACTTGTCTGGTTTCTCTTTATTTCATGCTGTCTTTACCTTTGGTTTGGTACTAGGATAATACTAGCTTTATAACATGAATTTGAAAGTGTTCCTTACTCAGGAAAAGGCTGTGTAAAATTGGTATTAATCCTCCTTTAAGAGTTTGTGAAATTCTTGAGCAAAACTATCTGGGGTGGAGGTTTTATGGAGTGGGGTTACAATTATGAACTTAATCTTATTACAGTTATGGGGCTATTTAAATGATCTATTTTATAATGGGTAAGTTGTGAGAATTAGTTTTTTTTTTTCCAGAGAGTTGGTTAATTCTTCTAGGTTGTCAAGTTTGTGTGTGTAAAGTTGTTCACAGTGTTTATGTATATATATATATATATATATATATATATATATATATATATATATATATATATATATTGTACCAGGGATTGAACCCAAGGGTGTTTAGCCACTAAGCCACATCCTCAATCCTCCCCCACACTCCAGCCCACCCCTCCATTCCCAGCCCTTTTTAAATTTTTTTATTTAGAGACAGGGTCTCACTAAGTTGCTTAGGGCTTCTATAAGACTGAGGCTGAGGCTGGCTTTGAATTTAAAATCCTCCTGATTCCTTATTCTTTTTTTTTTTTTTTTTGGTCTGAGGATTCTGTAATAATATACCTGTAATAATATACCTGATTCATTCATTCATGAATATATATTATATATTGGTAATTTGAGTCATCTTTTTTGTCAGTTTTGCTAGAGGTTTGTCAATTTAATCAAAATTTTCTAAGAACAGGGTCTTTGTTTCACAGAGTTTTCTCTATTGATTTTTGTTTTCACTTTAATTTTTAGTCCTTATTGTTTTCTTCTGCTTGTTTTGGATTTATTGTTTTCCAGGTTCTTGAGGTGGGAGCATGGATTTTTGAATTGACACTTTTCCTCTTTTCTAATGTATGTAGCTAATGCTATAATTTTTCCTCTTGCTATGGTTTTAGCCATGTCTCATATATTGCACATTTTATTTCCATTCAGTGCTATATATATATATTGGTACCAGGGATTGAACTCAGAGGCACTCAACCACTGAGCCACATCCCCAGCCCTATTTGGTATTTTGTTTAGAGACAGGGTCTCATGAGTTGCTTAGTACTGTTGCTGAAGCTGGCTTTGAACTCAAGATCCTCCTGTCTCAGCCTCCTGAGCCTCGGGGATTACAGCTATGCACCACTGTACTCCGCAGTGCAATGCATCTTTAAATTTCCCTTAGACTTCCTCTTTGACTTATGGAATTACATAGAAGGGTTTTGTTTAGTTTTCATGTGTTGAAGGTTTTCCTGTTATCATTCCATTATTGATTTATAATTTGATTATATTGCTTTGTACGATTTCAATTCTTTAAAATTTGAAGAGTTTGATACAGGGCACAAGATATGTTCTTAGAATGTGTTCCATGAAGACTGGGGGAAAAATGCATATTCTGCTGTTGTTGGATACATCTATAAATGTTGAATAGACCCTACCCTGTTGGTTGGTGAGCATTCTTAAGTTGTATGTTTCTTAATTTTGTTTAGTAGGGGTATCAGTTGTTGAGAGGGGATATTGAAGTCTCCAACTGTTCAAATGGATGATTCGTCTATTTCTCATTTCAGTTCTGTTATTGCTTCTTGCATTTTGTAACTCTATTGTTTTATATATACATGTTTAGAATTGCTATGTCTTCTTGATGGATTGAATCATAAAGTTTACATTCCTTTGCCTCTGGTAGTTTTCTTTGAATACTTCTCTGATATTAATATAGCCACTTTTTTGAAAAAAAAATTTTCAGTCCATGGTTTATATTTTTATTGTGTTGATCAAGAAAATTTTCCCTTGTCTTTAGTTTTAGAACTTTGACTAGGGTATATCATGAATTTCTATGGATTACTCTTTATGGATTATCCATTGAATTTACGGTTTACCCTTTTGGTGGGGGGGGGGGTTTGCTTAACTTCCTTACTGAATTTGTCATTATTTCCTTGAGGATTTTTTCATCCTTGTCCTTTTCCTACTTTCCTTCTGGGATTCCCGTGCCATTAATGTTAGATCTTTTGCTATAGTCCCACAGGTCCAAGAGGCTCTGCTGTTTTTTTCCAATAATTTATTTTTTCTCAGATCAGAATATTTTTTTTGTTTTATCTTCCAATCACGGATTCTTTTTTGTTTCCTACTCTGTTGTAAAGTCAACCCAAAATTATGTTTTCCAGTTCCATATTTGCCATTTGGCTCTTCTTTATACATTTTGCTTCATTACTGAGACTGTCTTTTTTGATTTAAGTATGTTCACAATTACTTGTTACATTTTTTTTTTACTAAGGATGTTTTGAAATGTTTTTTTAGGTAATTCTAACATTTCTTGTTCTTCTGTTAGCATTTATGGATTCTTTTTTATTCCATTTGAGATATTCTTGGTTCTTGGTGGAGGGATTTTCAGTTGAAACCTAGACAACTTGTGTACTGATGCTAATAAAACTTTTAACTTTCCACTAGGCTTCCTGTGACACCCTGCAGGAGTGTGGGGAGGTGTCTATGGAGCTAGTGGTTGAGAGTCCAGGCTTTGAGTGGTCTCTGCTGACATTGCTAGGAAGGAGAAGGGAGCTTCTTGTTACAACCTGGTGAGGGTAGAAATCTAGACTCCTGGCTGGGTCTTTGCTGGCTTGGGTAAGGATGAGGTCACAGGTTTTTCTGTGGTGTTTGGCTGGAGTAGGGTGATTATCATCTAAAATATTTCTGCCTTGTTAGGTTGCCCTTCCCAAGTGTTTTGGCTGGAAAGATTAGGCTTGAATTGGGACTTAGTCAGTACTTGGTGTTTGGGGGTTATCAGTTTCTTCAGCTTCAGGTTGAGGATATGTGAAGCAAAAAGAAAACCTAGGAAATGTACTACTGTGTGATTCCTTAAGTCCCGAGGTCTCCAGTCACTCTGATTTATCCTCACCTTTCATATACAGTGTTCATGTTTCTTGTTGTATTTAAGGGAAGGATAGGGAAAAGCCTACTCTGCTTCTGTCAGTGTTAGTTTGTACAAATCATTTCTGCCAGTAACATTCACAGAGGACTGGAAAAAAGTATGTAAGTCTCTTGGAGCAAAGAGATGAAAATATAGGATAAAAATCATGAGATGTGCATGTGGATTCAAAATAGCCCCATGAGAGGCTTTTGACGGTATATTGACCACCCCATGTTATGCATAAATGTAAAGAAGTCCCAGACAATGACTCTAGCCTCAGATTGCTTGCAGTCTAGTTAGGAAACCAAGATGTAGATTGCAAAATGCAAATGCTACACAAAGCAGTAACTATTAAGTGTTCATGAGACACGCAGTTTGTCAGAGAGATACTCAAGAGAGGGTGTCCGGAAAGGTCTCACATTTCACAAAAGCAACAGAATGTGAACTAAGCTCAGGAAAAAAACAAAAACGAAAAACAAAAAAACAGGCGTGGATATGGTGGAACAAGGAAGCTGGTGAAAAGGCATCAAGATGGGGAGAATAAAATGACAAAGGTACAAGGTCAGTATTATGAATAATAAAATCCACCATTATATTTATCTGGTATTTTTAGAATCTGAGCATTATGCCAAACATCTTATTATGTTATTTAATCATTCCTTGGAATGTGCCATTGAAGTATGAATTATTTCCCACGTTACAGATGAGGAAACTGAGGTTCAGGGAAGCAACTTTCCAAATATCACATAATTGTATGGAGGGAGCACTAGGATTCATGCCCAGGTCTGTCTGAAATATATTAAGCATTAACCCTAGACTACCTGGATTGCATGCACTACTTCTCTAGATGATGGAATTGACTACTCTGAGCAAGTAGAAGAGAATAAGGTTGGGGTTTGAGGCATGATATGTGAACCCTCACATTTTTTAGCAGGGGACTCCCTGAACATTTCTGAGCAAAGGAATGAGGGCTCTACAGCAAGCCTCTTTGCGGGGGGGGGGGGGGGGGGCATCAGGGAGTGGAGACTTAGGGTAGAGGAAGAAAACATAATGGAGAAGATGACCTGGTTTCCAGTAGCTAGGCGGAAAAAGTGGACGTCACACATTGACCTCTGCACAAAGTCCCTTGTCAGGTGAACTTTAATTAATATTAAATCGAATATTAAAACTAATTAATATTAGTAATTTCAATATTACTAATAAACTGACACCATGGTACATACCTATAATCCCAGTAGCTCAGGAGGCTGAGGCAGGAGGATCATAAGTTCAAAGTCAGCCTCAGCCACTTAGTGAGGCCCTAAGGAACTTAGCAAGATACTGTCTCTAATAAATAAACAAACAAATAAAATGGGCTGGGGATGTAGCTCAGTGGATAAGCACCCTGGGTTCAATCCCAGGTACAAAAAAATACTAATAAAACAAAATAATTCTTCTGGGGCTCATTAATTCTGTCCCTCTCTGTCTCTATCTCTGTTTCCCCTTCATCCTTCTTCTCCTTCCCTCAAAACAAATGTTACCTTAGAGTCTTTCTGAAGAAAAAACATTCAGAGCTTTTCAATGGAGACTTTGAGATGCGCATGGGTTAATTTCTGTTTAGCTGCTGGCTCCTTATTTTAAAAATGTCATGTTACTGAGTCATGCTTAGTCAGTCATTCAGAGCCTAGTTAAGTTAATTAAACACAATGTGGGTAGATGGAAATGACATCACATACCTCCTTCAAAAGAAGCAGAGGAGAAATAGAGGGGAAAAGGAGGATTCCAATAGAATTTTGTTGCATAAGACTGGATAGAAACAACAACAACAACAAAATCAGACCAAATATATTCCAGTGATCTCTCAGATGGGACAGTCAAGACACTGTGCTGGAATTATAATCAGGTTCAGGAGCACAGGGAGGGATGGCCAAAGCAGTCCTCAATCTGGGAGGAATTAGAGTTTATAGAACATTCTACAAAATACATTCCATGGAATGACCTATGGAGTGTGTGTGTGTGTGTATGTGTGTGTGGGGGGTCCATAGTTTGTTACAAAACACTAATTAAACAAATGTTTCATTACTGCAAGTCTTTTCAGAGCCTTTAAAAATTTAAAGTGCACTATAAACTCTCAAGAGGGGACTTAATATCCAAGATTCCCAGATCTACTTATTCACAGAAATTCTCCTACCCCACTTTTTTTTTCTTGAAGATTTTAATTATGACTGGTCATTCACACTTTATTCTTTTGGAAGTTCTGGGATAGGAAAAGACTTATATATGGCACAAACTGTATCCCCACATGTAGATTATTCTCTGGTTCCTGGAGGATATGCCTAATGTCTGCCTCTAAGATTTTTTTGAGAGCTACATGAATATTTTATCTTCAAATAAAAATTTACAAAGCCAAGCAATTTTCTTCATAGCCCCAAATTTCTCTCCCCAACCCTCTAAACCACCCAAGTGAATCAATAAACTAGTTCATGAGAGGAAATTGCAGCTATTTTATATACTTTTAAAAATCAATAATTATAATCAGATTATAAACCCGAATCGCTTGGCCACATCTCTCTCAGGCTGCTGGGGCTGAAGCTCTTTGTCCTCAGTTCTCAATAGCCCCCTCTCGGCTGATGGGCACACAGCTGGGCCTCTGATGTCCTCTGATCAAAGCAGCTGATGGGAAGCCCTCTGCCATTCTCTCTCCTGGAGGTGAGAGAGCCCTTCTGAAACTCTGACAAGGTGGGATCTTTCCCGCGGGAGAACTGCTCCATTTTCTGCTCCTTTTTCTTAATGGCTTCCTTGATGCCCTCAATGTGGCACTTTTCCTCTTTTTCGGCTTTCAGCTTCAGAATGTGATGATTCTTCTCCCGCAGGATGTTGAGCTCCCGCAGGCGCTGTGCCTTGTCCCTGGGGGTCCTGTGTGCGTGACTCCTCTCCTGCTGGCTCTTCTGCTCGGCTAGCTCCAATAAGATCCTCTTGTGCATCTGCCTCTGCTCCCCAGACTCTACGGCGTGACACTTGACCTGCTCTTCCTCCTTCTGGGCCTTCTCCTTCAGCTGTCGGTACTGCCCCTTCAGCAGGCCCTGGTGGATCTCTTGGGACCGCATGGAATTCTGCTCCAGCGACAGCTTTCTGAGGAGCTCCTCGGCCTTGGCTTGGCAGTCCATGAGCACCTTGCGGGCCTGATAATTGACGAGGGAGCTCAGGTTGGTCTCTTGGACCTTCTTGGTGTCCATCGAGTGCAACTGCCTTTTGTGACAGGCCTCCTCCAGCCTCTTCCGCAGCTGCAGGTTGTTCAGTTCCCGCAAGCTCTGCAGTAACCTCTCCTGCTCTCGCAGGCGCTGAGCTTGGCACTGCTTACGGTGCTCGGCCTCCACGCGCACCCTCCCCATCCTCGCTAGACGCTGGTTCTCGGGGTCCTGCAGCTGGGACTCCCACCAACTCTCCTCCTGGATCGCGTTCTTCGAGTGGCCGTCCCGCCGCCGGTTGTGATGTTCGCGGCCCCGGCGACCCTTGCGCTCCTTCCGTTGCTGCCACTGCTCTTGATTCTGCTGCAGCAGCAGCCGGCGCTCTTTCTCCAGGGTCATCTGGACCTTTTGGTCTGAGCGCTTCAGCTCCTCCCAAGCGACTGCCGCCTGCTGCTGCAGTTCCCGCATTCTTTGGGCTTTCTGGAGCCGGTTTAGCACTAGGGACACGATCTTCTGGTCCCTCGAGGACATCACCGTCTCTTCCAGTTTGCACTTGAGAATCTGGTTCTGCGGGTCTTTGCTGGAGACCCTGGGCTGGGGATACTGACTGGCTAAGGACTCCATCAAATCGTTACAGTCTCTTTGCTGGGTGTACATACAGGCCGACTGGGTCCTTAACTCTTGGGAAGGCACGGAGGACTTGTCTGTGTGTAAAGAGGAAGAGGACCAGCGACCTACGTGGCTGCAGATCGGCACTGCCCACTGGTCTTCACTCGGTGCTTTCCCTACCCCAGAAGCCACACTCGGGGGATTGGAAGCTCCCCCGGGGTACCGCGGGGGCGAATCTGTCTGGATGGAAGAACAGCGTTGGCAGGACTGAGTCTGTTGGGGTTGCAGATGGAGCTGCTGCTGCCAGGCCGAACTGGGCTTGGTCCTGTCCTCCCCCCAGGCTTCTTCTAGGCGTCGGCTGCCCAATCGGTGCTTCCGGACGCGGTCTGGGGGCCTCCGGGTCAAGCGAGTCAGGCTGCGGCTTTCCAGCGGCGAGGTGTGGTACCAGCGCCTGCGAGGCCGCGGCGTGAACGAACACCCGGGAGGCAGCTGGGACTCTGCCGCCTCACTCCGCGAATCCGACGTACAGCCCCAGGGGCCCGAGGCCGGTTTGGATTCGGGCCCATCCAGCCGCATGGGGGACCTGCTCTCTGCGGCCGGCGGCGAGGTGTCCCAGAGGTTCCTGTAGCGCCGCGGGGAGAAGTGGCGGAAGCCCTCCATGTTCCCTCCCAGCGCGCCCAGTGTCTGCGTGAGCGTCCCGCGGCCTCCAGGAGGCGCTGCGGACACCCACTCCACCCTTGGATCCTGGGGGGTCCCAACCACCTGTGACGCTCTGGCCACTTCACAATGCGCCTGGCGCCACCGGCTCCTCGAAGCCCGCGGCAGGGAGCTGCAAGGAGCTGGTTGGAGGAAGGTCTGTAGGAAATCAGAGATGACCTTTAAAGCTGAGGGTGAATTGTGAGCCCCACCTGTGTTTCAGGCAGGCACTTGAACTTGCATACCTTGAATTTTAAGAAAGCTTCCACCGAAGTCGTCACCCTCAGAAAAGAATGCTGTAGAATGGGGGGGGGGGGGAGTCACGATATGTGCGAATTAAGCATCTGTGGAAGCACATTAATATGCAGCACCACCCTTTTGCTTTTTGAATTACCAAGGCCGAAACATGCTTTAATGTTTACGTTTAAAACTTCAGCACAGGAAAAAGACAATTCTGATTTTTCTCCAATATGGCAATTCCTGCTTTAGTCAAAACATGAATGTTGTGTATACATTTCTGAAAAAGTATCCGTGAATACCATGCAGAAATCACAGTTATTGTTGTTGTTTGTTTAGTCATTTTTCTACAATTTTGTGCCATTCTTTGTCCTTGCTGAGGCACCCCCATCCCCCTTAATGGGAAAAGCATTGGGTTTGGTTAGGAAAACTTGAGCTTGACTCTTCTGTCACTTTCAACTCCTGTGATCTTGGGCAATTTGCCCTCATGTTCTGGAAAGGTGCCATGCCATTGGGGAAATGGGGCTGATAATACCTGTAATATAGGGCTGTTGGGAGGATGAGGTAAAACTGTATGGAAAGCTTGCCACCATAATACATTCAATAAATGTTATTTTGATGCCCTGCTAAGCTTCTGTGAAAATTTAAAACTCAAATTAACATATGGAGTGACAAAAAATTTCTACAGATTTATAGCTTAAGAAAAGATGAATGGTTATAGGAATAGAATTGCTAGAAAGGGATAACCCCCCGGGCTCTTTTTTGTCCAAACTGTACTACGGGTCTTGGGTAAGTCATTTCCCTTCTCTGGGGTTACGATGGTCTAATGGTTTGTTTCCCTCCAAAATTCTATGTTGAAATTTAATAATCATTGATAATGGTATTAAGAGGTGGGAGACTTTGGAAGGTCATGGGTGAGTCCTTCACAAATGGGATTAGTGGCCTTGTTCCAGAACAACCAGGTCACAGTGCATGAGAACTAGCCTCAGGATGTTGTGAGAATGAAAAAAGAGGTAGTCAGATCCAGGATTTCACAGAGTACAATTTATTGGGGAATTACTGATAGAAGTATGGTCCTACTTGCAACAGCAAGATGAATGCACCTCTATAATCTGGGTCAGAAGTAGGAGGTTTATAAAGCAGACAGAACAAGAGTGACTTCATCCAAGTCAGAATGTACCTGGTTTATCTTAAGGACATCAGGCTCATATCTAATGATCAGGTCACCAGGCCCTGATTATAAAGCTCAACATTACTATTCTAATGGTTTTGATCATTTATAGTGTGCTGGGAAAATATTTGGAGAAAACCAAGCAGGGTCATTCAGGAGCCATCTTGGTGGTTACAACTCAAGATGGCTGCAGATACATCAGGCTACAGCCATACTACCCTTATAAAAGGATTCCACGCAACTCCCTCATCCATTCTGCCATGCAAGGACACAGTGAAAAGATGGCTGTCTATGGACCAAGAAAGGGGCCCCCACCAGACTCCAAGTCGACTAGGGCTTTGGTGGTCTTGGACTTTCTGCCTCTGGCATTGTGAGAAATACTTATATGCAACTCAGTCTATGAGATTTTATTATAGAACCCAAATGGAAAGGAGACCTAAAAGGAAAAATTATAGACAACATTCTTCAAATGTGACCGTAAAGAAGAAAAATGAATATTTTCTTCCTCAGTTCTCTTCACCCGTATCTCCTTGGAGCTTCACAGCAACCCCAATAGAAATGATAACATTTTCCTCAGGATAAATCTGAGACTTGGCTATATTAATTGATTTTTCCAAAGGCCATTTTGTCAACAGTGGAAGTTTTGAATTCAGCTTCACTTCTTTTTCTGCCTCTTAGGAAATGCACTATTAATTGAGACATGCTTTTAAGATGCAAATCACAAAATACACATTATCAGAAGTAAATCAGAGGGCCATGGACTCCATGTCCTTGAAGCCTCTTTGCATCCCTAACTGCAGTGATGGAGCAGTGAGGCACTCGACCTGGACAATGTCTCCCTAGCAGCCATTACTTCTCTGAGGACAAGAAGTTTCTGTCCTCAGTGTCTGTGGGTGCCACTCACATCCTCATTCAATCAATCGATGTGATTATAATCCTTACAAGGAGATAGAAAATTTTAAAACATTAAACCAAATTTGAAATAGAATTACTTAGTTTTGGTAAATTAGGAAATATTTGGGCATGAATTGAGTTATGCTGATAGCTGAGCAACATATCTCTCTGGTGAAGCTTTGTAAAACATTTTTCATGAAGTGTGGCTCTGGCCAATTCCCAGGCCACTTCCTGTCACAGAGAAGCAGTGTTAAGTGGGTGAAGGCATATTCCCCTTATCTCCCCCCCCCCAAGAGCCAGAGATTGGCCACCAGTCAACTCTGCTTTCACCAAGTCACTGAGCAGTCATCTCACCATGAGTCTCAGCATCCTCATCACTGCAGAAGATGAACCAGTAAAGGCTCTTTCAGTCCCAAGTGAAACTGAAGAAGGGTTTAACCTATAAAATGCCTCAGACTTTGTTCTGTAAAGCCAAAATGAGTTAACCCATGAAAAACGCTTAGAACAGTGCCTGGCATGTTGTAGCTGCCTGATAAAATTAGCCACTGGAGTCATTATCATTATGCCCAGAGCACTAAAGATGATAGTTCTGTAGGGCTGAAAAAAGACTTAGATTGAGACAAAGCCAAATTAGAACCCTCAGATTTCAGCTTTGAGCTCTTTGGCCTCTTGCTTCCTCTGAAGGTTCTCAGAATTTGTCATGAAATCATGCATGGCTCGTTCACCACTATGGTGATGGAGTAAAGGACATAGTCTTAACTTTATAGCGCTATTGATTGGAACTTTGGGCCAGGATTAGAAAGATAGCATCACTAGAAAAAACATCCAGGTTAACAGATGTGATAAGTGGTTAAATGGTCACCTTAACTGAGTCCCCAGGGGAGAGAGGGATTTGTTCTATCTTGATTGTTCATAAGTGAAGTCTTTGTAAAGGATGACATTGGAGATGAACCTGGGAGGACAATGAGGATTTCTGCAGACAGGGCTGAGCAGAAAGAGGCAGCTGGCTGAGGAAGTTGCATGGCCAGCGTGGAGCCCCCAAAGACCTGGAATATTGAGGTTATGTGTGGTTTGTGTAGTGGAGGTATGGGGGGGTGGTAACAAGAAAGAGGGTCTGGGCCTACTGAGATTCTGTAGGGCCTCGAATGCCAAGCCAAGGAGCATGGGCTTCCTCCCCTGGGACAGCATTTCCAGCCAGGTCTAGAAGAACTCTAGGATTCCTTGGAGCTTCCTTGGGCCCCAGAAACAGGGAGAACTGGAAGTCTTTAGGGAAGGCTGTGAGTCCTCTGCCCCTGCTTTGCTCAGAGAAGCTTTAGATTGTATTTGTTTTCTACCCTAGAGATTGTTAAATCACCTCATTGAAAAACATTTGAGGTTCTTCTGTTTATACAAAAGGGTTAGAATCCACTATGTCGATATCAGTAGGGATTTGGTAAAATCCAGAAAAGTGACCCCATGGATCTGGTGTTTTAGAAAGCTCAACCTGGCAACAATGTGGCAGATAAGAGGCTGGTACAGCAATCTGGGTGAGCAATAAGGAAATTAAACCAATGGCAAGGGGACTGGAAAGGATGGATTTGAGGGGCAGTTCAGAGATTAAGGACCATGACCCAGAGATGGATTTGGTCTGGAAAAAGAGGGTTTCTAACCTGGGTTCTCCTGCTGATAATGAGTGACAGTGATAAAAATCAGCAGTCTGGGTGACCTTGAGGACAGTGATCTTGGAAATCGGGTGAAAGAAGCTGTAAGAATGAATGGATCCCACAGAGAACAGCAAACAGAATGTCTGGAACAAACTGATGAAACTTGGAAGAGAAAACCTCCTTGAGGGGCCTCGTGAGGAAGCTCTAGCCTTAGAGGACAGCTGCACAGAGCAGGGACAACCCTCACCTGCATCTTCAGCATCTGATTAAGACCCCTTGGAGGATCCCCAGCTTGGAAGTCATGTCAGCTCTTCCATGGGACAGATGAAAGAGATGTTTTGCAAATGCTAAGCTGCCAGGCATTCCCTTGATACTGAGAACAATCAGCCTCATTTTTATTTGGCAGAAAAATCCTTTGTGTGTTTCATTGGATGTCTCGGAAGGTGGCCTTCTGCCAATTGATGACCTGAACCTCTTTTCTTAATTTGTTGGAGTGTTGGAAAATATGGCCAAATGTGCTCTGACCCCACAATTCGAATTAATCTATGGAATTAAAAGGAGTTTCGTGCCCTTCCTCAGAATAGACTGTTGATTGACGTGGGGACTTGAAATTCTAGAGCTCCTAATTCTTGGATGGATTAAAGGGGATATATCAGCTAGATACCACAGATGTCCCCCAAAAAACAGTACCTGAAGTATCTCAGGTGGTATGAGCACTTGAATGTGGCTAGTTTAAACCGATAGATGCACAAGTATAAAATGCACAGTGGATCTCAAAAACTTAGTATGAAAATTATAAAATATACCAACTTAAAATACTTGTTACATATTGGGATGATGGTATTTGGAATTCATGAGATTAAAAAAAATGTATATTATAAAAATTAATTTCACATTTTCTATACTTGTTTTAGTGTAGCTACTAGTGAAGTAAAAATTACATATATATGTGGCTAAACATCATGGCATCTTCATTACTTTTCTGTGAGAGGTATCTTTAAATTATTTTAACTGACACATAGACACATAAAAATTGTACATATTAATGGGGTATCATGTAATGTCTCAATATTATGTATACATGATGATTAAATCAGGGCAAACCTATCTATCTCCTCATTTATTGTTTCTTCATGGGGGAACTTTTAAAATATTTTCTTCTAGCTTTTGGAAATTTACAGTACATTATTGGTATCTGTAGTCACCTTTCTGTGCAATAGCATCCCAGAATTTCATACCCCTGTCTCACTGTAAATTAGCACCCATTAGTCCACCTCTTGCCCCATCACAGTATATTTCTGTTGGACAATGCTGCTCTAAGTCATAGAGATTGCCCAATACTCATGTTGTAAGTGAAAACTTTTAACATCTAGGTAATTTTTATTTTATACAAATTTATTGCTTTAAAATTTCCTTTTCTAAGAAAAAATATCTAAGAAGATTTTTTTCAAATCATTGTCTGGATGATAGGATAAATGATTAATTTCCAAAATTCAGCTTTATAGTACAATTTCACAGGATTTTATTTCTTTTATGTATCCCTCTATGTTTTCCTCACTACACAACAAAACAGATGTCCCCCCAAAACAGTATCTGAAAATATAAAACAGGGCTGCTCTCTGCATGTGACTACAATGTGCTTTCAACTCATTAAAAATATCAGAGCCACGAAATAGTAAAACCAACCAAACCAAACAAGCATGCAAATATAAGGACAATAAGTGGAAAAACTCTTTATTAATGCAGCGCTAAGAATGAAGATCATAGCCTACAAACTTCTCTTTTAAAGATAAAAAGAAAATAGTGGGTTAAGAATCTGGAAATAGGAAAGTTAAGTTGCCATGGAAACAATCGCTTACCCACAGTGCAAATATTCCATGTGTACGAGAGGTTACGTGGGTAAAAACGATGGCTGATACATGTTGAGCATGTGTTGGAGCATTGCTGAGTCCTTTACGTGTAAACCTTCCCACAACAATGCGAAGTAGGGCCTGTTGTTTCCTGAGGCACAGAAAGAGAATTGCCAAGATTATGAAGCTGGTAATTGATGGGGGATTTAGGATTGGTACCTGGATGCTCACACCTACCCCACCATTGGGATTTCACCATTCAACCTTCGTGCTAGTGCTGCAAAGTTATAGTCTACATTTAGGTTTGTAATGTTTTTCATATACATAACATGAACAAAACTACAAGCAGGAGACAGAAATTAACCAATTCTTATGAACTTGAAGTAAGTATGTTCAGAGCCTGAAATGAGTTCAGTTTCACAGGGAGCTAAAGAAGACTGAATTGCAGTTATTGGATCACTCAACAGTGACATAGAAATACAAAACCGTGTGATAAAAGTTATTTGTTTTGAAATACTATCACATACATATAAACCTTCTACAAGTTTTACCCAGTGGAAATTTGGAAAAATAGTTGCATGCCCAATGTGAAGTTGCTTCTTCAACTTCAACATAAAATGGGCATTATAATATTAAAAAAAAAAACACGTTTTAAAGATTGTGCTTTGTTGAAACTTAGCAAGACTGTGTGGGCTTTTTAAAGCTCTATTTTTTATCTTTCTGTTTTGCCAAAGTCAAGCCTGGCGTTCCTAACTTCAAAGACCATTTGTTTTACAGAAAAGGCATAGGTGAGGGAAGACAGCGGCAATAGAAGTGTGGTGATGGATGGTTTGCTGTGACTGCTGACTGTGCATACATTGCAATATGCCATGTGTTGTGAATGCTTTGTTGATGTTATCAGCAGGGTAGGTCTCCTAAAATTCCAGCCTCTGCCTCTAACCAGGTTTATTATGCTATGGAGGAATTTTCAGGGGACAGCTCCCAGTGTTGTTTCCACTCAGAGCCATCCACAGAGTGGAACCTCAGGGATTGTGTGGGATTCTCTCTGTGTACCCAGAATCACATCTGTCCGTAGGAATCTTATGAAAGCCCCTTTGTCCATCTACCTGGGTCTTTTTATGGTCACACTGCTGGGGAAAGTTATTAACTGTCCTCCTCTGTATGGAATGGTGCCCTCTTCAGGTCTTGGTTCAGAGGGCACTTTTCCTGATCTTTCTTTTACTGTTCACTCTCACAACTCTTTTTGAATGCCAGGTCATCTCCTTGGTGGTGTGTGTTCATTTAACTTCAGGGTTCTATGAAAATTGGATTAACCTAGTCCTCCTTCAGCAAGTTCCACGAGAGAGAGGAACATACAGTGTACCTGACACATTGTAGGCTCTTAGTAAACATACTTTTTGAATGAATGAAATAAATTACATTACTGATAATTAAAAAGTGTCTGGCCATAGCTGAGCCCTCACTGATGGGGATTAATGCTCCCATTTTTCTATATGCAACTATTAGAGTGGTTATTACAATCTTTCCTACCCGACTCAAGCCCCTGGCCACACCTTTCCTCACTCATTCTTTGCTCCTGTTCTTAGTCCCTACCCTTTAGTCAAGATCATCAAAGCAAGCTCCTTCCCTTTGTGTGAGTCAGTTTTCCATTACTGTTACAAAATACTGGATAAATACCTTAAAAACAGGAAAGGCCTATTTTGGCTCACAGTTTTAGAGGTTTCAATCCTTGCCTGTGGCAAGGCAGCCCATCATGGTGAAATAATGTGATGCAAGAAGCTGCTGGGAAACAAAGAGGAAGGAGCTAGGATCCCAATAGCCCCTTCCTGGGCATGTCCCTGTGAATGAATTACCTCCTACTAGGTCCCACCTCCTAAAGGCTCCACCATCTTCCAATAGTGCCACAGATTGGAGACCAACCTTTCAATACATGAACATTTGGAGAATGCTTACCTAAACAGTAAAACTCTTCCTCTAGGCCTTCACCTATCTTTTCTTTTTTTCTTACACATTGGAGATTGTCCCTGTCCCTTGCTAAAGCCACTACTATGGTTTTATGTATCCATCTTAACCTAGGCCACTGTCCTTTCCTGTATTCCCTCTCTTGAAAACTCCTTCTTCCTTCTTCCTTCTTCCTTCTTCCTCTCTTCTCCCATCTCTCTCCTCCTTCTCCTCCTTCTTTTACTTCTTTCTCTCTCCTGACTCCTTACTCTCACCTTACAATTATACTCAGGAGATTTCAATCCTCCATGTCCCTTGGTACTTTAGCTCTAGAGCATCTCTGTCCAACAAAACTTTCTGCAATAAGGGAAATGCTCTATATATGCACTGACCAATATGCAGGCCACTAGCCACCTGTGGCTTTTAGACACATGAAATGTGGCTAGTGTGATGGAGGAAATGGATTTTTAATTTTATTTAGTTTTAATTAATCAAAATTAAAAATAAGTCATGCGGCTAGGGTCTTATGTATTGGATAGCAGAGCTCTGAAGTGTAAATTATGAAGTTTTCCTATTAGTTTAAAATAAATTCATTTCACCATCTCTGGACCAGATATACTTGGGCAAGCCACTTAGCTTCTTAATTACTCAACTTTGCCATTATAGGGGCTGGGATTGTAACTCAGTGTTAAAGCACTAGCCTAGCATGCACAAGGCTCTGGGTTCAATCTCCATCGCCAAAATAAAATAAAATGAATTAAAACAACAATAACAATAATAGTACTACAGTAAACGGTAATTATAAGATAATTTCATTGTTATGAATGACATATTCTTGGTGTCACATTTAGCACATAGTGTATGCTTGTAGTCTAAACACTTAATATGTGTTTGACATCACTGTTTTCATCATCAACATTATCATGTTCATTAATATCTGAACCTATTCAGATATTCTTTTTCAAACTTCAGGTCAAAATGCTTTAATGACCAATAATATCAGTTTAGTGGCTTTCAACTAACATTTTTAAAAGAAATACTTTACTGTAGAATAAGAAATATTAATTGTTTTCCTTTAACAGGTAGATGTTAATTTTTGAAATATCTTTCTATAGATGGGTGCCCTGTATACCAAATAATAGAGTAAAATATAAATTTCTCATCACAGGTTGCATAGAAAAGCTTTGTTTCTCTAGAAATGTTGCTTTAGAGTTTAGAAGGTTAAGGCTGATATCTCTGAGGCCAAATCCAATGGCCTTTTCTCAGTCTCATCTTAATTTCTTGGTCCTATTTGTCACTGAGATTCATCTTCTGATAGACTGGATTTTTTCCCTCCCTTGGCCTCCTCTGTTCATTCTTTCTCCTTCCCATTCTCAGAGGGCCACTTACATCACATGAGACTATAGGCACATGTGGTAGATCCAAAGTAGCCCTCATGATTTTTTTCTCCTGTCATTCTTGGGAACCCACTTCCTACATTAAATAGGACTCAACTGTGCGAACAATAGGTTTTGAGAACATGACAAGTGTTGTGAGGCTGGGTCATAAATAATACTGTGGTCTCTGTCTTACTCTGCTGCTGGGGTAGCCAGCTGCTACGTGATGAGGGACACTTGTGTTGGAACCAGATCTTCTAGCCCTAGTTAAGTCATCAGGTAACTACAGACTACAACCTTGTGAGAGGGCCTGAGCCAGATTCCTGATGCGTAGAAACTGAAAGATCAAAAATATTTGTTTTTCTAAGACTGAGTTTTGGGAGAATTTGGTTTGCATTGCTAGAAAATGAAGAGGGTGTATGCTTTGAATTGCATGTTCCTAGACCCCATATTTTGAGTCCCAAGTTAAATTGAGATATAGATGTTAGTCAGCTTTTTGTTACTGCAGTGAAATACACGAGATAATCAACTTGAAAAGAGGAAAAGTTTGTTTTGGCTACCAATTCTGTAGGTTTTGGCCTGTGGCAAGGTAGCACATCATGGTGGGTATCATATGGTGGAGCAAGCTGCTCACTCATGACAGCCAGGAAGTGAAAGAGAATGGACTCTCTGAAGGGACTGGGGTCCCAATATCCCCTCAAGGGCATGGCCCAAATGACCTAACTTCCTCCTGCTAGACTCTGCCTTTTAAGGGTTCTATAACCTCCCAATAGTGCCACCGGTGGGGGACTAAGCTTTTAACACATGGTCCTTTGGGAGATATTATGTAAACCATGGCATTCTAGTGACCCTGCCCTAGTGGAGAAAGAAGGGGAGCTGAATATGGTTACATATGTGTGACTTTCAAGGGATGCTTCTTTCACCTGGTAGAAAGCATAATGCCTGGTTGTCCAATCTGCTATTGGGTGGTCTCTAACACGGGAACCTTGTTTGTACTGGCAGACACCCTTGTGGCTCATGTGACCTGGGTCCAGTTGATGCCTGCCTGACCTTTGCTCACTTGCTGGGAGCCCACCCTTTTATTCTCTGCTGTCCCAAGGAAAATCCAGTCTAAACCCCTCGTTCTTCAGGTGGAAGATGCAAATTCAGTGCACCACCATAAAAAGAAGCAAATTCAAATTCTTTTGCTTAAGGATCCTGAGCAAGGAAGTGACTCAAGAGGGTAGTCCTTTGTCTCCTGGGTCACTCAAGGCAAGAATGTTAGTCAAGGGAGAGAAGACAGACAGCAAGAGCAAGAGAGAACTAACAGAATACATATATTGATATATAAATACATTAATATGTGCAATATATTAATATTATATATATTAATAGGATGTGGGTCATTTTGGGCTTGAGGGCAAATACCTGAATGGTTCACTTAAAGAAAGCTGCAGGGAATCAGGAAAGTGAGGAGCCTGGTTTGCTAAGCAGGAGAGATGACTCTAAGTTCTTTCTGACTGTGGGCTTGAGCCATTTGGGTGCGATGTAGACCTGGAAATTACAAGGGTGGCTGAATCCTGCTCATCATATAGAAAGTTAAACTTGTATGGATGCCATACAAGTGGATGCCAAAGCAACATAATTATAAGAATTCTCTATGCCCTACCCCAGGCCTATTGAAACTGGTTCTCAGGAGAGGGACCTAAGAATCTGCATTAATATCTGTGGGTGATTCTCTTACCTCTGCTATTTGAGAAGCACTTGTCTTATTCTTTTTCAAACTCACTGCCCCCACCTCACTCACCCCATCTCCATTCCTCCTTTCCCTTATTGTACAGTTCCCAAAGTTCTTTACATACTCTTCTTACTGCAAACTCCCTGACCTCAATGAGGTCCACATATTCTGTGGCTTTAACAGACAGCCTTAGAGCAACTCCTGGACCCACTTCTTCTTTTGCTCTGAGCCCTCTGCAAAACTCCTGTGGATTTTCTTTTGGCAATTAGAACTCATCACATCAGAGATTGAATTCATAACTGTTATCACCAGGTCTTTTCATTTTGTATTCTTTATTTTTGTTAGTGCTTTATGGCTTAGTCTCCTAGACTCTAAATCTTGACATTATCTCTGTATGCTTGGCTTCACTCATCCCCAACACATTCTGGCCCCTGAAATCTGACAGTCCTTCATTCTTCAGAGCCTCCTATGACCACTACCATGTTTCCTGTGCACACCTCAATACTCTTTAGCTGGTCTGTTGGGATTGGGTCCCCATCATCTTTTTGCTCTACTCCTTTCATCCTACCTTCATTCTTAAAAGACTGGTGTCTGAACTGGGTGTGGTGGTGCATGCCTGTAATCCCAGAGACTCTGAAGCCTGAGGCAGGAGGATCCCAAGTTCAAAGCCAGTCTTGGCAACTTAGTGAGTTCCTAAGTAACTTAGTGAGACCCTGTCTCAAAATAAAAAATAAAAAGGGCTGGAGATGTGGCTCAATGGTTAAGCACTCCAGGTTCAATTCCTGGTACTAAAAAAAAAAGAACTGGTGTCTTATACAACTGATCATGGTACCCCCTCATTCAAAATCCTTTGATAGCTCTCCATTGTCTTTTGAAAAAAGCTAAAATTCTTTGATGTGACCTTAACAAGATGTTCTATCTGTATTCTAACAACTGCTCTCAACCCTAAACAAAAAAAAAAAAAAAAACTGTTTAGGCACAGGGGTTATCCATAATTTCCCAAGCATTCCCTAAAGTTTTCTGTATCTTTCTCACACTTTTATAACCCCTATAAAATAAATATTTTCAACCTTAAGGATAAAAAATCATGATAAAGTCCACTGCAAAATTTACTTGTGGTATATTCTACAATACAAACTGTAACTACGGTTTCCTTTTGTACCCTGCCATCCCAGCCCCCAAACCAGTGAGAAACAGGGTAGGAGTGTGGGTGGATAGGAGCCCTGTTGAGCATCTGGCTGCTTTGTTGATTTGGACAATAAAAGTGAAAGAAGCATTTTCAGCTTCTAGTGGAACTTTACCTGCTTCATCTGCCTTACTGGTCATGTTTCTGTGAAGACACATTCATTACTCATTCATTGAGTTAATATAAGCATTTATTAACCCCATCTTAGGCTGAGTAGTGAATGCAAAGATTAAGCTCTAGAACCTACTCTGTCATCTTAAATATACCTGGTATACAATAGCAAATGTCAAAGAAATAGAATAAACTCTCATAGACTTTCATAGGTAGACGAAATCATCTTGGGATTGGAGGAGTCAGGGGTGGGGAAAATTATTGTCTGTCTTTCTCTATGTGAATGCAAACTCTAGGAGGACAAGAATCTTTGTTTTGTTCAATTTTGTATTTTCAGCACCCAGAGCAGAGCCTGGAATATAGTAGGGTTCAATGCTTATTTGATGAATGATTGGGTAAAGTGAATAAAAAAGTTGTAAGTATAAAAAACGTGGGTTGTAACTGAGCTTCTTGAAGGCTGGTTTAATGTCTATTTGCATTTTATACATTTGCATTTTATTTGGCATCTCTTAGGCACTCCATAAATGCTGGATGAATGGTGAGTAAAGAGATCCCATAGCTGAGGTTTGTTTTCTTGTTACCCTTTCCCCTAGTGTCATTAGGTATTAGCCTTCCTAAAGAAAATGTCTGCCAAGTTGAAAATGTTTTAAGAGTAGGAATCTTTAAGAAACCAAGAGAAAAGTCAAGGTGATAGGAAATGAGACAAAAGAAAAAGGTCAGAAAAATATCATTTTAAGTGTAATTAACTACTGTACATGTCTCAAAGCACTGGCTTACCTTTACCTTATAGTCAACTGAAATGGAAAATTTGACCATAGCTGGTGACCATGTTAATCCATCTCATTAGCAACACTTTTTGATTTCATCCAAGAACCAAATATTGCTCTATAGAAGGCCAAAGCTTAAATTTATTAAAAATATTTATCCATTTCAGAATTAAATAAAAGAGCCAAAGGCCCAGATAATATTTCTGTTGCTGTTCTCCCCCCCAACTACCCCAGAGATCTAAATTTAACTAACTGAAATTATTTCCCAAGGATCAGATATTTATGCCAGGCTCTGAAGTGGCAGCTATCTTTGCAAATTGAAATAACTTGAGGCTCATTTTAGTGAGAAGCTTATCCATTAAGAACCCCACTGGATACAGAATTAATTGCTGGGAAAAGAATCAAAAGCAAGAGAACATCATGGCCTTGCCCTGAAGGAACTTACCATGCAAGCAGGTGAAACAGATATGAAAATAATCCAGGGGTGCGGGGAAGCAAAGAAATATGTGAGTTCATATTAATTTACAGCTTCTTGGTGGGGCCTGCTAGTTGCCCATTAAAATCTGAACTTTCCTTCTATACTTGGATCAGTTGTCTCTGGGACTACATTTCCCAGCTCCCTTTGCAACTGCGTGAGACCTTGTAACTAATTAGCCAATTAGTCAATCCCTGGTTACTTCCTCCCTCCACCACACACACACACACACACACACACACACACACACACACACACACACAAAGAATAGATGTGGGCCACTTTAGGCCCATCTATCTATCCTCCTATCCTATTGGCTGATGTTTTCTAAAAGAATGGAAAGAGGCTGGTTAGGTTCCCTTCTTAAATACCTGATCAAGTCTATATCTCAACTATTTCTCTTTTGGGGTTCTCACATGAAATCACTGTACACTTGCCCTAATCACCTCAGGGCTCTGTACTAGACAACTAAGGATAACCCCTATGCCTTAGAGCCCTACAACATTACTCAAATTAGACAAGAAGCAGGGAACCCATGAGACCCAGCTAATCCCAATTCACTTGCCATACATAAGTTAACCCCTACAGTCCAACCTTCTTCACTCTGTGCCCAGGTGTACTCTGTGTGGTCCTGCCTGACAGCCATTTCTCATTTGGGATTATAAATAACAAATAACTCTGTGTTTCAACTATCTGAGTGTCACTGTAGTGTGTCCCACCATCTTATAACATTCTGAAATGATAAAAGACCAGAAATTCTTGGAAACCATGTAATAAAGACAACAGAGTTTGCCTTTTGCTTGGGTTCCTGAATGGTGACTGCCCCCCAATTCCACTAATTCCTATACTGTCCTATGAGAGTGAAAAAAAAATCCTACTATGTTGGAGTTATTACTTATTTTGGCTTACCTGTTATGGCAGTTTACCTAACTTAACTATTACACGGAAACGACCAATCACCACTAAGGATGTGGTATGGGTTTAGGAAGGAGAAAGAGGGGGGAGGGAGGGGGGAGAGGTAAGGGTGGAGAGGGGGGAGGGGGAAGGGGGGAAGGAGGGAGGGAAAAGAGAGAGGGAGGGGAAGCATGGGAGGGAGGGAGAGGGAAAGATGTGTGTGGGTTAGCTAATATACAAGCCCCTGGGGAAGCTCTGGAGGGGAGCTCAATAGATGCAACCCCTTGATCATGAACTTCACTACATCTAGGATCATGAACCAAGTAAACTTCTTTTGTTTATAAATGACCCAGTCTATGCTGTTCCATTATAGCAGCAGAAAATAGATTAAGACAGGGAGAGAGAAGTGGGAACTATCTCCTTTCTTTCATATGTGAACTATTTCAGAAAAAAAGGAAATCTTGTTTGCTTTACTGTGTTCCAGGCTCTGTGCTCAGCGATAGTGGACCAACTAGATAAATGCTATTCTTGGCCCTTGAGCTCGGTCTTGGTCTTTTCAGAGGCATGGTCAGGCAGGCTGCTCATCCTAACAGTCTGTGCTATGTAAATGAGAAGGTGCAGGGCTGGGGAGTGATGTTACACTTTGATATTTGGGGAGAATTGTGAAGCAGTGGCCATCAAAGCTCACACTCTGAGGTCTCAGGGGCACAGGAGTTGAGGGGTGTTGAGAAGAAAGGAAGAAAGGGCCTCAGGGTGTACAGTGATGAGTATAGTTAACAGGATATAAAGGACATAAATCCTTTTGGTTACTTCCTGTTTAAGTTCTATCATGTCCCTCTTTGCTCACAAACCTCCAATGGCATCTCTTCTCCCTCTGTAAAAATCAGACCATGGGCAAGGTGTTTTAGGCTGATGAACTCAGGTGACCTCTCTGACCTCAGCCGCCTTGGTCCTTCCCATCACTCACTCCACTCCAGCCTCTCTGACTTCCTCCCTGTTTTCCGACTTTGACAAGGATGATCCTGCTTCGGGCACTTACATTTGCTTTTCCCTCAGAAAACTGCATGACTTGCTCCTTGCCTCAGGTTTTTGTTTAAATATTATATTCTAAGCAAGGCTTTCCAGTAAACTTTATTAAAAAATTGCAGTCTCTGATATTCCGCACAAGGTGAGACACATTGCTAGCTCCCAACCTCCCAAATTCTCTTCTTCCTTCTGGTCACCTGGATGCCCAATAAAGACTACATTTCCCAGCTTCCTTGCAACTAGGCATGACCATGTGGCTTGGTTCTCACTAATGAAGTGTGAGAGAACTAGTTTATTAACTTCTGCCTTATTAGCCTGAAAGAGAGAAATTGCCTTTAAAAAAAAAAAAAAAAAACAACTTTCCCTCAGGCTGAACTCCAGAGATTCCAGTGACCCAGCTTCAACTACACAAATGTAGGCAATACCTTAGGGAAGGGCAGAGTAATGAGACAGAGGAAACTTGGGTCCCTGAATGACTCTGTGGAGCAGAGAGGTCCTGCCAGCTAGAACAAGACATTTGCAGGAGAAAGAAATAAACTTCTATTATAGTTGCTATATATTTGATAAACTTTGTTACACAACTTTCCTACACTCTAACCTACACATTTCCTCTACAGTTTCCTAATTTATTATTTTGTCCAGCACTTAATACCATCTAACATATGAAATGTTTATTTTATTCACTATAGGTCTTCCCTAGTTAGAATATAAGCTCTTGTAGGGCACAGATATTTGAGTTTGTTCACTGTTGCATCCCCAGCTCCTAGAATAACATCCAGGTCTTAATAGGTGCTCAATTAATACATGTGAAATAAAATATTGTTGGCCACTCAGAGTGAAATCACAGCCTAAGCCATGAAGATGCTTTATTAAATTTCAAAAATCTATCTTAGTGCAAAGGGGTGGGCAGAGAGATGATAGGGGAGTGGAGTGAAAACAATGGGGAACTTCATGTTGAGGGGGTGGAGGGAAGGGGTAGGATGTCTAATTTCCCCAGATAACCCCTGGGGCTCTCTTATATTTAGGAGAAGGATTCCAAGGCTTCCTTAAATTCCTGAACCTACTGGTAGTGGTTTTTGAGTCAACTCCTAGAAGAGCTTAGTAGGAAGTAAGTCGTTCTCTCTCTCTAGCATTCCATCCACCCTCTCTCCCTTCCTCTTGTTGAGAAAAATACATATCAAAATATATTGTGAATAAGGGACTGGGGTTGTGGCTCAGGGGCAGAGCGCTTGCCTCACACATGTGAGGCACTGGGTTCAATCCACATGATTGAATCCACACGATGATCAGCACCACATGAAAATAAACAAAATAAAGATATGTGTTCATGTACAACTAAAACAAAAATATTTAAATGTATATATGTATATATATTGTGAATAACTTATTTTGTAGATTCCTTGAGGTAAAATATAGTCATGAAAATAACTGGAATGGTGGAGAAACTATAAGAGATGGAGTTAAACTGTCTTAGATTCACATCTGAGGATCTTACTGGCTGGGTGCTCTTGAGTTAATGGATTGACCTCCTGTGTCTTCACTGTTCTCACCTAAGGATGAATAAGATGAGTATAACATTAGCTCTTTATTTTTGTTGTGAGATGTTATAGACTGAATTTCGTCCTTTCCTCCCAAATTCATATGTCGAAGCCCTACCCCCAGTACCTCGGAATGTGACTCTATTTGGAGATAGGGTCTTTACAGAGAAAGAGGCAATGAAGTTAAAATGGGCTCTCTAGGGTAGTTCCCAGTCCAATATAACTTGTGTCCTTATAAAAAGAGATTAGGACACAGACCTCACTATGCGGACACACAGGGAGAAGATGGTCATCTACAAGCCAAGGAGAAGCCCCAGAATGAACAACCCTATCAACAGCTTGATCTTGGACTTTCACCCTTCAGAATTGTGAGAAAACAAATTTCTGTTGTTTAAGCTACCCAGTCTGTGGTATTTTGTTGTGGCAGATTTAAGAAAAATGAAAAGGGAGATAATGCAGAAAACTGTTAAAATGTTGAGTTTAGCTGGCCCCTAAATACTTTCGTCTTCAGTTGCAATAAAGGAAGTAAACTATTTAAAGTAGAGGTCCTGAGGCATACTGGTCAATAACCTACATAGTAAAAATAGAGCCCTTTCTGATACAAACTTTGAATGATGAATGTGACTAGGCAATGAGGAACTGGGTCACATCCAGAGAAAGGTTAAGGGCTGATGAGGGCCCTGGGAATTGTCACACTGAAAGAGATGGCTGTTTAACCCATAGAAGGAAAGACTGGAGTGACTGCAACACCATTTCCAAATGGATGAAATAGTCTTCAGTTAGAGGCATTCCATTTAGCTGTGTGGGTCAAGACCAAAGAGGCAGAACTCGTAGTGGGAACAAGTTCTGGAAGGTAGATTTCAGCTTCCTTAAGAACTATTTGTGCTCCGTTTGTGTACAATGAACCAAAATGAATTCTGCTGTGATGTATAACTAATTAGAATAAATTTAAAAAATTTAAAAATTAAAAAAAGTTATTGGATGTGGCTGGGTGACCACTTTTTAGAAACATCAGAGAGGAGACCAAGCGTAGATACCATTTTGGACCAGATGAACTTGGATGTTCCTTTCCATCTTGACATTTTATTAGTACTTAAGATATATCTCTTTTGATTGTAAAACACACACCTGGTCAACAAATATTTTTGAGCTTTGTAGATTTGATATCTATTAAAATGAGGTAGAAAATTCATTGAGAAAAAAAATTGAAAAATTATTCAATCTGCAGAGGACCATCTCAGAATATTGGAAACATGGAAAAACGCCCGACTAAAATTTTGGAGCCCTGAAGTACAAGCTTTATCAGGAATGCACTTGTGCTAGAGCCAAAATTTTAAACTTATTCTGTGTAAAGCTGTCATCTCAATTTTACAAATCGGAAAAAGAAAATACGGAGCTTGATTTATCTACTAAAGGCTAATCTATCCTGCAAGAATTTGTTAAAATTACTCTCAGTAAGAGTCGACACGGTAAAAGCTATAATTTCCCAACTATCATCAGTATGTGAGATTTTTGAGAAAGTCGATAGAAGCACGGGATGATTTGGTAGCTGTACCAGAAACATGGTTTTCATATCCACAAATTGCTACAGAATAATTCGAGTGCCACTGGTTCTAAAGTGCTGCCGGCCAGCACCACCTCATTAGCTCACACGCACCCCTTAATCATCGCGGCCGCAACGAGGGCCCTAGGAGCCCAGCCTGCAGAGGGAGGCCTATCCTGGGAAGGAACGGCAGGCGGCCAGGGCTAGTGGTGAGTGAGCACTGAACCCGCTGCTAGCTGAGCAAACCGCGCAGGGATCGCCAGCCAGGAGAGCTCTCTCCTTTGGGGGCTAGGAGGACAAACAGCCCCCAGAACTCTTAGGTTCCGATTCACAGCCCCAGGTACCCAACCTTCTGCTTTGGCACCCAGCACGTCCCGCCTCCCTGGGAGAGCGCCTCCTAAGCCAAGATCCGGAGAGATCAGTGTATCCCAAAACAGGCCATGAGTCCTGGCTCACAACACCTGCAGCTGGCAAAAGAGAAAACACCAAGGTGCGGGGGAGGAATAGAGTGTCTCGGCGGTCTCGGGTTGTCCTACGGGCTCTGAGGAGACAAGCAGAACCTCCGCGGAGGTGGATGGGGGTGGGGTGGGGTGTAAGGCCGGGGACGAAAAGGCTTTAGCAATTGACGCCCTCTGCTCCGCCCCTTTCAAGTTATAACCCAGTCGGAGTGAGACTCTTGGGGTGGGGACTGGAGGGCAGTGCCGGGACTCCTCGGCACACAGCCACCTCCACGGCCGCAGTCTAAGGAGCTAGCGTTCTCACGCGCCGCGCAGCGCGCTGGGGCCACCAGAGCACGGCCGCGGCGGGCACAGTGGCTCGCGCAGCGTCTGGGCAGCTGGCCGCGGTCCAGCTCCTGGAGAGACGCGACAGGCCTCTGTGTGTGTGAGAGAAAGCGAGCGAGCGAGAGCTACTGCCTGGCGACTCGCGCCCCGACAGGTGCAGGCGCGCCAGCTTCCCATTGGTCGCGGCGGCGGCGGCGGGCCCCTTCCCCCTCCCCGCCCTCCGCCGGACCCCCTCCCCCGCCGCGGCGCCGGCTCGATTCGTGGAGGCGCGCGGCCGCCAGCGCGCGCACCCGGCCGCGCGTCCCTCGCCCCGTCTCCGCCCCCTCCCCCTTTCCGCGCCTCCGCCGCGCGCTCGCGAGCTCAGGTAGCGGGCGCGCGGGAGCCTCCCCAGGGGCGCGCGGCCGGCTGCAGTACCCCCCAAGCCACCCCCACTCCCGCTGGCTCGGGGGATCCTGGGGAGGGAGCGCGCGGGCGGCAGGCGGGGGGCGCTGGAGCCGGGTCCTGCCGCCGCCGCTGCCGCCGCCGCCGCCGCCGAGGCTTCCGTCTTGCTCGCTCGCGCAGCGGCGGCAGCAGAGGTCGCGCACAGATGCGGGTTAGACTGGCGGGGGGAGGAGGCGGAGGAGGGAAGGAAGCTGCATGCATGAGACCCACAGGTAAGACCAGGAGCCCGGAAAGGGCTTTCCAGTTCGGGGAGGCGCACGCAGGCCGGGCAGGGGGAGTTTGTGTCCTGTTCTGCTCCCCAAGGGAGGAATTTTTTTGACAGCGCAATCTCATTGGGGACTAGGGCAATAGGACCCTCCCGATCCCAGGGAAAACCAGAGAAGTAGCTGGGGGGAGCCGGTGCCACATTGTGAGATTCCTAAGAGTGAAATGGTTAGGCCCGGGGAAAAGTGTTTTCTCAGCCCCTAGACGCTAGAAGGCTTTAGACTTTCCTGTCATGGTCACAGCCGCTGAATCCCGGGGACCGGCGCAGAGCCAATGTGCGCTAACCCCTGCTCTCCCTCCCCTCCTCCATCCCTCCCGCACGCGCAGCATCCCACGGCGGCTGTTACTCAGTGTACCCTGCGCTGGGGGCGGCGGGCAGATCTCGCCGTGGGAAAGGGGGCGGGGGCCTTGCGGGGGTGAACTGGGATGGAGCCCGCGCAGCTGAGGCGCCGGGTCCCAGGGCCGAGGAGTGGGAGCGTGGCCCAGAGCTCCAGCAGCCCGGGGTATTGTCGTGTTCCGCTCGTGGTTGCAGACTCTTGCAAGCTGGATGCCCTCTGTGGATGAAAGATGTATCATGGAATGAACCCGAGCAATGGAGATGGATTTCTAGAGCAGCAGCAGCAGCAGCAGCAGCCTCAGTCCCCCCAGAGACTCTTGGCAGTGATCCTGTGGTTTCAGCTGGCGCTGTGCTTTGGCCCTGCACAGCTCACGGGTGGTGAGTGACCCCGCTGTGACCAGAGGGCCTGGGATGGCCATGGCCGGGCAGGGAGGGGAGCCAGATTGGCAGGACAGCCCCGCTGCACACGCCCTCACTCTGTACATCCAGACTTCAGAGATGCCTGAGAAACCCAAGGTCTGTGCCCCAGCCTCAGACCTACCCTTTATTCAAAACGCCTGGAGTTCCCAGAAAATTCCTCTGTGGAACCCGCACAGGTTCACACACCCACATTCTGTCTGGAGCTTCCCAGCAGCAGCCCGGCCTGGCTTCTCTGAAGAAAGAATAATAAAGTCTGATCCATTATTCTCACTTTGAGAGAAAGAAGTATGTGTTGGGGGGAGGGGAAGTGGTGTATTTGTGGACCTTTGACCCTTACGCATGCCCTGGACAGACAGAGGTCAGGTTTCATCCTCTGGATTTAGTCAAGAGTTACAAGATCCATCTTTGGAAATGTAAAAGGTCTGAAAACATGGCCAGACTGACTGAAGGACAGGTTTATTTGAAAGTTAACTTTCTCTTTCTTCAGAAAGTAGTGTGTTCAAGCATGTCTGCATGTTGGGGGTGGGAAGGGGATGCAGAGCTTTTTCTTTTGGAAGATTGCTTAGTTCATCTAGGTCTGATTTACAGGGGGAAGCAAGTCAAGTGCTCTTCTATAAAGTGGAAGTTTGCTGAAATAAAATTGATAGCCTCAGTCTCTGTAGGCGGATAATCTATAACATACTTGGGTTTGAGGGACAGGGCTATCTTTTGGTTGTGGTAGAGGAAGACAAATGGAGTTCCTGTCTGAATTTCAGAGCCTAAGCATATCCCTGCCACCCCTACTTACTGCTGTCCATCATTGCTGTCCATTCCAAATTTTTGCTGAGGGCATGCTGATGTGGATGTGAAAAGGACAGAACTGTGTTTCCAGAGCCGAAATACTATTAATATGTGATTAAATTATTGCCAATTGAAAAACAAGTATTGCTTGGTATAAATAGACCATTCATGTGTTTGAAAATATTGCTGTTTAAGAGAATCCAAAGATGAAGATGGAAAAAATGAATGAAAAATTAGCCAAAGTGGGGGAGGAGAATAGCAAATTGGTCCCTAATTCAGGCATTCCATTTAGATGTGTGAAAGATACCTGGAACCTTAAAGTGTTTGTTATGATGTGCGCATCTGTCAGAATTAGGGAGAAAGTGTTTGCTTTGGATATGGACCTGGTTTTTGTTTTGTTTTGTTTAGTTTTATCAAGAAGTAATTTTTTAAAAATAGAAATATCTCTGAGACAGGCATCCTTTTCATAGGGGACAAGGTCCAGTGTGAGGTCAGATCAGTTTCTGTGTAGTCTGCTAGGGCTCTGGTCAGAGCTTCTGCCCTGCCCTGAACACTAACTACCTCTGCCTCACTGGCAAGTAGAAATCAAGGGACAGGACACAATGGGCAGGACTGGGCCATTTCCCCTCTCCTCTTCTCTTGCCTTTCAGTTCTAATTTTCATTCCTTCCAACCAGGTCCACACGATTTTTCCTCTTCCTGGTTGATGTCTCTCATGTAGATAGATGACAGATTAATTAATTTATCTATGTATGTCTTGTTATTGGATGTGTGAGGTCTGAGCACAGCCTGGATTTAAAGATTATGATCTTGGTTCCTCCCATTTGTATTTATTACACTTCCTTAAGACCCAGGGCAGAGCATGCCCTTCAGACTCTCCACTTACCTGTGTAGTCCATAGGGAGGTTCTTCCCCCACCCCCCACCCCCCAGAGAGGAGTAGAATAAGCAAAGAGATTCAGACCCTTGGAAAAGAGAGTGGGAATAAGAGCTGTCTTTTACGTCCCAAGTTCAGATCTTTCCTTTTAGGGAAAGGCTGGCCAGTAGCCTTGTTTCACCTTGAACTTCTTTGGGCAGAGAGTATAATTTGTTGAATGTTTATCATTTTAGAATTCCTCTATGAATAAATAGTTTGGACAGAGAAGGGTGGTGGGGGGACATTCTATGGAGTTCACTAAACAGAGATTTTCTTTCTTAGGAAAGAAACCCACCTGAGGTGTCCAGGATGACAATAAAAGCAGCATTACTTTGGCTCTAGACCTATGCTCCCCAAACTTTAATGTGCACACAAGTCACCTGGGATCTTGTTAAAAGGCAGATTCTGATTCCATTGGTCAGCGGGGGTGGGGCCTGAGATTCTACATTTGTAATAAGCTTCCAGATGAAGCATTCCTACGGGTCCCCAAACCATTCTTTGATTAGCAATGCTTTAGACTTAAGACATTCCTTAAGTAAGTTGCTTCTGATTCCTGACTTTTTGCCATCATTCTCAATTACCAAATGCAAATGGCCTTCGAGGGAGCAGAAGTCTCACCCAATTTATCTAATCTTTTGGTGATACACAGAACTGAAAATCAGCTCTCAGAGAGTGCTTTCTTTTTTTTATCCACAAAAGGTACATATTTAATAGACCCTGTTCTGAAATGTGGATTTTCATTTTTGATTGCTTTCAATGGAAAAGGAGTACCACAATAGTCTCAGCTAGGAGAGAGAAAAGCATGTGCCCAATACAAGTATTACAGAAAGAGCTTGAACTAGAAAGGGAGAAATTGAGAAAATAATGAGAAAAAGGAAAAGGCTGGGGGAGAACTCCATCAAAACCAAAATGCTTTGCCCTAGAAATTCAATTTTCTGAGCCTTTTGAGAGTTTTCATGGGCCTGGCTTGACTTGAAGTGACTTCTAGGTAACTCTCTTCAGGTTGTCTTTTCTGAGTTAAGAAGAAGGGCCCTCCTTTGGGGCCATTAAAACTACATACACTGAGAGGACTTTCACTAGGTTTATAGGGAGGTACAGGACATGGCTGTTTCCACATTCTGGAACCTTTTCTTCTTATGCCCCAGTTAACCTTTCCAGAAGATATCTGGTTTTGAGTGGTTCCCTGTGTAGTCACCCAGGTTTAGAGGATGGGAGCTAAGAGTTGGCTCCTTGAAGGTGAATTTCCTGTTACCAGGAGCTCAGGCTGGGCTCTGATACTTGGTAGCTTTGGGGTCTTGGTCTTGGGAGCTTCAGTTTCTCCATCTATAAAATGAGGACTATGATATCTATCTTAATGAGAATGATGTGAGAGATGGAAATCATATAGGTACTCAGTAAATTCAGGAAGTAGTAGGGAGGAATTGTACATCATGTTCTTTTTACCTAGAAGATCCCTCCCTTACACTTCATTTCCCACCCCACCCCCAGGAAACAAATTTTTCTTGCCATACTCTCTTTCATATTTCCCTGGTCATTAAATTCTGCCCTTACCTGGACTCCCATTGCCCTAGGTTATCATCTTCTATCATAGTATCATCTCGCCTACTAGACCATAAGCCCACTGAGAACAAGAACCTTGACTCAATTAATTTCTATGTCCCAGGCACCCAGCACAGCATCTGATTCATAGTAAATGCTCAGCTAATGTTGATTGAAAGCAAGGGAAAAAAAAATTCCCAAATTACCACCATACCATCTAGGAAATAATGTCTTGGGTGAGTTACAAATGTGCAAAAGTTTCACGGTAGTTGAGGCCACCTCCAGTTGTAGGTTTTCTAGGTTGGAGGTTGGTGAAAACATCAGGAAATGTCCCAGAGAAGGAGTAGCACTTAGGGTGAGATGACTGGAACATCTCAGGGGCAGGCTTCTTGTACAATGATGGGGATGTGGTTATGTGCCTGAACTTTACAGGAAACAGTTTAGTCAGGTTAATGTACAACATAGTCTACTTATAGGGAATAGTAGAGTAGAAGGAAAAATAGGTTTCAGCCTTATTATAAGGGTCCTGGAAGTTCCAATGAGGAACTTGCATGCCACATAGCAGGCACTATGGGACCCACTGAAGAATGTAGAGAAGGAGCATAATATCAGGTGAGCTGTGTTTATACTTTTCTCTGCTTCCAAGCCTCCAACTTGGGGCAAGCCACTAGTCTGGCTGCCCTCTCTGCACTCCTTAGTCATGGTTCTAGTGTGGCTGGATTAAGCTTCTTGAGATCTCATTTGGGTCATGGGACCACAGCATTGAGCTATGTATCTACTGGTAGGAACAAATGCCCTCTGACTGACCGATGGTTTGTAGATGTGAGTGTCTTGGAGTTTTATTGAGAAAAATTTTCTTACATGACAGAGTGCAAAAATCCATGAATTTAAACTGCGCTTAACTCAGTCTGTAAACAAAGTCCCAGCTCCTGAAACTCTAAAGCATATTTCTTCAACAAAAGGTTGCCTTCATGTAAGCAGCATGGAAACTCTTCCAGTTTATCCACAGGATGAAATACGAAAGCTTTTGGGGACAAAAGAAGGATTTCATATAATAAGGAGCAAATCTCTCATCTCAGAGACCTAGAGAGGCAAGACAGAGAATCAGTGGTTCTTTAATTCCTGAGAATAATGACAAGTATAGGTAAAGCTCCTTTTCTAGTAAATATTGATTAGGAACATGAAGAAAAGCACCTATGTTATTCTGTTCTTGGTTTCAGAGACATATTTCCAAAGCTTCAGATGGAAGCTCTGGTGTAGAACCAGGGGTCTGTAGTCTTTAAAGAATGGATATAGCCTGTGTGTTGAGCTTCTGCCATTAAATGGCTCCACGGTTTTTGGCAAGTTAGGTAACTTCTCCTTGACTCAATTTCTTCCCCATCACTAGCATTCTTTGGTTCTGTGATAATAGAAGTCCCTGCTTACCTGCATTTTTGTTTTCCATGGTTTCAGTAACCATCATAGCAGTCTGAAACTATTCTGTGGAAAATTCTAGAAATAAGCAATTCATACTTTTTAAAATGCATGCCATTCTGAGGAGTGGGATGAAATCTCATGCCATCCTGCTCTGACCTTCCTGATATGAATCATTCTTTTGTACAGAGTACAAAAGATATTTTGAGAGAGAGACATGACATTCACATAACTTTTATTATAGTATAACATTATAATTTCTCTATTTTATTATTAGTGACTGCCACTAGTCTCTTACTGTGCCTAATTTATAAATTAAATGTTATCACAGGAATGTTTAGGAAAAGACATAGAGCAGTGTACATGGGGTTTGGTACTATCCGTGGTTTCAGATATCCATAAGGGGACTGGCAACTTATCCTCATAAGATGAATTGATGGGTTCTGAACTCTGAGTAAAGGCAGGATGTCTTTTTTTCCCCCTCTTCTATCCTTTCATCTGTAGTTGTATGCCCTGGGGAAATACAGAGAAAGGGGACTCAGTTCTTGCTCCAGAGGAAATATACAAGTAAGAAGGAGTCAGTGTCTTCTCAAAAGTTTAAATGTAAAAGGCTTGCACAAAATTCTGTTTTATATGTATATATATATTTTAATTCAACTTAAAATCTAGTGTTGTTTATTGAAACCAATGAGAAAAGTGATTTTGCAGACTGCTTCTTTTTATCTTTGCCTTGTTTTGAAATCTCATTTGGTATTTGATAATTGAAAAAGTCATACATAGCAATGATAGGTCTGAATAGGTCCCTGGAATTAATGCCTCTGAATTGAGTGAAGAAAGGGGCAAAAAAAAAAAAAAAAGACAGGCTGATTTGTTTACAAACAGTCACGTTTCAACAGGACCTACCACAACCTCTAGGACAGATATAGAAGATGCATCATATACAACATTTTGTCTATTTATTGGTCCACTCTTATAAGAACTATTGCTAACCAGGGAAGACTGGGAAAAGATGTGACATAATTTTAAACTGGCCCATATCTGAGTGATTGATAAAAGTTTCCAAATCATTAATAACACTAATTGCAAACATTTAGAAAATGCTTAGTGTCATTTTCCACACTTCAATCATGTTAACCCATTTAGTTTCTCGGGTAGATATTGTTATTTATCCTTTCTTTATAGAAGAGGAACCTGAGGCATGGAAAGATTAGTCCACTTGTCCATAGTCATCTGGCTATTAACTGAGACACCATGACCCAGGCTATCTTTGTTATTGCAGTCTTTGTTTTAGCATGCCCACACATGGGAAATTCCAATCCCTAAATACCCGCCCTCCCATGATATCAAGTTTGACTCAAACATGTCTCTTTAAACAGCAATTATCAAATATTTTGAAACTTTTGCCATCTCCCCTCTGATATAAGGGAACTCCTTTGTGTTGTGACCAAAAAAGAAAGCATACCAGCAAGTGAACAACAAAATTGCACAACCTGGGGCAAAGCGAAGGCCAGAGTGCTTGCCCTTGGGCTCTGAATGGAGGAAGGTAAGGGACCAGAATCCTGTGAAAGTGGTTCCTGTGGGATGTTTGAGGGAGGTGGTCAGACAGAGCATGCCCTGATTCTTACCTGCTCTGAGAGGCCAGGTGTGAGTAAGTAAATGTTTGGTCTCTTGGGCCCTCCATTACTGACATTTCCATCCCTTTCTGATGATTCTCTGGGCTGTTTATGGCTCCCAGGGTGATATCTTTCCTGGACTGCTGCTTTTCCATGCAACTTGGACAAGCCCTAACAATATGTTAGCTAATGTATGCTTGAAGTGTTACTGTTTGTGTAATGTTTAATTTTCTTAACACATTAAGATAGGAGATTTTGACTATTTTCTTCCCCTCCTCCTCCTCCTCCTCTTCCTCCTTATTCTTCCTCTCTCTCTCTCTCCCTCCTTCCCTCTCAATCTTAAGAGATATCCTCAGTGAAGTTGCTCTTCCAGGTTCTGAACATGGTCATACAAGGCTAGAGTAGGAGTTAGGCCTATTAGCAAGACTTTCCTCTTTGCAATTCTTGGCCAGGCTTTAAACCTGTCTTTTCAGTTGTATGATGGAGATGATAATCTAGCTGGTATATATTAAAAAGTAAAAGAAAAATGATATCTGAGGCTTGTGAGCCTGAGTAATAATTTCCCTGCAAGATTAAGTTTGAAGTAAGAATCGGACGTGATTGTTCACGAGATCTCAAAGTCACTCATTCTGCTGTGCAGGGTGCTGTGTTTGATGGTATGAGCTTGAGATGCTGTGTTTTAGGGAAGAATTTAGCCTAGTATTTCTGAAGAAAAAAGATGACTATGCTACTCTAAGAGAAGGAATTATCCACTCAAGAAGAAAAACAAATAGAAATAATTAAGTGAGTTGCTCACAAACTGGAATTAAAAGTACATTTTAGAATAGCTTCTTAATAGGGAGTATTGTAATTGCTTTATTAATCTTAAAGAAGGTAAACTAGAAACATCAGAGAAGTCAAACAAATAATTCTTGACATTTATTTGGAAATGACAATAAACTTGGGAGCTCTGTAGTGGGTGAGCCTCCACTGATTCCACTGTGGGGCAGAGGCACGTGCAGGCCCCAGCGGGTCAGGGCCTATCTGTGGGCATGGGTGTGAATGAATCTGTGTATGTGAGTGTGTTCCCAGCCGCGGGAATGGAGTTTGGTTCTTAAAAGTGAGAAGAGTTGCAGAGCCCAGTAAACTTGACCACTGATCACGTCATCATTATCCCAATAAATTGAACTAAAGTTCAAGAGAGAGGATGAGTAAGGGTGAGGATCTTTGGAAATAAAGGTTCCACTTGGCTGTCTCCTGTTTCTGTTGAAATCAGTGACTTTAATCTCCTGAAATTACCAGCATGGAAGAAGAGCTGAATAAGGAAGGTCACTCGTGCACTACATTCTTTTTTTTTTTTCTGAGAGTAACAAAATACAAAAAGACTTTATTTCTTGGGCTCAATTACATTTCTAAAAGATATATGTGGTTGAATTGGGTGAACCAGTTAGAGGGACAATCTATCAAGAAAAAGGTAAAATACATTCTTACAGTAGACTTCTTAGCATCGGTGTGTCCATAACACTAATCTAACTAGTTGTCAAATTCAAGTTCTCTACAGGAAGACCTTTTTTGAAACTTAAACTCAGAAGTTTCTGATTTTTATCCATAACGTAAACAACAGGATCTGCTTATTTTGTACAAATGTGATCTGTTTTTTTAAAATTTTTTATTTGTTTTAATTAGTTACACATGACAGTACAATGACCTTGACATATCATACATTTGAATCAGATGGGATATAATTTCTCATTTTTCTGAGTGTACAGGTTGCAGAATCACATTGGTCATGCAGTGACATATACACACACAGTAATAATAATGTCTATCTCATTCTACTATCCTTCCTATCCCGCCATCCCCTCCCCTCCCCTCCCATCACTTCTCTCTACCTAATCTAAGGTAACGCTATTCTTTTTTCTTTTTTAGAGGGTTAATCTTATGAGAGGTTCTCAATGGTCCTTTTAGTTGGCTTCTGTTAACTAACTGAGTCCTAATGATCTAATTCAAGGATGCATTTTAAATTAACAATTTTGTTTTGGCGGGGGACACATCTGCAAATTTAGGTTATAGTATGACAGTGCATATCCAATGACTGATGGCGGTGACCTCTGTGTTTAAATTGTACTTAAACAAAATGGGGAAATAGTCTTTTAGAAGCTTGCAGAGCCGTACAGTTCTGAATGGGTATGTGACCTTTAAACAGCTCATGCAGATTTTTTTCCCTTTGGATTGTAAATGAAGGACCAGATATTTTCCCTATCATCCTTCTGGTCTACACCATTTACTTTTAATAATAACTTGATGGATATGTTTTAATTTCTTGAGGTAAAGAATGGGAGATATGCATGGTCTTATACGAAGTAGAACCAGTTTTCCTTGCTGCTGTATTAGCAGGCTGAGTGATGGTGACCTCATTGCTGTTTCAGTTTCATTATCTGGGAAAAGGGGCCAATACTGGGACCTTCTCTGGCTCTTGTGAGGATAAAATGCATTAAAAGGGGGATGCATCATCATCACTATATAAGGTATCAATATCATGTAAAACAAACTGACAGTGAATGTTTGCTATAGTCATCATGCAGAAGGTAGCCCTGCCAAGAGCTTTCATTGTCCTGCAGGGACCTAGCATAATAAATACACACTAATACCAAGTGGTACAGGCCCAGATAGATGTGTGCTGCAGGCGTTCACCAGGTAGCCACTGATCCTGGGTCCCAATAGTCCCATAGGATCTACCACCATAAGATGGTTTAGTAAGTGGAGACTTATCTTGGAGACTCTGGGGACAAGGGAGGAGTAAGGGAAAGCTTACCAACAAAGACGACATTTGAACCAGGTCTTGAATAATAAAATAATTCTCCAGGCAGAGAAGTTGGGAGGTAGGTCCCCCCCCCCCCACAGGAGGAAGGATAAAGTCAACAGAGGCTCAGAATGAGAAAGAATATGTACTGAAGACAAGGAATAGCTCAGGGCAGCTTTAATAAAGGACAGATTAAGCAGAAAGAAGAGACAGGAAGGGCAAGTTGGGCCTGCTTGCCCAGCTAACCTCAATGCTTATGAACTTGAATGGTACACACTGGGCAACTGGGAGCCTACACAATATGCCTTTAGGGGCATGATGTGATCCATTCTTTGTTTTAGAAAGCAACTTTTTAGCAATGTGGAAGATGGAGAAGCAGAGAGATTTTTGCTCATTAAATATTTATCATGCCTCTATCAGAGTCTAGGTGGAGGAAACCATGGGAAACAAAACAGAGTCCTGCCCTCTGAAAATTTATATTCTTTTGAGGGCCAGTGAGGAAACGATTGCATTAACCCAGGAGGGACATGCCAAGGGCTTTAACTAGAGAGGAATAAATGGAGACAAGAGATGCAAAGAGAATTATCTAAGGCCAGACAGCTGGCTGGACGTGGGGTTGGAGGAAGAGGAAGAGCCATTATTAGCAGAGCCCCAGCAGTGGTGGTTTGGAGGAGAAGCTAATGAGTTCATTTTGGATGAGGAGGCTTGCCTTGCCTGCAGGACATATATTTGAGCACCATCTGTCCATCAGGCATTGAAAACTCAGTTTGGTACACAGGAGAGAAATTGGGCTGGAGATGGAGATGTGAGTGTCATCTGTGTTGGGAGGGCTGCAAGAGGGATCCAGCTTTCCCAAGAAGAGAGTGTGGAATGAGCAAAGAAGAGAATGTGAGGATGGAGCCCAGGAAGCAGCCACAGTGAAGGAGAAGCTGGCAAGGAGTTGAGGAGTTGTGCTGCTAATCTGTACTGATAATAACAACTTTTTAAAAAAACCCAACCATGCTTGGTTCTGGCTATTAATTGCTCCTATGATTTGGGGGCAGAAAACTTTTTTTTTAATGTTACTATTGGCATAATGTTTGGGTAATCTGAATTCTATCTAGATGTCCATATCAACTGCACAGAAAGTCAACAGGGCCAGGAGGGAGAAAGGCTATGATTAGTGGGATAGAGAATCAGCATAGAGATGTTTGAAGCTCAACTGCAGACGAGCCGGGGAATTTCTTGGTCTTTGCTGGGAGGACAAAACTAAGAGGAGAACCAGAGTTCAACAGAGTCCCTGGGTGATTGTGTGTCTTTGTGTTTCCTTAGACACCTGAGTGTCTAAGTGCAGTGATGTGGTGATGGGGTCACTTCATCTGCTGCTGCTCCTTTCCCCGTCCTCCTGGACTCCTGGGAATTTTTATGTACTCCGTGCTCTGGATGCAGGTCCTTCTGGTATAAATTCCAGAGCAACCCTCTCCTCAGGTCCTTCAAGGATTCAGTATTCCCTAGCTGTCAGTTATCTTCAAAGTTAAGATTGCCAGAGAATGATCTCTCTGTCACCCTACCCTTGTGACCAGCTCTGTCACCTCTGAAGCAATTCACTTAACCTCTCCATGCTTTGGTTTCTTCCTCTGTAAATCCAGGGCAATGAGGCTCCTTTCTCTGCACTTCACAGGGGTGTGAGATGTGCGGGTGTACAGAAGGTAGTGTCAGAAGGCATTTGATAAATACAAAACAGTGATTCCTGCCTGTCTGGAGAGAGGCATCTCTCTACTGTGCCTAGGGCCATTTTTTGCCTTTTGCCTCCCTGAGTACAGAAGGAGGGTGAGGGATGCTCTGTGCAGCATGTAAACGTGTGGGTCCTGACCCCGTGAAAGCTCATTTTGTGTGGACATGATGTCAGGCAGCTGGAGGAGCTGTTTTGCTGCAAAATGGGATGTGCCGGTCTGTGCTCGATCCCTGCTGCTGGCGTGTTCAGTGAATAAGTTGCGTCTGGAGAAGGAGAAGGTCCTTGTGCCATTGAGAGGAACTTCTCAATAGCTGTTGGCCCAAGCCCAGTTGCCTTTTTTTTTTGTGTGTGTGTGTGTGTGTGTGTGTGTGCATTCAAAGAAGCCTCAGGAAAACTAAATTAAACACGGGAGGCAAGCAAGCAATTCATTATAGGATTTGCAGTGGTTCATGAGGGAGGAATTGCTCCAGGTGCCCTTAGCTTTGCCTCTTCCCCATCTGGCATGGTACATGAGGCCAGAAGGGTATGGGCATGGTGGGTAAGCCCCTACAGGCTCAGGTAGGACAGTGTGATGAATCAGGAATTGCCACAGAAGAGCTGACTGCCTGTCTTTGTGGAATGCTTCCTCTTACCTCCAGCTGCACGGTGTCTAACTCTTAGGGATCTTCTTTTTAGCTTTGCGTATAGGATGCTGCTTCTGGCATTTGTGGGCTGGAGATCTTGGGATTCCTCAGCCTTTGTGGAAATCATAGGAAATCCTCTGTGTTCTAGTGTCAGAGCACTTCAGGAAAGCAGCCTGTTAGCCTGGTTGGCGGGGGGGGGGGCGGTACACCTCACTGTGGCCTCTGCTCAGCACCTCACTGTCCTCAGACCTTTATCTTGTGTGGACTCCTGAAATGCCAGGGTCTGATTTGGAAAAGGGTTTCTTCAAATGCAACCTGATCTATGGGCTTTGGCTTAATGGCAGAGGGTCTTGTATGGCTTTCTGAGGTAGCAGGGCATTTATCTACCCTTGAGAGTAGTTTTGCAGAAATTCTACTCTTGCCATTTTCATTTACATGGAAATGAGCCCACAGAGATCCTGCCCTTTGTCATCTCCAGATGAAGGAAGACCTAGTTATTCCGAAGCTCCAGAAATGTACAGAGTATCTAAAACTGTCTTATCTCTGTAGCAGCTGCCTTTGCATCTTGGGTGGAGAACTGCAGCCACACTCAAGGGCAGATTCCTGTTGGTCTGTTGCTCCTGCTGCTGTTCCAATTGTTCTTTACTAGGTGTCTCCATGCATTGTGGTTACCAGGATCTCCAATCAAAGGCAGAACCAGTTGCTGATCTCTGCCTTCATGACTGTGTAGCTTGAGTGCCTCACATCTCCGAAGTGCCTTGGTATTCTCACAGTGGCATTTTCTTTAGTGCCTGCTGTGTTAGTGTTGTGACGTGACAGAAGCTAACTTCCATGAAAATTAGCCGGACGTGCAGGTATACAGGAGGTAGTGTCAGAAATCATCCGAAAGATACCAAATGGTGATTCCTGCCTGTCTGGAGAGAGGCATCTCTCTACTGCCTAGGGCCATTTTTGCCTTCCGCCTCCCTGAGTACAGAAAGGAGAGTGATTGTACCAAGCCTATTGCTTCTTGGGCCTTCAATTTAAATTGGAAGGATTTTATTTTTCAGTACAGTTCCTGATTAAGAATTACATGGTTTCATAAAGTTGGAGAACAAAAAGACCACAAACTCAGAGTCGGAAGAGAAAGGTGATGCTCTAAAGATGGTCCATTGACCTGGAAAAACTAGGATGGGACAAATTTCAAATTAGTGCTTCTGGTCCCCTTGACACCCTGTGCTCCAAGAGACGGCAGTGCTCTTTCCTCCGGCTGGCCTTCACACAGCTGTCCCTGAGCCTGGATGCCACTCCATCTCCTTTCTCCCATCTGGATCCTTCTCATCTCCTAAGAGGCAGCTTCTATCACTTCCACAGGCTTCTGTGATGTCTCAGATGGTCCCTGGCATCTCCAGCTCCAGGAAATCTGTTCTCAGAAGTCTCAGAGCACCAGAGTCATGGAGTATTGAGCCAAGGGAACATGGGAGTGGTCTGGGTTTGCACGGAGTCCCTTGCTCCCCATAGGATCTTTCTGGGGTAGAGGCTGAGGGAACCTGGCTGAGTAGCTGCCCGTGGATCCACCAGCTTCCTCCTGTGTACTTGCTCAACATGTTGTCCCTCCTTGCATTCTTTCACCAACACATGAGAACTCTGCATGTACTCCAGCCAGATTGTTGAAAAGATGAGGAAAAAGAAGGTTCCTGTCACCTGTGTGACAAATTGAAGTAGTCACTAAGAACAAGAGGTCTGGGGTCAGACATTCCCCCCATCCTGGCATGGAATCCCAGCTCTCCTCCTTGATGACTTGATGTGTGTGGCAAATGACTTGTCTCTGTCTCAGTAAAATGGGGATAATGTTATGCATCCATGTTGTAAAACTGTTGAAAGGATTAAATAACTGAATATATCTATATGGATGGCATGTAAATGTCCTCGATAAATGTTGACTGTTGGAATCTTTAGTTTCAGCATCATTAGGCTCCTTATTTAGAGCATCCATGACTGATTATCTTTTTTTCCATTGGACTGTGCTCTTTGTGTTCTAGATTTCTGTCGACATTTGTCTACTGCATAACACATGCTGGGAGAAGGACTAGGAGAACAAACCCTGATGTCAGACCCCACAATGATATTACAAGTTCCAGGAGGACAGGCACTAGACTTTCTCTCCAAGCACAAAACACGTGCCCAGACCCAGTCGCATGTTGGTAGCTTGATCAAAGGGTGGAAGGACTCTGCAGATGGGTTTGACAGCCAAGGCCTGCTGCTGCATTCATAAAAGATATTGTTGAGTGATACATTTTATTATTTTGAATTCTCCCTCTTTCTCTTCTTTCTTCTGACATCTAGGTCAGATAGCAACAGTGGCTGCTGGAATGGGCAGGAAGGACAATGACATCTGGCTTGCTCTTGAGCCTTGTTCTGTTTTTGTGAATGGCAGAACTGTGGATGTGGAGTTTTTACTTACTTCCATGAGGGTGGAATCATGGCTCTCACTCATAAGGATGAAAAAGTGAGGGAGTCTTTTCATCTTTATATCTTTATCCACTCCTTTATTTACTCAACAAGAACTTATTGAGCACTTATTATGTGCAAGGACCAAATAAGATACAACACTGGCCCTCCAGGTGTGCAAGTCTGTCTGAGACACTATCCAAGTCAGCTTGGGCTACCATAACAAAATACCAGACTGGATGGCTTAAACAACAGAAATTTATTTTCTTGTAGTTTTGGAGGTCGGGAGTCTATAATTAAGGTGCTGTCAGAGTTGGGCTCTGCTGGGGGCTCCTTCCTGGCTTGCAGACAGCTGCCTCCTCAATGTATCTTCACATGGACTTCCCTTGGTGTGTGTTCAGGGTAGGAAGCAGAAGAGAGAGATTTCTGATGTCTCTTCTAAGGAGGATACTAACTAATGGGATTGGGGCCCCACCCTAGGACTTCATTAACATTATTACCTCTTAATGGCTATATCTCCAATTATAGTCATATTGGTGGTTAAAGCTTCAATATATGAATTTTGTGGGACACACTCCAGTTCTTAGAAGATACCAAAGGAAGACATATGTTAATTCTGGTACAAGCTGCTATGAGGACTCAGAGCTCTTATCCCAGCCAGGGGGAAATCTGGGAGGGCTTCCATGAAGAAGTGGTACCAGCGCTCCATTCTAAAGCAATTGGATGAAGAAAGAGAAGGAAAAGCAATATGAGTAAAGGTGTTGCTACATAGAACTGCCGGTGTCCATATGTGTTGGTGGTGGGTAGAATGACTGAAAGCCATTTACTTATTCATGAATTTCACTAAGTCATTCACCAAACATTTCCTAAGGTTTACTCTGCATGTAGACACTGATGGTAGGTTCCAAGGAAGATGTGGAAGTTCAAATTTGCAGAGTTTCCCAAATTACAGGGCCATAACATTTGCTCTAACCTAATCAACCTACTGCTAGACACTTGCATTATTTGATTACAGCTGCTGGCCACTAAAAATCAATTGCAAGTGGCTCTCCAGGCCATGCAGTGGGCCTACCCCTGTTTTAGGTCAGGTAAATATTGAATTAATATGGGGACTTGGCCTGCAGAGAAGTGATGGGTTAATAGCTATAGTAATAGGAGTCTGTCTCCAATTGTATTTTTAAGTCATTTCAAATTTATCTTTTATGGGGCATTTTCTTCTCCCCTAGTCAAAACATTGCCTTTGTCTTCTTTTATTCTTCTTCTTGTGATACTTAAAACAGATGGGGCATCTGAATGATTTGTGTGTCCAGGTTGGGCTGGGGGCATGTTCTAAGGGAGACCCACAGCCCCTTTTGTTAAAGAAGGGGCCTTGTGCAGAATGACACACAGGGCAGAGGCTGAGTCAACTGCAGTATAGTTCTCTCTGAATATAGCACATCCTAGAGGTTCTCAAGGACATGGACCACTTCTGGAGGTCTCTGAACCCTCCTTGACCCCGCCCATGACAGGTACAAACATGTCTGTGCATTTCCCCGAAGAGGATCTGTAGCTTTCAACAGACTCTCAGATGGGTGGTTCATTAACCCAAATGGGGTTAGAAAAGATCACAAATGTAGAACAAACTCTTTTAGAGTGAGTCTGTGGGTATGCTCTGGATAGAGATCATGCAGGAAAGGAAACAGTTTTTGAGAGATTTGGAAGTGATTTTTTCCTACTGATGAACCAATACCCTTCTGTGAAGGTTTTGGGCTTCCCTGCCTTTAGGTAAAAGTTCATGATGTACTGGAGAAAGAAGATACAGAGAAGAGGAGAAGCAGACAGTGCTGGCTGGCAAATCTATCTGGACTGGCAGCTGTCAGAGAGCGCCTCCTTTAATTTAACCCTTCACCTGCCTGGCAATTGCATACACCACAATGTAGAAAACTCCTCTGCTGTGAGTGCCTGTAATCCCAACTACCTGAGGAGTTGAGGCTGGAGGATCCTAGGTAGGTTCAAGGCCAGCCTTGGCAAATGAGTAAAGACTCTGTCTCAAAATAAAATTAAAAGGACTGGTGATGTAGTTCAATGGTAGAGTGCCCCTGGGTTCAATCTCCAGAATTGCAAAACAAAACAAAACAACAGCAGACCCCAAACTCCCGCTGTTGTTAAGTATTTTCTATATAAATATTAAAGGAAGAAATAGATATAGAACAGGTGGAGTAATTTGCAAACTTGTACCAGAGCCTCTATTATAGGCAAGGCATGTGTGTAGCAGGGTAGGAGAGTCTGAGATGAATGATAGGCAGGATCCCAAAAGCCTGAGTTTCTAGAAAATTATGAGTGGAAAATATTTATCTTTATTTTTCTCCCTGAAAATGTGGACAGAATGAGAAATATTCCAATAAACAGGCAAAGGCGAAGCTTTTGTCTCAGTTATCTCTGTAATTCAGCATGTTCTTATGACATATTGAAGCATTATAGACTTCATAACTGTGATTATGCTGCTGTTTCCAATGTTATAAACGGATGGTTTAGTTGCATATGAAAACCGTTATTTTTTTGTCCAATAATGAATATTAGAAAGGTAACAAATGTCCCTGCTGTTTTAGATCCATGGTTCTCCTAGTCTGGGCTTTGGGATGAGGTATTTGAGCTGGAGGGCCTTAGAGGTCGTATTAACACTGGTGAGAAAATGAAGCCCTGAAAGCGGATAAGGTGCAGCTTAGTGGCAGAGCTGGAACTGGGACCCGAGACCCTGGTATGTGCTCTTGGATGGAGCTTCTTGGTAACATCGTTCATCTTCTTTGAACAAGGGAATCAGAATAGGACCCACTTCCTGAGGGTTGTGTGGATCAAATAAGATAACACATGGAAAAGCATTTGATGGCCTGGCCCTAAAACAAGCTCAGTGAATGCCAGCCATCATTGCTGGTGTCATTCCTTATCTCTGATGAATCTTGTTCTCCATCACTTTGTCCAAAACCTTCTTGAAGAATGCCCCCCTCCCCACCTCTTGAGTAATGTAATTTCATATGCATATGAGTTGCTAAGTACTTCTTTTAATTTCCCTCAAATACAGATACCCTTCTTCTAGCTTCAGAAGGTGTCCCCTAGTTACAGGGGACATTCAGATAATCTTTGAACATCTTTGTGGAATTTAGTATGCTCTTGTCTTTCACCATCCACCTCCCTGGGAAGGTCACTCTGTTTGTTCCAGTTTCATTATTTTCTCATCTGTCTCAGTCTTGCTTGGCTGAGGGGCATTAAATGGTCAGTTGCTCAGGCAAGTGGGCAGGCCCAAGGCTAGTGTCTTTTCTGATGTCAGAACATTGTTGACAGCCATCTCTGGAAGCACGCTGGGTAATGTGAGTGGTACTAAGCAAGAGCTTGCTGTCTGGTGCACATCCAAGGCAAACTGTGGCCTCAGGTTTTGTAAAAACAAAGAGCTTCATTGCAAGGGATCCGACAAAATAGGTTAGGAGATATAAACTCAGATCTGCCAACTGGTTGGTAGCAGGGGGATTTGAAGGAAGTGGGAGGAAAGAGGCTGCTTGTTGAGTGGATGGGAGGAAAGGGAGGTTTCAAAGTTCTTTTGCAAGACATAGAATGCCATCAAGCCTCTTCAGAGCTTGCCTGTTTCTTTGGGGGATGGAGTTATCATGTTCAGCACAGGGGATTTTGAACTTGTCATGTCCAAGGATCATTGACTGGTTGAGCTGATTTCTTCTGTGCGTGTCCAAACTGTCCTTCAGTGGGCTCTAGGGTTTTTCCTGAGAGATAGCTTAAGCACTTTGCTACTTAAGGGATTTATTTCCCACTATGTCCGGGCCTTAGCTAATTTCTTTAGCTCCAGGGCTCAGAGGCCCAAACTCCCAGGACCTTTTTTTTGGGGTACCCTGTTGGGTAGGTAGGAGCCTGATGTTTCATGGACACTGTATAGTATGAGCTGTTTTCCTGGAGCCGGGCTTGCCCACGTGGAAACTCAGAAGCAGAACTATTAGCTTTTACTATGCCTTACCATGGTGACATCATCAAAGCCAACCAGAAGCAAAATTAGGATAAAGCAGATTATGATTTATGTGAGAATGTTAATTCAACACCGTGTCTCTAAAAAGGGGAGAAATAGTATTTATCATGCTTAATACCTTGTAACTAATAACTGAGAAAATTAGAAAACTTTTCTGTAACAACTGCGTTTCGCCCTCCGTAATCATAAGTTCCACATCAGTGGATTCAACCAACTGTGGATTTGCTGAAAATATGTGAAAAAAATATTTGAAAAAATTACACCTAAACTGGCTATATATAGTCATTTTTCTTGTGATTATTCTCTAAACAATACAACTATTTACCCAGAATTTGCATTATATTAGGTATTCTAAGTAATCTAGAGGTAGTTTAAGGTATACAGGATGATATGCATAAGTTGTATGCAAATACTACACCATTTTATAAAAGGAACTTGATCGTCTGCAGATTTTGGTATCTGGCAGCAGGAGGTGGGAGGCGGGATTATGGTCCTACCTGGAACCAATCCCCCATGGAGATTGAAGAATGACTGTATATATTAGTAAGAATATCTAGCTCAGTCCAGCAGAAGTTGAGTATTTATATGCTTTTTAAAATGTTTATGTCAGATAAGAAATCATAGCATTAAAAAATAGTGCCTTAATTATTTCATGTATACATTCACATTAGGATCACTGAGTATTTCCTGTGGGAAGGGCAACCTGTCAGACTCTGCTGAGAATATAGTGATGATTCCTAAGATAGGACTTCTGCCATAGTGTGGGGCTTGAGGTATTTTGTTAGGAAATAATCGTGTCATCAGTAATTGTGATAGAAGATGCTGGCTGCATATGAGCATGAACAGAGGTGTTGCTGGGCAGGGAAGGGCTTACTTTGGCCTTGTGTTAAAACTTGGTCCCCAGCCTGAGATGCTACTGAGAGATGTTGGAACCTTTAAGAGGTGGGCCTAGTGAGAGGAAGTTGAGTCATTGGGGGTGTGCCCTTAAAGGAGATATGTGGACCCCAGCCTTTTTCTCTCTTTCTTTTGCTTCCTGGCCACCATGAGATGAACAGCTCTGCTCCATGTTCTCCCTACCATGATGCTTACCATGGGCCACCCAAAGCAACAGAACTAACTGACTGTGGACTAAAACCTCTGAAATCATAATCCAAGATAAACCTTTCCTCCTTTTTAAGTTGATCATCTCAGGTATTTTTTCATAATTAAGAGTAAGTTGAGAATAAAATCATGGCATTTGCAGGTAAATGGATGGAGTTGGAGAATATAAACCTAAGTGAAGTTAGCCAATCCCCCCAAACCAAAGGCTAAATGTTTTCTCTGATATAAGGAGGCTGATTCATAATGGGGATGGATGGGGGAGCATGGGAGAAAAAGATGAACTCTAGATAGGGCAAAGGGGAGGGAGGGAAGGGAGGGATGGGAGTAGGAAAGATGGTAGAATGAGATGGACATCATTACCCTAAGTACATGTATGAAGACATGAATGGTGTGACTCTACGTTGTGTACAACCAAAGATATGAAAACCTGTGTTCCATATGTGTAATATGAATTGAAATGCATTCTGCTATCATATATAACAAAGGAGAATCAATTAAAAATTGCTTTATCAAAAAAGTTTTTCATAAAAGTTATGATCAATTATCTTTATTTTTAAATTCTCATTTCACATGTGATTTTTAATAATCAATTAATTTTACTAGCTTAGCAAAGAAATAAATATTTCTGAATTGAGATTAAAAAAAGAAGAGTAAATTGACTGAGCGATAAAAAAGAAGAGTAAGTTGACTATCTGCCTTGGGGATAGACAGGCAATATGGCTGGAAGTGTTACAATAATATTAATAAATGGTAATGATGTTGGCTAATGCTTATCATTACTTGCTTCATGCCAGGTACTTTCAGGTGCTTTATACATATTAATTCACTCAAAACATCCCTGTGAATCAGGTATTGTTTTATTCCCATTTTGTATTAGTTAGCTTTCTGTCACTGTCATGAAGTACCTGAGAAAATCAGCTGAAAGGAGGAAAGATTTATCTTGGCTCAGTTTCAGAGGTTTCTATCCAAGTCACTTGGCCCATCACTTTGGGCCTTTGGTGAGTCAGAATGTCACTGTGGGGAGCATGTGGTAGAGCAGAGCCCCTTATCTCTCAGTATCTGGGAAGCAAAGAGAGAGCAAGGAAGGGCCAGAGACAAGAAGAACACTGCCAGAGAACTCCCCCAGTGACTTAGTTCCTCCAATGTGGCCCCACCTCCTACAGTTTCTACCACCTTCCAGTCGTCCATTCAGTTATGAACTCCACAATGGATTAATCCATTCATGAGATCAGAGCCGCCATGAACCAGTTATCACCCCAGAGCCCTACCCCTGCCCATTGCTGTATTGGGGACTGAGCCTTTAATACGTCAGCCTGGAGACATTTAATATGTCATCTGGAGATATTCCAGATGCAAAATTTAACACATTTTCAGATGAAGACTGGGGTAGGGAGGGGTTAAAAAGGACAGGTACAAGGTTCTAGAACTAGGCTGGGGCTCTGGTGTAAGCTGTCTCACTCTGGCTCCCCTGAAGGCTTCTTCCTCGTTGACTCCAGGGGTGCTCAGTGGAGGGAATCTTGATGTGAGGACAGGGACGGATTTACCAGCCACCCCTGTCTGCTTTTTCTTCCACAGACTGTTTTTTTTTTTTCCCCTCCAGTACACCTTGAACCCTTGAACCCTAGTCCAATACCTCAAGGAAAAGGAAATCATAATTAGGAAAATCATTTTCTAATTCTTTGAAAAGTATTCCCTTTTTACAAAGTCATTGGGAGACCACTGTGGCAAACCCCTGAGAGTCTATGAAAGGAGGTCTGTGTTTGTTCCATGCTTTAGGGCTGTGTTCCTCAACTGGGGTGATTTTACCCCCTGGGACATTTGGCAATGTCTGGAGACATTTTTTATTATAACTGGTGTGAGTGGGGTGGGTTTGGGAGGGATTATACTACTGGTGGAGGGAAGAGACCAGAGATGCTATTAAACAGTTTACAACATCCCCCTAGAAAAAAGAAGAGTCCAGCTCAGAATGCCCACAGGTCAGGTGGGTTGAGAACCCTGTCTGGGGTGACCAGTCTGGTTGCTGTGGTTGGCATGGTAAATTGGAGGGGAGACGGTGGATGTGGGTTACCCGGAGGAAGTCTTTCAGGGGAGAGGTGTGGAGGGCCCTGAGGAGGTGCTGTTGGCAGAGAAAGCCAGGGTACATATTTCAAAGGATGACAACAAGAGGATAGCAGGGAAAACCAAGGAAGAGATTGCAGTCAGAGGTGTCTCATGTGGGTATGGGATAGAAAAGTGGGATTGTTAATTGTAATGGGAATGTCAGGCAGGAGGCTTATTTTAGAAAGATGATGAGTTTGGTCTTAAGCTATTTAAATTTTGACATGGAGGTGAAATTACCTCGCAGGCATTTGGGAATGAAAGGTGGAAAAGGAGAAATTTGGGTTATAAATGCAGATGTAGAAGTCATCTCATGGGAAGTAGTCATCACCATCAGTGTTCAGTGGTGTAGAGAGGAGACTGAGGGACCAGGACTCTGTGTGGGGCACCCTTGAGTGCCAGGGAAAAGCCAGGACCTGGATTTGAATCCCAGCTCCATCTGTTAAAAAAAAAAAAAAAAACAATCACAGGATCTTAGACATGTCCTTGAACCTCTCTTATAGAAGACCCAAGGAATGTACAGAGAGATTGGTGGGGAGCCAGGGCAGTACACTGTTACCAAAACCAGGGACATGAGGGCTTCAGGGGAGGGTGGTCGATGTGTGGAACTCTGCAGAAGGGAGGGGGTGGAGGACCAAAAATAGCCTTGTATTAGAAGCTCATTATGGACTTTGGGGACAGCATTTTCATTATTGGTTTGTGAGCACCACTTCAATGTAAATTAACCTCCCTGGCATTATACCTCAACATCCAGTCACATTTCTTTCTATACTGGGGAGAAGAAGTTGTATCTATGTGGATTTAATAACCAATTACTCTTATTAACTTCGTTTTTTTTCTTAAACAAGAGAAATAAACTGTAGAAGAGGAGAGAGAAAGGGAAGAATAGTTAAGTTATAAACCAAAGGGAAGAGACAATAGGCAGGAAATTGTGGTTATTTCCACAGAATCTGTTTTTCTTTGAACCTCCCAACTCCTAGCCTTGAACATGAGAAAGAGTGCTGAATGTTCTGAACCCAGGAAAAGTGTCCAGACGGATTTGAAGAAGCAATCTGCCTGTCCTCCCTGGGTACATGCCGTCCTCCTGGATGGTAAGTTGGGCCAGCTTTGTTTTAGGGAAAACAGGCCCAGCCTCCATTGAAAAGTGTCCGTCCTGATTAAAGGAAGGCCCCCGGGGTCTGGAGAAGATGGGACGTGGTTGTGCATTTCTCTAGGATTGAGGTTTGAGCCTCATTCCAGGCCCACTGACCCTACGGAGCCTACACTGAGCCTTGTCCTTGGCAGCCCTTCAAGGCTGAGCTTTTCTCAGGGATGAACAAATCTCGAGCAATTCCTTCAGTGTATTAAGACTCGCTCTTCCCTTAGCTACAAATAAGCAGGCCAGTTTTATTCTCAAGAAAGGAAGCCTCCAGGAAAGTGCAACTCCAGCTTTCCCTGTGCTAACTGTGCCAGGCAGGTGGGGTCCTTGGACAGTCCCCTCGTTAATATTTTTGGTTGTTTGAGGTTTTCCCTTGAGAAGTGAGGTCCCATTTCCAGCCCACTGTGACAGCCCTCCCTTTTACATCCTTGCTCTTGCTTATCTCACAAACCATGTACGCCAAGCACATAAAACACACTTCTCGCTTTGAAATATGGTAAGGTGGATCTTTGCTGTTCAGTAGAGAAATCTGCATATGTCCTTCCTCCACTTCCTTAGGTGGTCAAGCTGTCCACATATATTTATTGAGAAGATAGTTCTTGAGGCTAAGTAGGGACAGAGTTCCAGAAAATTATAACTCATTCCGTTTTTAACCGTTTGGGGGAAGTCTGGCTATTTGAAGGACATCTAGGTTTTTTTTTTTTTTCTTAAAACCTCATACATTTATTGTCTCATACATTTGGTTTTTATTTTCTGAAGATGGGTGATATGGGGCTTGGAAGTGGCTAAGCAAAGATTGACATGTATCTTGGAACTGGGCCAGGTTTTCTTTCTCTCTGTGCATGGAAATGGAGATGGAAGGGTGGAGAGGAAGAGTCAGGGAGAATGTATGGGAAGGGAAGCCACTGTGGTTCCGGCAGCAATTGCACAGGGACTCCCTTAGGTTAGAGAGGAAAACCATAGCTGGTTTGAATCTTTTTATCTTATTAAATAGTTATATACATATGTCTATGTGTGTGTGTGTGTATGTGTGTGTGTGTGCGTGTCTGTTGATGTAATTTTTTTTAGAAAATATGGATAAGTAAAATTAAGAAAATAAATGTCATCCTCATCCTTTTAAATATGTGATGTGTGTCTATCATGTCATATGCATATCCCCCACATGATACATATATATTATTTTGTACTCTGCTTTTATCACTTAAAAATATATTATGATATCTTTTGTAATATTTTAAGAATTCATCTTTTATGACTTTATTTTAACTCACTTCACAGATGACCTTCCTTTTTATACCTATCCTGTGACTTAACCATTGCACTGTAGATGCAATGGCCAGCAAAAAATGGATAAGTAAAATTAAGGAAATAATTTTTTTAAATTTTACTTAATTTTCAAGGCAGTTTGTCCAGTAGGGGAGACAAATAGTCTGCTCATCACAAAAAATAAATGTGTGCTATGGAGGAAAACTACTTTGGACTGAAAGTTCTTATAAGAGAGGAGTGAGAAATCTCATTTGGTCTGGGTTGAGGCAGTGTTCAAGAGAATACCCTTTGCTGGGGAGGTTGGTTTTGTGTAGAGAGCTGAAGGACTTAAACTAGGAAAGATCAAGGGAGAGGGTGTTCCTAGTGGAGGGAGCAGCCTGTGCAAAGGTCCTGTGTCAGGAGATAAGTACAGAATGGTCAAGAACCTGAAAGAAGACTCTGGGACCAGAGTGGAGTGCCTTCATGTCTTTTGGCCACGGTTGTTCCTTGCTTTGAATCATTGGTTCGTATTCTTTGTCATTTTTTTCTATTGAAGTTTTGATCTGTTTCTCATTCACTTGTGAAAACTCTTTCCAAATATGCACCTGTTCTCTGATACTACAGCGATTCTTGTAGTTTTCATTTGCCATTAAATGCATTTGTGATAATTCTATTAACCTTTTCCTCTATGGTTTCTACCATTTGGTGGCATGCTTCAAAAGTTTGTTGCCAACCTAAGGTTATTTAAATATCCAACTATATTTTCTACACTTGATTTTGTTATATTTAAACAATTGATTAATTTGAAAGTTCATTAGTGTACATTTGGAGAAAGGAGGATATATTTATTGTTACTCAGTTGTACCAATAGTATTTATTGAATAGTCCATTATTTCCTCACGGTTTTGAAATATCACCCTCATAATATACTAACACTATAGATATCTGGATCTGCTTTTGGACCTTCCATTATATTCTATTGATTTGATGTCTTTCCTTGTACCAGTACCATCTGATTTTGCTACTGTACCCTTTAAAACCTGATAGAGCAAATCCCCACTCATTATTCTTCTTTTCCAAAATGCTCTCAGTTTGTCCCATGAAATTATTCTTCTGAATAAATTTAAAATCATTCAGTTAATTTTGTAGATTATTTTGGGGACAAGTGACATCTATTCAATACTAGCGTTCTCAGAAAAATGGCAAACCTCTCCATTATTTTAAATTTCCTTTTGGATTATTGGCTAGTTAAAGACAACATCAGTCCTGAGGACATTGCAGTTTCATTTAGAAAGTATCATTGACGCAGAGAATATGATGGAAATGAAAACTAGGTAAATTGCAGGACACTGAGGGCCCTCCTTGACTCCTGCATTCTGTGTGCCTCAGGCACCCATCTGTCCTTTGGCCATGGTCTCACCATGGCTTTGATCCACCAGGGCAGACCTCAGGCCTGACTCTGAGAGCTGAGGAAGGCAAGGGTGTTGATTTCTCCAGGCTCATCTGTGCTGGACTCCCTCCTTGGTACTTTGCATATCACTTCATTTACTCTGGACATCGCCAGCTAGTGAGTGTTCACTAGCTTTCTTTCACTCCTGACTCTGAGGTTCTGGGAAGTTTCTTAACTTGGCCTTGACAGGGTCAGTGATGGGGTGCAGGAGTCGAGGTGGTGTCTGTTGGCAGATGATTGAAATGGTTTGCACCCAGGCCTCTCTCCTACAAAGACCTACTCTCTCCCTCCTTCCTCCAGGCTGAGAACTGCCCTAGGGCATTATGACCTGGGGAGGAGAGGCTTTGAGAGCACCCACTGTGGGTGAGCTGCAGGTGTAGTAGTTGTGCCTGGGATATGAGGGGGACAGTCTCAATTTTTATTTTCATTTTAAAAAAGAAGATCTGATCCTGTCAGTGGATCCAGGAACCACTGGCACTTTTGCTTCTGATGTTAAGCATGGGGAACGTGATGGGAGCCAGTCCCTTCTGCTTCCCACACAGCTGGAAGGCACATCCGGAAGGCCTACAGGGGTGGTGGGTGGTGGGACCCTCTCCAGGATCTGCTGATAGCAGCTGCCCTGCCTCTTGTATAGCCTGGGCTGGTGAGATGCAGCCGCAGCTATGCTATTTTTAAGCCGTCCGCTACGCTCTGGTGGAGGCTGCCCAAGTCTGATGCTGAATCATGATCCAGCTTGCTAATTGCAGCAGCGCCTGTGGCCTGCCAAGTACCCCCCCGAAAGGCATCTGGTTCTGCTTTTCGGGCTTCTGTGATCTAGTGGGGTTCTGACAGAATAACCGGACACTCCCTGGGACAGAGGTGCCAGGCAGGTCCAGTACTGTCACTGTGCTTGTTATCTTTGGACTTGTCAAGACATTTACAGCAACAGCAAAAACAACAAAAAACGCTTCCTTAAAGAACACATTATTATAGTTTTGCTTCAAGATGAGGAAGTCAGCTTTAGGACTTTGCATATCAACTGTGTATATTTTAGCAATCAAAGATGCTTTTATTCACTGTCTTAGAACAGGTAGCATCTGTATGCAAACCACATTAAAGAATATGGGTAGCACTCGGGGTTGATATATGAGGTCAAGAATGTCTTTTTCTAAAAGTCAGATTTGCCTGGGTGCTTATTGTATTTCAGAAACAATGGCAATTTAAGAAATGTTCCTTCAGGGAGCATGGCAGCCTTTCACATTCTGTCTCACTGGGGGCCGGTTGGCTGTGGTCTCTCTCCCCAACTTCCTTACTAAGTAGGTCACAGGACTGAGGCATGGAGAACTCACCTGGCTCTGCCCTCATCTTTTGCCTGGAACCTGCTAGACCCAGTGGCCAGTGGTCAAAGCAGGCTGAATATTATGACCTGTTGACAGAAGCCATCTTCAGATTGGTGGGGACTTAAAGGACTGGGTGTTGACAGCCCCTTCGTTATTACTTTTGGTGGTGGCACGTGACTCTCAAAGGATCCCCTGCTCCTGGACACTTTTCCTGCCCCTTCTTTAACACGAGGCTAGTTTTTAGTTACTAGCCACACGGTGCAGAATGCTCACTGTCCTGGATCTGCATCCCAAGCAGAGGCCTCATGAGGTCATGGCATTCCCAAGACACCATCTGTTCCTTTTGCCCCTCAGGAGGACTGACTGATTTCCATCTGTTTAGGGAGACGGGGCATGAGGTCTGAACTGTCTCCAGGGAAGAAGTCACGAACATGCACTTGTGACTTCCTGTTCTTAGGCAAACCAGGTGTCTTTTACTTCCTGGTGGTGTCAGTCTTTTCTCAGGGTCCTAGGTCTAGCACACAAGCCCAGATACCCTTCCAGGGTCTGGCTATGTGGAGTCCTCTATGTGTAGAAGATGATTGAGCAAATGATTGCAGGAGCTCCATTACCTGCAGTTCTACCTGGGGGATAAGGAAGACTGGAGGAGTGAAGCTGGGTGTTACTGCTGTCAGAGGAGGGCTGGCAGAATGAGCCCTGTTCCCCTCACTTCAACAGGTTAGTGCCTGCCACCCTCAGGACTGTTGGAAGCAGCTCTGTGCTGCATGAGGACACACATGTGGGCAGACCTTGAGACTAATCCATTCTAGGAGAACTGTAAGGCCAGGCTTCTGCATCCTGTGGGGACTCAGGTATACAGTTCATGAAGCTTGTTCAGTTAGTGGTGTCTGAATGCCTCAGCATTCACTGGGGGTGTGTGGGAGCTAGACATTTAAAAGTCATCAAGAGATTCTGATGGGCAGCTGGCTAGGTTTGATAACTCTGTGGTCATGACTCCTCTAATTCTACCTCAGATCTGGGAGGGATCTGGCCGTGAGAGATGCTACTGAGCTTCAGGAGCAGGGCAGGCAGCATGGGAGATAGCAGGTTGGGAGTATGGGTTCCTCCCTTCCACCCTCCACTGTCCCTCCTGGTTCCTTCCTTCAACCAGCTTTCCTCCCTTGCTCCTGGCCCTGCCATACAGCTTTCCTCCCTCCACACACTCCCAGAGGTAATGGCCCGTATTTAGTCTTTCCGCATCTCCAACTCACTGCTCAACCCACAGCAATATGGTTCCACCCCCACCACTCCACTGAAATTATCCTGGTAAATGTCACCTCCAAAGGCACGCGAATGCCAAATCCATGCACATGGTGAGTCTTGTCACTTCTCATCTTCTTCAGGCTCTTTGCAGCTTTTGACTTTTTCTTTGAATATTCTTCTCCTGTGACTGCTAGGATATTACTCTTTTCTGTTTTTTTCTCTTCCTCTAACCATTCCTTCAGAGTCGTCTTCACTTAATTTTTTTTTTTCAATTGTAAGTGGACACAAAACCTTTATTTTTACGTGGGTGCTGAGGATTGAACCCAGTGCCTCACGGGTGCTCAGCAGGTGCTGTACCACAGAGCCAGGACTCCACCCTCTCCTTCACTTTTGCCTCCTACCCTCTCCCCAGAGTTCTTGGCTCTCTTCATGTTTCATACCACACAGTCTACTCATGTGACCTCATCTACTCTCATGATGTGAATTACTCCCTGGAACTGGATATATTTTGTTACGGTTTAGATAATGAGGTGACCCCCAAAAGCTCCTGTGTTAATGCAGGAATGCTTAGAAGTGAAATGATTGGATTGTGAGAGCTGTAACCTATTCAGTCCATCCTGGTTTAACTGGATTAACTGGGTGGTAATTATAGACAAGGGGGGCATGCTTGGAGGAAGGAGGTGGGCCACTGGGTATGTACCCTGGAAGAATTCATCTTCCCTGTGGCCCCTTCCCCTTTTCTTTTTCTCTGCTTTTCAGCTTCCAGGAGCCGAATAGTTTCTCTCTACTACAACCAACCACCATGATGTTCTGCCTCACCTTGGGCCCCGAGCAATGGAGTTGGCCCACCATGGACTAAATCTTTTGAGAACATGAGCCAAAAGAAACTTTTTCTCCTCCAAATTTTTCTTGTCAGGTATTTTGGTCCCAGTGACAAAAGGCTGACTAACATATATTTCACCTGTTCTGATTTTTTCCTGGCCCTGATGAGGACATGAAGGTGTCCCTACCTGATGTCTCTACCAACTTGTCCCCCACATTCCTCAACTGATCTAAACTGAGTTATAGTCTTGCCTCCAATTGCTTCTGTATCCACATTCCCCACCTCAGTGATGGCATTATCATCTGCCTTGTCTTCCCAATCAGAGGCCTGGGAGTCATCCTGTATCTCCATACCGGTCTATGCTGGCGTTTCTTCTCCATAAATGTTTTAGGGATTGTCTCTCCCCCTGTCTCTACTGCTCTCATCCAGACTCTCATCCATCTACTCTGGGACCATTAAAAAAAGTTTCTTAATGGATTCTTGACCTCCAGTAGAGCCCATCTGACCCATCTTCCTTGCAGCTAATAGAGATGATATACTTTGAATGTGGCCCCTAAAGCTCATGTGTTGGAAACAGTCCTCAGTGCAATAGTGTTGGGAGATCAGGCCTAACAAAAGGTTATGAATTGATGAATGTCATTATTATCATAGAAGTGGGTTAATTATTGAGAGAGTGGGCTTGTTATGAAAGTGAAAAAGTTTGGCTCCCTGTTGGCTTTCTGGTGCCCTCTTGCCCTTCTGCTTTCTGCCATGGAATGATACAGCAAGAAGACACTAGATACTACCCCTTGGACTTCCCAGCCTCCTGTAAGAAATACATCTTTGTTTATACAATTCCTAGGTTGTTGTGTTGTATTAGAACAACACAAATGGACTAAGACAGCTGTTTCAAAACATATTTGATTGCATTGCTTAACCATTCAAGTTCCCCTAGCTGCGGGTGGGAGGTTGAGTTTCAAAGGATAGCACATGAAGTCTTCTTCAGTGTGAACCTTGCCTCTCTCCTGATTCAATTTACTGCTTCCCTGTTTGTCTCTCTTTTTCAACTGTTCATGCAGCCTATTGGATCTGACTTCAAAGCAAAGGACTTGGATATTCCTGAGACCCAGGACTCCCAGCCTCAGCCATCAGGATCTTTTTTTATCATTTTTAGTCCACTAACTTTCTTTAAAAGAGATGACTGCATTTATGAGGCAATAGTCAATCCATTCCTTCATTTCTGGGGAGAGATATATGTATACGTAAATTTCACTGATTTCTATGAGAGCTAAGACTTTTCACCACACTGTATTTCCAATTCAGTTAAAGAAATATGAATTTTTACATTGGCCTATGTGGATCTGTCCTGGGTAAATGTACTATTTCCATTCACCTTTTTAAAGAAATGAAAAATAGTTCAGGTGTTCTCTAGGAGTCCAGAGCCCTGGAGTGGCACAGATTGAATCCTGCTTGAGAAAGAGGCCCTGGTGGCCTCCAGTCAGGCAGCCTCTGAAGGGCTCCTGATGTCTTTCTTAAGGACTTTGGTGTGCTTTGGCCTCATTTTCTCATTCTGAGCCGCCCTTGTTTTTGCCTCTGTTTGTGCTAAAAACTATAGCCCTTCCTTTTGGAGACAAAAACTACCCCGAGCAATGATTCTGTAAACTGCTTTTGTAGCAGGTACTATACAACTGACACTAGTGAGGAAGAGAAAAGTGTGTCCTGATGATTTTGTTCGTAGCTCACAGACGCAGGCATGTGACTGTGATCACATGGGGCCACAGTGTCCTAATTGCTGCCTCCAGAGCAGATGGCTTACTCAGGTGGTGTTAAGGTTGCAGGAGAGTTTCTGCTATTAACACCCAGTTGCAGCAGGAGCACCCTTTACCTCCCCCACCACCCCTATTACAGGAGTTCATTGCTTGGATTTTTATTTCTCTCTCTCTCTCTTACCCCTCAAGCTAAATTTAGACATTTGAGGTTTCAATTGCTCACACAGTCTGGGGGTGGGATCTGGGAGGTGTCATTCATTTATTTGTGGATCCCACTAATATTTGAGCACTAAGCAATTTGTGATGACTTTGAGAGATACAGCCCCTGTCCTCATCCAGTGCACAGTATGATAAAGCACATTAATAACAATAAAATGTGAAGAGTACTTTTAAGAAAGTGAGCTGGCTGCCCTCTGGAGATAGGTTGGCAGGGAGCAGAACTAGAGGAAGGAAACTCTTTAAAGGCTGCTGGTGTGTCCTTTCTAGCTATCTCAGCAACCAAAGCTCATCAGGCTGCAAGCTCTGCAGGTAGGATTTCTGGCAATGCAATGTGGGCGGCATTTATAAGCTGTGGGACATAATAATCACACACCAAATATTCTTTGAATCTTTCTATTGTGCCAGATATGGTGATAGGAATTGGTGGGTTAGAATTAGCATTAGATTTGAAGGCAGAAGAATTGGGTTCTGGGTGTGCTTGAAACATTAGCTGTGTGAATTTTGTCTCAAGTCCTTTGTTTAAAAAAAGTAAGAATAAAGGTCTCTGTTACAGTCACTAAGATGCTCCTGGGGGATGAAGCAGATTCACACAGATCCATGGGTCTATTTATCAAATTTTTACATGCTAAATAAGATACAGGCAAGAATTCTAGAAAGCACAGGAATGTGACTTCTGGGCAGATATTAAATATGGGAAAGAACAGTTCCCAGCCATGTTCTCCCAGTTCTACCTCCTTAGAGGCAGCTACTTTCAAAACTCAAGACTGACCACAAGTCTACCTCCATGTTCCTAGATTGTTTGCTTATACTGGTATTTCTTGATTTATAAATTTTAGATGCTGTCTTAGTTAACTTTTTTGCTTCTGTGACTAAAAGATCTGACCAGAACAATGGTAGAGAAGGAAAAGTTTATTTGGGGGCTCATGGTTTCAGAAGTCTCAATCCATAGACAGCAGACTCCATTCCTCAGGGCTCAAGGCAAGGCTGAACATCACGGCAGAAAAGTGTGGCAGAGGGAAGCAGCTCACATGATGATCAGAAAGCAGAGAGAGGTTTCCACTTGCCAGAATAAAAATATATACCCCAAAGCCATGCCCCAATGCCCCACCTCTTCCAGCTACACCCCACCACTTCAGTGACCACTCAGTTAATCCCTATCCAGATTAATTCACTGATTAGTTTAAGACTCTCACAATCCAATCATTTCTCCTTTGAATCTTCTTACATTGTCTCACACATGAGCTTTTGGGGGACTTCTCACATCCAAACTATAATAGATGCTAAAAATATTTGACATTATCCATAGATTTCAAAATATGGAGAATAATGGCAGTTCTCTTCTCCAATTCTTATTCATCCTTCTGTCAAAATTTTGTTTAAACCAATAGTCATTGTTTACATTATGACTTTGTAAGTACTGTTTACTGTTAAGGCAAAAAACACACTGAGATAACATTTCCTTTTTTTAACAGCTCCCCCCCCCCAAAGAATTAACAATCATTTTATTGTTATTTTGTTTTGCTGTATTTTCTGTGCCTCTCTAATTCTTTCCTGTATCTCCAAAAGAATCTGAAATCTTTCTTGCTATCATTTTCCATGTGGACAGATGCAACCAATAATCCATCACTTTTGTTTTTCCCATAGACATCCTCCCTGGTGCCCTCTGATCACCATTCCAATTGGGACTGGCTTTTCTCTAGATCTGCTGTCCAGTTATTTTGATTATCCAATAGTCTCCTGTGTTGACTTCCCTGTTTTTTGAATCTTGAGTCTCCCCATTTTTTGGATTATGCCCTGATATTGATGGTACGTATCGTTTAGCAGCTTTCTGAGTAAAGGGGGTGTGAGGAAAATATTTGGAGATTTGACAGTTCCAATATATTTTTCCCCTGCTACTTTTCACACTTAGCTGATAGCATGGTGAATCATAGAATTTTAAGTTAAAAATCTCTTCCCTCAGAATTTTGAAGGTATCACCTTCTAATACTGTTGATGAGAAGTACGATGTCGCTCTGATTCCCAGTCTTCTATAAATGACTTATTCTCTTCTCTCTCCATCTTTCCACATGTAGGATCTTCTCCTTATTTCCAGTTCTCTGGAAATTTCCAAGTGGTATGGAAGTGTGCTCATTTCTTGTGGTCTTGTCAGTTTGGATGCTCATTATTTTAATTTCTGAGGATTTTTCTCATGTTATTTCTTTGATTATTTTCTCCTCTTCTTTGTTCTCTTCTTTCTGGGTTTTCCTTAAGTGGGAGGCTACAGTTTCTAGATTGATCCTTAAATGCTCTTATCTTTTCTAATTTTTTTTTATTTCTGCCTTTTTGGTTCTCTTTTTAGAGAAATTTCTGTAACTTCCAAATTTTTTTTGAAGCTTTTCAACTACTATCTTTTAATTACTAAGAACTCTTAATCGGTTTCTTTCTAAAATAGCATGTATGGATGCATTATATTCTCTTACATTACTGAGGATATTATTGTGATATTTTCTTCCTGCATTGTTTCATATGTCTTCATACTTATCTTTCAAGCTGGGGGCTTCCTTGACCATTTATAGTTAAGACTGACACAAGAAGGGAAGCTCTGCTTTGTGGGTGAGGCTTGTCAATTCCTATCACTGAAGATTGATTGGACTAAAATTCAGCCATTTCACTGGTGTGGGTGGAGTGAGGAATGGTCTCTGATTGTCCACATCTGGAGATCTTTTCTCTGAGTCTGTTCATTTTCTCCAAATCTGGAGCTTCCAAAGTGTCAACAACTTCTCTTCTTCTGTGGTGGGGCAAAGGGAGGTCACCCAGAGGCCCCATCTAGAAGAGAGGAGCAGGGGTCTAATTCCCCTGAACACATTTCAGCCAGTCTCTGTTTTCAGCCCCACATCCACTCCATCTCTGGTGATTCCAGTTCCCCGACTGTTTTGGGGTTCTGTGACTTTCTGAGCTTACTTTCTATGATTTACTTTTATTCTTTCTTGCTTACATCTTTATCCACTTCCCATTTTCTAATAAAAGCAGAGAGATGTTTTTGCAACACAGTGTTTTGTTGCTTCTCCTGTTTTCTGTGTTGTTGGGGGATTATGCTGTTTTTTAATCCTTTCTTCTTAGGTCAGTGGAGTTTTGGGAAGGAGAAAAAAATAATCGAAGGTTCAGTCTGCTGCACTCAGTTCAACTGGAAGCCCTAATTTCATTTCAGATTGTTTTGGAATAATTTTGTTAATTGCCTGCATAGTAGGGCCAGACACTATGTGGTTTACATGTATATTCTGTTTGAATCCTCCTGCTTGCCCAGTAAGGAAGTGCCTAATCCCAGTTTACAGAGGAGGACACAGGCAGGGGAGGTTTAGTGATTCAGAGCACAGAGCATTGGAGTCCAGGCTGAAGTTCCAAAAGTTCAAGCCTTAATCCCTGCCCCAGGGTGTTGCCTCTCCAGAGAGAGAGAGGGTGTGCCTTTTTGCATGTGTGAACCAAGGTGTACTCACCATAAAATAACTGAGGTTAGAGTTGGTGTCTGGGAGGGACAGGATTCTTTTATGGAGACAAGGAAGGAAGAGTGTACCCAGCTATGAAAGAAGAGGCCCAAGGAAAGTAAGCTGGCTGAGATCCTTTGGCTGATCCTGCCCTAGTACAAAGGCTAAGCCTCCTTCCCAGGACAGCATTGTAGACAAGGTGACTTTGGTGGTCTGTTGGGTAGTGTCCACTTGGATGCCAGGGGCAATTGGCCATGGAAGAGCACTGGGGTGGGAACATGGCATGAGATGACCAGTATAAGGCACTCTTAGTATATTGTATCTCCCCCTCAATAACCTTTAGCTGGAGGGAGATACAAAGGACAGGGGCAAAAGAGGGAAGGATCAAGCTTCAGTCTGAAGCCTTGGGAGGAGGCTCTAACCCCTGGTTCTGTTTCCTCATTACACAGACTGTGTTAGTCAGCTTTTCAGGATTCTGACCAAAATACCCGACAAGGACAATTTAGAGGAGGAAAGTTTTTTTTGACCTCATGGTTTAAGAATTTCAGTCCATGAACCAATTTCATTGCTCTGGGTCTAAGGTGAAATGGAGCATCCTCAAAGGGCACAGTGGAGGAAAACTGCTCCCCTGTGCAGGAAAGATACATCCTTCCAGGGCTCCACCCCAGTGACCCACCTCCTCTAGTCATGCCCCAACTACCTACAGTGACCACCTTGTCAGCCCACTCAAACTAGGATGGACTGATAAGGTTACAGTTCCCATAATCCAATCATTTCGGCTGTAAATATTCCTGCACTAACAGGAGCTTTTGGAGCACCTCATATCTAAATGATAACATACACCCTGAAAGAGAGGGATATCTTCTATGACTACACCTGATCACCAAGGATTACAGAATGACTCACTACAGCTTAGGCCATATTTTTGTACCTGGGATATATATTTTAAAGTCTCAGATCTGTAGTGCAGCATAAAAAATAATTAACAACCTCAAGTTTAAATGGACAGATCCTAAGAAACCTGTGTATCTCCCTGCAATGAACTAGGAAGGCCGGTGGTAGGTAATGTTCAGGCCTTGAAATTGTTACAGATATCAGCAGCAGTAAATATCCAATTTTTGCAAGAGAGCTCACTAAAGTAATTTAATCCCTCTGATGCTTATTGGAATTCAGGTACCATGTCTTAATATAGATATGTCCTTTATACATATAATGTCTTCTGTAGATACACGTATATATGAGCACCTATAAAACAAGTTGCTTTGAAGTAGCCCAGCCATGCTACCTAATACCGTGCTCCAAATAGTTTATGAACCGCATCATATGTATTTTATGGCCACATACAGCATTCCTGACACACCACCCTGACTGCTGTTTCACTTCGCAGTTGGCTTTTGCCCAAGAAGAGTAGAATTCAGAAGCTGGAGAGTGGGAGGGCTTGTAATGAGTGACACACAGGTGGCTCTCTGCCCTGTTACTCAGCTTTCTCTGCATGTGTTCAAGGACGCCCTCTAGAATAGTCATATTGGGATTCCATGAAGCAGAAGGCAGGCAGAAGGTCAGGAGATGAGGGGATGAGAAGCTGGAATGTCACAGTGGTCCTTTAGAACTAATGAAGGACTTGCTTGCTGCATCATCTGATAACTAGCTATCTTGTAGTCAACTCCTTCTTTTGTTTTTGGTACAACCAGGGCATTTTTTTTTTTTTTTTGGTACTGTGGTTTGAAGTCAGGGGCACTTAACACAGAGTCACATCCCCAGCCCTTTTTTGTATTTTTTTAGAGACAGAGTCTCACTGAGTTGCTTAGCACCTCGTTAAGTTGCTGAGGCTGGCTTTGAACTTGCAATCCTCCTGCCTCAGCCTCCCAAGCTGCTGGGATTACAGGTGTGTACCACTGCACCTGGCCAACCTCATTGGCACTTTGATGTTGCTTTTGGGTGGGTTTGTGGGGTGGTTTCTTGGGGAATACAGATGAGATCTGTGCCTGCTTTAGCATCTCTGAGTTGTCACTGCCAAGCTGGGGTGCAAGCTCCTGGGGGTCCTCAGCCTGAGCCTTGCTTGTGGGAGCAGATGCCCTGGTCAGATGGAGTCTTTTCAGCCAGGTTAGAAGGGGCACACAAGGTCATGTGTGTTGAGGCCTTGCTCAGTATGTGAGTTTGTCAGGAGAGCTGCAGTTTAAAGTGGTAGGCCCTGAGAACCTCATTTTTTCAGCCTTGTGAAGATAGTATCAAAGACCTTGGAAATCAACCATGGGCTTTTAAGTAGGCCATGTGGCATGATGGTCATTGTAAGGCCATGCTTGCATTTGTTCTTCGCAGGCCCTTTAGTGTTCAACCCCAACCACAAGGGGACACAGGTTCAGCTGTGTTTTTGCTGGAAATGACAGAGCTTTGTTGGCATACAAGGTTTCACAGCTGGCTTGGGATAGAAAGATTAAAGAAAAAAAGTAAAAGCTTGCATTTGAGACCTCAGTAGCTCAGGGTGATGCTAAGGAGTCAGTCTGTCTATGATATGGGAATGTGAAAGCAACTTATGAACTCTAAAACTCCACCACGTTGAGACAAAGTTGCCATTATTGCCCTTTGGATTATTGGCATTTGTCACTGAAATGAGCAGTTAGAATCTCTAATGCCATCAGGGAAAAGAGTGCAGATCTGATGTTGAAGTGTAAGCAAATGAGTTAGTAGGTGACCTTGGGGTGGATTCATTAAAAGGCTTAGTCGGGCCTGTGTGGAGAAATGCCCTCGAAGGCCGTCAGTCAGTGAGACAGCAGTGTACCTCTGGCAGTGGTTATGACAATGTCAAGGGGAGGGTGTGGCAGATCTGGTGTGTAGGTACCAGGCATTTTTTAGAACAAAGATCACCCCACACCATGTGACATTGCTCCTCATTCTGGTCCTTTCCCAGGCCATCCTTGCATCTTTTGCTTCTAATGGGTGAGTACTTCCGTGACATACATGCTTTAGCTTGCTCCATGGGGGCTGTCTCACCAGAGGACTCCCTGTTTTTACATGAAACTCGCCAACTATGGTGAATAGTACCACGAGACTAAACACTGCAATCAATTGTGTCTACAATCTGTTTGCTTGAATTTGTCTTCACTGTACTTGAACTCCGTGGCTCCTGTTGCCTGGGGCGCTAACTGTACATTAGCTGCATGAGGCTGGAGACACGCAGTTTTGTTTCTATTAATGCCAGGAGAAAGAGAAAGTTAAAAGCAGTAACTGAGACAAATGGTGTTGTTATTGGCAGATATTCCTTTTGCTGTTGACTAACCTGTTTTATTTTTGTTAGTGTGGACTTTATTTTCTCATTTGTTGTTTTTTGAGTCTCCTTGGTTAAGACTTAAAATTTGACGAAAATAGGTAATGAGGGTCCTAGGAAAGAATAAAGATATTTCAGCAGTACTTGGAAAGCATATTAAGCAGGTGAGAGAATGAAGGCCTGGGGAATTTTCCAAACAGAAAACTTTTATTTCTTAAATATGAAGGGAGAACAGTGATATGTGGATTGTGGTTTAGTCAGAAATCCAACCCTTCAAGTTTTGGACGTTTTATAGCTTTCCCTTGCTACAGTATGCCAGTGTGCTTTTAATTTAGTGGTGGCAGTGGAGAAATTGCAAAACCTCCCCAGCTGAGGACGTGTTTAGGAATTGAATGAGTGTGATAATGAGGATGAATGTGAGTTGCTTTTTCGAAAAAAAAAATATATGTATATATAGAAGAGAGTAAGTTGTTGTAGCATGCACGAAGAAAGGAAACGGTCCTTCCTTTCCTCCCTCCTCCATCATCCATCCTCTGTTCTGCCATCTGTCCGACCGTCCGTCCTTCCATTCATCCATCTATCCATCTATTCATTACATCAACTTTCATGGAGCTCCACCATGTGAAAGACCCGGGGTAAGGACTTTAGGGATGCAACGCTAAACCAGGAGTGTATGCCTTCTTGAAGCTAAGAGTAAGAGGTGAGCATAGAACACAGTGACTATAGAATAGAGAAATGTAGATGAAGTACCCAGGGAACACTGAAGAGGGGGAAGTTGCGGTTTTGGGACAAAGGAAATTGAGCTTGGACTTGGAGTGTGAACACATGGGAAAAGACAGGACAATTTTAAGCAAAGATATTTCCATTTTTTTCTTTTTTTGGAATGAGATTATAAATTTTGCTGGGTGTGGTGGTGCACACTTGTAATCCCAGCAACTTGGGAGTCTGAGACAGGAGGATTCCAGGTTTAAAAACAGGTTCATCTCTAAGCAATTTAGAGACCCCTGTCTCAAAAAAAAAAAAAAAAAAAAGAAAAAGAAAAGAAAAACCCAAGAAAACAAAAATGTATGTGCTGGGGAATCTGGTACAGCGGTAAAGCGCCCTTAGGTTAAATCTCCAGTACCCCTTCTTCCAAAATAAGTTTTTAAGTCAGGACAATCCACAGTTATATTCTTATTCATTATTCATCCAGAACAGGATACCTTGGGTCATGAAAGTGATAGATACTCCCACAGTGTTATCAGCATGTGAATTTTAACCTTCTCCCTGAGTATAATTACAGAACTGGACTTAACGACTCCCTTTTTTCACTTTCTTTATATTCATTGATAGACTGTTGAATTAAGTTGAAGATTGCCCCCATAGTACAATGAGCTGGAAAGGAGGGAAGACTTGTGAAGAGGGGTGCACTGAGTTCTAGGACAGCATTGTCAACTTTAGACCACGAAAGTCAGTGGTAAGAACTGAATACAGGGCCTGATTTTTATCTTTTTGCCACTGGGCTGTCCAGTGACATGTGGATTTGAAGCCTTGTGAATGTAGGATGGTGCTTAAGGTCATCAAACTCCTAGCCACAATCAAAGTTTGTAGAGTGGTGGTAGGTGAGATATCTCTACAACCAGGAAGTGGACCAGGGAGCCTAACCTGACCCCAGGTGGTAGAATCCCTGATGGAGCCAGATGGTCTAGGAGCCTCTGAGGTATAGCTGTCAACATTTGAGCCTGGCAGTGATGGATAAACCAGGCAAGCACCCAGTGAACCCTGAAGACACTCCTGGAGTCAGCACTGGGAGAAATAATGAGACTTAGGAGAAAGCTAAAGAACTTAGTAGTGGTAGCATTTATTATTTTCTCATCACTCCAAGCATGGAGTCCTTGAATGGTGTGGACAGCTAGGTGGGAAAAAATAAACACAGAGGAACATTTTGACAGGGAGGAATCCCTGATAAGTCTCAGAGGAACTGGGAACTTCTAAAGGACAGAAGATGGATTCTCTATTCAGAGCAACCCTGTTTGTGTACTGAATGGCCAGAGTAGGAAAGGGGCTGGTGGGTCTGAGTCCTGACCCACTTACTGTGAAACCATAAGCAAGTCATTTAACATCTCTTCTTCCTTATCCCTAAAATAGAGGATGTAGAGACTCAGTAGGAAGGACTAAGTGAGACCCAGTACCTAACAGTTGTTCACAAAATATGCACAAACTAAGATGTGTTGCTAGTGGTCATGCTTAGACATTTTGTGACATTGTGATCATCACGTCCAGGAGCAGAGGTGAAAAATGCCAAGTTTTTAAAATAACATTTTTTTTTTGAGAACACTAATTACTAATGGCAGATGGCATTACACCTGTTGTGCTCTGTTTCCCTCCAATCTTGAGCACGGAGGAAAGATTGCCTTTGTGTATAAAGGGGTTGGAGATGGCCCCTGAGAACTCTCCTCTCCTGTACTCTTCCCCGTGGACCAGCTCCAAACATGAAATTACCCCTCAAGAAGATATATTCTTAGCAGGCTGGTGCTTTGCAAATGATGGAGAGTTTGACCAAGAAGATCTTGTATGTAAATGTGCAGCTTATTGAATCTTTGAGATGACAACAGTTCCCTTTGATAGGTCCATGTGGATGGCACTCATCCCCAGGGTACCAGACAGAGAGTACCAGACAGAATTATCAGAACCATGGAGTAAGCAGGATCTGGAGCCGTTCTCCTGGAGCACTCAGCCTTCTGGTCCCAGGTGCAGGGAGTCACACAGTCAGATTTGAACCATATAATAGGAAGGCCACTTTCTCTTGCTGTCTGTGATGTATGTAAGTCAGGATGAGTTGAACCTGGTAGAAAAGAGATTGTGCACCTTGATGAAGCTTGTTATGAGTTGTCTTTCCTTAAAAATTCATAGAACTACCTGAATGTCCATTATTCATCTCCTCATCATTCTTGGGTGATAGGGAGACAAGAAAAAGAGGCATGTCTTTTTTGTTGTTGTTGTTGCTGGGGATGAAACTCGGGGCCTTGTGCATGCTAGGCAAGGGCTCTACAACTAAGGTAATCCCCAGCCCACGACTGGGGGTTTTTTCCTGAGTTTTTTCTTATGGCTAAACTCAATCAAATGATGATGATATTTGTGAATTCTTTTATTTCTTGATGTTTTTGTTCACTTATTTAAATAAAGCCTTCAGTACACAGGAGGGTTTTCTTGCCTTTTGGGGAAGACAATAAAGAAGAGAACCCCCATGCCAAGCCACATAATGAGACTGGACTTTTATTCCAGGCTTGGTTGGGCATGGAATCACTCAGATATCCAAATGCCTAGGTTTCTTGGAAACATGAAGGCAGAGGAGTCATAGGTTTATCTTAAGTGTATTGTGGAGTGGGTGCCATAGAGATAGACATTCAAGAGAAGCACCCACAGGAGGGCAGTACCTTGATCCTGGGTGAGGCTGGGGGAATGAGGGAATGTATTTGGGTGGAGAACAGCAAATACAGCTACAGAGGCCATGCCTGCTGGTTCTCCCCGTGAGTGCCCATTGCCTCTTTAGCCATTCATTTGGAGACCTGTTCACTCTGGCTTTCCCAAGTGCTGAGGCAGGTGGCATCTTGTCAGCCTAGAGGAAGTCTATAGGCCACCCTAAAGAAGTTTCGCTGCCTTGCTACAGCCAGATGTCCTTTAAAGGTCTCCTGGGGGTAAAGCCTGAAAAGGGAAATATCTGCACTATGGGTTCATTTCCAGAGGAGAAAGGCAAAGTGCAGTTGTGTTTTATTGATCCAGCATCTTTGGAGGAGTGGAACATTCCAGGAAATTAATTTTTCATAAGCTGAGTTTTAATCCTTTAAAAATAACCATTTTGGGGCTGAACTCAGTGGTTGAGTGGTTGCTAGCATGGGCGAGACTCTAGGTTTAATAATTTCCAGCACTGCAAAAAAGTGAATAAAAAATAATGATATAGATGGGGTCCTTCTAAAACATGTATTTCTCTACTCTATTTAATGGAGAAATCTTGATGTCTTATATTTTATTATCAATAGTTACCCTTATGTGATTCTATGTCAGTGACAGTCTCAGTAGCCATATGCCCGTGCACTGAATGGCCCAAGAAAGCTGTTCCTCTGTATCGTTCTTATAGCTTTGATTCTGTGTTTCATTTTTTTTTTCCTGACCATCTGTAAGTTGTCACTTGCTTCCTATGTATCTAAGCTCAGTTTACCTTCATAAGCATTTGTTGTGTGCTCACCCTGTTCCAGAGGCTGTATTAGGAATTGGAATCACAAATGGGATGTGGTGGGATGGGGGAAAGCTGAAACTTACACATTGCAAATAGATGTGCCAAAAATATGAATAAAAAATTTGCATCCTTTACTTACTATAACTTTTCATGTGGCCCTGAAGCCCCACATCCACAGATGGTAAAAGACCCTTTAAGTGTATCTCCCTTATGCTGAATTAGTTGCTTTGGGTAAGCTCAGACTCTTTTGCTAATCATCTGAACAAATTAATTCCAGGTTTAGAGCTTCTCTCTAGGCTGTTGGCATTCAGGGCTGTAATCCTCAGCCAGCATGACTCTTGGTCTTAAGATCTCTTGGCATGGCCACCTACCAACTGGTCCCTTTTCACTGAGTTTCAGACTCATTATTTACTTTGCCCCTTGCCTGGGTGGTTGTATTACTTTAATAACATATATGAGTTTGGGTACTTTTAAAGAAAAGAGGTCTATTTGGATCACAATTTTGGAAGCTGAAAGCCCTGGATTGGGCAGCCCCATGTGTTCAACCTCTGGTGAGGGTCTCATGGTGGATGGCATCATGGTGAGTATATGTGCAGAAGAAGGAGATCATATCACCAGACAGGAAGTCAGAATGAGACACTGAAGTCCCACCATCCCTTCCAAGGGCATGCCCCCAGTTGACGGGAGAACTTCCTCCTAAGCCCCACTCTTAAAGGTTCCACTGAGATCCAAACCTTCAACGCATGAATATCTGGGGGGACAAACTGCATCTAAAATATAGCAGTGGTCCTTCCCTGCAGCTTAGCTAGGGGGCCCTTTTTCTTCTCTCCACAGCAACCTTAAGGCAGGCCTGCTGACTCTGTGTCTTACATGTCTTCCACTGGATCCCTTCAGGCCATGGAAGCCAAGGACCCTCATGGGTGCTGTCTTAGGCCCTTGTCAATCAGAACCATATGCATCACCACTTTCTTTCTGTTGTGGACATCTCAAATTGGTGCTGAGACATTTGCACAATGGTTCTCTGCACCCAGAATCTTAAAAGAATGCAGAAAACAAGCACTCTCAGCTTTTATCTTCTTCCTTTAACTCATCTTCTTCCTTCCTTTTTCCCCCTTTCTTCCTTTCCTTTCTTTTCTCCTTCCTTCCCCTCTTCATCTTGAGGATCAGTGCCCAGCACAAGACTAACAGGTACATGGAACTTTCCTGCAGCCCCACTACAGAAGGAGGAGGGTAGCAGGGCTGTATCTTCTTCTGCCTTGTGGGGGCAGGTGACAGCCTTTCTCTGTGGCCTCCCTTGGTGCTATGCTCCTCTTCCCAGGGGAAGTTCTATCTGTAATTATGTGAAGGCTGAAGGGAACATGATTATAAGGGAATGAAAAATACATCAGTTTAATATTTTCAAAATATTGTTCCGTTATACAAACAAATAAAACATGGTCTCTGTCCATGAAAATCTAACTCTAGTGAAGGAGACAGATTTGTGACTGATAATTTCAGAATGATTTGGAAAATACCCAGCGCCTGTCTCTGTGTCCTCTGCTTCCTGCCTCACATGTACACACATATGCACAACCTCACCCAAGCCAGACACCCTTGTAATCTGCATATGGTGTTTGCCGCCTCTTATCTTGTATCTCAGTTATTTGTGTACAGATTTTAGCTTCTAGAGGGCAGGAGCCTTGACAGTTTTCTAGCACTTGGTACAAAGTCCTATTTTTATTAAAAAGGAAAAAAGAAGTCTTTCTTATGCAACATGCAGCATTGTGTTTGACACTGAGGTGGCAAAGATAAATAGAACATGAACTTTTAGAAACTTGCCTTGTAGGTGAAGGTTCTCGACAGAATTCAACAGGTCAGTAAACTTAAGTGGGAAAAAAGGATCTTTCTCATTTCATAAATTTCTAACTGAAGTACAGTCTTTACTTGTGGAGGTAGAAAATTGACCAGATTTTATACAAAGATTCTTTGTATGAAGGTAGTGTTCCCAGGCCCACAGACTAAAGAGAGAACTTCCTTCTCCCTTGGGTGAGTTGCAAGGAGTTAAAGGCTACATTCAACAGCTTCCTTTATTTTTAGAATTCTCCCTGCATGTTTGCCACCCATTGGTTTATTCCAACCAAGAGAGATGTTTATGTTAGCAGGCAAACCTGTTGTCTCTGCAAGAGGTCAGCTGTGTCCATGTCTGTGGGGATATCTGTCCATCTAGATGTTCATGGGGGCCCCAGAAACCAGAAGGGCACAGCCACCCTAGGTATAAAATAAGAGGGGCTCCCATGCCTGAGTCTTGTTCTATGTCCTGAGTGCATTTTCGCTCACAGGCACAGGGCTTCTTAAATACCAGCCCATTCTCACCTTCCCTCCCCTGCTTATGACGCTACAAACAGGACAGGACAGATACCACGTGAGACACTGCTGTCTCTTGTAGACGTGTGAAATTTATTGAGATGGTGGAGGCATAGAGAGGAGATGAAAATAGCTTTCCCTGCACTCACATTTTTTTTAAGGACAGAAATGGAACTTTTAAAAAAAGATTATTATTATTATTTTTTTAAATCTCTCCTGGATGAGGAGGGGTAAAAGGGAAGCCATTGGAGGCTAGGAAAGCATCTGTGTGTCAGGCATGACCCTGACTCTCATTCTGTTCTTCATTTAATCTTCACAACTCGGCGAGTATTCACCTGGATTTGCTCATGAGAAAAATGGAGTCATAGGAGGAAAGAACCTTGTCCAATCAAGACCGCCTTGCTAATTAAATGGCAGAACTGAACTCGGGATGATGTCTAATCAGCTGGAAGTCCTTATCTTTCCCATCAATACTTCTTCAGTGAAAAAGTCAAGGGGCATCTCTAAAAGCATATTGTGCCTTTATTTTCTTTGGTAGTTGGAAATGTCAGTGTGAATTTTTTTTTGATTTTATTGACAAAACAGAAAGAACTATAGATCAAAATCAGAAAGAAGAGAACTTTCCCTAGGAAAGAAGTTGGTGCTGTTGAAAGAGCAGCTTTATTCCCTCCTACCAGTGAAAACCAGATGTGCTCCCTGTTGCTGCACATGGTGGCTTATGGGTGAATTTCCAGAGTTTTATTCTGGGTGGATGTGCGTGAACCTGCAGTGGAGTAAGAGCCATCTCATGGGGAGGTTATTAACCCAGCCTGGTGAGAGGGCAGAGCTTGCTGCACTCTCTGATCTTACATCAAGAAGGCTGAGTAGGGAAAGAGCTCTTGGTGAAGTCCAGGAAACTTGGCATAGTCACAGCCAGGCAAGTCTGGAGCCAATGGGATTGTTGGCCTCATGGGAAACATTGATATGAGTGTTTCTTTTTTTTCAATAATATCCTTCAGGAAATAAGGAAGTGTGAGCTATTTTAAAGACCACTTCCCCAAGTTTCTCAGGTTCTTTCTGAAAAACTAAATAGAATTTCAGGACAAAACCTTTTCAGAACCAAATTGAGGTATGAGAGACTCCAAAGACTCTGCTGGTTCCCTTGGAGGGCTTCCTCCCTGTTCCCCTTACAAAGTCCATTCCTCATCTTCCTCAGGCCCGCCTCCTCTCCATAGGCACATATCCCTGCCTCACCTACCCTCCCTCTTCTGCTTTGGTCAACCAGATTCTACAGTTCAAGACCTTGAGAGGTGGAGACTGTGTTGGGAGATATAGGTGGCCAGATGAACCAGCATTCAGATCCTGGCCTAACTAACTCTGACCTCCTAACTAACTCTGACCTCCTAACTCTGGACAACTGATTTAACTTCTCTGAGACTCAGAGTATGTGGCCATAAGTCCTGGCCTCATATTTGTCCTCCACTGAGCATGGCACTGACCTGGAAGGTACATCTTGGATGTGGCAGAAGTCTATTTGAATGGAGGAGTGAGGAATTGTGACAGCCTCATCCTCAGAGAATAGGAAGGATGAGGTTGATGGCTTCTCCAATGGCAGTATCAGGGCATAGATGGTCCCAATACTGCATGGTGTCTCACCTGGCTCCTCATTTCCTGTCCCCTACTGCCACTACCACTGTCCTTCCTCCAGATTTCAATATGGCTGAGACTATGGAGGCAGCTCTAAGACAAGAGGCTGCATCCAATAGAATTTCATAAGCCATAGGATGCAAAGTGTTGGTATTTTGGTGCCTTCGGGAGAATGGTATAAAAAGGAGGGAGAGATGTTCCCCCATTTGTGCTGGTTCCTTTTGAGCTGTATCAGTGCATGGATAAAGTCCCTTTCTTTCCCCATCCACTTTACCTTGTTTTGGATCTTAACATTTTTGCAGGTCATTTTGGGTTTCACTCATCATTCTATGCTGTCACTCTACTTGCAAGCCTATGCCACACCTATCTATGCATCCCTGGTCATTCTAGCACCTTTTCTTCCTGCCTTTATATGCAGAATTGACACCTGGAGTTGCTTACCCTGGGTTTCCCAGTTTCTCAATGCTTTTGAGTCTCCTTCTCTTTCAGATTCTCACTATAGAATCAGCCCTATTTTTTTCTCTGACCTTTGGAAAACCTGCTACTGTAAGTATAGACTTTTGAGATGAGATTGTATATATCTAGCATCTCCTTCCTCCTAATCAGAACTTCTCACTGCAGTCTGTTCCTCCAAAGGCTGGGTCACTTCAACTTGGACATCAATTTCTCAAAACTCAGTATCACTTTCCAGGGAGGAGCTGCCCTTGTAATCAGATGTGTTCTTTAAATTTTTTTAAACAAATAGCAACAGAATATTTTTTTTCAAAATGATTTTTATTTTGCACTCCAAAATAGAAAACATAAAACAAGTTGTGGTCCCAGAGCCTCACTCCTTCAGCATCTCCTTTTTCTGTCTGAACAAGTCCTGAAGTAATCCATGTTCTAGAAAAGAAAGTTCTCAGCAGGTAGAGACCTTGTCACTCTGCTCAGAGGAGATTTCTGAAGCATATCTGGATTATCTTTCTTCCTTCAAGATCTGTCTGCCCCATTCATTTTCCTTCAGGTCTATAGGCCCCAGCAACATCACCACACCAAGGGCCCCACCCTGAATCTAAGACTTGAGACAAGTGGTAGACCCACTGGTCACTTTCAGCTCCGTTCCATCCCCTCTGTTAATATCTAAAATGTGGATATTTCATTTAGTCCCCATTGCTCTATGAGGTAGGTACTATTTTCCCATTTTGGCAGCCAGAAGACAGAGTTTTGGGGAAATGAAAAGGTTTGGTAACTGGCATAAAGTCACAAAGCTCAGAGATGGTGAAGCCAGAATTCAACCCTGTATTAGCTTTTTCATTGCTGCCACTGAAAGATCCTATCAGAACAACCATAGAGGAGGAAATGTTTTTAAGAGGGCTGACAGTTTCAGGGATCTTTGTTCATAGAAGGCCAGCTGCATTTCTTGAGGTGAGGCAGAACATCATGGCAGAAGAGTGTAGCAGAGAGAAGCAGAAGCTCACATGATGATCAGAAAGCAGAGAGAGAGGTCTCTTCTTGCCTGATACAAATGTATACCACAAAGCCACTCCCAGGTTCTCACCTCCTCCAGCCACACCCTACCACCACTTCAATTACCACTCAATTTTTAGCTAATCCTTATCAGGGGATTAATTCACTGATGGAGTTAAGACTCTCACAACCTATTCTTCTCCTCTGAATCTTCTTGCATTGTCTCAAACGTGAGCTTTTGGAGAACACCTTACATTCAAACCATAACAAACCCCAAGCATTCTGATCCAAATCCAGATTTAGATCACTCATCACATCTTTTGTTGTTGTTGTTGTTCTAATTAGTTATACATGACAGCAGAATGCACTTTGATTTCATAGTACGTAAATGGAGCACGATTTTTCACTTCTCTGGTTGTACACGAAGTAGTCACACCATTTGTGCAATCATACATGTACCTAGGGTAATGCTGTCCATCTCATTCCACCATCTTTCCTACCCTCAGTACTCCCTCCCATCATCTCCTTCCATTTTGACAGATCCAAAGTTCCTCCTTGCATCACATTATAGATTAGCATCCACTTATCAGAGAAAGCATTCAGTCTTTAGTTTTTTGGTATTGGCTTATTTTGCTTAGCATGATATTCTCCAACTCCATCCATTTACCTGCAAATGTCATAATTTTATTCTCTTTTAATGCAGAGTAATATTCCTTTGTGTGTGTGTGTGTGTGTATTATATATATATATATATATATATATATATATATATATATATATTAATTACAGTTTCTTTATCCATTCATCTGTTGAAGGGCATCTAGGTTGATTCCTAACACTATGTTCCTGCCACTTCTGTTGCTAGGTTTTGCAATGCTATTCATGCACCAACTCCATAGTCAGCACAAATTTCACAGGTTATGGATACAGTCTCTTGCAAGACTGCCTTCCCTTCAGGCACCACCCACATCTACAGGGTTTCCAGACCACCTGTATTTCTAGCCAACTGGCTAAAAATTCTGGGGTTCCCACTAGCCCATCAGGCTTCATAATTTGCTAGAATAACTCACTAACTGAGGAAAGTACACACTTAGAAGTTTTGTTATAAAGGACACAAATCAGAGATACACAAAATAAGAGATACACAGGGTAAGATCAGGGAGGGTCCCAAATGCAAATCTCCCATGTCCTGGGGATACATTGCTCTCCTGGTATATCAATGTGTATTGCTAACCAGAGAAGCTCACCTGAGCTTTGTCCCCAGTTTCTGTTAGGGTTTAATTATGTAGGCATGACTGATTAAATCATTAGCCAAGTGGTTGAACTCAATCCCCATCCCCCCTTTCCTCACTTGATGATGGTGGGCTGATACCACATGACTTAAAGTTCCAAGACTCTGAGTCATCTCTTTAGCATAAATTATATGGGGATCACCATGAGTCACCTTGTTAGCATAAACTGTTGGGACCCACAAAGACACTTCCACAGTGTAAGAAATTTCATGGATATAGAGGAAGCCTCAGAGCAACTAGGGATAACAGCAGGCCAGTATAGCCTAGCTCTATTTTTTATTTGCTTCTTGCCTGTCTCCCTACCAAGGTATCTACATGGTGTCTGGACACCCATAAGCAAGTTACCATGACTTGTCACCAGGTCACATTACCCAGTTTATAAGTTGAAAATGACCCAGGAAACACCAGCCCTCATACTGCATTTCTCCAACTGCCCCCCTGACTGGTGGATAATACCACGAGTAGAGATGGGGAAAATGTATAGTTTCCTTGAATCTCTGAATAAGGGAGCCCAGATTCACAGTTGCACCTCTGTGATTATAGTCAAATCTGCTGCCCTTGAACCTTGGTTTACTCATCCAGGTCATTCTCAAATTGCATTTGGATAGCACTGCAGAATTTTCTAAGCCCTCAGGCATCCTTGCCTCTGGGGGCCCCACAGCTCTGAGAGATAGGGTAGTTCCAGATCCCTTGCTTCTTATATTAGTCAACTAGGCTCTGGAAGCTTCTAAAATTGCTTAAGGTGATGTGTTACTGAGGTGATGAAACTGTCTAGCAGCAGGATTTGGAGCCAGGTGCTCTATCTCCTGCATCAGCCAGTCTCACCCCATCCCCAGAAAGCCTGCGTGAGTGATTTAACATGATCCCTTTTTGCTCTCATTTGAAGTTGAGGCCCAGGCTGCATTCAGTTCCCAGCCTATCCTATTTGCCAGCTAATGAGACAAATTGTAGGCTCCATAAAAAATTAAACAGCAGCTGCTTCATTTTCTTCCCATCGAACTTTGAAATTATGGCAATCTCATTTACATGGCAGCTCTAGGTATGGCTATGTAGATGTGCAGGATCCAAGAGTCCTTAAATTTAACCAGAATCATATGTTCTTTCAGATTGGCTGGTAAAAAATATTTTGAGCAACCATTCATGAACTGAACCATTAGCCCTGCAAATGGAGCACATGACTTCTGCTTCACCCTGTTGGCTGCTAATTAATAAGCCCTTACAGGTGGAGGCACTACCTGTGGCTTCTCACTGGAATAAAATCAAAGAGATGAAATCAGGAAGGGAATGGAGCTTACAGCAAATTTGCAAACAGCTGAATCCTAGAGTGTAAAGTTCTATGCCTCTCTTAAGAAGTAAGAGAAAGTAGACAGGAATCTACTGTGAGCCCCAAGTTTGCCTACATCATTGGTGCAGAATTTTTTTTTCTTTCTGGTTTGCAATTATAGTCTGTCTGCATTTTGACATCAGAAATAGGAGCACTTACCTGCTTCGGTGTGAGAGGTGTGGAGATGATAGTATTTTGCAAGTAAAGCAAACAACAAAAAAATCCTGAGTCTATTAATGAGCAAATTTAAGAATTTCCTTGCAATCTTCCTTTGCATTCATCTTCAATTTATTTTCATATTTGACTGCTCACAAACACCTTTCACCTCCATCTACCTAAACTTGCCATTTAAACCATAAATTAGGATAGAAATCAGCAAGTAAAAAGGGCCAGTGCTTCAATACCCTTTAGGGATTATGATTGATTGATTGATTGATGAAGCAAAGCTGCTCCATAGCAGCACAGATTGTCTAGAGAACATTTGATGTCATTTGTAGTGTTTCCCCATATCTTCTAGGTAGTGTTTCAGCTAAGATTGGAGAGGATATTTGTTTGGGGAACTAGTGGTATATCATCAACCCATTTTTGATTCACCCCCATTCTCCACAAAGCAACTAACTCCACTGACAGCATATTTATAACACAAGTGTTTGGGAAATTAAGTGGCTTCAGCGAGGATGCAGCAGTTCATTATCAATACCATCCAGACGGCCGCTCATTCCCAGCACCCATCTGTGCTGTTTCTCTCCTGCTCTCATGATCTCTTGAGACCTGCCCAGTGCAGTTTATTCTCATCATGCAGGCAACCCTCTTGGGAAGGAGAGCTATGAAACACTCTGGTCATATTCTAGTTGTTGCCAGACTTTAGACAATTGCTGCAAACCTTCAGAGCCTTGGGTGGCTCAGAGGTGACACTGTTCCTCAGGCAGGAAGATGATTGAGGAGAACCACTGAAGGGACATTGTGTTATTTGCAGTTACCTCTGTGGAATTTAATACCCACCAGAGAAGACATAGTCCTCTGTGCCACACACCTCTACACCTGACTTTTTGTTTTGTCTTGAGTCTTGAGACTGTGTGTGTCTGTGGAAGCCCACTTTTCTTACCCACTCTCGGTTTGACAGTCCTGTGCTATCAGAGCTCATTTAAAAAATGACATTTCTTTCTTGATTCTAAGTGTTCATTGTAGAGAATTTGGAAAAATCAGAAAGGTATAAAGAATATAAAAATCACCAATTAACTTTCAATCCCAAGTAGCACAGTTAAAATTTAGGTGTGTTTCTTTTCATTCTCTCTCTCTCTCTCTCTCTCTCTCTCTCTCTCTCTCTCTCTCCATTTACATGCATTCTTTGTCCATATTCAAGAAACGTCCTGCTATGTACAAATTTTAAAGTTGATGTAAGGAATTGTCCCATAGTCATTAACATTTAATGATTAGGAAATCTTCAAAAACTTAATTTAATGACTTCAGAGCATTTTTTCATATGAATTTATCATTAGCTGCTGTTTTAGCTCAGGTACCTCTGGTAAAGGAGCTCTTGGGAAAGTTGTAGCTGACAAACATATTTGGGAATAGAGGTGCTATGAACTTTTGTCCAAGAATTTCCAGTAAAAGAAGAACAGAGAGTTCACTCCCTTGCTTCAGCCCAAGGTCACAGGGTTAAGCTGTGCTTATGTAGGAATCATAGCACTGGGCTTCAGAGGCTGGCTCTTACAGAGAGCAGGGTACAGATTCACTGACCTCTCTGTTTGATTAAAGGCACTATCCAGAGATGTTTACCTGAAGGTGAGGGGTGGCTTTGCACAATTATGGAACTTGGTGAAATATTATATGGGCAGTCTTTTCCAGCCCCATCCCAGCTAATCATCTGTGGACCAATCATCAATCCCAGTCATGCCCTGGTGGTGTCCAGCCATAGCCCTAGAGATCTTAGTGTACACCAAATGTCAGAACTCAGCAAGGAAACTCTAGTGGAGTTGATGTGACACTCTTTAAGCAAGAGAAGTTACCCGGAAGAAACCAAATTACCCATGTTTTATGGATGATAAAGCAAGGTCAGCAAACTCTACTAGTCAAAGGTACATCAGGGAGTTGTCCAAAAAGACAGTCTTTTGGTGGAAGACATCTTGTCTTTGGGAATGACTTCTATGAAGGCCTCGTACATTCTAGAATAGCTACTGGGGTCTCTCTTTCCCGTTTACACAAAACTTATATATCAAGAATGAGGTTTCTGGTGGAGAAATGTGACATTCCTGTATTTCTCTAAATTAAATTAGAGTCAAACTAACAACTTGGCCACTGCTTTCTGGGAAGACTCAGGCTGCCCCTTGTGGCACTCCTTCTGGCCTCAGCCCGTTTTCCAGCCCTGGATGGCACTCCAAGCCCAGCCCACTGGCCCGTGTGCAGAACCTGCACAGGTTCCACTGTCCACTTCAAAACCCCTGCATAGGCTCCCCACTGCTTCCCCCAGACTGGGCTTTCTTCTACTAACAAAGGCAATCAACATGAAATAGGCTGACAGCACGGTGTGGGGTATGAAAAGAATACTTTGATTCCATCCAAAACAGGAGGTTGATCTGCTGGCCAGGGTGGCAGAGATCTTCAAGATGGTTGGGGACTGTGTGTTTGCTCTGCTATTTCTTTATGTTGATTTTTACCTTGCACCCTTGTTGTTGGGTTGCAACAAGTTTGTATTGTTTGTTTTCAATGTCTTACCCTGTAACACTTTGAGGAGGTTTGTTGAAAGAGGAAGAAAAACAACTCTGTGGATCCAAAGAATGATGTTCCCTCAATTTTTTGATAGAATCTGTTGGCATACTTTTTGCAAATGTGTTTCAACAAATTCATGCTGTCATCCTCAGAAGGAAATTCTTCATATTTCATCTTATTTAGATGCTGTCCTTTATATTTCATGATACCTGTACCTTTTCCTGGAGATCAATCTTGTCAGTGATCCAAGGAATAAGTGCCATTAGGTCAAGATGCCTATTGCAGCAGGGACCAAGTATTGCTGAAGTGTGTCCTGCTGCCCTTGGGGTGGGAATGGATTTGCATTAGGGACCATGGGCCTGGGTTAGGTACTTGGCCCGGTGTTCTAATCCCTCTTCTCTGAGTCAGTCAGTGCTGTGTGAACTTACATAGTCATTTACACTTTTTTGGTATCAGTTTTCTTATCTATGAAATAGGGAAAATTATTTAGATTAGTTTGAAGATTCTTTCTAATAATATTAAATTCCGTAATTTCTGGAAGAAGTTTGTTTATTGTGTTCTCACACATTATTTCATAATTTTCATAATATTCTTATAAATATCCCATTTAACTTAAATAGCCCTACAAGGGAGATAGGTGATAAAACTTGGTTTTTGACATAAATTATTATTTAAATAAACTATCCTGACATATTTAGATAAAAGATCTGCTGGTAGCATCTTAATATTTGTTGCTTCAACCTAAGACAGTTGAATCATAGGGAGACAGTGGGCCCTGGAACGTCTGGGCAAGTTATTCTATGGTAAATTTATATAGGTGGCAGAAGCAAGAAATTTCTTTGAGCTTTCTTAAAAACAAACAAGATTAAAAAACAATCAAACAAACATACCCCTCATCTCTTTATTACTTGCCTAAGCAAGTATATAGATTTACCCATTAGTATGTAACCTGGTGGTGAGAAAGGACAGTTGTCTTGCACCTACTGTCCTAAGTCAGCAGAAATTTCTCTTCCATCTTTTACTTTCACAATCTGCTATAGTTTGGATATGGCATGACCCCCAAACCAGGTATTAATGGCTTGGTTTTCAGTCTGTGGTGCTATTGGAAGGTAGTGGAGCCTTTAAGAGGTGGGTTCTAGTGGGAGAAGTGAGGTCATGCCCATGAAGGAGAAACTGGGACTTTGGCCCCTCCTCTCTTTTTTTTTTTTTTGCTTCCTTGCTACCAAAAGGTGAGCAAGTTTGCTCCACTGTACTACCTGCCATGATGTGCTCCTTCACCAGAGACCCAAACTGATGGGTTAGCCAACCATGGTCTGAAACCTCCAAAACTACAAGCCAAAATAAACCTTTCCTACCTATAAATTGATTGTCTCAGTTACTTTGACACAGTGGCAGACTGCCCACTCTCAATGTCCTAGGGCCACTTTGAGAAGGTAGAGAGAGATTAAAATCCTCACCTATGAACTGGACTCTAGTTTGTGAATGAACTGTAGAGGGGAGAGAATACATGGTATGGCTATAAAAGGTCGTTTGAAAGTTGTTACAGTTAACAGTTGGATTTTCATAAAGTGACTGTGAGAACTAATCCCATCAAACTGTTATATTGATCTCATGGGGATGAAATGAGACAGAGTATGTACAATGCTTTGTAAACTATTAAGTGGTGTACATGTGGGAAACATATTTAAGTATTGTTCTAAAGCTGTTGCACACAGAAAAGAAAGTAAATTTGATTATCTAAAAATATAAAAAATTTGCTATAGGCATTTTTAGATTACATTCTAGAAAGTTTTTTTTTTTTTTAAAAAGTACTTGTGAACTATCTTCTGGGCTGCTTCAGTCTGCTTGTGCTCTGAAAGTTGTACCCAATTTTATCAAGAAGAGATTAGAAATTGTGGAATATAGAAGTAGAAAGGACCTGAGAAAGTACTCACTTGCCTCATTGAGTGATAAGATATTAAAACCCAGGAAGACCAAGTTACTTGTCGAGAGTCACAGAGCTAGCTGGACAGGCAATCTGAATTATACTTGCTAAGAATTTGTTTTGGAAAAGAGCCACACTTTTAACCACATCAATCAGTTTTTTAAAAATGTATCCAGCCTCATTCAAATTTTTTCACAGTTGATAGCCTTAAAAAAATTTTCATCAATTGCAAAATTTCCCTTCCACCATCTTCCTAAAGATAAGACAAATCCTCAGATTTTTTTTTTTTTTTGCATGATTGGTTCCGTGTGCTTGCTTTGTTTCAAAAAGATAAAGGTTGATTCTGTTTTTCTGTGTTATAATACCACAGTCAGGAATAATTTTGTTATGTTGCTGGGTATGTTTTTATGGAGCAGTATCATGAGACTGGAATAAAAAAAATCACATTACGAGTTAGCATTGTTATCAGTTTTATTGGAGCTGAAACTGAGTGAAAGGATTTAGGAATAATTGGGTAATCAAAGTGAATTAAATCAAGAGGGGGAAAATATCAGTTCTGGCATCAAATGGGGACTGCTATGACTTCCACATCTGTGGTCTTTATCCATTTTAATCAAGTCTAAATTATGCCATTAAGACTTATTTTTGCAACATTTACACTTACTCAGACATAGTGGATGTTATATTCATCTGTGGATATTTTGTGAAACATTAAAACATTCTCACTATGTCTAGGGAAAAGTTACCTAACTTGATTAGCATCCAAACATTCAGAGTTGATATTATGTTTATAATCATGGGTGCAGTGTTCCTGTAGTTTCTGGGAAATGGAATCCACATACTAAGCTTTCAACCCATGTAGATGAATTCTATATCCTTTAAACTCATTGTTGTTTTTTTTTCAGAAGAGTAGGTTTAAGTGGTGTCTCATTAGTATAAATCTGCTATAATAAATAGCATATCATGCTATTAGTGTGGCAGAAATATTGCTATAGTAACTAGCCCAGTCTTGCTTCCTCGTGTTCCTTTGCTGTATTTCCCAAGGGATACTGCTTTTGCAGTGAGAAGTCTGTTTAGCCTAATAAATAGCAACAGTGATCAGCTTCCCTTCATTCCTTCTCCAGATAGCTCTTAAATATGTAACTGATAATACACTGAATTATGGAATGAAGTGGCACTAAGTTCACAAACAAGAAAATTAATTAAGGAAACTTTGGTTTCCTTTGTTGCAATTTGAGTTTCCTTTGAGTTTCTGTGTTGTTGATTTTTGTGCATGTGAATTGTCTCTTACTGGAACATATATTTTAAACTTCTTTTGTTCTGAGCTCTTTGTTCATATATCTTAGAATCCTTGGTGTTTCTGTTTTTTTGGTTTGGTTTGATTTGATTTGCTGATACCTGGACACACACACACACACACACACACACACACGCACGCCTGACTGGGCTGACCTGGGGGTACTTTGGAACTTGATTACTCACCCCAAGAGAGACCACTGACAGATGTGGCTGTTGTCTCTTAGAACAAAGCCCGGAGCTGTGTGTGTGCTGAAGACCACTAGCCTTCGGATTTACCCTTCATGCTAGGCTCTTGGAGAAATCAGAGTGAGTTCTTTTTCCTGGAGGTTTGAGTGTTACCATTTCCTGTTTCTTGGCTTAATCCTTTGGCCAAGAAATGGACTCCCTTTAGAAGTATTTGTGTGTGTCTAAGTTCAACAGTCATTATCAAAGACATTTGATTCGAGGGCAAGTAAGGAAAAAGGATAGGCGTGAACACTTTTCAGAGATTAAGGTGGCTCTAGGAAATTAACACTACTGCCTCTGTTCTTGCTGTTTGGGGAATAGGTTGAATGTTTTTGTTTTTGTTTTTGTTTTTGTTTTTGTTTTTAAGAGAGAGAGAAAGAATTTTTTTTTTAATATTTATTTTTTAGTTCTCGGCGGACACAACATCTTTGTTGGTATGTGGTGCTGAGGATCGAACCCGGGCCGCACGCATGCCAGGCGAGCGCGCTACCGCTTGAGCCACATGCCAGCCCCTAGGTTGAATGTTAATAACATGATAGCTTGCAGACATTGATTGTGCACTTGCCATCTGCCACTTACTGCCTCACGTGTATTTCCATCTCATGTGAATTTCACAGTAGCCGTGGAGGTAGGCATTGTTCTTATAATGCCCATTACATAGGTAAAGAAACCTGAGACTTTCAGAAAGGTTAAGTAACTTGCCCAGGGTTGTACAGCTAGGAAATAGCAGAGCTGGGATTCAAAACACAGTCTCGCTTCAGAACCTGTGCCCTTAAGCACCAGGCACATTATTTCAAGTAAATATGTTTTCAAATATCACGACAAAGTGGAGCATATGAAAAGCAGTGTTTTTCAAACACTTTGTGATCCACTGAAAGAAATAGAGTTTACATTTCCGACAAGCGTCTGTGCACAAATAAAACAGAAAATTGCACCATACAGTGCTCACCCAGAGTAGGAGGCACTCTGACGTTTCCTTTCTATTTCTCTTAATTTCTAAACAGTGCTGGTTGTGACCCTGAAAACTGATTTTTTAAGACCTAGTATAGCGTCACAACTTGCAGATCAAAAGCTACACAACGTCCTAGATGTAAGCTGTTGGGGACATCCTGCTTCCCATTGCTGAATGAATGCCTGACAGATCCTTTCCCCACAATGCCCAACATTGTGGACAAAGTAAATACATAAACAGATTATCATTTTTCTTTCCTCATCTATTTGTTGACATGTCTATCTCCCCTTCTTCCCTTTTCTTTTTAAAAAACAAAGCTGAAATTTTGCCAAACACAAAGATTGTTTAGGCTGGAACACAGAGGTCGGTCAGTGGAGAAACAATTAATAATGATATTGTTATGGAAATATGCACTATAATGAAATTTTATCAAGCAAATCACATTTCCCTCAGATTTCAGTTGTGTTTTTAATAGTGTGTTGTGTCTCCTGCTGTTTCTACTGCATGCTGGTCCTGGGACCTCCTCTTATTCTTGCAAGGTCTCCTCGGGTCCACACTGGCCTCTCCTTCATAGGCGAGCTAGTTTGCCTGGGCTTTCTTCCAGCTCCATCTCTACAAGGGCCAAGGCATTCCTGGGCAACCCAGTTTAGCAGCAGGCCTTCTGGTATTTTCTGGGAGCTGTTTGGTAGCTCCTAAACTACCATTAGGGAAGAGGATCCTCTGAATGCCTGAGCCTGAGCTTGGCTCAGGACAGACCTCCAGAACATGCAGAGCTTTCTAGAATATGACACAGCAGGAGTGCTCCTGCTGCTATCAGTGCAGACCCACACCTTAAAGCCATGTCAGGAACCTGGTGGGCATGGCATGGGCCAGCCCAAATGTATGGTTGGCTGCAAGGTGGCTGGTAGCTTTGGCATGCCAGGTAGTTTTGTGTTATCTAATCACCAATATCCAGGAGCCTCATATTTGAAAATATTGACATTGGATTTGGCTTAGGTGCTTCATAGGTTTAACTTAATATGATTTCTTTAATGTTTCTTCTTTCTTCTTCTTCTTTTCATTGCTGATCTCTTGTTATAGGTACAACAGTAGCTCAAGTTGTTTCTGTATATTTTTCTTACCCTGATCAAGACAGGATGTCAATACATGTGTTCACTGAGAAAAATAAATTCAGGTAGTTCTAAGAGTTAGGGACTTTTGAGATAGAAGAGAAACTGAAGGTGGTACAGGACAAGGTATGTGTTGGCAGTAAGGGAATGGTTAAGAGACCCACTCATCCACAGATCCCTGGGAAATTATGCTGATTCATTTTGGTTGTTCTCTAGATCTCTTTACTCAATTACTAAAAATTTAAGCCCAAATACTAAATTTTCAGCAGCTCGTTAAGCAGAAAAAGTTTTTTTTTGGACATTTTTCTCTAATGGGACACAGGGTCCCTAATATACCTAAAGTTTTTTGAAGCACAAAGATGGTTTATTAGTTGGATGGTCTACAAGAAACTTCATCTTTATTGCTGGTGATGAGGAAAAGGCAGACTTTAGCCATGTGAAGCTGGAATTAGAATTTTAAATCAATGCAGGGAAGCTTTTCAGTGATTGAAGACTTCCTCAAACCTACCACCTCTTTCTCTTTATTGACTATGGAGGGATTATGAACCCTATTTTCTAGGACTGTTTCATGCAACAGGGGTTAGGATCTGGGATTAGGTTTTGTTTTCCCCAAGGACATTTTCATTACCAGGAATGTACGGTAGAACCACTTTGTGGTCTCTAGATGTTTGATAACCAATTGCTTGGATTCTTGGATGTGTTGGATGACAAGTTATGTTCCCTGATTTATCACACTGAGATAAATGCTGGTGAGTGTCAACTTTGACACCTTGTGGATTTTTTAATATTTAATCATTAAACATTTCAGCATTGCTGTTTGCTCAGCCCTGCTTTGATAGATTCAGGGACACAAAAATATTTTTTAATAATGTTCTTTCCCTCAAAGAGTTGATAGCATCGTGAACAACTGAGTCATCACAAACTGAAATATGAGAATAGAAGGCTAAGTAGAGACAATGTTGCTAATGGTAAGAGCAGAGGAACTGAGAGTCAAAGACCCAGGTTTTAGTCTCAGGACTGCAATTAGCTGTTGGGGTGACTGGACCAGCTTCTCAACCTCTCCAGTCAAAGGGGTCAGACCAGGTGGACTTGAAGGTGATTTTCATGCCAACTGTGTGAGTCTGCAGTAAGTGCTTTGGGGTGAGAGCAAGCCTTGGTGATTGCTCTCAATTCTGTTTAATATTTGCAAATATATCTGTTTAAGCTTCTGCAGGGATGGCCCTTTTTCACTAGCCCTCTCACTAAGAAAATGCATACAAAATCAATTTTTGTGTCTATATCCTGTTTCTTCCCCCAAAGACTCATATAGCAGTTTACAGAGAAATGGAAACCCAGCCCTAGTTCTAAATTGATTTGGCTACATTCGATACACTCTTCCTTTCTAGAATATGACTTTTCAGTTATAATAGCCCAAAAGATTGCTTTTCACACCTCTTTCATTTTTATGATTCTTTTCAAAGACTTCTTACATTGCTCCCAGTAAAACTGTCTGGTAGGTTTCAGTAACTCAAAAGTAACCAAACGAGAAGTGTCAAGACCTCATAATCAGACTTAGGGTCTGATGCATGTCTTTGTATAGGAAGAAGGGGACAGCTGAAATCCCACTTCCTCATACAGATTTTCATTAGGAGAAAAGAAAAAGAAATTTGGCCTCCATTGAGGACCAGAGTCCAAATTGCAATTCTGCCCTTGCCTTGGTTGGACCTAGGGTCATAATGCTGGCCAAGAAAACCAGTGACAACAATGATCATGTCAGCACTCAAGAGGGAGATGCTGGCTGAGCAAGCCACCTCTTATATTAGTACCAGAGGGGCGTTAGGCTGGGATGATGCACCTGGGTTGTCCATACCCCAGGGCCCAGGCATTGCCCTCACCTGGTGAACTGCTTACCCAAATTCAAGGAACCTAAGAGAAATAGCATCCTCCAGAGATGGGGGAAAGATAGCATTTGTACCAGTCACATGTTTTAAGTGCCTAAATACCTTCTTTAGGAAAACTGTGTACATCTGGATTCTCCAAAAAAAAAAAAAAAAAAGAATGAGAAGATTACTATCTATATCAATATTATCTATATCTACCTACCTATGTCTCCTGATATAGTTCAAGTCCAAGTGCAAAGATCTGAGACCCAGAGGAGTCAATAACATAAGTTCTGATCTGAAGTCAGGAGAAGACCTCTATCCCAGAAGACCTCTATCTGATCTAAAGTCAGGAGAAGACCTCTATCCCAGCTTAAAGACAGTCATATGTAGAAAAGGGATTTTTTTCCTACTTAGTGCTTTGTTCTGTTCAGGTCCCCACCCATTAAGTGAGGGCCCGTGTTAGGTGGAGCAAACTGTTACAGATTCTAATGCTGATCTCAGCCAGAAGCACCCTCAGAGACATGCCCAGAATGATATTGTACCAAATATCTGGGTATCTATGGCCCAGTCAAGGAGATGCATAAAATTTAGCCATCATGAAGATAACCTCTTATATATATGCACATGTTGCCCTCTGAGTTGGATGTTGCAGGAAGTGCCAGGGTATGCCACTATTGAAGACCGATCAATATGGAATGCTCCCTTTTCCTCCCACTCCTCCCCAGCACAAACATGTTGGAAATCATTCTGCGTGCACTTTTCTCTTCTCCAGGCTGTGGCTACTTAGTTCCCAAATATAAGCAGAATTTGAAGAATGGACAGGAAACAGATTGAGACTTCAAGAATAGAGGTTCTTAGGTGAAGATTATTTGAGTGGGCCTGCAATACAAACTGTTCTCCACTCCTCTTCTCTAACACCTATACCAGCCCACTTCTTAATGGATATACTGTCAGATGGAGCTGATTATCATCATTATAGAAGGACACTAACAATACCACTCTACAGAGAAATGACCCAGGCTGGAAATTGATCTACTGGGGAATAATTTGAAAAGTGTAATCTGATCTCTGGAAGGCCCTAGAAAATTACTATCTTACTCAATGGGATTAGTTGTCCAAAATGAAGAATATTCTTTTCTTGTACTATCCAGTCTTCTGGTTGCTCTCTTTCCACTACTTCTTGTTCCTCTCTTCTGTGACAACAAATGGATCTGGTGGCCAGCAGCATTGATCATTAACACCAGGCCAGACACAGAAACATGCTCAGAAGTTGGCCACAGTTAAACAAAAGCTGATGTAGATGGGAATGTCCTTTAATAGGAAGAAATAATAATTGGTTTCACAAGGAGATTCTGTTGCTCTCACATTATAATTTTCATGAGGCACTCATCACTTATTTATTACCACAGGAGTTGTTTCCCTGATGGATTCAGTCATTTTTCTGATAGGTCTTCAGTTCTCTTTGAATTATTTGTCCTCTGAGACAGGGCAGCTCTGTGGCCAAGGACAGAGGGTGTGGCTATCTGGGAGAATGTGGCAGTCAGCAGGGCTGACTATTGGCAGGGGATGGATGGCAAAAAAGTATGTGTTATGGGTGGGGTGGGGGGTACAGGTGTCTCAACCAAAGTCCTAGCACAGACCGACCTCTGGACCCCATATTAGTAAGGGAGCAAGAGGGCTGAGGTGATTGGGAGGAGATGATAGAACATTAAGGAAATAGCTCGCTCAGATTGGGAGAAGAAAGGAAAATGGAAGAGTATTGAGAGGGAATGTGTTTTGCTGTAGGAGAATATTTCCTATCTCTTGTGTTGGTGGAATATATAAGCTTTTTGGACTCTTGGGCCATAAATGCTACTGCTTGGTGGGGTGGGGCTGGGTGGGGTCCAACAAAGTAATTGGCATGCAGTTCCTGATTGATCCGTTCATAAGCCATCTATCCATTTCACCCATCTTCCCATTCATCCATCATCTATCCATCCACCCTGCAGCCACTCATTCATCTATCCTGCATTAGCAGCACCTGCAGAGTGACCAGTATGTACTATACACACCCTTAGGTGCTGAGGAGGTGAAAAATAACGTCTTGTCTCCCCCTGCAGGAGTTCTCAGCCCAGGGTGAGAGATAGCTAAGTGGACCAGTGGTCATAGTCAGAATGAGGAATACCCTGAGAGAGGTGAGCGCAGTGTGTCTTGATGGGAAAAGAGCCCTCCTGTTTAGACTTTGAAAGGGAAGAGAAGGTTCTCTGGAAGAGGTGCTGTTTTAGCTGAGTCCCATACCATGCATGGTTTGGGGAGCATCCTTCTCTCAGTAGAGGTTCTGGCATGACTTCTCTTCCTATTTTGGTGTAAGACAAGTCCACCTCCAGGCTTGGGTCCTCTCCCCTCTCATGTTTGGGGGTGGGCAGTTTACTCCATTCGCTTCCTCTTCACTCATCCTTGACCACTGCCTCTCTTTGGTTCTCCATTGTTTCTCTCCCTGCTGTGTAGAGACCTGTTCAAGTCTCTTTCATCTTAAAATTTTAATACAACAACAATAAAACCGTCCCTTGGCTCTACTTTGTGAGTACCCGCCTCTCTTTGTTCTTCCATTGAGCACACTTACTGTGGACTCACCTCTTTGAATATTGGCAGACAGGCTTCCACTCTGTGGTCAGTTCTTCCCTGTTCTTTAAACTGCCTGAAGAGTGGTTCCAGTGTTCTGTCTTTAGCCAGTGGGTGCTCTTGACCTTTGCTTACCTGACCAGTGGGTGACATCTGACTCAGCATCCCATTCCTTCCTGAAATGCTTTCTCTTGTTTCTGGGACACAAATCAGGTCTTCCTTCTGGATGGCCCTTGATTCTCCATGTCTTCCTTGGGTGCCCCTTAATTATGTGTCCTCAGCTGCTCCTGCTCTCATGCTGTGCTAGTCCCAGGAGCTAGTCTCATGCTGTACCCACCTAGGCCTTCAACTACCACCTGTGCATAAATGCAGCTCAGGGTACTGAGGACCTTTAGGCTCATTCTCCAGCTGATAGCCAGATACTATTTGGGTATTCCCAAGAACTCGGCCTCCCTGTGCCCCCCTGAGCTTCTTATCCTTTTCCCTAGACCTCCTTATCCTTCTCCCAAGGTTCCCTCATCATCCTGTCCTGCCGTCCTGATTATAGACTGTCTTAAATGTCTCTCTTCTAATTCCCTCCCCTGATCAAGTCCCCATCCATCTGACCACCAGGGTTTGTGACTGTGTTCTTCATGTCTTTCAAGGCCCTGTCCATTCCACTGCTTCTCTTTTCTCTGGTTCACAAGTTCTCCCCTGGATGGTGGCAGTAGGTACTGACTCTCAGACAGGTGCTGACCTTGCTGTCCAAGAGTCATATGAAGAACTCTGTAAAACTGCAGGCCGTTGACCCCCTTCCACCCAAAGAGAGCCTGGTTTAGCTCATCTGTCTTTTAACAAAATTGCCCCATGATTGCGAGTTGAAGCTTATGGCCTGGGAGTCAATTCAGATGATTTCCCATCCCCTGCCTGGTCTATATCCATCAGTTCTCCACATGGGTACCAAAGAGATTGTTCTACAATGCAAGTCTGATCTAATCATGTTCCTGTACAAAACTCCATACTTGTCCCCTATATCCCCCTCCCATGCATCAAGTATAAACTCTGAGCTAACACATAGCCTCCAACTCTTTGTCTTCCATTATCTACAGGGCCCCACCTACAGCCTTGTAGAACCATCTCTTTCCTGAAATGTTCTTAGTAACTTCCCCACACCATATCTTCTGACCTGTACCCATGGTGCCCTTTCTTCTGTCTGGTTGGACCATATCTGCTCATCCTAAGGATTTGGCTGGAGATCTTCCAGAGGTCTACCCCATCCTTTGATCAATGGCCCTCCATTGACTGATACATATACCCCACCTCCACATTGCAAAGCAGAGACTGGTTGTATCTGACTTAATAGCATGAGTGAGAATGACTTTCCCCCCAAGTCTACCAGAAATATTCAGACCACTCAGATTTCAGGGCTCTGAACAAATGTGCTTTTTGGCTTTCTAGGCTGTGGTGAAATCATTGCTGCTGATTTGGCTACCTCAGTCCCACCATTTAAAAGGATGCACCATGAGTTTGCCCATCTCTGCAGAGACTGGAGGAAATCGTTGGCACTCATCATTTAGGAAGCACTTTCCCTCAAAATATAAACATGAAGCCATTATTTAATGCCTTCCCAATACCCCTCTGTTAGGCTGGAACACAACTTACACTACTGGGGTACTCAATCCAGATATTGTGGGAGCAGCTGCTGAGAAGGCTGGATGATGCCTCCTTTATAAACCTGTCCTCAGTTTGATAAGATATCAGACCTGCTCCTGTTTAGTACTTGTGAGTGACAGATGTGGATGCTGTCTTTTCTCCTTTTTGGCCATTCACTCATTCCACAATTCCTCATCTAGTGACTTCTGGACATCCTGTCATCTCCATGTCTCCTGTGTTGCATGGTGTCTAGAGTCATGATGCCAGGTGGGGAGGAAAGCAAGTGAGTCTTACACCAGCACACAGGAGTTGGAGTGGGGAAAATTTAGCCTCAGCTGAGGATTTTTTGAAAGAACAGGATATTAAATAGGATCAGATACCTTATAAGTCATATATCGGAGCAGCTGCTGGAACCAGGTGTTTCTAGGCAAGGCCTTCCATAGAGCCAAAGCAGTCACAGTCTCAGTTAATGGTTCTTGTGATCACGCTGAAAAGATGTCAGACTTGTCAAGTGTAGTAGCTGGCATGAGTTTATTAGAAGGGATAGGAAAAAGAAAAGAGGAACACTCTCAAGGAAGAGAGTGGGTCCTCTCAGAAGAGAAGAATGGTGCACTTCTCATGCCCTCCAGTTTTTCTGGGGGATGCTGTAAGTTTTCATACAGTCCCAACCAGGTCCACCTCTGCCTTTTGACTGATAGCAGGATTGCATCAGATTTTCAAGTTCCCGTTGCACATGGTCTTACTCCCACAGAGGGGAGGTTTTACTATTATAATTACATGCTAAAGATCCAAGATAACTCTGGATCACTTTGGCCCATGCTGACTGGTTCTAATTGGAACTTGTTCTTACAGATTTTATGGCTAAGGGGCTTTACTTCCAATTATCCTATCTCCCTGATTTCTGAAATCTGGTCCATGTAAGGGTCACAAAAATCCTCCTGTTCAGTGTAATTTGTGTTCTTCTGGGCAAGGAGGAGCCTTTTGGGTCTGCATTTCTCCTGCAGGTAGCAGGTTGTTTGCTGAGGACTGTAGCATGTCTTATTGGCTTAAGCCAGGCAGGGCTGCAGGTGATTTGCTTTTTAAAAGAAAGAAAATGGGGGTCAGCATAGTAGTCAACCCAGTTTATAGAATTATCCCTTCACCTCATGTTCCCATTGTTCATTCTACTTGTAAATTCTCCAAGAGCCCAGGCCTGGGGTGAGACTCCTCTACCAAATTTCTTTCTCTCTCTCTCTCTCTCTCTCTCTCTGTGTGTGTGTGTGTGTGTGTGTGTGTGTGTGTCTATGTTGCTAGGGATTGAACCCAGGGCTTCATGCATGTGAGGCAAGCACTGTACCAACTGAGCTAAATCCCCAGCCCCCATCCTTTGCCAAATGTTAATGGTGTCCAGTTTGGGATGCAGGCTGGTTCTCGGTATCTGTTCAATAAGGATTTTTCCATTGATTTTGAAAGAAAACAGAGTATTATGTCTTCGTAGAGCTCAGAAGTTTCCATTCCTTACCTTTGAGGGTTCATATAGAGCATTATGCACACAGAAGACACTTCCGTATCCTTGGCCTCTCCTAGCCAATGAGACAGGCACTGAAATATTTATACTCTTGGCTCTGTTGTTGGTGTAGTTGGAGTGGTCCAAGGTGTATGAATTAATGTAGTATCTGCCATTTATATTTAAGGTATACTAAATTAGGAGGAAGACCCTTGGCATCAGAAGAATGCATTCAAAGACCTTTTCTTCCCTGTCAATGTAGGGTTCGATGACCTTCATGTGTGTGCTGACCCAGGAGTCCCAGAGAATGGCTTCAGGACTCCCAGCGGAGGGGTTTTCTTTGAAAGCTCTGTAACCCGATTTCACTGCCAAGACGGATTCAAGCTGAAGGGCTCTACAAAGAGACTGTGTATGAAACATCTTAACGGAACCCTGGGCTGGATCCCAAGTGATAGACCCATCTGTGTGCAAGAAGGTAAAGTGCTCACCTCAGTCTCTTCTCTGTCTGCTTCTGGCTAAACCTGCCTGATAATGGAAAAGCAAGAGTGTTCAGTGAGGGCTGGGGCAGGGGATAGATTAATCTCAGCATTAAAAGAATAGTCAATTACAATCCAGTTTATCACCATTTTTGTAAATGCAAGAGAGCAACTCAGATAACATTAGGGCTATTTATGATTAGGCTGCCAACTCAGCACTCATTTTCACGTTACTCACTAAAAACTGCAGTACATATATTGTACCAAAACTAGATTTAGTGATACAGAAGATATACATTACTCAGAGGATTAAATCAATTACTACTTATCAGTTCTGTGTTAGATGTGATTCATTTAAGGAAAGAAAGAACTGTGACAAGCAGAGCAGATTGACACGGGAGACATTTATTTCTAGCAATTATCCTGAAATGTATTGGTGGTGTCAAGATATTCATTTACTCCTGGAAATTACCCTAAGTCCATTGGTCAAAACAACTTAATATACATTTTGCTTTTACTTAATGTGGACACATTTAAAGTTCTAAAAAATGCACTGTGTTTAACTAATTGGGATGCCAAAGTGGTTGGTTATGTATCTCAGAGGACAAGGCTGAACTTGGAATAGGCATGAATCAAGAATTAATTCTAGCCCCAAATTTCCATAAGACATAGAACTTCTATTTCATTGAGTTCATTAGGAACTAGTTTCAGATTCTCCTGACATCATTATTGAGTTTACCTTGGGAGGGAGCTTTTAGCAATGATATGTCTGCAATTATTATGACTTAGTGTATATTTCTTTTATGAAACGATTTAAATAATTTAAACTGACAAGCATTTTAAAAGTATCTATTATGCTTTTCCTCATGGAAATTGTAAAGCATGAAAAGATGATGTCTTGCTCTTCTAGTACTTGCTATCTTTGCTTTTATTTTCAAGATATATATGTGTGCATGTATACATTTTTAAATATATGTATGCCAAAATTAATATAATATGGATTTAGGGTTTTTAAAAATAAATTCACCTTTTCCACTTGCATGCAGCCCATGCATGCATAAGATTGTATTTAATTAAGAGTTTACTTGTTGCTTCCAAATACACCTCCCTGCCAAAACCTATGGCCAAAGATACCCAGTGCTTAAAACTCAGGCAATGCAGGGACATTAGGTAACAAAGAAAACCAGAATAGCCTTCCTGAATATCACCCAGAGATGAAGGCCTTCTGTTATTTGTTCATCATGGGGTGGCAGGGAGTTGATCACTTTTTAGATGAGCTTCTTCCCAACTCCATAAGCTGAATAGTAATTCCAAGAAAAGGACTGAGAAATCCTTGGAGTGGGAGGCTTCTATTCTATGGGTCTGTGTGCCTGGTTTAGCCCTAAATGTGCTAGGAGGGACTAGGAGGAGCCAGCTCATTTATTATGCAACCTGAACCAAGGCCTCAGGTCCCCAGAGGGGAATCCAGGTCTATGCATTCCAGTTAAGGTATAGGCTCCAGCCATCAGTTAGGAAAATTTTGGAAAAATCATTCATACACAAGGAAGGTTCATATGTATTTTTTAAATCCCATACTCCTGATTGGCTTAGTATATACTTTATAATTGTTCTAGCCATAGTTAATAGTGTCAGTGCAGGTGAGTCAGAGTTATCTTTAGGGCATTACGGTGAATTGAGTGCCCCTTGTTATATGTTTGGGGATGCTGATATAGATGAACAGGGATTCAGGGAGGCAGGGGTTGAATGAGGAGGAACAGCTAAACATTAGTTCAGAACATGCCTTTTGCCCCCCAGTCAGTAAAGCCACAGCATCTCTGGGCACCGTTCCTGAACCCTACCATCCCCAACAAGTCTGCACATTCCCTTTATTTTATTTTTTCCCCAACAAGACTGCATTGTTTTAAGGAGGTATCTAGCATATAGACTGGGTACCTCTGCTTATTATATAGTATCTTCTTTAATTACTATAGCAACCCTACAAAGTAGGTTCTAGTACTTTATTTTATAGACAGGAAAGCGAAGGGGCAGAGAGGCTAGATTCCCCATGGTCTCATAGGTAATGGAAGAGTTGGGATTCAGATTCAGATGTGTGCTTTCTGGGGTGTTCATCTCCTAACCAAGGAAGATTTTTCCTGGGAAGAGGAACCAAGCTCTAGAGGTAAGGAGAAGAGAGACGATGAAGCAAGTGACACCTAGCAAAATCACTCCAGGCCTGCACCCCCTTTGGGAGGTGGCCTGCTGTCGACATGCTTGGTAACAACCTGTTTGTGCAGGGCACGGTTCCTTGAAATGTATTCCAAAGATGGCCTGCATCAAAGCTTGTTGAAAATGTGTATTTAGATCTCCTTCCAGGTCAGAATCATGTGTAGAACTTTTAATAATAAAAGTGCCAGGAACCCATTACAAAAGACTCTGTTTAGTGGAAGCCCAGGCCGGGTTATTTCTAAGAGCTCTCAGGGCAGTTCCAACAGCACCCAGGAACCCCATTTAGTTACCTACCTGATTGTAGCTAACGGTGGCATAGAACCCAGGAGGAGAGCTGTCCTTGCCACAGTGGTGTCTCCTTGCTTAACCCTTCTTTATACTAGTTCCTTCCATGAAAGAGAAAAAAATCTCATTCATTCATGAAGCAGTAAAGTACTTACTAAAATATATTAGCTCCCATAGACCTGACCAGAATTGCTATAAAAGATGAATAATTTGATGTTAAGAAGCTTCCTGGGGAAAAGGTGCAATGTGAATTTAAGTATTATTATTACATTATAACTTTTCAATGAAAAGATCCAACTTGACCCAACTGGAGCTGGCAGTAAAGTTGGCAGCTAACTCCTTTATTCATCAAAACTGTGGGGTGCAGGCATTTTTCAAAAGCAGGGTAGTCTTAGTCCTTTTTACAGGTACTCATATATTAAGGCAAATCGTCTCCCAGCTCCAGAAGCTTCGCCAAAACAGATGGATGCTTTAAAAATGTTTTATTTAGCACCCTTCTCTTCTCGTGTGTGTTTTCTATCATCTAAAATTTCCTTCTTGTTGCTGTAGATAGGAGTTATCAAAAACGACAGACTCTGCCCACAAGGACAAATATTTGCCTATCTTCCCTTAAGATATTCTCTTCTCATTTTCCATCTTCTAAGGTGGGGAAAGAGCAGAAGGGTGCCTCTGCCTGCCCTCAGGATCACTGACATTTCTTATGCTGTGGTTAGCAGAAGTTACTGTATGCCTATCCTCCCTCCCTTCAGTGTGATTTTGGTTTTTGCTTTTAAAAAAGATTTCTTTAACTTAAATGTGGTCATGACTTGAAAAAATATCCAGAGGAAATAAGGTCAGGTCAGACTGGGGCAGATGCAGTAAAGATAAGTGACAGAAATGATCAGTTATCATTATTGCAGGATGACAGCTGGACCGCCACAGGCAGGGTTCTCAAGTCTACGCAACCAGCCCTGTAAGTGCAGAGGGAAGGTTCAAATTAGAGCAGCGTCACTCCTTAACCCGCTGTGGCACAGGCTCTTCCACATCACAGGAGTGCTAAGATCCTGCCCTGTCTGTACCCAAGCCCTGGAGGTGGGGGTGGCTTTAAAGAGAATTTTTAGAGAGTTATCAGGCAAACGGAGAACAACAACAACATGAGCACATGCTCAGATCCTTCTCAGATTGTGTGTAAAGGTCACGTAATGATTGGTAGCAACCTTGGACACCAAGCTGACTGCAGAGATTCCCCAGAAAATGGTTTTTCACAAATTCACAGCTGAAACAGCCCAGAATTAGGTTGACTGCTGATGAAAAATGCAGAGCTACCCCCACGGAAGTCTTTCCAACCCTATCTCAAGTGGAATTCATCTTTTCTCTTGACAGTCTGCAGCAGTTCAGGGCTGATCCTGGCTCCCCGGTCAGCATCTTGTGAGTCTGTTAGGTATTAATTCAGACCTCCTCCGAGGCCCACACTGAGTCTCAAGAGCCAGAGGCTTCAGTGTGCAGAGTTCCCCCCTCCCCAGCCTGCTCAGATTTGAATCTAATTACACTTGGCTGACACAGCTCCTCAGAGATGGGCTGGGAGTTGTTAAATTTCAAGCCAACCTTTACATTTTGACTGCTGTCTTCAGTCTACATAATCAGAGGGACTGGCCTTGCATATCCCATCAGAGGGTGCATCTTGATGTTTGACTTCACGGGAATTGCCCCAGGGGTGTGTGAATGAAGCACACTTCCAGGTGCCAAGCTCAAAGCTTTTTATGCACTAGGAATCTAAATTTAGCAAGCACCTGCAGGCGGGCCTCAGCAGCATCTTGAGGTATTTGCCATGGGCACTCCACAAGCAGAGCATCAGGAAGTGGGTAGGAGCTCTCTAAGTCCTCAGCCCATGAGGGTGGGCTCACTTCTGGCCACACGTTGCTTTCTATCACTTCTTTGTTGTGCAACATAAGGCTACTTTGCAAAAAAAAAAAAAAAAAAAAAATGGAAAGTGACCTCAAACTTTCTTTAAAAATAAAAATTGTGTTTATCAAGAGAAAAGCAGGAAATCAGAAAGATTTTTCCTCTAGAGTGAAATTCTAAGCCAAACCCAATTTTTTTCCCACCAATCTACATAATCTACATTTAGAAGTCAAACGGTCTTCTTGAAATCTTTTGACAAATAATTAATGTTTTAAATGCCTTTAAAAATTTTAGTGCCACTCCAATATATTTAGTCATTCATTCCCTAATATTCTGTTAAGCACTCTAATTGCCAGACCCAAAGGCTCCAATGGAATTGGGAGAGATGGTTACATTTTGGGTGAATTTCCTTGTTTTCCCTTTTGGATTAATTTTTCTGTTGTTGTTTTAGCCATTTTAAAATTAATGGAATAGCACTGGGGGGTTTAGCTCAGTGGTATAGAGCTTGCCGCTTGCCTAGCATATGTGAGGCTGTAGGTTCAATCCCTAGTACAACACACACACACACACACACACACACACAGAGTAAAAATAATGAAATATAATACTTACACTAGAAAGTTCATAAAACCAAACAGTCCAATGAACTATTGCAAAGCAATACCAATGTCACCTTTATCCAAGAAATGGGACACTGCCGGCTCCCCAGAAGCCCACTCCCCATCACTGCCCCCTCCCCTTCCTGAGAGTTAGCATTCACTTCCTGTCATAATCACCTGGCTTGAGAACATGTGCTGCTAAACGTGATGCTATTTCAAGTTTACTTTTGCCTTATTTTTGAGTTCATATACATGGGATTATAGCATAGAGATTATTTTATGTCTGATTTACTTTATGCTTATGAAATCAATACATATTATTGCCTGCAGTTGTAGTCTGATCTTTTTTTTTTTTATTTGGTACCAGAGATTGAACCTAGGAGCATTCAACCACTGAGCCACATCCCAGCACTTTTTTTTTTTTTTTTTAAGAGACAGGGCCTTGCTAAGTTGCTGAGGCTCATGATTCTCCTGCCTTAGCTTCCCATGCCACTGGGATTACAGGAATGCATCACCACTTCTGACTACTCTGATCATTTCTATTTTATTTATTTATTTATTTATTTATTTATTCATTCATTCATTTATTCATTTATTTATTTATTTATTTTGGTGCCAGAAATCTAATTCAGGGCCTTATACAGGCTAGGCAAGTACTCCACAACAGAGCTATATCCTCAGCCTGCTTAGTGTTCTAATATATAAATATAGCATAATTTGAAATTTCTAATGTTAATGGAAATTTAGAACATTTCCAAGTGGCTTCTGTTACACATAGTACCACTCTGAACATACCTGCTGGTGTATGTATATGCTCTCATTTCTCTTGACTACACCAGAATGGAACTGCTGAGGCATAGGATATGTGTATGTCCAGTGTTAATAGGTAGTGCCAGTTTCCCAAAGAGTTTGTACTGATTGACACTCCCAAGAGTGGAATTTTCTCCTTGCCGACACTTGGTGTTGTCAGTATTTTAGCCATCGGGTGGTACTTCTGGATTTAATGTACATTTCCCTGGTGGATAGTGTTTAATGGCCAGCTTTTATTCTCTCTTGGAAGTGCCTCTTTAATTCACTTGCCTCCTTATCAGTTGACTTTTCCTTTTTGATTTTTAGGAGTTTTTGTATATACTGGATGCAAGTTCTTTTTTGATTGTGTAAATGTTGAAGATTTGTCCTGTGGCTTAGGTTTTTACTTCTTTTATCATTAGTGCCATTTGATGAACAGATTTTAGTTTTAATGTAGTGAAATTAATCCATCTTTTTCTTTATGCTGGAACTTTTAAAGATTTATTTTGTCTTGTTAAAAAAAGATGTTTTTCTACTCTGACAAAGATATTCTCTTATGTAGTCTTCCTAGAACCTTACCGTTTTTGCCTTTCACATTTAAATCTCAACCATATCTAGTGACATAGGTCACAATGTCTATCATGCAATCCGGCACTCATCATTAGAATGATGATTTTGTTTTGTCGTAAGATGGAGGTCCTGGTTCAGGACTTTCTGTGATGTTTTATTGTCTGTCTGTCTTTACATCAGTGTGATTGTAGCTCTGTAATAAATCTTAAACTCTGGTAGGGCCAGTTTCCCTCTCGCTCTTCTTCAAGAGTGTCTTGACTCTTGTTATTTTGCATTTCCACATGCATCTTAGAATCAGCATGTCAATCGTCAAGATAAGTTTGAATTTTTAATATGATTGTACTGGATTACAGTTAAATTTGGAGGGGGGATAATGCTTTTGCAATATGAGTTTTCCCAACTGAGGAACATGGATTATTCCATTTATTTAGGTCCTTTACAATTTTTCTCATGATATTTTGTAGTTTTCTGTATACATATCTTACATAAATGTCTTTTATTAGATTTATGCCTAGAAATACAAAAAAATTGTTTTTGAGGATAATTATTTTATATTTTGTTTTTAAAATAGGTCATATATGAGCTGGGCATAGTGGCCCATGCCTGTAATCCCAGCAGCTTGGGAGGCTGAAACAGGAGGATCACGAGTTCAAAGCCAGCCTCCACAACTTAGAGAGGCCCTAAACAATTCAGTGACACCCTGTCTCTAAATAAAATTTAAAAAGGGCTGGGGATATGACTCAATGGTTGAGCACCCCTATTTCAATCCCTAGTACCCCCAAAATAAAAATTGGTCATATGTGGAATTCATGAATTCTTTGGGATTTTATCACATATGTAGTTGTATGATGTGTGAAGAGTATAACTTTTGTTTTTTCTGACTTTTTGTTTCCTTTTCTTGCACTCCTGCTTTGGTTAGAAACTCTGTATAATGCTGAATACAAGGAGCAAGAGTGAACCTCACTGTGTTAGTCCCAATCTTAAATGGGATGCCTTCCATATTATTATGATAGATTTTTTAAAAGATATCTTTTATTATATTAAGGATGTTTCTTTCCATTCCTATTTTGAGATTTCTTTTAAATTTTTATGATCATGAACAAATATTGAATTTCATCAAATGCTTTTTCACATCTATTAAGATGGTAATTTTCTCCTTGGTTCTGTTTGACATTCTTTTTTAAAATTAATTAATTTATTTTAATTAGGTATATATGACAGCAGAATGCAGTTATGATTCATTGTACACAATTGCAGCACAACTTTACATTTCTGTGGTTGACATGATGTAGTGTCACACCAAATGTGCAGTCATACATGTACCTAAGATAATGATGTCCATCTCATTCCACCATCTTGCCTGCCCTCATGCACCCTCCCTCTCCTCCCTCCCCTTTGCCCAAAGTTCCTCCATTTTTCTCAAGCCTTTCCCCTCTCTGTTATGGATCAGCATTCACTTATCAGAGAGAACATTGGCCTTTGGTTTTGGGGATTGGCTTACTTTGCTTAGCATGATATTCTCCAACTCTATCCATTTACCTGAAAATGCCATAATTTATTCTCTTTTAATGCTGAGTAATATTCCATTGTGAATATATACCACAGTTTCTTTATCTGTTGAAGGGCATCTAGGTTGCTTCCACAATTTAACTATTGTGAATTGTGTTGCTATGAACATTGATGTGGCTGCATTACTAGAGTATGCTGATTTTTAAGTCCTTTGGGTATTGAGCAGGAGTGGGATAGCTGGGACAAATGATGGTTCCATTCCAGGTTTTCTAAGGAATCTCCATACTGCTTTCCAGATTGGTTGCACCAATTTGCAGTCCCACTAGAAATGTATGATTGTGCCTTTCCCCCCCAACATCCTTGCAAACACTTATTGTTGTCTGTATTCTTGATAACTGCCATTCTGACTGGCATAATATGAAATCTTAGAGTAGTTTTGATTTGCATTTCTCTAATTGCTAGAGATGTTGAACATTTTTTAATATATTTGTTGATCGAGTGTATATCTTCTTCTGAGAAGTGTCTGTTCTGCTCCTTAGCCCATTTATTGATTGGATTGTTTGTTTGGTGTTAAGTTTTTTGAGTTATTTATATATCCTGGAGATTATTGCTCTATCTGATGTGTGTGGCAAGAATTTGATCCTAAAATGTAGGCTCTCTGTTCACCTCATTGGTTGTTTCTTTTGTTGAGAAGAAGCTTTTGAGTTTGAGTCCATCCAATTTACTAATTCTTGATTTTATTTATTCTGTTGTGATTCACATTAGTTGGTTGTCAAATGTTAAATCAACCTAGGATTCTTGAAGTAAACCCATCTTGTGTCATATTTTAAAATTTATTGCTCGATTGTGTTTGCTAATGTCTTGTTTTCAAGTTTTGCTTTTATGTTGCTGAATGGATTGGCCTCAAATTTTCCCTTTCTATAATGTTCTTGCCAGATTGCATAATCAACCTTGTAAGCAGGTTGGTGTGGGCCTTCAGAAGAGAATGCTGAAAAAGAATTTCTGTGAGATTGCTGCAATTTCTTCTGCAAATACTTGATGAAATTTATGGGGAAAAAGTCACCTAGACCTGGAGTTTTCTTTGTGGGAAGGTTTTCCATTTTGAATTCAATTTATTTTAGATTTTTCTGAAGTATGACTACTTTCTTCTTGTATAGTTTTTATTTTAGAACTCCAACTCCACCAAAATTTTCTGATTTCTTGACTTTTTTGTAATATTCTTTTTATTTTTTAAAACAGAATGTTTTGATGTTGCTTATTATTCTTTCGTTGTTATATGTGCCGTCCCTCTTGGTTTCTTGATCAGTTTTACTCAATTTCATTGATGTCACAAAGTCAACTTATGGTTTTGTCAATCCTCTCCTGTGTGTCTTTCCTATTTCTTTCATACTCACTCTTTATTTTATTTCCTTGAACTTTCTTTGGGTTTAATTGCCTATCCTTTTTTTAAAATTTTTGTATAAGAACTTTTAATTTGAGTATTTGGTGATAATGCTAAATTTGTGTGCACCTAATAATACTCCTCAAAATTTACAAAGCAAAAATCAATAGAACTATTAAGGAGAAATGCACAATCACAGGAAGGGCTTTAAGCACCCCTCTTTTAATAATTTATAGAACAAGCAGGAGGGAAAAAATAATAAGGATATAAAAAACTTGAGTAAAAGTATTAACAAAGTTGACCTAATCAACTGTAAAATATACATTCTTAATTTTTAGATATTTCTTTTTCTAATGTGTATTTTTTTTAAAGAGAGAGAGAAGAGAGAGAGAATTTTTTAGTATTTAATTTTCAGTTTTCGGTGGACACAACATCTTTATTTTATTTGTATGTGGTGCTGAGGATTGAACCTAGCGCCCCTCGCATGCCAGGCGAGTGCACTACTGCTTGAGCCACATCCCCAGCCCTCGAATGTGTATATTTGAAAGAAAATTTATAGCTATAGTTTTATCTACATAGCATACATTTCAATGTGCAGTATTTTCATTGTTATTCAATTTAAAATATTTATTTTTAAAAATTAATTTGTTTGATTATTTATTTATTTATTTAGTGGTACCAGGCATTATACAACTGAGGTACATTCCCAGCCCTTTATACTTTTTATTTTTGAGAATGGATCTTGTTAATTTGTCAAGGCTGGCCTCAAACTTGTGATCCTTCTGCCTCAGTCTTTGGAATAGCTGGGGTTACAGGCATGCACCACTGCACCTGGCCAAAATATTTTCTATATTTATTGTTATTTCTCTTTGGACCCATGGATTATTTAGAAAAGTATTTTTCAGTTTCCAAATATTCTAGAAAATTTCTATTTTTTTTCTTATTTTATTGTGGCCAGAAAACATGCTCTAAAGTTTCAGTCATTTGAGATTTTCTTTATGGCCCAGGTGTGGTCAAACTTTGTAAATGTTCCATGTATGCTTAGAAGAATGTGTAGCAGTGTCAGTCCTACAGAATATGGGTAACTAAGAACCCACAAAGAATTACCATCCAAGTGTTAGGTATTAAAAAAAAACTTAAATAAAACACAAACATGCTAATTGCCTTTGTCAACCACAAATATTTTCCTTCTGTAGACCAAAGGAAAATAGTAAGCCCAAGATGCATGCTTACCCTAATGACTTTGACCAACTCTCATTCAGGTGGCTTTTTCTCAGTGGTTTTAAGCTGGGTCCTACTAAAAATTCCACATTAACATTTAGCTGGGAGCCCCAATGTATTGAGTGTCTTGGTCTGATGCTTCTTCAGATTCCATTAAAATCAATGTCCTTTTAAAAAGAAAGAAACAACCTGGGTCCGCCCTCCTTATGAAGCAAAACCACCTCATGTGGTGGGGCTTCTTTTTCTATGAAGCACCCTCTCTCTCCAGTCAGTGCCTCCCCAAACAGCATTAATGCTCAACCTCTCCATTTCTCTGCCTGACATTATGCTTATGGTGACATAATTTGCCTTGGTTGATTCCTTTCAGCTTCTGCAACCTAATTCTAAGAAATGGTGATGTTCTGATAATATTCTCTCGAGTTCTATTGGAATGATAGTTCTTTGCACCAGGAGGGGTGTGGAACAGCACTGATATGGACAAGTAATTCTGGAGATGTTAGTAGATGTTGAGTCAGGAAAGGATCGTGTGGTACGAAGTTCAGGAATCCACAAGAACACCCTCACTTCTGACATCAAGTTTGGAGGTCTCCAAGCCCACCTCAGGTTCAGTAATTCAGTAGGACTCAAAACTCTGAAAAGCCAATATACTCATGATTAAAGTTGATGACAATGAAAAGATATGGATTAAAATCAACCAAGGGAAGAGGTGCATAAGCAGGGTCCAGGTGAGCTTCCAGTTGTCCTTTCCCAGTAGAGCTGTGCAGATAGTGCCTATTTGTTCAGGCAACAACAAATGACAATATATATGTAATATTGAGAACCCCCCACCAGGGAGACTTGTCCAAGCCTTGGTGTCCAGAGTTTTACTGGGAATTAGTCATGTAGGCATGGTAGACCACTGTGTGGCTGACCCTAGTCTTGTTGGCATAGATTATGCAGAATGGCCCAAAGCCTCTGGGTAAGCAAAGACACTCATCCAGGCAGGACATTACAGGGTTTTAGTGGTTACCTCCCTGGAGCTGAAGGCAAAAGCCCCACTTCTTTTTGGGCAGGTTAATCCTTCACTGCACCTATGTCAAACCCTTTGAGGATATAGATCGGATTGTGTCATGACCCAGGCTTACCAAGCACCAGGAGCTCCCCATCACACTAAAATAGGACCCCTATTCCCTGCCCTACCTACAAATCCTACTAGCCTTTCCCGCTCCATCTTGATTGCTATAGTCCAACACACAGATCTTCTTTTGTTTTTCAGGACACCAAGCTCTTTCTTGGCCTTTGTACTAGCTGTTCCGCTGCCTGAAATGTTCTTCTCCCAGTTCCCCACATAATTTGATCTTAGTTGTCATTCAGGTCTCAGCTTAATAAATGTCATTTCCTCAGAGGCCCCTTGCCTGTCTGCCCAAATTAAATGAGTCTCCAAGTCAGTCCCTATCCTATCACCTTGTTATGTGTTCGTCATAGCGGTGAGCATTGCTTATTATTTCCTAGCTCATTTGTCTCTTAATTTTTCAGTTAGCAATTTCCCTCCATGCACATAGTAAGAGTAATAAGAGTTCTCTGTCTGCAGCACCTAGAACATGCTGGGCCTAGAGTACGTGCTCAGTAATTCATTGAATGAATGAATGAATGAATGAACAGCTGGATGAATAAATAAATTTTCTGAAAACTGGTTTAGGCAAAATTAAGTAGAATTTTTATGGCAATATCTTCAGAGCCTTTAATATACTAGTGTAGATTATGAATCTCTGAGTATTTCCAAGATTAGTTTTGGGAAGCATTAATGTGGAAACTTGGCATTTTCAAGGAGTCAAATTCATTTTCACATGTAAATCCCATTTTAAAGAAAAGTAATCCAAGTTATGGTACATATTCTTGAAATTTTACTATGCCTGACCCATCCCTTAGGACTCTACTCTCTGCTAACTAAGCTGATGAATTAATTTGTACTTAGGTATAAATGTGTAATACTGCCTTAGGATCGTTCACTCCTTCTATTGAATCCCCATTGATACGAGGAACAGGGTATAAAAATAATGGCAGTGGTGGGCTGGTGAAAGATGGTTTCCAGAATGGGAGCCATTGGTATTCCTTAGGTTATGTATGGGAAGTGTACATTTATGCCTCCTGTACCTAAGTTCTAATTGTTGATATTTTTCATAATCCTTGGTAAAAATATGTTTGAAGTGGCTTTAAAAAATTCTGTTGATGAACTTATGCTATAGAAAATTGTGTGACAAACAATCTCCAACTTAATGATGGTTCAACTTATGATTTTTCAACTTTATGATGATGTGAAAGTGATATACATTCCATAAAAACTGTAATCCAAATTTTGAAATTGAATCTTTGCATTAGGCAATATGATACTCTTTGGTGCTGGGGTGCAGTAAGCCACAGTTCCCAGTCAGTCAGGTGACTGAGGGGAAATGATTGATGCTCACCTAGGGTGCTCAGTAGGTGAGTTATATTAAATACATGTTGACTTACAATGTTTTTGACTTACAGGAGTTTAGCTGGACATAGCCCCATCATAAGTGGAGGAGCATCTGTATCTCTATTTGAAACTTGTGCATTGATAAAGATCACACATTTCATTTCAGATACCACAGGTTCTGGATTCTTCTTTCCATTAAAATAAGGTCTGTGGTTTTTGCTGTCTCAGACAACTCAGCAGGACAATACTCATTCCAGATGCCTCTTCTTCCAACCCTACCCTCCTTTAGTGAGGGGAATTGATGCCAGACTTCACATATAAAAAATCGAAGAGAATGTGAATTATCTTTTCTTCTGTCAAACTTTAGGTTTCTGTTAGAGCCAGGCTATGTCAGTTTTGTCCCTACTCCTAGGGCGCAGCCCTCCTGACTTTTCCACTTTTGTGGAACTTGGACTCTAACTTCTTATTCCCCAGCTGGTATATGGCTCCCCCACCTAGTAAATGATCCCTGCCCTACTTCCTATGGAGACTCCTCTTTGGAATTTGTGAGTCTGTGAATTCCCTTCAAACCCTGTGTCGTATGCTCTGCACTAAACCCAACTCCTGTGTGTGGAAACTTGGAGTTCTGATTAGAAATTCCAAGCCTTCTTGGTTAAATACCACAAACTGATAAATCAGTCTTGGGATCAAGGCTTGGGCACTTCTGCACCTGGCCAGCCAGTATCCACATGTCTGTAATGTCCAAATGGACATTCTGTCCACTATTTTACTCTCTCTAACTGGCTACCTCTGAGTATACCAGTTAATTCTTGAGCAAATTTTAAGTCCATCATGAAAAACGTATAAATTACTGCTACAGATTCTATTTATTGCCAAGATTTTACAGACAGATGCCTCGATAAATGTGTTTTTATTTGCTGTGAATGACTTCTGCATAGTGCCATTGAAAAAAAATATAATTCAGATTCTTCCATTAAAAGAAGGCAGTTGTAGTGTGCAGAGAGTCGTCAATTATCTTGTGACTCCAGTCAGGATTATTCTGGGGCTGATTTGGAGGGAGTTTAGCTATTCTAGCAGAAAAACTATTGGTTAAACGTGAACAGTTAGAAAACCCCTTTCCATGGCCTGTAGCACAAAAAATGAGAGGTAAAATTAAAACCAGAAGACAGTTCTCCAGCTGAGACTCTATGTTGAAAGCCACGGGCTGTGGGACAACCTGATGATAGGGTTCTTCAGGGGAAGGCTGAGTGGCTGGGCCGGGCTGAAAACCTGTTAACCAGGCTCCCGAGGGCTGTGTGCTTACAGGGTTCTTGGGCATAGGTTTGGATGACCCTCCTCCCCTTTATTCTGTGCCAGGTGTGTGCACAGGTCTGGAAGCAGAGAAGGAACATCAGAGGAAGTGGGACACAGGTCCTGCTCTCAAGCTAATCGCAGTGACAAAGGCTGAGATACAGGCACAACTTAGGTGCACTTGACTTCAGATGGCCCACACAGGGCAGTGAATGGCCTCGTGTTCTTCATGCCCTGTTGTCAGGCCCTCTCCTACAGGGAGGTCCCTTCTGCTTGCCTCTTTCCTATCACTGACATCTTATTTTCTGGAGTCTGTTTTGTTCAATTCCCAGCCCCTCCCAGTATGCCCAGCCCCCACCCCATATTGCTACTGGGATATGCTCTTTTCAAAGCCACCAAAGTTCACAGCCACCAGAGCCATCCACCAGCCAGCCATTGATCCTTTCCTTCCTTTCACCTTCGTCAGGGCTCCCAGTATCCAGTGTTTCAGAACTAACTGTTTAAAGCTTAGAGCAACTTGAAGATCAAGGCTCCTATTAATACTATTCCATACATATTGTGGATTCAGTAGGCTTTGGAGAGTGGCTGAGAAACCAGTAATCTTTTTGTAGCATGGAAGAATTTTTGGAGGAAGTGTCTGTGATTGACAAAGTGTTATCCTTGGTTGCCTGTTTTCAAAAAATTAAGCACCAACTAATTTGGAACAGAACCCATCTAGAGATCACAATTCCAAGCACATATGCATCTAAAATCAGAAGCATTGTCAAGATGGGGTGTAGCCCAAGGGTAGAGCACATGCCTTGCTGGCTTGAGGCCCTGGGTTCCATCCCCAGCACCAAAAAAGAGAAAGAAAATAAAAGAGAAATATGCATTAAATCAGAACCATTAAGCAGAAATGTGCCCAGAAGAGATGGAGAGACCCATATTATGATCAGTGTGACTTAAACCAGGTGGGATTAGTTGGGCAGTATTTAGGGTCAGTAAGGGTAGGGAGAACAGGATCCCAACTTGGCAGCAAGGAACACAATGGCCTACATGGTCAATTAGAAGTAGACACAGTTAAAAGTGGATAGTTGTCATCCATTGATTTTATTTTATCTTTTTATCAGTTTGGTGTGTGGACTCCTTGTTCTTCCTCAGCATCCTTCTGACCCCCAGATTTGCTTGCATCGTCTCTTCCTGGACACAGGCACTTTGCCATTTTTAGGAGGTAGTGCAGCTGCTTGCTCTGAGCCTTTGTGAGATTGGCAAGAGTATGTGCTGCTCTATTTTTTATCTTTTTTAGCAACAGATAAGGCGGACAGGAAGTTTTATTGGCAAACGTGGCCGCAGCTTGATGTGTGCTGTTCCACACACCGTGTTTTCTCATCGGGCTGGGCCCCAGGGAAAAGGTGGCCTGATGGGTGACTCCAGTCTGACAGTGGCATCATGTCATCTGTTGTTCATAAACCAACAAATATATAACCAGATGGATTGTTCAGGTTAATCCCCAAATCTTGTCTTTTTTTTATTTATCTCCAAAATTGTTCATAAGATCAATATTGTTCATAAGATCAGGGTAAAGTGTCCAGCAGGAAATGATTCCCTTTATGCCTGGGTCTCTCTTCATGAACTCTCTCTTCCTGTTACTCCAGGGAAGCAGGTTATGATGCTTGTCATCAGGCACCTGAGCCTAGTGACAAGTAAGGTATCATGTGCCAGAAATTGTATAGGTCAAGAACAGACCTGAAAATAAGAGCTTTCTTGTAAAACTGTTAGCCATTTTAAGTTCCAGACATAATGTATACCTTTTTCACCAAAATTGCAGATTGCCGTATCCCTCAAATTGAAGATGCTGAGATCCATAACAAGACGTATAGACATGGAGATAAGTTAATCATCACCTGTCATGAAGGATTCAAGATCCGCTATCCCGACCTCTACAACATGGTTTCATTATGTCGTGATGATGGAACGTGGGATAACCTGCCCATCTGTCAAGGTACGGGAAGGAAGCCACTATCGCCGGCTGTTCTTCTCTCAGGCTCTATTGTACATGTTCTTTGCTAGAGTGATGGAGATGATGGAGCGGAATGCGAAGCCGTCCACCCCACACGTGTCCTTTGTGTCTTCACTGCTCTCGGGATATCCATCTTCAGTGCTTGTAGAGGTGCAGCTCCATATACCCACCTTCATGGTATAGGTGGGAAGCCCCTTATTCTTTAGCATGTCATGTGGTCCCCTAATCTAGAAAATCATATAGTTGAAGAACTTGTAACTGGGCTGTGAACACAATGATGAACTATTATATATTGAATGGAAACAGCAAGGCATTTACACTTATTTCAGTGGTGGTGAGAATACAGTTAAATCCCATCTTACAGAAGGCTATTTTCTTTTAATAATGTTATCCCTTTTTATAATGCGCGAAGAGCACAAATATCATCAAATTCAAATTTCATCCAAACCACACGGTGAATATTCATCTTCTCATATTTTTTTTTTCAAATTTGCCTGGGCTGACATAAAAGGACCCTGTTTGTGAAAATAAGCCTTTGCATTTCACATTAATTCTGATTTTATTTTTTAACATGTGACTTGGACCAAAGGACCAAAAAGCCAATGCATAATTCATAATTTGATGGAGAAAGAAAGCGATCTCATTTGCTCCAAAAGCTCTAGCAGGTTCAAGTTGAGACGAATGTTAACTTTGTGCTTGGAAATCACAACTGGCAGACTCCAACATTGCTTTGTGCAACTCATCGTGGGAAATAAATTGTTTCCTTACACTGGAGCTTAAGAGTCATGACCCCGTGAGGAAGGGAGCTTCTGGAAGTAGGAGGACAGAGTCAGCCATGCTCCCTGCCCTTCCCTCAGAAACTGCCCCATGTGCTGGCCTGTTCTGCATCCCATTTCTAAAGGGGACACGTGACTTATTTACATGCTCAGAGGCTGTCTACAAAATAAGCAGCTGGCTCCTTCCTGGGCTACTTACTCAACACACTCCATTATCTGCTGATGGGTGGTTGGTCTGCAGCACTGTCAGAGCCGTGCTGAAGATCACCTCAGACTCCAGCCACTATGAGTTTTTTCTCTCCTACTCTTTCTGTTCCATTTTGGGTCACTAAGTACTATATCTTCTTTAGGAATTCCTTTTTCCCTTAATGACTTTCTAAACATAACCCATGGTTTACCTCTTGGGGTGTCATTTTGAGTTCAGATACTTGCTTCCCCTTGTCTCTGTCTGGCCACCATGGCTCCCCATCCTGTCACCCCTTAGTCAATCTCCAGTCAAGACAGGACTATTCTAAGTCTGCAACAATAGAGAGCCGACTGACTGGCTACTCTTGTGTGTGTGTGTATGTATTTTGTGGTGTTTTGTAACAAACCAGAGCCTCGTGCATGCCAGGAAAGTGCTCCCTCTCTCTGAGTTACATTCCCAGCCCTTGACTGGCTTCCTGAGAGAGTTTTGTCTCTTGGGACAACATATACATTGCAACCTTGTTTTAATTTTTCCTCAGAGGCTTCATCCCACCAAGGTTGTGTCCTGGTGGCCCGTGCTGTAGCCCCATGCCACCCTGCAACTCCCTGCCTGTGGAGAGGTTCTGCCAGCTGAGTCTGCACCAGCCTCCTCCCAGCCATTCATCTCACACAGGATAGGGAATGAGGAATCAGTCACCACAGACAGCCTGACACCTCTCCAAGCCCCCTGGGGGGATATAATTGGTCCTTAGAATGACATTTCATACAATAACTTTTATTTTCACCTATGGATCCAGGGGCTAAAGCCTGAAGAGGCTTCTCTCTATTATCTAGAAGTGCAAATGGAAATCACATTGAACTATTGAGTTGAAGCCAGTTTTTTACTGTTATATTTAGGACAGTCTGCCTCCAACCAAGAGTGAGCATGTCTTCCCCTCTCAACTCTGATTAAATGCATGAATTTTAACCCCTGCCATCTCCTCCGGGGGTGAGGTGAGAGGCTGCTCAAACCCCATTTTTTTTGTGGGAATTTTATATTTTGGAGAATAGTGCCTGGATGCCTCCTGCTCTCTATGGGCCATAGCTAGTTTTTATTTGGGAGAAACCCATTTATTCATGTGAGTAGGTTAGAACAGCAACCCCTTCCTAGGAGGAGAGCGAGCATAGTCATTCTTGGCAACTCAGTTGAACTATGCATAAAGGTTCTAACACATTTAGTTGTTCATATTAATGTGCTTACCTTAATTATTTATTTGTCTGTTTGCTCTTGGTACTGAGGATTAAACCCAAGGATGCTGTGCCACTGAGCCACATCCCCTGCCCTTTTTATTTTGAGACAGGATCTTGCTAAGTTGCTCAGGCTGTTCTAGAATTCACAATCCTCCTGTCAGCCTCCCGAGTCACTGGGAACACAGTGTCCGACTGTGCTTATCTTTTTTTCTCCTCAGATTGATTATGTTTATTACACACACACACACACACACACACACACACACACACACTTTGCTATGAACATTTTTAGTTTTCAGCTGCAGGGTGGAAGTGGAGGTCAAAAGCAATCTAAAGCCATGAGCCATGAGACTCTCTGAAGAATGGCTGAACTCCACCACCTTTTGAGTCTGGTCCATCCTAAATATTAGCTGGTTCACAATGGAGTCTGTGGGTAATGCAGAACTTGGGGTCCCCAGGACACAGGAACTGTACCATCCTGGGAGTGAACGCTTCCCTAAAATCCTGCATTCCTGTATCTCACTTATCTTAACCACACTCACTGTGATGCACGGGCACCATACACTAAGGTGTCCACCAAAGCCATTTGCTGAGACATTCCTTCCAGACACTTAACACTATCCAACACAGTCAGTTTGTAGAAAGGTTCTGCCATCTGCCATTGTGCATGTGATGCATACGATCTGTACTTGGTGACTGGAAGGGGGAGTAGGTATTTTCATTATACATCCTCAACTTCACACACAATTAGTTCTCCCCTGGAAGAACACCAGCTCTGCAGTGTCATTATTCCCTCCAGTGAAACTACTGAAGTTAAGAAGAAATTCCATGATCACAGCGGATGCCACACACAACAGAATTCTGTGCCATTGGCAATGTTATACTGGGCCACCACAGGCTTCTAGACCAAAAAGCAGCTAATTCTTTACAGAAGTAGGAATGTGGGATCCAGGTCCCAGTTCTGCTGTGATAGCACACAGAATTCTGCGCTTTATGCACTGACTCATTACTGACAGTGTTTCTCTTTGTGTGTTCCCCAGAGCAGCAGCCACAGTGGTACTTGGACCATTAGCAGTGCAAATCCTCAGGCTTCAACCTAGACCTGCAGAAACAGAAGCCTAGGAGGCTGGCCCAACAGTCTGTGTTGCACCAGGCCTTTGGGTCTTTCTCAAGTTTAAAAAACCTATCCTGCAGCATTCTTCACCTGTTTCATGTAAAACACAACTGAATTTTCAAAATTTTAGTGGTACCCGCTAAGGGAAGTTTCCCTTCCGTAATCTGTACCCATGGAATCAATTTTTGAGCTTAACTTTCCCAAGTCCCCACCACATCACTAAAACTTTTGGAGCCTCTCTCCAAGGGCTCTTCAGTGGATCTCAGCCCTGACAGCACCTTTGGATGACTTGGGGAGCTTTTAATAAAATACAGTGATCCTCCAGACCCAGGGCATGGGGCCCGGGCATTAGTCTTTGAAAATCCCCTCAAATGATGTCGGCGTGCACTGAGGGCCAGAACCACTGGACTAGGGGTGTGCCAATCCATATCACACGCTCAACTACCATCCCTTACCCTCATTTGTAACTACTTATCTGACTCTTTAATCTCACTTGCAAATATACAAGCAAATATCTGAATTAGAAGTAGAAGAGGTTAATAGAACAAGGAGTCTGTATGTTAAAAACCAAAGTACTTTCTTCTTCAGAGGTCATTATGGGGTAGATAAGTGATGTCCCCCAAAAGCTCACGTGTGAGACAATGCAAGAAAGTTTAGAGGTGAACTAATTGGGTTATGAAAGTCTTAACCTACTCGGTGCATTAATCCCCTAGTAGGGATTATGTGGGTGGTAACTATAGGCAGATAGGGTGTGGAGGAGGTGGGTCCTTGGGGGCGTGCCCTTGTGGGTTGATATTTTGTCTATGGTGAGAGGATGGCGCATGCTCGCTCTCTCTGCTTCCTGGTGCCATGTTTTGAGCCACTTTCTTTCACCACACTTTTCTGCCATGATGTTCTGAATGAATGAAATTGACTGTCTATGGACTAAGACCTCTGAAACTGTGAGCCTCAGAATAAACTCTTCCTCCTCTATTTGTTCTTGTTAGGTCTTTTGGTCACAGTGGCAAAAAGAGCTGACTAAAACAGAGGCAATGCTGTTTTGTTCTTTCTTCTGTGCAGTGGGCCAACCCTGAAGAGTCCCAGTGTGCTGTTTGACTCTTGGATGTACAAAGATGACCAAGTGAAACTTTCCTTCTCTTCTTTCACATTTCACAGGCTGTCTGAGACCTCTAGCCTCTTCTAATGGCTACGTGAACATCTCTGAGTTCCAGACCTCCTTCCCAGTGGGGACTGTCATCGCCTATCGCTGCTTCCCTGGATTTAAACTCGAGGGGTCTGAGTATCTCGAATGCTTGCACAACCTTATCTGGTCATCCAGCCCACCCCGGTGCCTTGCTCTGGAAGGTAACACATCTTAGCCTTTTGGAGTTGCATTTTGAATTATGAAAGTGGACATTTCGATGGGAAATAAAGAACTGCAAATGATGGCCAGCAATAACCTTTATTCCCTGAGTCCACTTTTCTTGCTTTTGTCCAGAGAAGAGACCACCTGCCATGAAACCATACTTCCCATTAGATGTAAAATTTGCTTCCCCCATCCTCAGGCTCACAGGGGAGGAGAGTGGGTGAAAGAAAAAGTTGCAAGCATCAAAGGTTAAACTCAGAATATTGCAAAGTTAAACGAAATGTCTTCAAAAATTAATTTTCTCTGCACCAAATGAAAACATATTGCATTATGGCATCATTAATCTCATCCCTCGTTTTATTGTTGTGTCAATGTTTCCTCCATATTTCCATGCATTTTATAGCTTAGCTATAAATGTTTTGCTGCAAGCACATCCTTGGAAGCCTGAAAGCAAGAGCTCTTTCTTCCTTGTTTATTAAATCTATATGATTACAGAGTGTGCATCACTAAAGACCACTAATCAGCGGTATAAGATAGTGAGGGGGAAGGGCATCCACTGCCAGGATCAAGGCAGTGTCATGGGGTCCATAAAAGTCTTGTGCTAGACAAGACGGACATACTGGTTCAGCCCTTGCTTTAACACCCACCTTGAAATTATGCCCGATGTGATTCTTGGCATGTGAATAAGTGGGTGGGAAGGGACCTCCATTGGGAAAGAAAAAAATAGAAAAAAGAAAAGGAAACCTCCCATCAAGAGCCCCTCTAAACCTATTTGGAACCTTGGTTGGAAAAGAAACAAATAAAGAAGCAACAAAATGTGGAAGCAAACCAGTTCTTACAGGTTTACAGCAGCTTTATAGTGTGCAGCTCTGTGGGAGGAGGTAAGAGTGGGCAGTATGTCTGGAGGGCGATGCTCAGAGGAATCAGAGAAAGCATTTATTCCTAGAGGAAAGGATGGACTTGAGGCCCTGGAGCCTCCTTGGAGGGAGAGGGAGTGGTGGGCGGCAGGGAGAGTGGAGGGAACCCTGGGTGGCAGGGAGAGTGCCAAGCCTGGGCCATTTTTTTGCCTTATCCCTAGGCTGGTCATTAGAGCTCCTGCTTCCCTCACCTCTCACCTGTCCCAAATCCTCTAATGGATTGGCAGGAACCCAGGGTAGAGGTGTTAGATAAAATAGAGGACACCCAGTTAAATTTGAATTTCAGAGAAACAATAAATAATTTTTAATAGGAGCATGTCCTGAAATGTTGCATGGAACTTAAGGTTAAAAAAAAAATCCTGCTTTGGCTTATCTGCAATTCAGATATAACTGAATGTCTTGTACTGCTGTTTGCTGAATCTGGCCATCCTTGCCTGAAGACACAAGGTCATCCCCTTGGTTACCAGTGGACTAGCCTTTCTCTTGTCTGGCTACTGATGGTGGGTCAGGGTAGGCACATGAAGAAGGGGGCCTGTCTTCTAGTTCCTGGAGGCTTTTTTCTACCCAGATGACCAGGGAGAGAGAGGGGTAGTTTAAAGATATCATTATTATGATTTTATCTATTTGAAATGCCCATTTTAAATTTTTTTCAAATTTGGCTTAAATGTGTTTCAAGCAGTCAGGTTTTGATAAGCTTCATTTGGGGACTTAGAAAGCAGTTTTTATGGAGCCTAGAGAATATGATATGGAGAGACATAAAACAAAATCTTAACTTCAAGAGTCAACGATCTAGGGTTGTAAACAGAAGCTGTGAGCAGCTTCTGGTTGAAAATGAGTCTGCTTGCTTAACACATGCCCTTTTCCACTGCAGCCTCAGCTCTGGGCTGCAGAAAGATGCTGAAGATCCAACCTGATATTACCTGTGCTGGGAAGGCCACTTGAATGCCTTTTTCCCTCAGTTGGTTTTTCTTTTAAATAATGTTCACATCTTGATTTTTCAATACATGTCTCTTTAAATTATCTGATGAATTTAATTTGTGAGTCCTTTTAGATGCACCACTGCTAAAGGTACAAAAGCCGAGACTCTAAATTGAGAGATAACAGAGTTGGCCAAAGGAAAACTAGATAGAAACTGGATGAAGGCAAACAATGAGCCTGGTGTGATGGCACATGCATATAGTCCCAGCATCTTGGGAAGCTGAGGGAAGAGGATCACTTAAGGTCAGAGTTCAAGTTTAGTCTGGGAAACAGAGACCCTGCAGAGATCCAGTCCCCGGACCCCTCAAAACAACAATAACAACAACAACAAAAAGCATAAGCAATGGATTAAAAAAATAAGAGGCAAAGATTCATGAGAACACTATCCAATTGTGCCTAGGTATTGGCACTTCTTTAATTCTTTCTTCAAATTGTATATCATCTTTTTCAACCTCAGTGCCTTATTTATATAATATTATTGCAGGGTTTCAAAAGAGATGAACTGTTTCTAGGGAATCTACCCCTTTAATATATCACCCACACTCTCCCCCACCTTCCTGTTTTCCTAAACCCACAATTTGCATGATTTGATTTTTCTTGATGGCACAGTAAAAATGATTGCACTGTGCTGTAGAATCATGATGTTATTGGGGGCTTTAAAATATGTTAGGGTGCTCCTATAGTGAGTGAGTGGGTGCTGTGCAGGTCTTTATGAGGTTTTTATCCTTTCCCCTTCCTCTCCTACTACTAATGCATCAGCTACCAGTGTACCTGTCACTCTCAGGGAGCATGTGGTAGCATCTTTTCCCCATGCCCAACTCATTGCCTTGCCTGCTGTGAGCCAGGGTATGGGATCCCTAAGCTGATTGTTGGCCATCAGGCTGGCTGGCTTCACATCCTGGGTCTCTTGCTTAGTCACTTTGCCCTAGAACAAGTGGTTTTGCCTCTATTGGCCTCCATTTCCATTTCCTCATCTGTAAAATGGGGTGGTGATCTACTTACCCCATGAGATTGTGAGGATTCAGTATAACAAATCTGACATATTTAGTGAAGTTTCTGACACATAGCAAATGGCTAATCAATTGATGTTTTTAGAGTTGAGTAAAAGTCACCGTATAAACAAGTGAGGATCTAGGCATAATTCTGAATGAATAAGGTGCCCAGGCTTTGGGGCATGTACATTGTGACACTAATTTTGGTTGTTCAGGTGCAATGTTAGTTACTTGCATGTTCTTAGCTGTGTTTGTAATAAGATGGAACAGATAAGGGAAGGAAATACTGAACAATAAAGGTAATTGCCTTTATTTTTGAGAGATAATTTTTAGTCAGCTTTTTTTTTTTTTTTTTTTTTTTTTTTTTTGCCACTGTGACCAAAGGACCTAAAAAGAACAACATAGAGCAGGGGAGGTTTATTTGAGGCTCATGGTTTCCGAGGTCTCTGTCCAGATGGCCAACTCCATTGCTCAGAGCCTGAGGCAAGGCAGAACATCATGACAGAGGAAAGCTGCTCAGGACAGGGCAATCAGGAAGCAGAGAGAGCTTCACTCATCAGGGACAAAATATAAACCCCAAAGGCTTGACCCCAGTGACCCACCTCCTCCAGCCATATCCTACCTGCCTACAGTTATAGCCCAGTTAATCAGTGGATTAAGCCATTGATTAGGTTCTACCTCTCAACCCAATCATTTTGCCTCTGAGTGTTCTTTCATTGTCTCACACATGAGCTTTTGGGGGACACCTCATATCTAAACCGTAATAGGTGACTATATATGTGCCAGACTCTTGACCAAAGTATCTGTTCACTGCTACTAACCCCACCTTGCTGATGACCAAACCAAGGTTTCTAATGGCTCAGTAACTTGCCCAAAGTCAGCTAATAGTGAGGGAGCTAGAACTTGAGCATGAGTCTTTGTCACTTCAAAACTCTTGATATAAATCTAAGTCTGATTAACTTATTCTGACGTTACAATCCAACAGGGAAGGTGATTTGGTTTTTCAAAAACTAAAAAACAAAATTAAAGCTTTATTGCATAGGAAGGAATTTATCATTCTAGGCTGTGGTCCTCCTCAAGAAATGTGGTGCTTCACTTCAGCTAGGGAGCTGGGCAGAGATGGTCAGGACACTGACACCTTAGAGGATGGCATAACTCGCTCTGACCCCCTAGCTCTCAGGTGTGGCTTTTTCTGCCACATGGCACCCCCTCTCCCTAATGGAATGGAGAGCCAACACTTGATCTGTCACACTCACATGTAAACAGTCCTATTTTTGAAGGTTAGCTTTGGGAGGAGTTGATCATGATCATTTGGAAGAAAAGAACTTGGTAGTATCATCGAAGGTAGGAAGGGATCCAAGGACCAGTATAGAGGTCATGTATTTTTGAGCCGGTACTCTTATGCTCATCTTATGAGTGGGAATCCCTTCTGGAGCACATGTGTACCTCCATAGTGTGTAATGGATAAAGCCCCCGGAATCATCAAACCTTGAACAAGAATGTTGGCTGCAATATTTTGGACCTGAAAGGAACTTTGTGCGTCCTTTTATCTTGGCCCATCTTTCTGTGGGTATACATGCTTTTCCTCATCTGGGTGTATCTTAATCCTTTCCCTTCTCAGGCCCTCTTCATCTCTGAGGATATCACCTCTCCCTGTCTCATTTCCATGCATTGAATCCAATAATTTTTAAAAGAACCTAGATAATGAGTATGGGCAATTTCTTCTAAGTGCTCAGAACTCAGTTCACCTTGCCATCAGGGTTTATTGAACACCTGTTAGGCCCAGAGCAAAACTAAAATGGGCACTGGGGAATTGCAAAGAAAGAAAAGGGCATAATTCTTTACTCTGCAGAGTTTACAGTCTACAGGGGAAAATGAGAAGACAAATTCCATTATCTAGAGAACAGATCATTACAGGTGGCATGTACATGTACACACACACAGATACTTTTACCAAGGAGCATGTGAGAGCATCTGCACTTTGGAGAGGGTAGAAGGTCAGTTCTAGTAGGTGATATTACAAGTGCAAAGTGAAAATTTCTGTCCAGGGATTTGTGGCATTTTTCGTTTATTTTCCCTGGAGACCAAATAGTAGCATACTTTCTGGCTCCACTTGATTCACTCATATGGAAGGATTGTGCATTTTGAAATTGGAGAGCTCATCAGCCCAGGCAGCAGATATGTGTTGAAGGACACTGGTCCAAAAGTTGAAGGATGGGAATGTAGGATGTTGAGGGTCATAAAGCAAGGAAATATAGCCACACCGCAGATAAGGTTACAGGGAAAGACATGTGCACACCTGAGGCGGACTAGGAAGAAGAGGTGCCAACTGTCCAGGATCCCCAAGACACTGTAGTTAGGTGATGCACAACCACAGAAAAGGGCTCTTTCTTCATAAGAGGAAGGTTTTCCAATGGCCTGGTGGTGACACAGAGGTGCTGGTTATCTAGTTCAAGAAATTCCTGGTGGCAATTTGCTCAAATGGCATGTCAGCAACAACAGAGATCACATGACCATGCATCTGTGAGGCAAGAGAAGAGTCAAAAGAACAGGTGATTGAAGCCAAAACTTGGCATTTGGAATCCTTCCTGGTAGCTTCCATCTACTTAAAGTCTCTTTTGTTTCCCTAACAAAGGACTTAGTTCCCCAAACAGAGGTCCTTTCAATAGATCTCCAGAAACAACAAGAGAGTGGGGGATCAAATCCAGAAAGGATCAATCAAATGTTCAGTGAGATTAGATTTGGAAAGAAAGTAACCAAAATCAGTGCAATATGCTCTTTCAAATAGGTGCCTGTGATAGCCATGTACTCATTCAGCCAATTTTTTTAAGGCCTCAATGTTGAGGATTTTGCATGATCCAGAGCACACAGTGATGAATGTATAACTTCAATATACAAGGTGTCTGCCCTGCAAGGGCTCTTATAGCTCATAATGCTGTTCATGAAATCTCACTCTCCTGGCAGGTATATTCAGAATATTCTATCTGAAAGGTATCCAGGGTCTCCAGAGTTAGGGGTAACCTACTCAGGCTTCTGAGAAGGTGTTCTCAAGTGAGGTCTTCCTGGTTTAGAAATTACTGGGAGGGCTGCATTGTGAGTCACCTTTTGCAGTGTGGGGCTGGCTCCTGGGGAGTCTGATGTGTTTTTCCATCTGCTTTTCCAAATAGGGGAGAAGATCATTTCAGGAACTACAGGTGCCTAACACTTTCCTTGCAATGACTTGGGCAGTGACTTCCCCAAAGTTGACATTTTCCAGAGGCTTTTTCAGCCCCATGGCTGGCATTTCTTCCAGGAACAAGCAAAGCCAACCCCATTAAGGAGCTGAACATCGGAAACTTTTTGTTTTAAATCTAACCAGTCTTCAAACTCAGAAACCCGAAGTGATCCCCCCATTCTCACTCATCTCAGAACTCACATGGACAGAGATGAAGCTTTAATGAGACAGTGTCAGATTCAATCACACAGAATGCAGCAGTGTGATTTCCCGAGAACCTACTAGTGCCCAGGGATCCTTTTAGGTCTGTGTCCTTTTATAAGAAATGGAAGAGACATAAGAAACTGAAGAACCCTGTTTGGCCAAATAAGAAATAACTTCAAAGTTTCCAATTTGAGATCAAAACTCGAAGCCAGCTTGGATGTAGAGGGCTCCCAGCTCCTGAGCTGTAGTTTGCAGTATACTTTGTTCCCGAGTCAAAATATGTTCAGGTACAAGAGGCGCCTGGCATAAGAGCCTGCCATGATTTCTCCCTCCAGGAATCTTGACTTTACTGGGAAGCACCTCTGGACTTCAAAGCAAATCCTTCTTAGGGAACAGGAAGGACACAGCAGATAATCTGGGCCTCATCAGATGAGGGGCCCTGCTGACCTTAGGAAACCAGAGAGAGCTCCCATGGGGGCAAGCTGCAGGGGATAATACTCAAAGCTTCCATCCAGACTGACCCACCCCTTCCACAGGTGGGAGGTTCCTATTTACCAAATAGAAAATTCAAAGCACCAAAAGGAGTCTTGGGCCTGTTCCCAAAGAGGTGGCTATAAATTATTGTCCATGAGGAGATTCATTGTTACTAGGTCACTTCCCCAAACCAGGGTTGGGGATCTCCCGATGACATTTATGCCCTCTTGCCACCTTTCACTAGACAAGTAAGGGAATCTCGGAGTCTCCTCTTCCTGCCCAGTGATCCAAATAAGAAAGCCTTGGATGCATGCGTGCCTTGGTCCATCGGATTTTAAGTAAAAAGAGAGAAATGACAGAAGAGCAATCATAACAGGGATCTCATGACACTGACTTTGATTTGCTGATCATAGAATACAGAGTATGGAAGGCCTTAGACATCCCAGATTTACTTTCCCCTGCCTACACTGCCGCACCCCAGCATCTCCTTTATGGAGATGAGTCAGCAGCACCAGAGCTGAGCCAGGGTCTTGTGTGGCCTGGGAGTGCCCATCGAGGTTGGCACATACAGCCTAAGGCTCTGGCACCAATCGGCTGCCTTGCATGGGGAGGCACACACCACTCTGTCCCCTTTCCCTTCCTCACCTGTGTTTTTGAACAGGGGAAAGCAGTATTTTGAACTTCCTTGTCCCATGAGCAACTCCATGACAGAAAGTGCCTCTTTCCTCCATGAATTCTCAGCCCTGGTATGTGGTATAACTAAAGCTTCCTTCAATCCACTTGATATCTGTGGACACTGTGCAGGTGCCTTTATTGTGTGATCTCTCACCCCAACAGTCACGAAAACAGGACTGATGCCAGCTCAGATGAGACCGAGGTTCAGAGAGCTTCCCTTCCTTTCCCAAGGCTACCCCCTCGTCAGCCAGCCGGTACACTTCCTGAGCCCAAGCCTTCTACTGACATCACTCCCATGGCCCTGCAGGACCTAGAGCACCTACTGAGCACTATGGTCTGGGTTCTGACCCTAGCTCTATTTCCTCAAGTGGAAAGGGAAGGAGTTGGAAGAGTTGACCTCAGAAGTGCCCTCCTGGCAGCCACATTCTTTTCATTTCTCTTCCCAGAACTCTTCCCAGAGAGTCTGCCCTGGACTTGGCTGGCTCTGCAAGACAGGTAGCAAAGTGAATGGCTGGGGTGCTAGGTTGTTCCTCCTCTTGATGGCAGTTGACATCATCTCCCTGCAGCTCATCTTCATGGTCGGCCATGAGCTTTCCATCACTGGGAGGAAACAGAGAGATAAGAACAGATGCTCATGGAGGGTCATCCTGGTAGCAGGCACTTCACTTGTCCTCTGTATTCAGCCTCAAGGCTATCCTGGGAATAATGATTCACTCTTTACAGAAAGGAAACAGGCCCAGTAGCAACCCTTGGCCTGCGGGAGCAAGACACAGAGCAAGATTCAAAAGCTTCTCTGACCCAACCTCAGGCTGGGTTCTTTGCTCGGCACTGTGCTGCCCTCCGTGGAGAGACCACCTGAGTACTCTACTTAGCCACCAGAGGTGACTCGTTTGTTCATTAATGTTCCCCGTGGATTTTTAGCATGCTCAGGTTTTGGAAGAAATCATATATACACATATATGTATAAAATATGATTTTACCCAAGCTGTACTGCATATCATAGTGAACAAGACGGTAATTCTTTTTTTCTTTTTTCCATCTATCCCTTTTGCCCATGTAAGGTTCTGTTGTCAACCAGCATTGTACTGAGTGCCGTGGGGCATCTGCTTATTAGGAATTCAAGTCATGCTCACCTCAGCTGTAGTGATAATAGCAGTGACCAGCTGGTCACCCAACACCCGCCTCCCCCAGCTTCTCACCCTTCTCAGTAGACCAACTGGCCAGGGGCATGGTCTCCATTAACCTCTGCCAGCCTTTCAGGCTCCCTGCAGACTCACCCATGATCCTGCCAGCAGCTGGATCCAATTGAAATTGCATCAGCAGAAAGTGAAGAGCAGTGAATGCCTTCTCTCTCCTCTTGAAACTACAGAGCAGCGGGGCCTCTTTTCATGGGAAGGTGGAAGGAGGCCTTCTGATTTATCTGCTTGCCCCAAACTATCACTTTCTCTCTGCTTTAGCTGATGTTAGAGGTGTATACAAGGTTAGGAAATGCTTGATCAGGTGGTTTAGGGCTAGTGTTCTCAAGGCTCTGAGGCCCAGCAAAGAAGGCCCTAGGTTAGCTTTCCTCCTGGCTGACCCCAGCCCCAATAACTCTGTTTTACATATTTATATAGCGTGTTCCCACTCAAGATTTATTGAAAGGAAGAGTTTGCCAGTGTAACATCTGAAAATCATTCTCTTAGTTCTGCCTTCTCAAGAACCCAAGACCAGAGAATTGAAATGATTTGCTAGGGTTGCATAAAAATTCCAACATCTCTTCAGACTCCCAACCTTCAGGTGTGGAAGTAGATGGCTAATTTACAACCCTGAGTAGGAACCCAGCTTACATCAGCCAAAACCTGATGGGATTTTTAGATCTTATTCTTGAAAACAAAAGAATTTCCTGTTTGCTTTGAAGACAAATGAGTGTTCCTGGACTTGTGAAAGAGGAAATCTTGGGCTTTGTTGGTTTCCTGTGTTAGCAACATTAGCTAGCCAAGCCCAGTCTGAAACACGGAGAGGTCAGTTTGTGAATGGAAATGCATTCTCTGATCTGGACACATTGTCAGTGGATAACATCCCTTTTGCCTATTTTGTTCCCTGGCAATGAAAATTTCTGTAGCTGGCTCTGTTTGTGTTACAATCACCTTGCCTGTGACCCTGGAGGGGTATTTTATTAGCAGGAAATGCAAAATAGCAAGCAATCCTGTTAATTTATTGTTCACAAGCAATAGTAAATTATCCTAATACCATTTTCATGTACTGTTCTTATATGACAGCAGAGTGATTACAAGAAAATAGTAGCTTGCATGCCACACAAGTGTGCGTAATTTTTTCTTTCTTTTTTTTTTATAAAGACTAATTGCCCAGTGGCATTCCTCTTCTTGGTCACACATCACTCTTGTACTCATGTGTAGACTGTACTGTAACATCAAGGAAGAAGCTTCCTCCCCTTGCTTTCTTCCTCCTCCTTCTCCTCCTCCTCCTTTCTTCCATTGAATCAGAAAACACTTCCAAGAGACTTCCTTCCTTCCTTTTTTTTTTTTTTTTTTTGAAGTAGATCCAAGTTTCCAGGCTTTGCTGCTATTGCTTTCTAGGCCCTTTTTCTCCTGGTCATTATGACTTTTGACCTGCCTGTCCCGAACTCTTCCTCGTCCTCTCTCTCCAGATCTGCTGTCCACCAGCCTATGCAGCCCCTATGCAGGTCCCTGCCCACAGGGCCTTGCTTTCCTTTTGTCTCATTGGAAGCGTGTGACCATCAATCCTCCCTCTCTCCTGGCTTCCAGAATCATTATTTTTTTATTTTTTAAACTGCACTTAAGTGCAGAAATTTCCGCTGAGGTCGAAGGAACAAAACTGGTGGTTCTCTTCTCCCCACCAAAGGAGCAAACAGAGCTGACAGCTCCATTGGTTTGAACAGTGACTCCCACCAAATCAAGAAAGAAAGAGGTCACCAGAGGAGGACCCCATAACTCCCTCCCCCATTCCTGCACACTCTCAGAGCTGGGATCCCCTCAGGGTCGTGCTCACATCCAGGCAGGCCCCTCCCTCCACTCTCACCTGATGAGCAGGGTTGTGCCCATGTGGGAGGCTGCTCTGTTTGGCATAGGGAGTATGGAACATGACCCTTTACTAGATTCATGGTTTTCACCAAAGTATATTTTGGTTTTGTCCTGCAGTCCCTTCTTATTTTTTGAAAATCCAGACATGGAAGCTGAAGTCTTTTTCTTATGATGTTTAAATGTCAAGCCACTGAAAAAAGTGCAGCATTAAGCAACCACAAAGCCATGACCAGTGGTTTGAGCCCCTCGCTTGTACCCCCAGGATGACTTCATTCTGCTCAGAAAATAGATGAATATGACAAATGGGAAATTGTATTTGTCCTTAAACTCTAGGATATCCTCTCATTCCCCCTCTAGGCAGGATTTATTTCCTCCTTCCCTCTCTGGGAAGTTAGGCGACTTGTATTTCAGAGCAATAAAACCTCTTATGATCAGGTGCCATGCAGAAGATGATAAATCCCCTCAGTCACTCCGAGTCACTCGGCGTATCTACAAAGTGGTCTGGGGTCATTCTTACAGGTCCTTTCCTAGTTTCCTTCACCTGCCCACCTCCCACTTTCCTTCTCCCAAATTACCTGTCTCTTTTCTCAAAGAAGCTAGACATCTAGGGTGGTAGGCAAGTCAAACAGCAGTGCCTGTCCATGCCCATCTTTGTGTCTTCTGTCATTCATCTTTTTTTTTTCATAAAACCTCTTCCCACAATGCTTGTGTGTGCAATCTTTTTCACTTTTTGTACACGAGGAGGTTTCTTTTTTATTTGTTTTGGTTTTGCAGAAAGGTCATACCTGATTCTAAACTGTGCCTAGATTCCTCTAAAGTGTTTAAGGAAGACAGTGCTTTACCAGAGCTCATCTGTCTCCTCAAAAATGGTTTCTGAAGAAAAGCCTAGGACTTTGATCACATTCTGGTCGGTTTGCTCCTCGATGGATGAGAACCAAATGCATTTTCTAACTCTGCCTCTTCCACCCCAGGGAAGGGATTTAATATGATCCATCCATTAAGAAGTTGGAAAAAATGGTTGGATATTTTTAAGATGCAGCCAATTATATTGAAATTCAGATTTTAAAACTAGTCCTTATCTCAAGCTAGCACAAGGGAACAACGGTGCCTACATAAGTCTGTATTTTCATACCATAAGTGTCTTATTCTGACAGAATTTTTTTTTTTTTGAGATGTGGAGAAAAGTAAATTTGTGGGAAGATGGGAAGCCAAGAATTCTATAGACAACCATGCCTAAAATAGCCTGGGAGAGGAAACTTACCCAGCCATATTGCTTGATGTTTTAAAAGACATTGTGGGCCTTTGCATTATCTGTGGGTGATTTTACTCTCCCCAGAGCATTAAAAAACAAACAAACAAACAAAAAACAGCCTGATTTTGACTAGCACCTCCCAGAGAGAATAACCAGTATCTCCCTGAGGAGTGCTTGGGGTTCAAGGCCTGGGATTCAGTTTTTTCCTCACCCACCCATTGCTACATAGCTCACAAGTTAACCACTTTAAGGGACATAGTGTTTCTTATTTCAATAAGGAGGATTTCTTGTTATCCCAGACGGACATTCTGACATTACCTAGGAAACCCTCATGCTTCCCAGTGGACCTGGCCCAAAGGCTGGGCTCCACCTTCTGGACCAAGGGTGGATTCATGCTATATTTGCTTACAAGGGTGACTGTAACAGAGTATTTGAAGTAGGTGGCTTAAAACACCAGGATGAGAGAGAGGCATCTAGAGGGATCTTTCACATATGATATCCAGTTTTCCCATCACCATTTGTTAAAGATATTTTCTCCAACAAAAGGTTTTGGAGGAAAAAAAGGGGTGAATCACAAGAAAATAGGAGGGAGACAGTAAGGGTAGAGGAAGGTGATCAGGTGGAGGGATGGGCAAGGGGAGGTCCTGGGAATAAAATTAATCAAATGATGTTGTAAATGTGTGTGAATATGGAACAATGAAACATCCTATTCTATATAATTAATATGCCCAATAAAATAAAATAAAACAAATTTATTCTCTGCTGGATCTGGAGGGTAGAAGTCTAAAGTCAGCAGGACTGTACTTCCTCTAAGGCTCCAGGTAGAATCCCTCCTGGCCTCCTCCTAGCTCCTGGTAATGGCCACGGCCCTTAGTGTGCCTTGGCTTGTAGCTGAATCACTCTGATCTTTTCCTTTGTCGTCACATGAACCCTCCCTAGGTCCGTATCTTCATGTGGACATTTCCTCTCTGTGTCTCTCTGCCTCTTCTTTCAAGGACCCCTGTCATATAGGATAGTATGACCTCATCTTCTCCATCTGCAAAGTACCCTGTTTCCAAATAAGGTCACATTCATGGGACCTGGCATTAGGATTTCAACGTAAGAATTTTTGATGGGGGAGGGCACAATTCCATGCTCTCCCAGCCTTGGGAAGAAGTTGCCTTCTCCTCTGAATTCCCTGTGCTTCTTGCTTCCAGGTTAAAAGGACTATCTTCTAGTCTTTGCAAACCCTAGCTGACAAGCATCCTTTGAACTGCCCACACCCCCTTCCTGAGCCAGCCTGTCCTCTAGCCCCATATATGATGACTTGCCTATGTCCACTGAGCCAAAAAATGAGTTCTCCTTCTCCGTCTATCAGGATCTCTCCATCTCTTCACATCTCTATAAGCCTCATGGCTTTTCTAAACTAACCCCACTGTGCATAATACATATCTTAGCAAATAAAGAAATCCTTGCTCCCAAATCTGGCCGTTGAGAGGCCCTACACTCCATTTCCTTTATGTACACTTAAAACCCCATGGCAAGTCTCAGTGAAAGACCACAGTGAATGGATTCAGAGTCAGTCTCACATATGGTCCAGTCCCAGCTCTGCTATTTACTCGCCAGGTGACCTTGGGGAAATAATTTCACCTTTCTGAGCTTCAATTTCCTTTTCTGCACAAATGAGGCAATAACAACACCTGCTCTGCAAGATTGTTGCTAGGATCAAGTGAAATAGGTATGTATGCTGCCCTCATAGTAGATGCTTGTTAAATGTTACCATTGTGATTACAGCTTGCCTTTTATCTCTTTGGTGCATAGTGTAGCTAAAAATAGTAACTATCTCCTTTTTTTTTTTAATTGAGCATCTACATTTGTGCCAGGTACTTGGTGCTTGTTGATTTACAGATATCATTTCTAATTGTTATAAATGCCCAGCAAGTAGGCATCACCGTTCCTGTTTTACAGATGATGAAAACTAAAGCTCAGAAGGAAAATAAAGATAAAATTTTAAAAAGTAAAATGCCCAGGTCACATAGCTACTCAGCACTTGAGCCAGAATTTGAACCTAGGGCAGAGATCAATGTAATGTTTTGAGCAACCAATAAATTTCTGATGTTTAAAATAAAAAAATAATATTGGGCAATATTTGAAGCACTTTTACCAACATAAAATATTCCTATTTTCTATATATAATCTAGAATCATACCTAAAAGCACGTATGCACATGTACAAACATACACACACCACACCACACACACACACACAGCTAGGAACAACACATGATTAATTACTCCCCACTATTATTAACTAACTATTGAATTATGTATCTCCTCATGTGCTAGGATTTGCTATTAGACAAGAATTTCACAAATTTCCAAAAACTTTTAGAAAAAAAAATAGAGGATAACAACTTGAGGTTCAGAAAATTCCATTCATGAATCTATCTGGGTGCCACCTTGGTCTAGTTTGTGAAGGGAGAGATTGAGAATCATGAAGATACACTGGCAACATTGAACTCCAGCATCCTCTCTGAGGGTGGAAAGATTTGCTGGTTCCAGAGAGAGGCAGAAGAAACAACAACTCTAAACGCTCCTTTACCTGTGGGCGTTTTGTCTTACCTTGTGGGACATAACCCCTTTTAATCTTGTGTCCTGTTTTCTCTCCCTTAAAGAAATGAAGATGCCCTGATTGCCATTAGAATTCTAACCACAGGAGGATTTGTATGGGGAAAGGTTCAGAGCACTTTGATTCCGTGGATGTCTTGTGATTTATTCTTACCTGGTGTGGTCCAGGCTGTCCTTGATGTAGCCAGTCCTCCAGTCATTGCAGGGAAAGAAGAGCAGCCTCATCAGAACACAGAAACACATGCCAACTTTTCATTTCAGTGTCAGTTTTTGCTGCAAAGACAGTACATCATGGGTTTGCACCTGTTCGCTCACCTGCGTGCTCCTCCATGGCTTTTGATGGCTACACCACCAGACATGCTTCCTATGTAAAGCTTGATTTGTGTATGGTGTGTGTGTCTGTGTTTCACACTGAAATTTCACAGTGGTCATCAGATGCATTCTGGGTTTCTTCAGGGTCACTCTACTGTGGGACACTGTGAGGGCAGATCAGAGCCCCTCCCTCAGGGCCCCTGGGTAATACCGATGTTATTTGATTTGTCAGCACATCTCTGAGCAGGTAAACACCATGTTCCATCCGGCCTGGAAACAAGCAAAGCTCCAGCCTCATAATCATTTGCTTCCTTTTGTGGACACGTTTATCGGCCATCTATGTTGTTATAACAAAACAAAAATGGAAAACGTAATGTGCTGTATAATGTTTATTGATTTTTCCTGAGCTAAAAGCAAAGTTTTAGATGTAGCCTTGGAAACAACTGTGACTTTGACATGGAGAGTCCCATGCAGCTTCCTGGAATCATTACCCAAACTTAGATCAGACTGGGGAGAGCTGGCACATTGCCAGCTTTGACTATTCGAAGTGAGCAGAACTTCTGAGGACAGAGGTTGGGTGATTCTGTTCATGTTAGAATTAAACAGTCCCTGTACTCCTGGTCCCTCTTAGAGCCATGCTGATGATATGCTAGGCTGTCTTGGGATGATGTCCTTGCCTTCAACACACAGAATCACTGGCTCTACCACCACTTCCCCTTGCTCTTCAAAGCCAACTGAGGTCAAGATTCTGCCATTAAGAGCCAGGATTCTCACTTGTCCCCATTGAGCTCAGCTACAAACTTTTCTAGTCGTGTGGGACAGCCCTTCCCAAATGGGTCTATGCTTGTGAATCACCTGGGAATCCTGCTAACAAAGTTTCTGATTTGGTAGTCTGGAGTACAGCTAGATCTTACACACAGCAGTTCAGATAACAAGGCCTTCAGATCAGATACCAATGCAGTGTAATTCAAACACCCCACCAGCACCACTAAATGTTGTAAGCCAGCCATCCTCAGCAGATGGAGAACAAGGGGAGCTGATTTTCCCCCTATCTCTATTGTAACTGCATGAGATAGTGATTCTCAACTCTGACTACCCATTACAATCACCCAGGAACCTCTTAAGACATAGCCATGGCCAGAACCCAGCCCTGACCAATGAAACAAAGTTCCCCATGTGTTTCTAATATGCCGCAGGACTGAAAAACCACTGACCCAAGTCATTAAGACACTCTTCAAATGCAGCACTAATGTAGCAGCAAGGGAGAGTGCTGACTGTAATAATGTACTCTAATATCTAAAGAATTCCTGCCTCGCTCTTACACAGAGCAGATTCACATCTGTTACTCCTTATACCAACTGCATATGGCGGACTACTACTGTGAGAAGGTTCCCAGAAATGAATCGTGGTTCAAACAAAATGGAAGTTTACTTCAATGTAGTGGTACAGAGTAACTGTTGGTCTGTTGGTACCTCTTCTCCATCTGGTCATTCCCATGGGCCAGTAGAGGCTCTATTCTCCTCTTGGTACAGCTTCTAAGGTCCCTTTGGGAAGTCATTCTAGCCAGCCAAAAGCATGGGAAGGCTTCATGAGTAAGGCCTAGAGGTAGTTACATCCCATTGATTAGAACCTAGAGGAACACAGGGCACTGGGTAATGTGGACCAGCTGGGTATCCAGAAGATGAGGAAAACATGGATTATGGGGAGTAGCTAACAGCTCCTGCTACTAGCCCTAAAGGGACAGCTCCTTCCTGCATGAAAAATATCCAGGGGGCTGTGTAAAGCTTTGGAATAAGTAAGAAGGAAAATATCTAGTCAAAGCATCTGGGCTTAGTGGCTTAAAAATATATTTAAGAATATATATTTTTTAAATTAGAGGCTATAGGTTAACATGTTCTATCAAGTTTTCGGTCCCCACCACAAGAATAAGTTGTGTGAATATTCATAATGTACATAGACTATTTCTAAACCTCTTTCAAAGCAATTTTTTTTCTATACTGGGGATTGAGCCTGGGGACAGTCTACCACTGAGTTACATCCCAAACTTAAAAAAAAAAAAGTGTATTTTTATCTTTAGACAGTGTCTCCCTAAGTTGCCCAGGCTGTCCTTGAACTTGTAATCCTCATGCCTCAGGCTTCCAAATAGCTGAGATTACAGGAAAGTGCCACCAGGCCTAGCTTAAAGCCCATTTTTAAAGCCTCTTTTACACACAGAGAGAAATCTATGTGAGTTAGGGACTATAACATATGATGTTGAGCTCTAAGTTCCGCTTTCCCACCACTAAACAATGGCCTCATCATACTTCTTTATTCAGAAAGTGGGAGCCTACAGAGAGCAGCTCTCTCATCTTTCCACCACCCTGGCCATGGATCTCCATATGCCTATGTTCAGCTCTAGTTCCTGCCTTCTAACTTGTCAAAGACCAGCTTCTTCAATCCTGTACATGATCACATCTTCTTCACCTTCTCCATGACTACCCTCCTTCAATCCCCTGCACCTTTATCACCAGTCTTTTCTCCATGTTCTCCACTCTTGCCAATGAATGAACAAGACCAGAGCTCTTCTACGGGATGGAGGGAGCCTCCCTTGGCCCTCTAGCTGACCATTTGCTGCTTCTTTGCAACAGACTTCTCCAAAGAGTCATCCACAGCTCCTACACCCATTCACTCCTCAACTCACTCCAAATGGATGCTCCTCTATGACTTTACAGAAGTTGTTTTTCTCAGAGTCACCAGTGATTTCCATGTGGCCAAATCCAATAGTCACTCTTTTCTTCCCATATTTATCAGCTTGCTAGGAACCACAGTCTCTGCTGTTGGCATTGTGAAACACCCTGATTTGCTCTGCCCATTTCTTTTGCCCTCTCTGATATCTCAGCATTGGGACTGGGACCCTTTCTTTTCTTGCTGCCATTTCTTTTACATGAGCTCATATAACTGTGTGGCTGTTGATATTATCTCCATGCTCATGACTCCGGAGTTCTAAATTTATCCCAGACCTTTTCTCCAACTGCCTGATTGACACTTGTATGACTCTTACTGACAGCTCAAACCTAACAAGTGCAAAGCCAAACTCGGTACCACTTTCCTCCCACAAAGCAAACACCTAACTTGGTAAATGGCACCCCAGTCAAGCCAGGTCAGGGATCTGGGAGTTATCTTTGATTCTTTCAAATCAATCTAACAAGAAGTCCTAGAGTAGAAATGAAACTGGAATATGTAAAGCTATGTCCTACTGCCCTGTTTGCCATTGTGTTGACTGTCATCTCTCCAGGGCACAGCAGCTGCCTCCTGACAGATCTGTGCCTGCTCTCCAATAGTGTGTGCACACAGTGGCCAGAGCTGCATTTTTAAAATACATTAATCCTTGCTCTTTGCAGTATCCCTTCACATTTCTGATAAAATCCCAACTTCTTGCCCTGATGCCACGGAGCTCACACATGCTGTCCTATCTGCCTCCCGACCTTGGTGCCGTGCCATCTACCTTCTCCTGTCACTCACAACCACCACCTGGGCCCCCTCTTCAGTGCTTCCAACCTTCCTTCATGGGTGCCACCCCCTCTACCTGACATGTTCTCACTTACAGCACTGCCCTTCACTGGGTCCTGGTCATTGTGGCCATGCATTCACATGGGCGTCTGTGATGGAATCAGTGCTTCTCACCGTGCTAGAGAAGGACCAGGATTGGGTGGTGTTTTCCAATATGCTGCAGCCCAATGCTTGTATAATAGACAATAAAAATGGATTCTAGAAAAATAAAATAAAATGATGAAGACATAATACAAGCCCCATTTTTAATTATTAGGCTTGACTGTTGTCAAATTACATTTAAATAAATAGGAATCAAAAACACACACGGGTGTTGTGACAAGGCCAAATTGATCTCTTATTTTGTCACAGACTCTGCAGTACATAGCTGATGCATAGGTACTGGTCTAGGTCCCCATGAGGAATAGGGCTGCTCTAGATTTCAGTCTAAAAGTCACCTCTTTGGGGGACTTCCCAGAACAGCTCATTTAAAGTATATTCTTTTACCCCCACCCCAATAATGTTAATTCTCTTCTGACTCCCATTAATTTCCACTGTGGTAGAGAATTTGTGATCTGACTCCCATTAATCTCCATTGTGGTAGAGAATTTGTGATCTGATATAACATGAGCAGTTCCTTAGTTTGAAATCAGTCTATTGCTTAGATAGATGGGCAGTTTCTTCCAGCTCTGACCACCACATTCACTGTTGCAGGCACTTTGTTACCTGCCTATAACTGTGGGAGGGGCAAGAGAAAGCATCTTCTGACCATTCTCCATGAGGAAACAATCCCTCCACCACGATTCAAGTGGATTTTAGCCACCAGGTAGTGGTAGAATCCACTCTTGTCGGGGTTGAAGACTCAGGTGGGGGCCCTTGCATTATCCACGGGATATCCACATATGACCTATCCTCTCCTGATGGAAACTTCTGTCTGCAACCTCTCTCTCCTCCTGCTCCTTTTCTCTTTTCTGTTGCTCCCCACTGGCACTGTCCTCATGATCCCACCACGCTTGTCTCCAGAAGTTCCGTCTCTCCTTCCCCAGGCCAAGACTCTTTCCCAGCCTCCTTGTGTGTCAAGAGAATCTTCAGTTTCTCCAGCATGGTGTGCACATGACTCATCTAGAGGAAGCAGGGAGGCCTGGCCCTTAAGCTTCTTAAATATTTTACCTCTGATTTTCTAGTGCAAAATGTAGACCTGGTTTGCCAGTACTGTGTACATTTTGGATCTTACTGTGGCTCCTTTTGATCTACGTGTCTTTTATACCCTCTTGGGAGATGTGCAGCTTGGGCTCTCCATCCAGTATTTGAGAGTGTGGTAATAATTTTTTTTCAGAAGATGGAGCAGAGGGCTCACTCAGACACATAAATATTCATTTGCTTACCTATCATCTGAAGACAGGACCAAATAGAACCTAGTTTCTCTGGTTCTCCAAAAAATACTTGTTACATAAATGAATTTTAAAATGAGTGAAAGAGTATAATCCATGTACCTAGATAGAAGAGTGAAGAAGCTAGAAAGTCTAAAATGCAGACAGTCCAAGTATAATTGGCTTTTTTTATGCAAAAGGGGGTACTCTCATGCTAATAATGCATAGGAAGAAATCGTGGAGGAACCTTTTATTTTCCTACTTGGAAATGCATCAGGCTTTCTTTGTAGGTTGATTTTGCTTCAGACAGTAGAATTAGTTGATCTTCTCTGAGCTCAGACAGTGGAGATGGGCGCTTGTTATACATAGAACAGGAAGGAAGTCGTTTGAGAGTTATTTGCCTGTAAGCAAATGAAAATGCTCCAGACAACACACTGGTAGTGGGAACAGCATGGGTGTCTGCTTCCAATACTCCCCAAACCACAAAGTAGTACTACTTGACCATGGGGGCCCTCTGAGTTGTCCCACCCCTGCTGGTGTAGTGAATAGCACTCCCAGAGACTGATAGTCACCAGTCTTTTGAAAAAAAAAAAAAAAAGATTCAGGGGCTGATGATATGGAAGGAGTGACTTTGGTAGGAGAAGGCTACTCTGAGTCCCTTGTGAGGGCAAAGGGAGGTTGGAGAACTGTCTCACAGGGAAGCCACATCTATCCAGAAGATGGTGCAGTCCTTCTCCCAGAAGAAGCTAGGCAGGACTGCCAAGAGTGAGGCAGGAAGACCAGGGGTGCATCCTTAAATCCTTCTGGATTATCAGCTTCATGGTCTGAGAGCAAGGCTGCATTCACCTCCCCAAGAGGGTCCTGGTGTCCTCATGTTGCAATGACCACAGAAAAGAATCTATTGCAGGAATCCCTGTGACTGGTCTGCTCCTCATGGGGAGCATCTGGCTAGAGAGACACTCTCCCAACTCAAACTTAATTAGACCATATTTTTCCAGGGAATGTGGAGAGAATCAGCAGGTTTAGACATTTATGTCTAGGCCTTCATGGAGTGTGAGGAATTTGGAGATCCCAGGCAATCAGAAAAAAATGCTTTCCTCTTTCCAAACCTCACTTTATGGCTAAGCTGGGGTTGCAGGTCCCCATCCCTGGAAACAAGCCAGGCAATATTCTGATATAAACTCCAACTTTGCTCTAGTGAGTGAGTATTGTTTTCTCTCTTTGATAAATGAGGAAACAGTGAGGGGGCAGAAACAGAGGGAATACTTCCTAAGTTATTCTGTGAAGCCAGCATTACCCTAAAACCAAAACCTGACAAAGACATTATAAGATCAATATCTTTCATGAATATAGATGCAAAATTCCTCAACAAAATATTAGCAAATCGAATCCAACAATGTATAAAGAATTATACCGTGACCAAATAGGATTTATTCAGATATGCAAGGCTGGTTCAGCACTTAAAAATCAATTAAGTAGTCCATCAAATCAATAGGTTAAAAAAAGAAAGCACTTGATCTTATCCACAGATTCAGAAAAAGAATCCAGTAAAAATCTGACACTGATTCATGATTCAAAACTCAATAAAGTGGGAATAGGGGGAAACTTCAACTTGATGAAGAATCTCTGCAGAAATCCTACAACTAACATCATACTTGATAAGAAACTAGGAGATTTCCTACTATGATTAGGAACAAAGCAAGGAGGTTCTTTCCCACCAATTATTTTCAACCTCATTCTGGAAGTCCTAACTACTGCAGTAAGTCAAGAAAAGGAAATAAAACTTGTACAGCTTGGGAAAATAAATAAAACTGGCTTTGTCCATGGATGACGTGATCATCTATGTGGAAAATACAGAAGAATTGATCAAGCAAAATTCTTTAAAAAAAACTTCTATCATTAATAAGTTATTATAGCATGGCTGCAAGACACAGTTTAATAAGCAAAAGTCTACCATTTTCCTATGGACCAGGTGTGAACGAGTGGAATTTGAAACTTAAAACAGTAACGTTTACATTTGCTTCCCCCAAATAAAATGCTTAGGTATCAATCTAACAAATTGTGTACAAGATTTATATGAAGAAAACCATAAAACTTGCATGAAAGAAATCAAAGAACTACCTAATTTTATCCAGATGTTAGTTCTTCCCAACTTGGTTCATAGACTCAGTGATCCTATTATTATTATTATTGGGGGGATTTATAAACTGATTCTAAAGTTTATATGGAAAATCAAAAGAACCAGAACTGCCAACACAATATTGAAGGAGAAGAACAACTTCAAAGGATATTGCTTGACCTCAAGACTTACCATAAAGCCCGGCATGGTGGCACACATGGGTAATCCCAGCAGCTCTTGAGGCTGAGGCAGAATGATCGAGAGTTCAAAGCCAGGCTCAGCAACTTATCAAGGCCCTAAGCAATTCAGTGAGACCCTGTCTCTAAATAAAATATTTAAAAGGGCTGGGGATGTTGTTCAGTGGCTAAGTGTTTCTGGGTTCAATCCCCAATACCAAAAAAAAAAAAAAAAAAAGCCAAGGACTTACCATAAGGCTACAGCAGTCAAGACAGTGTGGTATTGGTGAAATAATAGACAACTGAACAGGATAGAGGGCCCAGAAACAGACCCACATAAATATGATCAACAGAGACAAAGAAGCAAAGGCGACACAGGAAGCACATTTAGTCTTTACAATATGTGGTGCTAAAACATCTCAACATCCAAGTGCCAAAGCGGGGAAAAATCTATATAGATATACAACTTGTCCTCTTCACAGATATGAACTAAAAATGGATCATAGGCCTAAGTGTAAAATGCAAAACTATAAAGTTCCTAGAATATAACATGGGAGAAAAATCTAGATGACCTTGGGTATCATGATGTCTTTTTAGAAACAACTTTGAGGGCATGATCCATGAAAGAAATAATTGATCTGCTGGACTTTGTTAAAATTTAAAAATTCTGTTCTGTGAGAGTTAGCATCAAGAGAATAAGAAGACAAACCACAAATGGGTAGAAAACATTTGCAAAGGGCACATCAAATAAAGGAGACTCTCATCCAAAATATAGAAAGAACTCTTAAAACTCTACAAGAAGAACACTAATAACCTGATTGTAAAATGGTCCAAAGACCTTTAATAGATATCTCGCCAAAGAAGAGATGCAGATGGCAAATGAACATATGTAAATATGCTCTGTGTCAGGTGTCATTGGGGAAACACAAATTAAAACCTCAACAAGATGCAACTACACTACCTATTAGATTGGCCAAAATCCTGGACACGGACACACCAAATGCAGATGAGTATGTGGATCAACATGAGCTCTTATTTCTGGGGGCAATGAAAACTGGTATAGCCACTTTGGAAGACATTTGGGTGTTTTTTTACAAAACTAAATAGGATAGCCAATCCAATAGCAATTGTGCTCTTTGGCATTTACTCAAAGAAGCTGAAAACTTGTGTCCACATGAAAACCTGCCCACAGATGTTTATAGCAGCTTTAGTCATAATTGCCAAAACTTCAAAGTGACTTTCAGTATAGGTGAATGGATAAACAACCTGATACCTTCAGACAGTGGAATAGTATTCAACACTAAGAAGAAATGAGCTACGAAACCATGCAAAGACAGAGAGTCTTTTTTTTTTTTCTTTTAGGACTTTATAAACATACGTTGTAGCTGGGTTTATCCTAACAAACTCAAACATGCGTGGGAATTGATTTTCCCCTTTCCCTCCCGTGCTCACTCCTCTCTTTCATTCTCTTCCTCTATTCTACATGACTTCTTTTCACTCATCTATTAATTTGTATTTTGATTGTTTTTTTTAATATTATCCTATCCTTTTCTCCCCTTTCCTTTATTTTCTCTAGCTTCCACATTTGACCTTTGAGTTTCTAGATTTGGCTTATTTCGTTTAGCATGATATTCTTCTTTCCATCCACTTACCAGCAAATGCCATAATTTCATTGTGTTTTATGGCTGAGTGTGTGTGTGTGTGTGTGTGTGTGTGTGTGTGTATCACAATTTCTTAATCCATTCATCTATTGATTGGCATCTGGATTGATTCCATAATTTAGCTACTGTGAATTGTGCTGTTGTGAACGTTGAGGTGGTTTTATTGCTTTAGTATGGTGATTTTAGATCTCTTGGGAAAATACCAAGGAGTTGGATAGCTGGGTCATATGGTGGTTCCATTCCTAGTTTTTTGAGGAATCTCCATATTACTTCCCAGAGTGGTTGTACTAGTCTGCAGTCCCACCAACAAAGTACAAGTGCTCCCTTTACCCACAACCTCATCAGCACTTACTGTTGCTTGTGTTCTTGATTGTTGCCATTATGACTGGAGCAAGATGAAATCTTAGTGCTGTTCTGATTTGCTTTTCCTTGAATCCTAGAGATATTGTACATTTTTTAATCTATGTTTGTTGGCCATTTTGTTTGTTTTAAGAAATTTCTGTGTCGTTTTTTGTTTTTGTTTTGTTTGTTTGCTTTTTTGGTGTTCAGCTTTTTGTGTTTATTGTATATTCTGGATATTAATCCCCTATCCCAGAAGTAGCTGCCCAAGATTTTCTCCCACTCAACACAAGATCTTAAAATGCATATTCTAAATGAAAGAAACCAATCTGAAAAGACTACATACTGTGTGATTCCATCTATATGACATTTTGGAAAAGGAAAAACTATGGCAACAGTAAAAAAAAAAAAAAACAAAACAGTGGTCACCAGCAGATGGAAGGATGATGAGGCAGAGCACAAAGAATGTGTGGGACAGTGAAACTACTCTGTGTGATGCTGTGAAGGTGAAGATGTGGCATTGTCCAAACCCACAGAACGAACAACAGCAAGAGTGAGCCCTAATATAAACCATGGGCTCAAGACAATGATGAGGTGTTAATACAAGTTTGTTACTGGTAACAAATTCTCAGGCGAGGGATGTTGATTGAGAAGGCTGTGCATGTGTTAGGGCAGAAGGCATACGGAAAATCTTGGCACCTTCTGCTCAACATTGCTGTGAGCCTAAAACTGCTCCCCAAAAGTCTTTACATATATGTTGTAAATGGATATAGATAAATAACAGAATAAAATGGCTTTGGGGTTTTTTTCTAACCAAGACAAAAGAGCACTATATATCTTCATCTTTTTTTTTTTTTTTTTGTACCAGGGATTACACCAGGGATGCTTAGTCACTGAGCCACATCCCCAGCCCTTTTTGCCCCTCCCTCCCTTCCTCCCTCCTTTCCTTCCTTTCTCTCCCCCTCCTCATCCCCCTCCTCCCCCTCCTCTTCCTCAACCTCCCCCCCCCCCTCCTTCTTCTCCTATTTAGAGACAGGGTCTCTCTGAGTTGCTAAGTGCCTTGCTAATCTGCTGAGCCTAGCTTTGATCTCTCGATCCTTCTGCCTCGGCCTCCCAAGTTGCTGGGTTTATCTTCATCTTTATGTATTTTTTTTAAGGAAGAAATCTTGAACATCCTTTTCTTGTCCCTTATTTTCCAAGTCCCCGATTTGCAATAACTGTGCTTTATTTTTGCATGGATGTAAGTCCACCCCACATAAACTTGCCTCTTGCTCTACTAATACCACCACGTCTGTGTTGTGAGTGTTGTTCCATGGAATACAGGATGTTTGCATAAAACATTCCATTTTTATCATGTACGTTTTGCCCTATGCTCTGCACAACTTTTAGATCTCAAGGGAAGCACTGACTGGCATTGTTTTGTAGATGTTAGAACACTGACCTCTTTATTGTACTGGTTTCTCAGAGGTGGGGCTGGCAAAGCTCTGGCTCACATCACTAGGACATCCTTAAAATGCACACAGGTCCTTGCCCGATGTAGCCATGAGGTAAAGAAACTGGTAATCTGTTGTTATTTCTCAACTTCTTTTTGCATTAAAAAAAAATGGGACCAGGTATCGCATAGAAATTACAGCTCATCGACAAGGGAGAGTGGTGGACAGAGGAGGGACTATGGTTTATCATGAAGACTATGAAGTTTTTATTCACTCACTTAAAAAGTATTTACCAAGAATAATGCTGGGTACTATCGAAGTGACAAAAATTTAAAAGATAGCCCTCTCAATGAGGTCACAGATTTATACATGTATGGATGGTTCTTGACTTAGGATGGTTTTGACTTAAAGATTTTTCAGCTCTATGGCTGGGCACTAGGGTGCATGCCTGTAATCCCAGCAACTGTGGAGGCTGAGGCAGGGGGGTTGTGAGTTAGAGGCCAGCCTCAGCAACTTAGCAAGGTCCTAAGAAACTTAGTGAGACCCTGTCTCAAAAGACAAAAAGGGGTAGGGATGTGGCTTAGTGGTAAAACATCTCTGGGTTTAATCTCCAGTACCAAAAAAAAAAGATTTTTCAGCTTTACTGTAGTGGAAGAACAGTATGCATTCAGTAGAAACTGTACTTCAAGTTTTGAATTTTGTTCTTTTTCTGGACTGACAAAAGACAGTAAGATCTTCTGATGCTGGGCAGCAACTTCAAGCTGCAGTTCCGTCAGCTGTGTGTTCACAAAGGGGAGCAACAGATACTGTACCACGTGCTGTATTGCTCAGCTTGAGTGTTTGGCAGGTTGGGTTTCTTAAATGCATTTTCCTTATGATACTTTCTGTTTACCAAGGCTTTATCACGACATGGCCTCACTGTAAGCTGGGGATTTTTTTTTTTTTTTTTTGTCTGAGCAAGTAAAATGCAGCATCTAAGGAATTCTAAGAGCATTGCCTGGGTGTGCAGGGAAAGCTTCCTGAGGGGTCTGGTTCATGCTGCTATCAATCTGACCAGGAGGAACCAGGCAAGTGAGGAAATGATGGCGTTTAGAGGCAAAAACAGCTGCCTAGGAAATTTTCAGGAGGTTAGTAAGAAATAGAGAGCTTATTAGGGGAAACCACGGTCTGACAGCAGGCCTCTGGCTCACTCACCTGTCCAGCCTCAGCTCATGTCCTTCTTAGCCAACATGAGGCATATTGAGGGTTCCAGGCCTCTGCATCTCAGTCCCTCACTAGCCCACCTCCATCCAGCTCCATGAGAGACTAGATATGGTAAAAACTGTATTCTGCCATCGTGTGTATAGAGAGGCATTTTCCTGCTATTCTGAAAGGAGCTATAATCCTCTGTCATCAAACAAGGAGCAGAGAGTTGACACCTGGTGGACAATAATTATTGTCCATTTCTGGCCAAACTGCAGCGGAGCCTCGCTTGGACTCTGCCTGGAACCACAGAATGTCTAGACTGCAAACCTCATAAAAGCAATAACTGCTGCTAATAATCTCTAAAGCTGTGAGAAACATGTTAAAAATAGAGTTACAGAAGAATTTTTGTTCGTGCCTCCCACAGGTTCTGGCAGGTATGGCTTGCTTAGAACTAGTGGCCGATAGGATCTGAGTCACAGGATGATCGGAAGGGAATTCTCAGGGGTAGCTTTGCGCTTTTACTCACCAGCAGTCTAGGAACATGTGGGTTATTTCAAATGCTGGCCATGAGGCCACCGTGCCCTGTGTTGGAGGCTTCTGTGTGTGCCTTCCGTCATGTGGCATTGTCTGCCTCTTAGAGAAGGGGCAGAGAGGACGGGGTACCAGAACTCAGTTTAGCTCCAAGGGGAGGCTGTGTTGGATGGAAATAGAAGTCCCTCAGGATTTTAAATAAGTTTCAGCAAGTTTATAAATTAATTGTGCTTTTGTTGTTGTTTCCTTCCAAGTCAGAGAACACTTCCCCACCCTCTGCCCTGATTGCACCTCTCAGGGGTTTCCTTTAACAGAGAAGCTAATGGTCTGCCAGGTGCAAGGTGTGAAGACAAATGTTTCCACTTAGAGGCGAATGCATCTCCATTACAAGGGATCATGACAGTCTCAGAAGGAAAGACTCTGCAATGGATGGATTTTACTCGGCCTCCAAGAAAACATGGCAGTTAGATGCAACCAGGTTCTCTAAAGGTTCGGGGCTGCACTGTTATAACCCAGGGATTCTAACTGCATAGGAAGCCTGGCAGTGGCAGTCATGGGAAGGGTGGCATGGAGACTCCAGCAAGTTTGGGCACCAGTGATAACCACTAGCTATTACTTACCACGTCCCCAGGGTGTTCCTGACGTTTAAGCCACGGTTTATATACAGCTTCTAATCCTCACAACGACCTAGTGAGTTGGGAACCGTTTCTCTGATGGGAAAGTGAAGACCTAGGAAGTTAAACAAGCTGCCGAACACCTCACAGTTCATCAAGGGTAGAGCACTGATTTGAACACAAATTTGGGTAATTCCACAGCCCAGCCTCCCTTTGTCTCATTAAATGATGGATCGTACAGTTCAGCAATCTTTAGCACACCACGGGACTGCTTGCCTTGGGGTTGATATTATGGTTTGAACAGTTCTGTATCCTTGAGGCCAAGTGAGAAAAACTGCTGCTGATAACAAACATGCATATATTCACCGGGCCTCTTTCATGAGGTTTTCTGGGCCTTGAAAACAGTTCTGGTAATTTTCTAAACCTACCAGGGCCCTTGGGGACTTTTTGGAGAGCCTGCTAGGAGGAGAGCCTCAGTGCTCTGGATGCTGTAATTTTCATCGAATTCATGCATAATCAAGGTGTAGCACACAATGTTTTGATGTATGTATACATAGCAAAATGATGACCGTAGCCGAGCAAGTTACCTGTCCTCCTCACACAGTTACCACTTTATGTCTGTGGTGAGAACACTGAGATCTACTCTCAGCCAATTTCCAGGATACAACACAGCATTGCTAACCATGGTCCCTTGGTCCAGATTTGTTCACCCTCCCTAACCGAAACAGATATGCCCTTTGAGCAACATCTGCCCACTTCCTCCACCTCCCTACGCCTGGTAACCACCACTCTATTCTGTTTCTGTGAACTTAACTTTTTCGGATTCTACATATTGGTAAGACCATGCATCATCCAGTATTTTTCTTTCTGTGTCTGGCTTTTTTCATTTAGCTTAATGTCCTCCCTGTGGTCACAAATGGCTGGATTTCTTTCTATTTCAAGGATAAATAATACTTCATAGCGCGCGCGCGCGCGCGCGCGTGTGTGTGTGTGTGTGTGTGTGTGTGTCTTTTCTTTTTTAAATCCATTCATCTGTTGGTGGATACTTAATATACCCATGCTCATTCCACTAGCATACAGCTGGACTCCGCTAGCTTGCGGCTGTGCTGGGGACCTTAGGCAACCAGTTGAGCCTGTATTCCTAGAGGTCACTGGGGTACTCTTCCCTGTGTTCTTACAAGAACTGAGTGGAAGAAAAATGGCATAGAGGAGGGCCAGTGGCCAGGGAGGAGCCCTCGCTGACTCACCCCTGGACCTCTCAGACCAGCTACCATTGCAAGTGCCTTTTTCTCTGTCCCTCTTCCTCAACTGTTGCCTTCTTTACCTCCTTGGATATTCCCAGAACACCCTGGAGATGCTGAATCTGAAAAGAACCCCCATTTGTGTGAATGGAAATGCAGAGGTGATGTGACTCCATGCCATGGACAGCATGGTAAAGGGCACCTGCCAGCCCAGGGAACACCCCTGGGGCAGCAAAAGCTCCCCAGCCTTCAAAGTCAGAGCTTCTAATCATGGCTACCAGTGCTACCGTGGGGCCCTTCTAGCAACCCACCTGATAACCAGCATTTATTGAGCACACCCTGGGCTGTGGGCCTCAGGTCTGTCCCTGGGCCTTCCTTACACGACACCATGTTACAGGCAGAGCTCCCGCTGAAGACCTCATTTCCTAGGCTCCCTGGTCACCTGGCTTCCCACTAGCTCTGCCCAGAGGGAGGCCGGAGGGTGGCAGGTGGAAAAGCTAGGTCTTCTCCTCTACTGTTTCTGCCTGGGACATCTCCTGCAGTGTCTGAGTGTCCTTGGCTCCAGCTCCTGCAGAATAGACCTCTGGGGTTCCAATTTCTACTGAGGATCCCAGCAATGAAGACCCCTTCATCCTACCCACCCAATGGTGGCAGTGGCCTCCTGCAGCTGCTGATCTTGGGGTGCCCCTGTTGGCTTCTCCTCTCTCCCATTACCCATATAAGCCACTCCTCATGATGTTCCGTCTATTTAGAGACTTGGGTCTTGGCTGGCCCTACAGATTCATATATGTTGGTTCTGAATGAAGGCTTTACCGGCATTCCTTAGAACAGCCCCCAGGGACTCTTGTTTTACAGATCAGAACCCTGAAGCTCAGAGATGAGAAAGGACTTGGTGTCTCATGACTAGAGAGTAGTTCAGCCAGAATTAAGACCTACTCCTGTCTAGAGCAAGCCTGGGCTCCCACTCACTCCTCTGGTTGCTACTTTGAGCTTCTGTTTCCTCATATCTAAAAGAGACAAAATAGGTCTACAGTGCAGCACTGTTTACAGGGAGGGAGGGGAAACGGGGAGAGCGAGAGTGAGCCTGTATCCATCCACATGCCTTGGGATGTCTCCATGATGGGTCCCATCTTGACACCCAGCCTCAGTGGGCTTGTGCTGCCAGTGAGTCCTACTATATGCTTTTTCCCAGCCAATGTGGGCTGGTGGCTCTCCCTGCAAAATCAGCCAGTAAGTGATGGGCAGTACTCAGGGATCTACACTGTCTAGGGCATTTGGTTGCCCCGAGCAAGGGGCTTGAAAGTTAACTCTCTTTTGGATTTGTGTGGTTTTTTGTTTTGTTTTTGTTTTTGTTTTTGCTCTAAGTTCTTAGAGGTTTCCACAGGTGTGGGTTTTAGGCTGCCGTTGGTAGAATTCATGGTTTTATTATTTCCTAAAGAATGCTATTTATTTCTTAGTCCTTCTCCATGAAAGAGAGCTCTCTGTATTAGGAGATGAATAAAGACCAAACTGCTAACACCGTCTTTCTGGTTCCAGAGATAGAGCCATTCTTTCCTTGCAGCCCAGAATGCAATCTTGAGATAGAAAACTAAAACTAGCTTTTCTTTTCCCCTAATCTCATGGTATATTAGAGTCAGAAAACCCTCAAACTTCATCTAGCACAGAATAAGCTTCTATTTTGCAGAAGAGAACAATCAAGGCTTCTGGAGATTAAGTGAACTGTTTAAAGTCCTCACAGTGTGTTGGTGGCAGAAGCAAACCTAGAACCCAAGGTGTCTCATTCCCCATTATGGGAAGGGGGTGTGTGGCCTGGATCCACAAGCAGAGGTAGAAAAGTTGCTCCATGTTTGTCATCAGCCAGATCCCAAGATGACACTGGAGGATCCGGTTAGGACCACAGCCCTGTGTTTCAAACAGTTCCAAATCACTTCTGTGGTTGCAGAAGCAGACTTGGCATAGCTGTGCCTTTCCGTAAAGATTTTGTCCACAAATATCTTAATTTTATTTACTAGGCTGTCTGGCACATAATAGCATGCATTATTAATAGAGTAGCTAATACCATCTATTAAATAGGCACACTCTTTGCATTATAAAATGAGCCTCTCTTTTACGGTGTGCTTTACAACACCATGTGAAAACAGCATGTGCTCAGAATATTCTAGCAGGCTTCCATTTGACCTTATGTGAAAATACAAAAGAAGGGGCCAATGCTGGCCCATCTCAGTGTCCTGGTGATGAACGCAGAAGCACATCTTTAAGCCGCATGCTCTCCTGGACCAGTGTGTGTCTGAAGGGCTTCTGACAGGGTGAACCTCTGGTTCTGAAACTCTTATTCTCCCCCACTGCCCAAGTTTGTCCACTACCTCCAATGGTGAGTCACGGAGATTTCATCTGCCACCCGCGGCCTTGTGAGCGCTACAACCATGGAACCGTGGTGGAGTTTTACTGCGATCCTGGCTACAGCCTCACCAGTGACTACAAGTACATCACCTGCCAGTACGGAGAGTGGTTCCCTTCCTATCAAGTCTACTGCATCAAATCAGGTGGGTCCTCGGAGGAGGAGTGGCAGGCCCTCCCGGGACTGCTTGTGTCTGCTCCCCTCCCACAGCCAGCATCAGGAACAGGCTGTGGAAACGTGTTGCCTATATGTGGGGCTGGGCTGTCCTGTGCCAGACGATTCCAGGCCCTGAACCGAGGGTCGGAAGTACTAACCTGTCCATTCCCAGGTTAAAATGCTGGTCCTCTGGACAGGGTCCCTAGACCCTTGGCATCCATGAAAGGACCTCGGGCTCTGGTCAGTTTTCTCCCATCCTTGGCAAGGATACAGGCCTGGGGGTGTGACCAGAATCCTGCACCCTGCCCTGGGACTCAGTGATGCACCTTCCTCTTCCACTAATGAATGTATGTGAGAATACAAATGATACTATGGACGCTAAGGCTTTTTCTCACTTACACAAATGGAGGTCATTTTCACGTTCCAGTGCTTTCCTAACTTAGTGACCAGTTACTTGGGAACTAGCTTCACCACTCAGCCCACCAAGGTAGTGACCACATGACAGAGGCCTGGGTACCGGCATGCCAATCTCCTGCCCTGCCCTGCCCACTGTCTCCAGCATTTTCCAGACCATGGCCATGGCCACTGCTCCAAGCCACAGTGATGGCTGCATGCTGCCGCCCTGGACACAGCACGTGAGGGACATGCTTTGTTAATACTGGGAATCTGGAGGCACACAGGTGTCCACGTGAACCAGCAAGGGGAGAGGTGCACAGAATAAGAGGACGGCCACCGAGCATGATGAGAGGAGGGAGGAGGAGGCAGGGGACGGGGTAGCTTGTGGCAAAAGGCTGAAGCTCTGTTCTGGAAGGTTCTGCTCTTATTGAATCTTACTTTCAGGCACTCAATGGACAAAGTGAGGCTGAGAGCTTTGGGACAGGCCTGTCCCCTTAATCCTCCTTTTTTGGCTTTATGCTACCACCCCTTACCCCAACCAATAACATGTCCCAGAACATCACCAAGGCCTATAGTCCCACTCCTCCCTCCCCCAGACCTTGGTCCATTTCAGAACAACTTCCTTCAGAAAGAGGACCCCTGCCACTCTCTGCACAAGGAGGCCCATTATTTAGGTCTATGCCAGGCTCTCAGGCCAGGTATAGAATCTGAAAGGAAGGTCTGTCTTCGACCCCACAGAGCCCGTGCTGCAAGATGGGTTTTTAGTGTTGTGTGAATCCTAATGTGATTTATAGGCACTGTGCCAGGTGCATGGTGTCACTGTTGAGCCCCAAGGGGCCAATAGGTACCCTCTGGGTGTCTCATGTGCCAGATGAATCCATCAAAGGAACCTACGGGGACTTTGGTACCTGTCACAGCACAAACCTATTGCATGGTTCTGTTCTCTCACGGCAGAGCAAACATGGCCCAGCACCCATGAGACCCTCCTGACCACATGGAAGATCGTGGCATTCACGGCAACCAGTGTGCTGCTGGTGCTGCTGCTTGTCATCTTGGCCAGGATGTTCCAGACCAAGTTCAAGGCCCACTTCCCCCCCAGGTCAGTGCAGCAGAGAGAGCATGTGACAAGTGTGAAGCCAAGGTCCTTGGGTGGAACAGGGAAGAAACACCTTCCTGGAATGTTTTGGGGTATCTGGGGGCCAGAGCACCATGGGCCTCATTTGTCCTTCCCCCAGGAGAACATTCTGGGGCGAGCATTGTGAGGGTGAGAGAAGGGAAACACATGAGGGCTGCCTGGTGCTCACTGCCCCACAGGGCGCCACTCCCACCTTCATGTGGCCCTGGAGGATGAGACATGGACAGAGGACAGAGGTCCTAGGTGTGTGTCCAGCAGAGGTCAGTTGTGTGTATAATGGGCAGTCACAGGAGGGAGAACAGACATGATGGGCAATCAGGAAGGGGCCAGTGAGCCTCTGCCTGGAGTCTAATCTGAGCCTGCTGAATGGGATATTTGGAGGGTGTATCTCTATACCCCGACCCCGTGCCCCACCCACTGCCCCTGTTGGCTACACAAATAAGCTCAGTCTGGTGTCTTCACCCCCTGTAATTACCATAACAATTTAGGACCTAATGCCTCAGAACAGGGCACTTTCCAACTAAGAACAATCTAGCTCCCAGGATCATGCAAAGCACCCCTGAAAGGGAAGGAGAAGGCTCCTGGAACCAGCCACCTCCTTCTCTCCCCTCCAGGAAAACCCAGTGTCTCTCTCACAACTCCCTATGAGCAAAGGGGCAGCTTATTGGGGACAACATTCACTCCCTTTTCCTTAGTCCCACCCCTCCAGGGCAGGACACCTCACTTCCCTTAGCAATGCTAAGTCAGGATGTGTTAGTCAGCTTTGTGGTCACCATGATGAAATGCCTGAGATAAACAACTTCGAAGGAGAAAAGATTTAATTTGGACACAGGGTTCCAGAGATTTTATTTCATGGTCGGCTGGTCCTATCACTGTGTGCCCGAGGCAAGGCAGAACATCACGTCAGGGAGCACACAGTGGAGCAAGGCTGCGGAAGTCACATTAGCCAGAAAGCAGAGAGAAGGGCATGGGAGAGAGGCTCAAGTCCCAAGATCCCTTTCAAGGGCCCCTGTGCAATATCTGATTCCTACCACTAGGTCCCACTTCTTAAAGTCTCCACAACCTCGCAGTAGCACTATCAGCTGGTCCTCAACACAAGACCTTTTGGGGTGGATCCAAGTCATAACAGTGAGTTAGCAGCAGGAGCCCCACAGGGTCACGTCTTATAGGCATGCCACTTTTCCTAGCCATGAAAGTGTGCTAGGTCTAGGGTCACCTGCACCCCTCTTCATACCAAAAGATGTGTCTGTGCCACCCTGGTGCCATCACCAAGCCCATCCTGAAGTGCCAGAAACTTCCTTCCTCTCAAACCTGCCATCCCTTCTGAGTCTGCATCATTATTATTTATTAATCCAGGAACCATGTTCTATCACTGAGCAATTATGGTATCTCAGAAAGGCCGAAGGATCACAAAGAGGAGGCTAAATACACAGCTGTGATTTATAGTACATTAGAGTACTTTAAAATGGCCCGCAGAAGCTATTTTTCTACTTCTGCTTGGAAGAAGTTTCTAGGATATCGACTAAATATTAAGATGTTTCAAAAATGTTCTCAAAACTCTTTCACTTGATGTTCTAAATCCCTTGAGTATTTCCGTCTTGTATTATTCTCTTGTTTTGGAAAATTCGATTCCATCTGTCCAAATGGATGGTAAGATTCTCAAGGGCAAGTCAAGAATGAAGATTGTTCCCCCTGTCCCAGGAATACAGACACTATGGAGATGTTTGATGACAGGGCATATGGCAGCTGAGCAGCCTGGTTGGGGCTTAGCAGGTCATGGGGGACGCTGCCTGAGCACAGGCCATTAGGGCGGTAAATGGAGAATACAGAGAGGCCTGTCCTGGACAGGATGACCTGGAGGTGAAAGGGACAGTGAGGAGACCTAAGTGAGAAGAAGAGGTCCTTTGTCCAGGATGCACTAACTAGTGGCTCTAACAGAGGCAATATCAGATTCCAAATATCCTTCTCTCCTGCCTGCCACCCTCCAGGGAGCATGGGCTTTGATAATCTTCCACCCTCTCCGGGTAGCCTTGAAGAACTATAGAGTAAGGAGCTTACCACCATGAGCCGTAGGCCTTTGCAAGATGTTTCTCATAGTGGACTCCAGACCATCCTTCAATCATTAGAGAAAAGTGCAGTCAGATACTGTCCTCTACCTCAGGTGCCATGTCCAGACCTTTCATATCTTTGGGATTTGGAGCCATTAGCACTTGGGGATTCAGGCTCCTCCTGCCCAAATGGGTCACCTTTCCTTTCTGACATGTCACTATCTGACCTCAAGGCAGCTCAGAGCTCTAGCTTTCAGCAGAATCAGTAAGCTCTGTCCACCACTTACCACTCTGGGTTCCTTCTGGAGCCAGGAACAGAGTGCAGTGGTCCGATGGAGCCCGGGGTTGGTGTCAGACACCACCTGGGCGTGAGCCCAGCTGTGCTGACCATGCAGAGTGATGAGATACACAGGGGCCAGGCCCGGCCCCTACATGCAAGTGCCCCTACATGAGCATGCCTGTGAGGTGACAAATTGGCTTCCCAGCCACCACCGGAGCCCTCATGCCAGCAGCACAGGCTGTGCATAAGCTACCATGCTGGAGGAGTCAGGAGGTGGCCTATGAACCCACACAACTTGAATGAGGAAGTCAGGTCAGAGCGTGCTCCTAGTCAGACTTTTTCATTTTGTTGTTATTCTGTCTTGTCTAAAATGAGTGGTTTTTATACTATACCAGAAAACAAAACAAAACATATCAGGCACAGACTAGTCATCTTCCACGGGGCACTTAGGGTCCACCATTCCCTGGAGATTTCACGGTGCCACTCTGCTTTCAACAACCATCCCGGGAGACATAGCAGAGGCACCTTGGATATTCTGCTAGATTGGGTCACGTGGTTCCTTCCCTTCCACACACAAGTTCATAGCCCAAACCCAGAGGCCAAATTAGGGAGGAAAGAAGTACAGGAGGTAGTAGATCTCAGAGGCAACAGGAGCACTGAGGCAGAAGGACACAAGAGTGACAAGAGCAAAACCTCTTCCCTCTCAAGCATGGCCATTGTGGGCTTCACTGTCTGCCAGAGCAGACCCAGAAACTAGGCTGGTTCTTCTGCACCACCATCCATGCAGGTCTCTAGCACCCACTGGGAGCCCCAGCATCCCAGCTCTGGTGGGGAGCACTGGAGTAGCCTTCTGACTTATTGACACCATTTCCTCCACACAGGGGGCCTCCCAGGAGTTCCAGCAGTGACCCTGACTTCGTGGTAGTGGATGGTGTGCCCGTCATGCTCCCGTCCTATGATGAGGCTGTGAGTGGTGGCTTGAGTGCCTTAGGCCCCGGGTATCTGGCCTCAGTGGGCCAGGGATGCCCTATACCTGTGGACGACCAGAGCCCCCCAGCATATCCTGGCTCTGGGGACACGGATACAGGACCAGGAGAGTCAGAAACCTGTGACAGCACATCGGGCTCTTCCGAGCTGCTCCAGAGTCTATATTCACCTCCCGTGTGCCAAGGGGGCACCCGCCCCACCTCAGACAACCCTGACTCAATTACTAGCACGGCGGGGGAGGTGGCATCCACCAGCCCGGGCATCGACATTGCAGATGGTAAGTATTTGCCCCAAGGCCGAGCTGCACCTGTAAACACCTCACACCCAGCATCGTTAAGCCAGCCCCTTGCTGCGCACAGCCCGGCTCCTTAGCGCAGGGCTGAGTCATTTGCCTTCCACTCAGCTCCCATTGCTTTCTGCTTTCGGTAATAAGTAGAGGCTTTGGCCAAGGCCAGTCATTGTAAGGAATGATTATCATTTTGCAAATAATAGGTCCACTAATGGAAATTTTAGGAGACCCAAAGGGCACCACGCCATCCAGAGTTGAAAGGCTACAGTGGCCCTGCTTTAGTTTTGTAGCAGGTATGTGATACAGGATGTTTTCCTTCTTTATCCCTTAACTAGGCAAGGCTTCTAAAAGCAGAGCTTAGGAACAGGATAACACACCCAGGCAAAGAGAAAATGTCAGGGCCCTGACAGTGTCCCAGCCCCAGAGAAGTGCTGTGTATATAGAAGTTACTTTTACCCCATGTGAGATAAAAGGTGCTCATGCACCTGTCACGAGGAAGGGCCGAGTACAGCTCATGGAAAGGGAGGGAAAATGTATCAATTATTTAGGGACCTGTTTCCCAGGGGAGGAAAGCACCAGCCCAACTTTGCAACTATGAATTATATTTTATGGTATTAGCAACACAGAAACAGAGGCCTCTTGGGTCCCCACACAGTACCTTTCCTGAAAACCACACTGCCATTCTGAACTTGAGTCTGTCCCTAAAGTCTAACACGTTATTTTATTCTTTTAATGAACTGGGAATAGGATCACAATTGCTGTCCAGCAAATAGATGTTATACCAAAGAGTTGGCTTATGTGATCTTTCTTCTCCTCACTGATTTCTGGAATTGTCAAAATTCCAAATTGCTATGGTGTTTTTAGTTATACTAAGCTCATAAGCATGTCTTCTTTAACAGAGATTCCTCTAATGGAAGAAGATCCCTAACTGGGTGAACGCCTCAAAATTCCACTGCCCCTTGGGGAAAGGAATCTTCAGCCTTGAAGGAAAAGCCACAGACAGACAGAGCTTGAGGGCATGAGGGACATTTTCTAATCTATCTACATGGGGACAGTGATTCACATCATACATCTCGAACTCAACAGTGAGGCTAACAAACTGCAGGGGCAGTGCTTTTAAAAGACACTCGAGGATTTGATAAGACCAGTGGGGAACGGAGTGCAGAGGGCAGACCCCTGTGCTGTCCTGAAGGGAGGTGTTGAGTGTGCTCAGTCCTGCGGAACCTGGGGCAGTGCCATACGCACCCACTGCATCACTCATCCTGTTGGCCTCTGTTATGAGTGCTCCCTGCCCCCTCTGAAAGCATGTCACATTTTGTAAATTTGCTTCTCAAATCTGCTTCAAACTGTTGCTGGACTCCAAAGCTGGACGGGTCAGCCTCTGCAGAAAGTCCATGTTGAGCTACCAGAAGAGGAGCACACCTCCCCTGTGCCCTCAGTAAGGGACCAACTTCCAACAGAAAGGCTCTCGGATGACATTCAGACCATCTTCCTTCAGCCGGGAAAGCTCTACTCAGAGCAGGATGTGGCGGTCCCCATCAGAAAGGGAAGGAAAGACAAGCAGACTCTACTTTCTGGCAATTTCTTCAAGGAGGGGAGTTCTCGTACTCTGTGCCACGGAGCATCAAAGCCTCAGCGTTTGGTGATGGAGCATCAGTATTAGTGTTCGTGGTATGGCACATGGATCCCTGGTGTTGGCTAAGTCGCGTGACTTTACATATGATCAGAATGTGTTCAAATACATCTCATGGTGGAGAAAGTAACTAAGGTAATGTTTGGTTTGGGACTTTTAAAAAGACTCCATCCAACAGTTGACCTGAGTCATGAGTTTCTTTCTGGGTGACTGTTATGTTGTTGCCCTTACTCCAAAACTTAGACATATTTTTATTTTCCAAAACAGAAATTGTTTCTGTAAACATATTCTTCCTCCCAAAGAAAGTGAATTCTTTATTCCCCCTTTATTTTGTCCTGCAGAATCAGGAGGCGCCTCCCAGCCCCAAGACTGCCCTCCTCTCTTGCTTCTGGGGCCTCGAGCTGCCTCTCCTGCCTGCCATCCCTACAGTCCTGCTGCAGGGGTCTCAACAGTGCCCACTGGGTGTTGTTCCTATGAAACTGATGATTGATATATAGCAAACAAACAAACAAAAATGCCCTGACTCCGAAAGTGTCTCTTCAAATATATGTTGGTTTGTGGAGTTGATTCCTTTCCTCCTCTGGGTTTTAGACAAATATAAACAAAACTCTGATCCATAAAATTGCTGTGCCGACAGAGCAGTGAGGGCTGGAAGCTTGATCGGGTCCTGGTTTTTTCTTGACACAGACTGATTAAAAATTAAGAAGAAAATGTCAGTTTGAAGCGTGACTTTAATAGTGGAGTGGAGTTGGGCGGGCAGGAAGCCGGTGGCAGTGATCATGGGTGATGGGAAGAAAAGGTGGGCTTAAGAACTGGAGGCTGGTCTGGGGTTGTGGCTCAGGCATAAAGCGCTTACCTTGCACGTAAGGTAAGGGTTCAATCCTCAGCACCACATAAAAATAAATAAATAAAATAAAGGTATTGTGTCCAACTACCACTAAAAAATAAATTTTTAAAAAAAGAACTTGAGGCTGACCAAGAGGACACCTGGAAAGGGCTTGCCTAGCCATCACCTAATGCAGAGCCCACCCTTGGAGGAGGTGCCATCAGCAGTGACAATGGCGTTGAGCACGTGGTTACAGTGCTGGCAATTAGAGATGGGGTGACAGCCTCACCCTGCCCCGGCACAGTTTCATACCACTGGTCCCATTTATTTGAAGGAGCCGGTATTCACAAGGGCGGGTGGGTGTTAGACGTCACATGGCCTGATAGTGTGGGCCAGATGGGAACAAGGGAAATGAGCCCTGTGTGGGCAGCCTCCACCCAGGAGCCAGAGCTGGGCTCTTCTCCATTCTCACACCTGTCCTCCCTCCCATGCCTCCTACATGTAGCTGTGTTTCTGAGACCACTAGGTGAGTGTTCCATGTTCCATGGGACACACAGAAGGAGGCATGCAAGGCTATCTCTGTGGCCTCCCTTGCCTTCTTCCAGAAAACGTGGCAGCAGTGGACAGCCACCAAGCACAGGAATGCCTTGCCAGCCCTAGCCCTGGGGGAAAAAATGCCACAGTGCCAGAGACTTCAAGGTATTCGTGGCAACATAGTTCTAAGCACAGAGGCTGGTGGGAAGGCAGAGCATCTTAATTGCAACATCAGACAATGCCCAACCAAATCTCCAGGATACTCCTTGCCATCCCCGTACTCTGTAGACACACCAGCGATTCCGCTACAAATATTTACAGTGCTGTGGTTCTCACTACTGTGAGCATATGTGGCAAGAAAGAATCCACATGGTATTCCAAGCATGTCATGATCCTGGCTTTCATTTCTATTAAAAGTCCCGGAGGCCCTGGGCATAATGGAACAGAATCACCTTTCTCCTGCCACCTTCTGAGTGCAGACAGATCTGGCTGTATGGTGACTTGGTGCCCTAGTCGTGCACTGTGTGAGAGAACCATGCCAAACACAAATGCCCTCTGCCTCAGGGGAGGGCTGCCTGGGACACACAGCTGAGAAGCCCAGGGTGCTGTGACATGCCAGCCCAAGGTGTCCGCCCGAGTGTTCATTCCAAGGAAGAGCAGAACAGGTGTTTTCTGGCTGAATCGCTCCTTCTCATGTGCACATCAGAAGTCACGGGTATCTTCACACTTCATTTCCATGTAGCTTTTTTTTAATTGCAAGGTTGTGATTTGCTGGTGTGGAATCTTTAGGTCCTTTCCCACCTAATTTCACCTGGCCCAGCAGCTGGCATGTAGACAGGGCTGCTGTCTGTTCTTGCAGAGATCCTGGTACAGAGCCGCCCTGCAGGTGCAGGTGGGTCAAATGCAGAGGAGGCTCCTGGACCTCAGCCTACTCCCACTCCTTCCTCCCAAGTCCAGGCCCAGCAGCATGCAGTTCCCCTTCCTCTAGCTGTTCCTCACAGAGGCTGCACAGCATCATGTGAGAGAGTGGGCTTTGGAAGGAAGGAGACAGACATCACCTGACTTCAAAACCTGCCTCCTTCCCTACCTGGCTGTGTACTTGGTCAAGGCATTGACCTCCCTGGACCTTAAATCCTAAATGTAGCATTTGGAGATGGTTTGCCTTTGTCTTCCTCGATGGACTGTGGGGAGGATGATGGCTAATGTTAAGTCAAGTACCCAGTACACAGTGGATATCTGATGCATGGAAATTATTGTCCCCTTTTTGAGTGGGAAGAAAGTGTCAAGTGAGTGATTAATGGCCACATGCAAACCCAGATGCTTCTGACCTGCCTTGAACCCTTCAGGATCCAAGGTGTTTGCAAGTAAAACTTGCTTGGGGTTTGCTGAAGCAGACTGGAATGAACTATACCTGTTCCCCTGGGAGCCCCTGCTTAAGTGCCCATCCCTGGCTTGCTGTATGCTAAGATTTTGAGCAAATGGAAATTTTCAATCTTTACCCATTAGGCATGTGCCCGCCTTCCCAGCACATCCCATCTCTGAACGCTACACAAAGTTCTGCTCAGGGAGGCGGGACAGCCTTGGAAATTCCCTCAAGGACCCTGAAGGACTCATCTCCACAGGCAACCCTGTAGATTATCACTAACCTGCTTCCCTAATTTTATTGTCTATTTTGGATTTAAAGCATAAAAGTTAATGCCTGTACATTTTCAAGGTGATAACTGGGAAAGTCTGCGGTCAAGATGCCTATTCTAGCAGGTAAAATAGGGCCCTGGAGAGTGACAGTCACTTATCAGGGAGGGTGAGTACCAAGCACGGTGGTATTGAAATCATAAAACTTAATGCAGAGTGTGCGCATCAACAAGGGGTTTAACTGCCATAGCAGGACGTAAAGCAGCCCACGCTGGGCTGGAAACCAGTCCCCGGGTACCTGCAATACATTATTTTAAGTGGCCAAAGGAGTAGCCCAGCTAACTAAATGGGAGCCACAAACCCACCTCACTGTGGTGTTGATACCTCGTCCATGAGCTTCAAGCCACTTGGTAGCTCACAGAACACTGAGCTGCTGGTCACCCAAGGCCACTAGAAAAAGAAACCTAAGCACTAGCAGATGCATCGAGTTTGGGCAAGGGAGATGGGATGGAGCCTGCGGGAATCGAGACTAATATTTTCTGCTTGGAGCTGATAAGTATTTATAGACCCTGTTTTCATCAATAAATATTTCATAAGTACATATTCCATGCCAGGCTGTCTGTGCTCTTCAGTCTAGGAGGCAATAAGGACTGGGAAACGTGCAGCTATGACCTGGGAGCTGCAGGAGGCCTCACTGTAGGCGGGTGCTGGATGAGTTCGGGGGGTGCACATTGCATGCCCTGTCCCAGGGGTGAAGAGAGGAGACTGGGTTTGGGAGATGAACACTGATTCTGCACTTTCAGAGCCTAGGATTGGGGTTAGGGGTGGAGAAAAGGAAAAGGGGGGAGGTGGTTGGGCAGAGGGGCAGAGAGATGGAACTGCAGAGGTCAGTGAGGGCCAGTTCATAAAGGGCCAGGAGTTCAAGCTAGGGAGGTAAATGGTTTCCCTTAGGGAAAAGGAGAAACCTCTGAAAGTGGGAAGAAGAAAAGTTGCTAGGGTGAGATGGGGAGGAGTGAGCAGGTTTGAGAACTATTTTGCAAGTCAATTCAGTTTTACTGAGTGTGACCCTAGGACTTAGGGTCTCAGGGTGTTAATGAATTATTTGGGTCTGGAATGTCCCCTAAAAGCTCATGTAGAAAACATAGTCCCCAATGCAGCAAGATTGGGCTGGGGGTCTAGTTGAGTGGCAGAGCACTTGCCTAACAGGCCCTGGGTTCAATCCCTAGTGGTGCCAATCCCCCACCCCCCTTCCAAAAAAAAAAAAAAAAGCCAAGAAACCCAGTGTACCAATGCAGCAAGGGGATTTGGGGCAATGATTGTATCGTGAGGACTCTAACTTCATCAGTGGATTAATCAATTGATAGATGAAGACATTCCTTGTGGGGAGGGGGACAAGTTGGAAGAAGTAGATCACTGGCAGTGCCCTGGGAGGGTTTGTCTTCTCTCTGGCCCCCTCCTCTCTCTCTCTCCCTGCTTTCTAGCTGTTATGAGCTACCACACCCTTCTGCCACAATGTTTCTGCCTTAGAACTGGTTGACCATGGACTGAATCCTCTGAAACCATGAGCCAAAATAAACTTTTACTTCTCTAAGTTGTTTTTGACAGGTAGTTTTGTTATAGTGACAGAAAGCCGACTAATACACAGGGGTGGGAGGTGCTCCCAGGCGCTGTTTTCCTCAACTGTAAAGTGAGAGAAAGGAGCAAAAGATCTAAAAGGTCTCTTTCAACTCTTGACTGGGGAGAAATTCTCTTCAGTCCTTCCCTCAATCTCTCTCAGCAATTGACCTCTCCTGTTTGTCTTCTAACCCCCACCAACACCCATCTGATGCTCATCCTGATCCTTGTCCCGTGAGGTACCTGCTGCTTGGGACTGGCCCCTTAGGAAGGGGTCCACACTTCAGATATTCTGCAGGTGCCCTCAATTTGGATAGGAATGGGAGACAAGAGACACCAGACCATAAGCAATTCTGGTCTCCTGTGGCACTTCTGTGAACCCTGGTTCACTTGGCCGTGGCCAGGAGGAACAGGTGTTAATGGTAACCCTCCTGGAGTCCATTTTAGTGTAATGACTTAGAACAGCTAAAAGCCCAAAGAAATCTATTAGATCTATTTAGCCCGCAAATTCTTTATAATTGTGTTGCATTTCCCGTTTTAGGAAGCACGCTCACCTACTGAGTATTCGTGGGGAGAGGAAATGGAAAGGAAACAAGTTATAGGATGATAATATTGGCAGAGTCTGTTTTTATATTTATCCCAGGGGGTAAGGAGGTGGCTTCACTCATTCCTATTGGTGCATATGCAGCAACTTCATTTTTTAGAGCATTTTTAGATTTAGACAACTATTGCTCAGAAAATGGAGTTCCCATACCAACCCCTAGAGAGGGTATGGGGGAATATCCATTATTAATATTTTACATTAGTGTTGTATAATTGTTATAATTTATTAAACAACATTTGATACAATATTAGCTAAGCTCTAAAGTTCACATCAGGGTTGCCTCTTTGTGTTCATCCTGTAGATTCTTACAAGTATATAATAATATGTGTCTACCATTTATAGTATCACACAGAATAATTTCACTGCCCTAAAAATCCTCTGTGCTCAAACTATGCTTCTGTCTTCCCACACATCCCAATCCTAGAAACTACTGGCCTTTTTACTTTCTCTTTGGTCTTGCCTCTTCCAGAAAGTTACATAGCGGAAATCATATACCATAAAGCCTTTTAAGACTGACTGTGATCACTTACTAATCCACTATATTCAAGTTCACCCCGTGTCTTTTCATTCCTGTAATTTAAAAGGAAAAGGAAAGCTGTCCAGTTTTCAGATCTTGAAACTCTACCTTCATAGACTTCTTGGCTCCTGGGACTGGAGAAAAATGTGAGACAGGTGAGTCTCTGACCACAGTCCCCACCTCTCTAGATCACCCAGGATTCAGGGAAAGACTTTCCACAGGTTCCTCCGGTATCACATTCTTGGGTATGATAAGCCTCCTATGTCTTTCCTCCCTCGGGTTGCAATTTTGTCACGCAGGCCATGTACATCCTTGTTAACCCTCAGGCTCCACGGCTCCAAGGTGTTTTCATACTTTACAACTCCTTAAATCCTTTCCAATTCCCTCATAAACATATAAGGAAAGCCCATGGATGACCAACGGTGCTTGATGCTGAGGGGCTGCGGATGGATAAGATGAGCCTACAGTGGGTAGGCAGACACTCACAACAGGAAACCATCAACACGTGGAGATACAACACCTGTACTAGGAGCCTTGTGAGTCCCTGGGAGAGGCCAATGAGCCCACCTGGGAATCAGGTAAAGCCTCCCAGAGAAAGGGACTGCTGAGCCACTTAGCACACAGTGATCAACTTCTATTTGTATACATATTAGCCACTCTTTACCTACCTTCTGGTAGAATCTTAGAGCTAAATGGGACTCTGCTGCCAGCCACCTGCTTCAGTTTCCTCAACTGTGAAATATGGAAAATAATGAAATCAACCTTCATAATGTTGTCAGGAGGAACTCAAGGAGCTCATTCATGTCCAGGGAGTAGAACCATGCCTGACACAGGTTCATTTTTAGAGGCATTAGCTGTTGTCATTATTAAGTCCAGGCAATTCTGCAATACTGGTTCCCTTCCTCCATATACCAGACATAGCTAGAGTCCACTTGGTTGGTGGTTCTTTGCCCTCCTCCACAGGTATCTCATGGTGACATTTTCCACTCTGACCATTAAGTCATCTCCAGTTTGCCATCAAGACTCCCTCTAAGCCCATTTTAAGTCAACAGATCTTTTGGGGACAGGTCTTGACCCACCAGAAAGCAGCCTAACCTGCGGTCATCCAGCTCACATTTCTAAACCTGTCCTCACAAACGTTGTGATAAATGTGGACAGATACCCTGTGGAGAGCCATCTGCAGAGTCCCCTGCAAGAGCACCCCTCACGCCATCAGAAGCACAGAACCATAAAGAATGAAGCTAGTCTGACATGACCCGTTCTTTGTTCACTTATGGTCTTAGAGTGATTTTTATCAACCACCCTTTCAGCATCTAAAGGCTGACAGCCATATGTTTAATAATTGATCCAGATGCTTATCTAACATCCACACTGAATTCACAAGTCCACAGGTCACAGAGTCCACCGTCTACTTCATTTTTGTCAAACATTGTCTCAGGCAAGCACTCTGGTTTCTCTGGAGTGTTCTGGCCTCCATGGTTCCTCATGTTGCTCCATAGTTACTAATGTTGATATAGCAAGATCAGCTTTGAGTTTTCTGGGCACCCGGGCAATGCTGCCTCCTGGTTAAATCCTTGGGTACTGAAATCAGACCTAGATTTAAACTTCATCTCTGTTACTTACAGAAGCAAAGTCAGGCAAGATCATTGACTTTTAAGACTCACATCTTTCTTTCTTTTTTATTTCACTTATTTATTTATTATTATTATTTTTAAAATGCACAACAGTGGAATGCATTACAATTCTTATTACACATATAGAGCACAATTTTTCATATCTCTGTATATAAAGTATGTTCATGCCAATTTATGCCATTATACATGTACTTTTTTTGCTTTATAATTTTTGATACACATATATACCACAATTTTTCATATCTCTGTTTGTATATAAGGTATGTGATGGTCATCATTATACAAAGTACATGTATGAAGACTTGAGTTGGGTGTCAAGACTCACATCTTTCTGACTTCATTGTTTGTTATAAGGATTTATGATGACAGATGGTCATCTATGATGACACAATGATGTCACAGGCCACTCAGAAGGGGGTGTGGTGCAGAGGAAATACTCAAACCAGAAGCTGCTCTCAATATTCTGTCACAGACATGCATTGCTTAGAGATGACAATAAATTCTAAGAAATGCACTGGTAGGTGATTGAGTCACTGTGCCAACACCACAGGGTGCACTCACACAGACCTCGATGGCACAGGGCAACCATTGATGCCATTGAGAGACACAGTAACATGAGATGTGTGAGGCAGCTGCCGATACAACAAGGTATATAATTTTATAGTAAACCCTTTTTTCTAAGTAGGAGTCCACTCCAAAATAAGAAGAAAAAATATAGTAAATACATAAACCAATACCATAGTCATGTATTGTCATTATCAAGTACTATGTACTACACATAATTATGTGTTATGCTTTTATGCAACTGGCAGTTCATAGTTTACACCAGCATCATCACAAATTTGTGATTTTCACTATGACATTACAAAAGCAATGACAGCACTTGGCAATAGGAATTCTTCAGCTCCATTATATCTTCTGGGACCACCGTGGTATAGCTGATCCTTCCTTGACCAAAATGTCATGACGTGATGCATAATGGTATTTTCCCTTCTATCCTCCAAAGAAATCAAGAAGGGCCCCAGCGCAGTGACGCACACCTGTAATCCCAGCAGCTCAGGAGGCTGAGGCAGGAGGATCGCGAGTTCAAAGCCAGCCTCAGCAACGGTGAGTTGTTAAGCAACTCAGTGAGACCCTGTCTCTAAATAAAATACAAAAATAGGGATTGGGGTGTGGCTCAGTGGTCAAGTGCCCCTGAGTTCAATCCCTGGTACCTCCAGCAACTCCCCCCCCCAAAAGAATCAAGAAAGGGCCCCTTAAATGGGAGTTCATAACCCACTTGAATCAAATGTATGAAATATGATATGTCAAGAGCTATGTAATGTTTTGAACAACCAACAATAAAAATTTTAAAAAAAGAAAGGGCCCCTTCCATGTATGTATGATATGTCAGAATACATTCTACTGTCATGTGTAACTAAGAAGAACAAATGAAATTTAAAAAGAAAGGCCCCTTTCTTTTAGGAGCTGCAGCAGTGCTGTGTTGTACATCAGGGCATCAGGATGTCCAGCCGACCTTGTTCTTCTGGACTTTAAAGGAAGTGAGAATTCTCTGAGCCTAGATTAGGCATTTCCATAGCTCCTGCCCATTTGGACCCCAGACCCATTTTTCAGGTCAGACAGCACCCTCAGGCATCCATGGGACCCCTCTTTTCCCATCCCAGTATGAGTTCTCCGAGGCTGGGCACCGGCAGACACCCTATCGGAATCACCACTATGAGGGCTAACACCCTGGAGGGAAGTTTCTTGTGGCATCTCAAGCTGTAAGGCCAGCCCCTCTTGACACTGAATTTACTAAAATATGGTGCCCTAACAAACAGGATAGAGGCCTCCTTGATTGACTGATCAGGTATTGAGGCATTATCACAGTTAATGCCAAAAGAATCTTCTAAAGTCACACTGTGCATTTAGCACAGCAGTTCTCTACTATCTTGCCCCCCACTTTGGGGACATGTGACAACATGTTTTGGGACGTCACAACTGGGGGTTGGTTCTATCCAGCAAGTAGAAGTCAAGGATACTGCTAACATCCACCAGGACAGGGCCCACCCACATTCTGACATCCCAACAAAGAATTAAGCAGCCCATGTGTCAACAGTGGGCCACTGTTAAGAAACCCTGATTTAAGAGAGGCATTTCATGTGCCTATGGGACTTACCTCATGTCCTGCATCTAGTACAAGATACTAGTTGGATTGGGCTTTTGTTCATGCTTTGTCGGGCCATCTAGACCCTTTTTCAGACTGGACCTCCACAGCCAAGTAGTGCTACAGCAGTGGGAGAAGTCATGTGAGATAGAGGGAATCTTTCTCAGAAGAATATTTTTAAATGCATAAAATAAAATCAAGCCAATGAATTATACTGAAGGCCAGTTATCACAACACTTTTAAAAACTAATACATAATGTAATGGTGCTATTTTTTTAAAGAGCAACATTAAATAACAAGGTCTGCTGTAGGTCTAACAACTACCATAAATGCAAGGTGGTGATTAGTTGCAGAAATAATGTTGGGGATGTCTGTAAACCCTGTCACATGAAATTAAAAAATATTGGTAGTTTCTTGGATGACCGAGTCAGTCATAGGGACAGCTATATTGTGGTTTATTGTCTACATGGTCAGCAAGAGAGATGCTACATGCCATTAGAAGTTAGTGAAAATGAGATGCAAATGTTTCTTATCCAAATCCAAGGACCCATGAGTTCTGTCCTCTATATTTAAAACTTTAGCTCTAAATCCTGAATTCCTAAGGAGTGAGCTGCATCCCAATGGGCTCATTTTTTTTCCTCAATGGGTGTAAGTTCTGGATTCAGAGTGGATACTATACAGTCGTATGCTATAGAGTCACCCCTAGAGTAGCCTTTGTCATTTAGTTTGCAGTGAAATGAAGAAAACACAGGCTTTGGAATGAGAAAACCTGAATTCGCATCCCAGCTCCACCTTCCTCTAGCTGTCTGAGTTTGTATTCGTGACTTAACCTCTCTGAACTTCCGTTTCTTCATCCAGAAGATGGGGAGAATGCTACCTACTTTATAGGTTTGTTGTGAAGATTAAATCAAGTGCCTAATGCAAATGTTGATCACAGAAGCAAGTGTTTGAAAGGGGTACTTGTCGTTATTCTTAAGGGAAGTCAAGAGTTGAATAATATTTTCAGCAAGATTCTGAGGAGTTGACATCATAACAACATACAGTGTCTGATCGGTGTCTGTCACATCATCTATGTCTCCCATCTGCATAAGTGGCTTTCCACAGATTCTACACCAATCCTACCCTGCCCCTCTCCAGTTAGCCACATGTAAATACTTCTGCGGTCATTTTTGCCTCTAAAGCCACAAGTTGACATGTAACGGTTTATCTTCCATACCTGGGCACTTGCCCTGTGGACAAATCCAACTCAAATCTGAGTTGTGGACAAATCTGTGGTTGTAATATCCACAGCCCAGTTGTACTAGGGCAGTGGGAGAAGATTACCAAGAAACTAAGAAGATACCCAAGGATGGAAGGTGAGTCATAAGGTTTATTGGAGAATGCTACAGGGCAGGTCCAGCAGAGAGGGGCTGAACAGGTGCTTTGCAGGAGAGTCCGATGACAACCGCTGGACAGGTACACCTCTGTTGCTCATGGTGCCGACAGTGCTTCACCAGAAGATAGAGCTTCCTCCTCTCCCTTGCAATGTTTTGTCCACTTTGTGCAGGGGCGGCCACCTGAAGGAGCACTTCTCTTTCCACGTGCTCCTGTCTGCGCCAGCTACGGCAGAAAGAGGGGTTTTGTAGGTTAGCCTACAAAACATCATTAATTTGCTTAGTCTGCTTCATTTCTTGTATGACCGGCATCCTGAGGAGCAGCTGTCCTGGCATGCGTGCAAGAAAGCAGCTTTCCACACACAGCATTAGCTTGCCCTAGTTCCCGGAACACAAGAGAAAGTCAGCTTCCTTCTCCATAATGCTTATCTAGGCATTCTGGCCCGGGCTGGCTCTCACAGTTTGGGCTTGGCTTGACCTTGTGAACTGAAAGGGACATATCAGGGACATGGTGTTACTGTCTTCCTTTCCTTTAAGTGATGGTTCATCCACAATCTCAGGAGTAAACCTGAAGCTGTATTTATTACCCTGTGTTTGGAGCAGTTTGGTTTTTATTAGTGATTTCGAAGATTATCTTCAATTTTATAAACTCGGAAAAGTGCTCCTAACCTCAACAATTGGTTCTCTCAACCAAATTTACCCAAGCATCTCGTGTGGACCAGCTAGGTTGTCTTAAACCAAGTTGAAAAAGTTACCTGGAATTAAGTGCCACCTAAACCCATGTCAAGTGTGTATACAGCTCATCCTAACCCCTTACTACACGTCCTCATCTGGATCTATTTCCTGTTGAGGGAACCAAATCATGAGGTCTCCTGGGGGATTCTTTCTGAGGGTCTTGGACAATCATCACCCTCACTTTTATCTGAGAAAATGTCTGCATGGCAGTGGTTCCCTAAATGCAGATTGGTAATAGATGTTAGGCGAAATAAGGGTGCTAAGTTAAACTTGGGGAAAGTTCTAGGATGCCAAGAGTTGATTTCCATACTGAGGGATTTCTCAGAGGTAGGTTTGTTTGTTTGTTTGTTTGTTTGTTTTTGGTACCAGGATTGAACTCAGGGGTACTTGATCACTGAGCCACACCCCCAGCCCTATTTTGTATTTTATTTAGAGACAGGGTTTCACTGAGTTGCTTAGTGCTTTGCTTTTGCTGAGGCTGACTTTGAACTCGCTGTCTGCCTGCCTCGGTCTCCCAAGCCACTGGGACTTCAGGAGTGCACCACAGCACCGAGCTCAGAGTTTTTAGTGGTAGTGGTAATATAGTTTCCCACATGCCATGGACTGAATGCTGTGTCCACCCCAAAATTCACATGTTGACATTTAATCCTCAATATGATGTGCTAAGAGGTGGGCCTTTGGATTAGATCATGAGGGTGGGGCCCTCGTGAATGGGATTGATGCACTTGTAGGAAGAGACCAGAGAGCTCTCTCACCCTCTTTCCACCATGTGGGGACACCGGAAGTCAGCTATCTGCATTGTGGAAGAGCACCCTCACCAGAACCCCACCACACTGGCATCCTGATCTGAGACTCTCAGAGTGAGAAATAAATATTGGTTGTTTATAACCCAGTCTATGATATTTTATTATAATAACCAAAACAAACTAGGACACTATAGGATCCTCCTATTACAGAGCATCCCAGGATCCCTCTGGGGAATGCTTGCTGGGGATCAGAGTGAGGGTGACTATGAGAACACAGCACCCACATATCATGGCCCCACACCCATGTGTTCTCTTCAGGGTGTGGCTAGGAGACCTCGGTAACCATTAATAGGGTGCTCTGTCCCAGCTGGGGTCACACACCATTCCCCATCAGGGTCCTAGGACTGTGGTCATGGTCCACCTCCAATGGATGGGCACTCATAGGCTTCTGGAGGACCTCACTCACCAGGGCTGCACACACTTCACTCCCAAAGGAAGGATCAGATCAGGACCTGTCTTAGCCTCCCACTCAGAGCCACAATGACCAGGCCTCATGGTTACCCTGACTTCACCCCAGGACTGGACTAGCAGAGGTGGGCAATGGCAGGGACCCAGGTGGGCCAGGATGTGGTCAAGCTGAAGCAGCCACTGAGGGCCAGCTGATGAGCCACAGTGCTGCAACCCGCATGGCATCAACAAAGGATCTCCAGTAGGGGTGATAGGAGATGGAGAAAAACACAGATTTTTTTTCAAGTAAATTGGGGCCAGGTGGGACACTGCATTCTGATGGAGGAACAGTGACCCAGAACTAGCTCCACAAGTTTATTATATAGGGCATCATAATCAGGAAGTTAAACAATAGGGGCATTATAAATTGTTCAAGGCCTGTGAGTTATTAAGAGGCTTCTTTGTGCACTAAAAAGTTACAGAACTAGAAACATTTTTGCAGCTATCCTATGGTTGCAGTGCTAGGAACATCCTGCTATTATCCTGCTTGTACCCAGGAAGCCCATTGTCTTTGAATGTCTGGTAACTGTTAGCATCAGAGCCAAGTATCAAGGCTGTTAACATCCTTGACTTTTGGCAAGAGATGTTTCCTAGGCTTGGATTTTGCTGACATTGTAGGATCCGTTGATGACTGGGGGATTCCTCTGCTCTCCATACCATGGGAGGGAGGGAAGGCCCCAACCAGGAGCTTGACCACTGAACAGAGGACAGCTCAGACATGGTACCATCAGCACTAAAGAAGCTGAAAGAAATGATTTCAAACTACCAACGATAAAAAAATAAATAATTAAATAAATTAAGGTCCCCATGCTTACAGGAAAGACAGACTTATCTTTTTATTCTCTCTATAGTAAATGATAATACAAAATTATCATCCTATGAAGAGATCAAAGAATATACAACCCAAACATGTGTAGGATTAAAGTACTACAGATGAGTGGCAGAAGACGATCCATATTCATTTAAAAAATATGTTGTTAGTTTACTGGGATTTTTTGTGTGTGTGATGTCTATGTTGTCAGATTTTTTAAAAATGTGTTATTTTGTTGTGATTTCTCATTTATATAAATATTTGTATTTGTAGTTTTGCATTTTTTTTTCTTAAAAAGGACACACCAAGAGTTGAGGCAGGAGACTGACTGAGAGGCAGTGGGTGGTCTCTGTGGATCCCTTCCAGCTCTGTCATCTTATCAGTAAAGCCAAGGTGTTAGAAACACAGGCCTCTGCTAATAAGGACTAACATTTGCAGAGCCTATCAAGCTTCCATGTCGGTTATCTCTTTCAACTCATTCAACCACCCAAGGGTACATAAGGTTAATATTTCATGGGCCTAAAAAATAAATACTAAAATAATAACATCATAAAATCAATGTTCCTTTAGACTATGCATCTGCTCCATGGCCTGAACTGTCCCTTGGCCTTTGCCAGTGCTGCCCCCACCTTCCACCTTCAGCCTGGAGTCTTTCTGTACCTCTTCAATGGCCCCCAAGGCACTGATGTCTCCGCCATTTCTCCAATTTCTTTATTTACCAGACAAAGGGCATCATTCAGGAAAACCAGGAGACCTATTTCTAGGCTTGAGTTTCTCACAAAATGTGTAACGCTAAGCCGGTCTCTCCCTCCCGGGGTTGCCGTCCCCCTTCCCCTGCCCTTGTCCAATAAGCAAGTTGGGTGAGGCTGGATATCTTTAGCTGAATTCTGGATTTAGGATTCCTAACTTCTAACTTTGCTTGAGCAGTATTTCTGGCCTGAGCTCACTCCTCTGCCCTCAGAAGGCTGTGGGTACCAGCTCACGGGGAGCAGCACCCCTTCCTCCTGCCAGGCCTGCCGTGTGCTCAGTGTTAGCAATACCCAGACAACTGCATCAAAGCCAGGCTGAACATTGCTGTTCCTGGGTCCTAAAGGGGCAGAAACTGGGCCCACCTAGCATAGAGTTTGTCATTGGAGGATTCCTGCTGCCTCTCAGCAGAGAAGGCAGGAGCCCCAAACTAACTCCAGGTAATATAGAGTTCCCATGGGCAGCAAAAACAGACTGGCCACATTCTCCCTCTCCTGGGCAGGGCAAAGAGCCATGGGGTGGTTTCAAAAACAGAGAGCCAGGGGGATCTGCAGTCATAGTATCAGTCCTGGGGAGTGCAGAGCTGGTAGGATTGGATTGAGCCCGGAGCCAGGAGCCTGGATTTCTGACTCCCAGTGGATTCTGACTTCTGTCAAGCTGTCACTCAAATGCACAGAGTACCCCCACCATTTTGGGAGCTGCACTACTAAGTGACTCCATTCTGTGTACATTCACCTTCTGGCCAGGGTCTGATCCAGCCCATCCTGACCCCTTCCCTCCCCCTTCCCTGACCCCTTCTGCTCCTCTCCTTCCATTAGCTTCACCTCCAGAAGGCTCCCCACTGCCCCTTTCTTCCCTAACCCTGCCTCAGCACAGGAATTCAGAGAAACCCCCATCTCCTTAGGAAAGTAGAGGGGCAGCCTACAGCACCCGAAGCTTTTTATACAGGCAAAGGAAGAAGCAGAAACTGTGTACTCCCCCCCCCAAAAGGAAGAAACCCATTCTGAAGACCAGAATCAGAAAAATCCACAAAGAACTTTGGCTCTGGAATCCCTATCCAATGTTACCTGGACAGTCCAGTTTGGGGAAGGGAGGGAGAATGGGGGATGGGAGGAGGGAGGAGAGCTGGAGAGGGGGACCCTGGAGGAGAAAAGGAGGGGAGGTGGTTATGTGGGGAAGAGGGTGAATCTGGCAGGAGAAGAGAGCCCTGACCCCCCCAGGCTGACTTAATCTAGCAGACAGAAGCACCCTGGGCTCGCACTGCTGCCCCTCTGCCGACACACCTGCTCAGCATTCCGGTCAGTACCCACTCCCATCTGATCTCTGAAGCAGCTCATTCTGCATGACTCATGCGCCAGCTGGGCAAGGAGGCTGGTTCTCTGCCAAGTCCCCTGCTCTCTCCTTGCCTCATCCACAAGTCAGGGCTGCCTCTGAATGCCGATGCGATGCTGGAGGGAGGGGCGCAGCCCCCTCCTGCCATGCTTCTCAGAGGTCAGATAGAGTCCAGCCTGTGTCTACTGATTTCCCTTCTCGCTGACCCTACGTATCAGGGCAGTTCAGGGCTTCTGAAAGGAGCTGGGGGTCAGCAAGAAAAATACAAAATGTGGGAGTTGGGAAGATGACCCCCACCCTGGCTCAGCTCCCTGGGCCTCAGTTTCCCTATCCACAGGTCAAGGGTGAGCAGATGGCTCATAACATCCCCTCTGGCTCTGATATTCTCTGCTTCTTCCTTCACTGTCTACAGAGGTCCCAGGAGCATAATGCAGCACATTATGGGGACAGAACATGATTTCTGAGCCTCTGGAAGACCTCTGGAACAGGGAGCAGGCTGTCATGTCTGGGGGATGAGGATGATGATGGAGAAATGAATGTAAAGTGTCACACATCTGCTGAGCAACACCTCTGCCCCATCCTGGCTTCACCTGGCAGCCAGGAGTAAGGTGAGGCCAGCCCCAGGGCTCACAGATTGTGTCCTTCTATGGTAGATCCCAGGGATGGGTAGAAGGGAGGGAATGCGTCCCACATGGATGCCAGTCTGCAAGAAGGCCTGGAGGTTGTATAAACCCGCTTTCTTGTTTTAAAGCAAGCATTTGCAGTATTTTAAAGGTCTGAGCAGAGTACCATATCTGCAATGGGCCAAGGAAGAGAAATTGAGAGGAAGAAGTTATATCCCAGGCTGACTCTCTGGGGCACTGCAGGCTCTTCAACAGTCCCACATGCAATGATCCACTGATGTCACTGAAGGTCCTGAGACTAGATCAGGGTTGTGCTGTTGTACTTGAATTCACATTTGCCTGACTTCAGACCCTTGTTTGTCAGTATTAAATGTCCTAATAGTGATTTTTTAGAATCCCTTATAAATTGGTAAGACTTGGGCTACGCTTCTTTCTTCAAAAGGCTGTGGCTCAAGCTGGGTCCCCAAGAATCCAAGAAAAAGGAACACAATACAGGCCTGGCTCAGAAGCATGGACAATGATGTCAAGGACTGAATTATCTCTGACCAGCCCTCCCAGGCCATCTGTCTACTTGACTGTATTTATAGAGTGCCCACCTTTGTGCCAGGCATTGGGCAAGACCTAGGGGATTCAGCTTGAACAAGAGTGACCCAGACAGGCCTCGGGACACTTAGGATGAGAAGGAAAAGACAAGCCTTGGGCAAATGCAGCTATACAACAGGTGCCAGGGGAGGGGAAGCACTTGTCTCAGACAGGGACTTCAAGCCTCCTGTGGACTGCAAAGACCTTGCCTCTTCAGGGCAGTAGAGAGCCCTAGAGGCTAATCCTTCTAGCTGCAGAAGGGGGGCTAAAGAAAAGGTGTGTTCAGAAGCATGTGGCCTGAAGCAGGTGGGTGAGGGAGGGGCTGGATAACCAGAGGCAGCACTGATGTACCTGGGGGAGCAAGAGGGAGGGATCAGGAGTTTTTTCCTAGTGCACAGCTTAAGCAGGTGGGTGATGGGCATCAGTCACCATACTTTGGAGAAATGGGTCTTGGGTGTCAGAGGAGGAGACAGTGCTTCACACTGAGTTTGAAGAACCTGCAGGACTTGGAAGTGAACACACAGATGAGGCGATGGGTGTGAAACACAGCAGCAAGGCTGGGTTGGATGTGAAGATTGGCCTCATCTCCATCTGCACGGTTTATTTGCTGCTCACAGAAGTGGAGCCACTTAGCCCTGAGAGCTTGTCATGAGCAGGCAAAGCTCAGCCAGGTGAAGACAAGATGACCCAGAGAGTGTGTGAGGAGCAGACAGCCTGGGCTGACCCCTGAGCATCGAACCAATGGGCTGGGAAAGTGGGGAGGGACAAGGAATGGGAATAGGTGGGGAGCAGCCCATAGCACAAATGGCCACAGGAGGAGGAATCGTGGATTGCCATTGTGTGTGGTGAGAATGAGGTGGGGTTTGTGTATTTTCTGACACTACAAGGTAAATTGTTCCTACAGGAACTGCCCTCTTCAGAGGTTCCTTGCCACTCTTCCTTCCCCATCTCTGCTACCATGACTGGGCTCTTATAACCCTGGAGCTTGGGTGGGAGCCAGAAAATCCAATTTAGTCTCTCCCCAGCCGATCACTGTGCAGGACCTGGGCCTATCCACTCCCCTCTTGCCCCTCATTCCAATCTGGAGCCTGGTGACTGCCTCCTCTGTTACCAATCTCTCCTCAAAATAATCCTTCCAAAAGCTGAACCCTTCTGAAACTTCTCATTCCCTGAGATAAAGGGAACACCCCAGGACACAGGTCTCCCACTCCCTTGTACCAGCCTCTCCAAATATCCTCTGGTCCCTTGCTAGCACTGGGGCCACCAGCCCCTGCCTCAGCTCCTGTATCACCTCCACTGTCCTGGGTATCCAAGAGGCCTCTCCTGAGCCGATGTTCTCACCAGCTGACCACTTCCTCTTTGGGGGGCCTCACCCTGCCCCACACCTGTGGACACCTGTATCTTCAGGTCAGTTGCATGATGGGAGCCTGGGATCCTTACCCCTGGCTGTGCCAGAGGCTTCACCCAAATGCTCTTGGATCCACACAAAACCCCAAATCTGGGTACATCTACCCTCTAGTGGAACGTGGGATGGTTTTATGTGGTATTCAAGCAACCTCATTTTAATAATTAGTCATTTATTTTTACCTTTCATTTATTGAAGGTGAAATTTTTTTCATTATAGAATAATAAAATGATTTCCTTTAAAATCAGTGTATTTCATTCTAAGTGAATAGATATAAAGAAAAATACCAGCAAGTAACAGCATGTTCCAGCATGTGAGCATGGTGACTGAGTGACATTTGAGAGTCATTGGAGTAGCGAGGTGAAGCCTGGGATCCCCCTGGCCCCAGCACTCTGCTCTTTATAGCCCTGACTGCCTGGCCCAGGAAAGGATCATTTGCTGCTCACAGAAGCAGAGCCACTTGCCCTCCAAGTGCTGGTGCCAAGCTCACCTTCTGGGATGAACAGGGCTGTGGGGAGGGCTAGGCAGTGGTCCTAGCAGAGTCAAGCTGAACTGGTATCCCCCTCAGTCCTCAGTCATAATCAAAAGTCTAAAGGAACATTATGTTCCAGGGAGGGAACACTGTGTCATGCTGGGTCACGGGGACACTGCCTCTGGCAAACCCCCTCAAAGTCATCAGATGTCAGTGAAGTCAGAATCTCTTGTTTCTGCATTGCAGGCTCTGAGGTCAGGTCTGGCTCTGGGCTCAGACGCCCCTGGATAAGGAAACAATTCAAACAGCTTCTGCCTCTCAGGCTGGCTCTCCAGGGGAGCAAGCCAGCACCGGGAGCCAGCCAGGCTGGACAGGTGCCTGCCAGGGCCCGCTGGGAGTCCAGGCTGCCAGGCCAGCTGAATGCCAGCCAGCTGTGGCTGTGTCCCCTCACTGAGTGGAACCTCCCAGTCAGTTACAGAAAAAGCCCTTCAGTTCCTGCCCCAGGACCTTCTGTCACCCTCAGAAGGAATATGACCGTCTCCTTCCTGTAGCAGGGCTCTCTCCAGATAGGACTGCCCTCATCTCCCTCCCTCCCACTCCACACTCTTCCCAAACCCCACTTCTCTTTGGTCTTCAAATGACCCCTGCCCTTGGAACTCCCTCTGACTGGGACTGTCTTGCTCCATTTTCTCCACTGTCTGGATAATTCTGTTCAGTCTTCAAGTTTCAATTTAGGCATCACTAAGCAAGCACCCTTCCTGGGTTCTGCTCCAGAAGCTGTACTCCCCTGTGAGTGACCAGGACACCACTCATGTCCTCTTCCTCTAGACTAGAAGTTGCTGGGTGGCAGGGCCAGGTCTGCTTCTATCACATCTGTACTCATGGTGCCCAGTTATGCTCTATGAGTGAATGAATGAATGAGTAACCGTGTGCTTCTAAGAATGCATTGCCAATATGAAGACATTTGTGTAAACTGTCAAGAGAGTGTTTGGGGATCAGCCCAGATTTCATATCATTGGCCCTCTGCAAAAGGGGTATCTTCCCACAATCTCCTTGAGTAAGGATCCCACACCCAGAAGTTCAAGGACTCCAGAATCTCTGTGACTTACACCCACATAGCTGAGCCTTTCTGTTCTTCCTCCGACAGACACATAAAGGATGGGCCATCAGGTGTGATATCCAGGAGCATAATGCAAAGGGTATAAGAATAAAAGAGGGACATGGAAACATGGCTAAATACCCTGCTAACCTACAAAGGCAGATGTAGGGTGAGGGAATACACATGAATGTCCAGGAAGATCCCCTTCTCATCTCTTTTCTCACCAACTAGAAAAGAAGGTTTGGGAAGACAAGAAGATCCCTTGCAGAGTCATCCAGATGTTCTCTCTTGTGTTAGTTTTTTTTTGTCACTGTTAGAAACTACTTTGGAAAAAGTGGCTTATCATGAAGAAAGGTTTATTTGGGCTCATGATTGCAGAGGTTTCAGTCTATGATTGCGTGGCCCTGTCACTCTGGGCCTGTGGCAGCACAGCATATCATGGCAGAGGAAGCTGCTTACCTCATGGTGACCAGGAAGCATTTAGGCAGATATGACTGGATTTGAATTTTGGTTCTGCCCTTCACTAACTATTTGACCTTCAACAAATCACTGGTTCTCCATGAGCCTGGCTTTCCTCATCAGTAAAATACAGAGGCAAACACATTATTAATCTTAATAGCCAAATGCTGGAAGAAACCCAAGAGCTTATCAAGGGAAGTGTAGTGTGTCCATACAAAGAGATATGGTTGGCCCTCCATCAATATGCAGTTTTTGCATTCAAGAATTCTGATTTTGATCCCGGATCAAAAATATTTAGAAAGAAATATTTGCATTGTATTGAACAAGTACAGTTTTCCTTGTCATTATTCCTGAAACTATACAATATAAAAACGATGTATATAGCATTTACATTGCATTAGTTATTAATAGTAATCTAGAGATGGTCTGAAGTACATAGGTTTCATGCAAATGCTGCAGGAATTTTTTATGAGGGTCTTGAGCATCGGCTGACTTTGGTATCTGTGGGGGTCCAGATACTAGTCCCCTTGGATCTGAGGGAGACTATACTATTCATTTAGGGTAGGATTAAGAAGGAACGAAGTCTAGATATGTGCAAAAGCATTCCTTCAACATATAAATCTTGCTGACAGTATGTTCAGTGAAAAAAAGTCTTAAATGCGTGTGTTCTGTATGATTCAATGATTCAATTTTTTATGAACTCCTGATACAGACAAAACTAACGTATGGTGGAAAAATAAGAACAGTGGTTGCCTCTGGGAAGTGGGAGCAGGAACTGACTGAGAAAGTGCAAGAGGGAACTTTCCAGGGGTTTGAATTACATAACTATTTGCATTCTTGAAACCTCAATAAATATGTACTTAAGGCAGACGCCACTGCCTGGCACAGAGGTCTTTTCTCTGGGGCGGCTGCCACAGGTCCTGCTTCCCCCATCCAGTTCCAACTGGTGCCACTGCCAAGGACCTGCTGCCTGCTGCTGCTGACCCGCCCCCACTACCACTGCTGCCACCGCCCAGAGGTCCACTGCCAGAGTGCCTGCAGGTTTGGTTGGGCACTGCCACTTCCATCTTGGGAGATGGACCAGCTGGTTTGCCTCCACTGCCATCTTGGGGTGCAGCCGCCTCTGTTTGGGAATACCAGCTGGGACCTGGAGGTCGAGTGTCAGTGTGCGTGTGGAGTTGGCCGTTCCTAGAGTCTTCCTGTTGGGAGTGCTGGTGACCGCCATCTTGCAGCTTCTTTTTAGGGTCACACCTCTGTGTGAGCATATCCCTGGTGATCTCTCTGCAAATTGAAAGGGCATTGAGATCTTGGGACTGCAATGTGACCAATAAAATTCAGATCCGTGGGATAGTGATTGGGTCTTGGTGGGCCAATCTGGGCCTGGCAATCCCATGAAGAGTCAGAGACAGGACCGAGAAACCTTTGAGTGCTGTTGCAGACAGTTGTTCAATTTTTCACTGAGTTTTTTTGGGTTTTGTCTTAATATTTTTTTCCCTCTTCTCTAGCATCTTTACCATATTTGAAACCCGGTGTTTTTCATGCATCAGTTTTTGAGGACTGTGATGTATGAAAGGTGCTTTGCCGTTTTGTTGTGTACTCTTACATTTTAATTTTTTTTTATGATTTGTACTTTTCCTCTCACTTGTCGTTTTCCTGGATTCTCTCTCTTTCTCCCACTAATGGTCAGTCTCTATCAATTCTTCTTCCACTCTTCCTATAGATTTTTGCTTTCTGTCTTCTTTCCTCCTCCCTCATGGACATCATGTCCTGCACCACTTCTGTTCTCTCTTTGTCCAACATTTGAAATTGTAAAACCTTTTAGCAAATTTACTGTATACAGTGTAGACAATAATTGAACTCATCAATTCTGTTTATTGTGAGAAAACTGTGGAAATCTTAATAGGATCTAGTGGGTTTGGGGTGTTTACATGGGGTGCTGTTGATATTGGTCTCCCCCCTAAAGGCAAGGTACTGGTAACCTTCAGGGGCACTATAAGTCTGCAGGATAGAATCTGTTCTGCTCAGATCTGCACTGCTATCTGGGAAAAACACATGAATAACATGAAAAAACAAGGGAATAAAGCACCCCAAACAAACCAAGGTGCTCCAACAACAGAATCCACTGAAAATGCAGTAGAAGAAATGTCAGAGAAGGAGCTTAGAATGTACATAGTTAAACTGATCTGCAATGTAAAGGATAATATAGGAGTGAAATAAAAAAATAAGAAGTGAAAGATAACTTCAATAAAAAGATATTGTGAAAAAAAGGAATTAATAAACAAAATTATCAAATTAATAGAAAGCATTACCAACAGACTACACCACTTGGAAGACAGAACCTCAGACAATGAACACACAATATATAATCTTGAAAATAGGGTTAACCCTGCAGAGATGATGGTAAGAAACCATGAACAGACCAAATATAAGAGTTATCAGGATAGATGAAGGAGCAGAGATACAACCCAGAGGAATGCACAATCTTTTTAATGATATAATATCAGAAAATTTCCCAAACCTAAAGAATGAAATGGAAAATCAAATACAAGAGACTTACAGAACCCCAAATGTATAAAATTACAGCAGACTCATACCAAAATGCATTAGAATGAGAATGACTAACACAGAGAATAAGGATAAAATCTTGAAGGCCATGAGAGAAAAAAATCAAATTATATATAAGGGGAGACCAATTTGGATCTCAACTGATATCTCAAACCAGATCCTCAAATCTAGGAAGTTCTGAAATAATATATTCAAAACTCTTAAAGACAATGGATACCAACCAAGAATTTTATATCCAGCAAAATTAATTTTCAGATTTGAAGATGAAATAAAAACCTTCCATTATAAACAAAAGTTAAAAGAATTCACAACTAGAAAGCCTGCATTGCAGAATATTGTGAACAAAATATTCCATGAGGATGAAGTGAAAAAACAAAGTAAAAACCACCAAAGAGAGGAATAATGCTAAAGGAATAGTAAATCAAAGGAGAAATTAAGTCAAATTAAAAAACAGAAATAAATCAAAATGACCAGGGACACAAATTACATCTCAGTAATAATCTTGAACATTAATGGCCTAAACTCATCAATCAAAAGACACAGACTGGCAATCCAAAAACAAGACCCAACAATATGCTATCTCCAAGAGACTCACCTCATAGGCAAAGACACCAACAGACTAAAGATGAAAGGATGGGAAAAAACATATCACTCACATGGATCACATAAACAAGCAGAGGTTTCTATCCTCATATCAGATAAAGTGGACTTCAAGCTGAAGTTAATCAAAAGGAATAAAGAAGGACATTTCATACTCTTAAGGGAATTATACATCAATAAGATATAACAATCATAAATATTTATGGCCCAACAATGGAGCATCTATCAAACAAACCCTTCTCAACTTCAAGAATCAAATAGACCCCAACACAATAATACTGGCTTACTTTAACATATCTCTCTCACCCCTGGATAGTTCTTCCAAATAAAAACTAAATGAAGAAATTCTAGAACTAAATAATATAACCGATATTTTAGACATATTAGACGTATAAAGAATTTTTCATCCATCAATGAGCAAATACACTTTCCTCTCAGTGGCACATGGATCCTTCTCTAAAATAAACCATATCTTATGCCATAAAGCAACTCTTAGCAAATACAAAAAAAAGAGATAATACCCTGTATCCTGTCAGATCATAATGGAATGAAACTAGAAACCAATGATAGAATAAAAATAGAAGCTACTCTATCACCTGGAGACTAAATAAAATGCTACTGAATGATGAATGGATTACAGAAGAAATCAGGGATGAAATAAAAAATATTTAGGGATAAATGAGAATAGTGATACAATATATCAAAATCTCTGGGACACCATAAAAGCAGTGCTAAGAGGAAAGTTCACTGCATTGAGCTCATTCATTAAAAAGAATAAAAAGTCAACAAATAAATGACCTAACATTACAACTCAAAGCCATAGAAAAAGTAGAACAAATCAACACCAAAAACAATAGAAGATAGGAAATAAATAAAATCAGAGCTGAAATAAATGAAATTGAAACAAAAGAAACAATTCAAAAAAATTACAAGACAAAAAGTTGGTTCTTTGAAAAATAAAATAAAATTGATAAAATCCTAGCCATGCTAATGAAGAGAAAACTCAAATTACTAAAATATATGATGAAAAAGGAAATATCACAATGGACACTAAAATAGAGAAGATAATTAGAAGCTATTTTGAAAATTTATACCCCAATAAAATAGAAAATCTTGAAGACAGCAACAAATTTCTAAAGATATATGACCTACCCAAACAGAATCAGGAGGACATATATGATTTAAACAGATCAATTACAAGTAAAAAAATAGAAAAAGTCATCAAAAGCCTGCAAATCAAGAAAAGCCCAGCCAGGCACAGTGACACACTCCTGTAATCCCAGTGGCTTGAGAGACTGAGGCAAGAAGATCATGAGTTTAAAGCCAGACTCAGCAAAAGGGAGGCACTAAGCAATTCAGTGAGACCCTGTCTCTAAATAAAATACAAAATAGGGCTGTGGATGTGACTCAGTGGCTGAATACTCCTTATTTCAATCCCTGGTACCCTCCCTGCCAAAAGAAAGAAAGAAAGAAAGAAAGAAAGAAAGAAAGAAAGAAAGAAAGGAAGGAAGGAAGAGAGAAAGAAAGAAAGAAAAGCACAGGACCAGATGGATTCTCCGCCAAGTACTACAAGAATTAACATAAATATTCCTCAAAGTATTCCATGAAGTAGAATATGGGGGAATCCTTCCAAACTCATTCCATGAAAATAGTATCACTCTGATACAAAAAGGAAATAAAATTTCAGACCAATATCCCTGACAAATATTGATGCAAAAATTCTTAATAAAATACTGGAAAATCACATAAAAACATATTAAAAAGATAGTGCACCATGGTCAAGTAAGGTTCATCCCCAGGATGCAATGTTGGTTCAACATATGGAAATCAATAAATGTAATTTATCACATCCATAGACTTAAAAACAAGAATCATATGATTAGCTCAACAGATGAAGAAGAAGCATTTGACAAGGTACAGCATCTCTGCATGTTCAAAACACTAGAAAAACTAAGAATAGTAGGAAAAAACCTCAACATCACAAAAGCTATATGAGCTAAATCCAAGGCCAACATAATTCAAGCTAATCCAAGGCCAACATAGTTGGGAATCAATCTAACAAAAGAGGTGAAAGACCTCTACAATTAAAACTACAGAAAACTAAAGAAAGAAATTGAAGAAGACCTTAGAAGATGGACAGACCTCCCATGCTCCTGGATAAGCAGAATTATTATTGTCAAAATGGCCATACTACCAAAAGCATTATACAGATTTAATATAGTTCCAATTTAAATCAAATGGTATTCTTCATAGAAGTAGAAAAGGCAATCATGAAATTCATTTGGAACAATAAAAGACCCAGAATAGTCAAAGCAATCCTTAGCAAGAAGAATGAAGCAGGAGGCATCACAATACCAGACCTTAAACTATACTACAGAGCCCTAGTAACAAAAATGGCATGGTATTGGCACCAAAACATACATGTAGACCAATGGTACAGAATAGAAGACACAGAGACAAACCCACATAAATACAATTATCTCATACTAGACAAGGGTGCCAAAAACATTCACAGATAAAAAACATAGCCTATTCAATAAATGGTGCTAGTAAAATTAGAAATCCAAATGCAACAAAATGAAATTAAAGCCCTATCTGCCACCCTGCACAAAACTCAACTCAAAGTGGATAAAAGACTTGGGCAATAGACCTAAGACTTTCCACCTAACTGAAGAAAAAGTAGGCTCAAATCTTCACCATGTCAGCTTAGAATCTGAATTCCTTAATAAGACTCCTAAAACCCAAGAAGTCAAATCAAGGATGAGTAAATGGAAAAACAAAAAATAATAAATAAATGGGATGGATTCAAAGTAAAAAGCTTCCTCTCAGCAAAGGAAACAATCAATAATGTGAAGAGAGAGCCAACAGAATGGAAGAAAATCTTTACTACATGTACATCGGATAGAGCACTAATCTCCAGGATATATAAAGAACTCAAAAAATAACACCAACAAAACAAATAACCCAATCAATAAATGGGCTAAGGAACTGAACAAACACTTCACAGAAGAACTACACTTGATCAACAAATATATGAAAAATGTTCAACATCTTTAGCAATAAAGAAATGCAAATAAAAGCTAATATTTCATCTCATTCCCGTCAGAATGGCAATTTACAAGAATACAATAAATGTTGGCAAGGATGTGGGGGAAAGGTACACTCATACATTGCTGGTGGGAATGCAAATTGGTGCAACCATTACGGAAAGTGGTATGGAGGAGATTCCTCACAAAACTTGAAATAGAACCACCACTTGACCCAGCTATCCCTCTTTTCTGTTTATACCCAAAGGATTAAAATCTGCATATTACAGTGATGCAGCCACATCAATGTTTATAGAAGCTCAACTCACAGTAACTAAACTATGGAACCAACCTAGATGCCCTTCAATAGATGAATGGATAAAAAAAATGTGGTTCATATATATGATGGAATATTACTCAGCCTTAAAGAAGAATGAAATTATGGCATTTGCTGCTATATGCTATATGGATGGAGCTGGAGAACATCATGCTAAGTGAAATAAGCTAATCCCCCAAAACCAAAAGTCAAAAGTTTTATTTGATACATGGATACTAATTCACAATAAGAGGCAGGGGAGGGTGCTAAGAAACAATAGAGTTACTTTAGATTAGACGGGGGGAATGAAGGGAGAGTAGGGGGATTCAAGGTAGGAAGGATAGTAGAATGAAACAGACATTATTACCTTATGTATACATACGACTGCATGACCAATGTGATTCTACAACATGTCCAATCAGAAAAATGAGAAATTATACTCCATTTATGTATGATTTATCAAAGTGCATAAATTTATCCTACTGTCATGTGTAACTAATTAGAACAAATGAAAATATGTATTTAAAATTTAGGCATTTCACTGTATGTACATTTCACCTTAAAAGAAAGATCTGTTACCGTGTTGAACTCTAGTTAATTATTACCTGCTCCGTGTAGGGGGAAGCATACTGATGTTTGTAATTTACTCTGAAACACATAGAATACTCTGAAATAAAACATGAGTCCATGAATGGGTTGAGAGATGACTAAATAGATGGATAGATTAGGAGATGAAGTAAATATAATAAAATGCCAAGGGTAGAATCTAGGTGGTGACAATCTGTGGTGCTCACTGTAGAATTCTTTCAGCTCTGCTGTTTAAAAAATTTATAATAAGTATTTAGGGGGAAAAATGAGTACTTTTCTTGCTGGGTTGTTGGGCAGATTACTAGAGGTAAAAAACTAAAAAACTAGAGGGGCCTGTTTTGTGCTTTCTTCCTATTATGGGGTGAATTATGTCCCTCACAAGCTCATTTGTCTGACTCCTAACCCCGGCACCTCAGAAAGCAAGGTCATTATGATGGCCCCTCTCCACTAGGATTTCTGTCCTTTGTAAGAGGGGGACTTGGGGGCACCGACAGGCCCACAGGGAGAACACCATCTGAACATGAAGGCCCAGATCAAGATTCTACCTTCCAGCCCCGGGAAGGAACCAACCTGGCTGACTTCTTAATCCCAGAATCTGGCCTTCAGAGCTCTGAATCGATATATTTCTGGTGTTAAGCCACTCCATTTATGATACTGTGCTGGGGCAGCCCTAACTGACCCCTTCCTCCGGACCTCCATGAGGCCCTGGATTACAAGCTCCATGTGGAAACCCAGGGCCCTTTTAGCCTCCACCACCCTAAGGGTCTAAAGTCCCACTTGCTTCCTCCACCTCCTCAGAGCAGTGTATCCCCTGCTCTGTGAGTGCCAGGAAGTCTCTGCATCAGAGAAACAAGTTTCCCCTTACCCTTTAGTTTAAACGGCTGGTTTGATTTTTTTTTTTTTGTCTCCTCAAAAACTCATGTGGAAACTTAATCCCCTACATAACATTGTTGGAAGGTGTGCCCTTTGGGAGATGATTGAGGCGTCTTCTGTCATGAATGGGATTAGGTGCCCTTAGAGCAGAACTGGATAAAAGGAGTTCAACTCTGCTGCAGTCTGGCTGGGCACAAATCACCATGAGCCACTTGAAGATTCAAGCAGGAACGAACTTTATTTTTTGAACCCATGCTGCCCGCTGCCCACCCGAACTCTCCGGGAACTCTTGAGAGCTCCACCGGAACTTTGGGAACCTGGCAAGCAATCAACTGGAACTCAACCTGCGAACTCTCTAGGAACTCTGCAGAGAGCCAACGGGAATTCAACCCACCCCCGAGAGCTCAAAAATAGCGGGCACCAGAGGCACCAGGAACCGCTCCTTCTGGCAAAATGCCAGGCACCATCTTGACCTGGCCCTGGCTCTCAACACAACTCTTTTGCCTTTCTGCTTTCTTCCATGTGAAGACACAGTATTCCGCGCCTCTGGAAGTTGCTGCCTTCAAGATGCCATCTTGGAAGTAGAGACAGGGTGTCACCGGACACCATATCTGCCAGTGACTTGACCTTAGACTTCCCAGATGTCAGAACTGTGAGAAACAAATTGTCATTCATTATAAATTATCCAATCCCAGATATTTGTTATAGCAGCAAAAAGTTGATTTAAGACACAGATCTTTGAGCCAACCTCAGAGAATATGGTTTCCGGAGCATTACTGCCATCTATAGCTTTGAACTTGCAATCCTCCTGTCTCTGCTTTCAGAGTAGCTAGGATTATAAGAATGTGCCACTGCATGCAACTACTGCTATATTTTTAACAGTCATATCTGAAATATGATTTATCTCCTAACAGGTGTTTCTGGGGAGGAAGGACCAAAGGCCACATAGACAGCACCACACTGAATGTCCCCCACCAATGCTAATTGCCATCACAGCCCACCTAACTGCCCCTTACAACCTGAGTGAGTTCTATTTCCAGAGGCCTCTCAGTTTGGCATAGATTGACACTCCTTATATTCAAGTCCATTTATCCCTCAAGGGACCCTGCTTCAGTTCTCCCAGAGAACCAATAATAGCATCCAGAAATCAGTCCCTAAGTGACAGGAAATATAACACTGCTGGGAGCAAACTGGATGAGGGAAAATGAAGGAATAAGCCAGGTAGAACCAGGTTCCTCTTCCCCCACCCAGGATGGAAGATGAGGGTCTCCTTGAAACAGACCAAGTTTGTTAAAAACAGACACCAAACCTCTTTGTTCATGCCCCAGGTACTCCAATGCTGAGCACAGAGCCTGGCATGAGATCGGTGCTCCACCAACACTAGGTGAACAAATGACTAATCACCAGGAAAGCCATGGGTCACAGAAGCTCATAACAGGAGCTCGACCTGAGTGCCCAGATACCAGAATTGTGTCACTGGTTATCTACTGTTCTTTAAACAGTCACTCCAAACATCAGTAGCTTTAAACACTAACAACATTTTTATTATCACCTCACACTGTTCTGAGGGTTGATTGAGCTCAGCTGGTTGGTCCTCACAGAGCATAACGAGGCAGGAGACATCTCAAATCTTCTGTAATTATGGGTGTTCAGCACAGACCTTGCCTGGAGCCTCAGCCAGAAGATCTACCTGTGGCCTCTCCACACATCCTGGACTTCCTCATAGCATGATGTCCTGTTCCGAGAGCAGGTAGCCCAAGGAAACTAGACAGAAGCCATATTACCTTTCAGAGTGATCCTCAGGTAATGTCACTTTATCCAAAGATTCAAGCCCTCCCAAATTGGAGAACATGGACCTCGCCCTCCCCTTTCAGTGGGTGAAACACCAACACCACATTGTAAGAAGAGCTTGTGGGGTGGGTTTTGGGGGACCATCTAAGAAACACATTCTGAGACTTGATGCTCAGCCCCAGATCCCTTGGGTAGAGAGTTAAAGGCCCCCATTGTGAGTCAGGGAAGGTTCTCAGAGACTGGACAAGAGTGATTGCCGAGGCCTGGTCTTAGGGAAGGAGAGCTACTGGAACAGGAATGGGAAAGGGCCTCTGTGGAGCTGGCTGCATAGAGAACAAGAGTCAGCAAGACCCAGAGGGCAGAGGCAAGTGGCAGAGCCAGTTGGGTAATCAAGAGGAGCCTAGCCCTCCCTCACCAAAGGCTCCAGGAAGGATACATCTGAAAAACAGTCCTGCAGATGCCTTCAAGCCCTACCAACCACCAGCCCCACCTGGCAGGTACTTCTTAGATATTTTACCTTGGACCACACAGGGGCATGCCCTCTGACTGCCATGATGTTGTGTGCCTGGGTTGGACACACTGCCGTGCTTCCCACAGATCCCAGGCCAGTCAGTGCCAAGCCCATGCAACACCTTTGTCCATACAGGCTCAGCCCCACACCAGGGCACGCCACTTAGTGAGCCAGGCAGAGCCGGGTGTCAGCCCTTCATGAGCCTTTGGCTACCTTTGTGAATGAACTTTTCAGCCATTTCACATAATTTTCTTCATTGGCTATAATTGCTACTGTCATGCTCAGGAGTCTCACCTTAATCCCTTAATGGTGAGAAACACAAAACTGCTAATTAAAGGGAACTCCGACTCTATTTGAAAATATTTTTGGGGGCTAAGGTTGTGGCTTAGTGATAGAGCACTTGCCTAGCACACGTGAGTCACTGGATTTGATTCTCAGCACCACATAAAAATAAATAAATACAATAAAGGTATTTTTTAAAGTATTTGGGATAATCTATGGGGTAAATTCTTGGTCCATTATCTAGGCTTTCCCTCATTCCCCCAAAAGCAACCATCCCAGTTCATCCAAACTGACAGGTTTCAAAACTTGTAGTCCTGGGCAACTGGAAAAAGTTGGTTTCCCTTAAAATCCTTAGTTGGAACTATTAGCACATTTGTTTATTCTACATTCTCTGACAGCAAGATTGGGCTCTTTTCATGCATTTATTAAATGCTTGGATTGCCTGTTCTGCAAATTGGTAGTTCATATTCTTTTATTATTTTCTTCTACATTTTATTGTCTTTAAAACTACATTTAATGTATAGATACTCTTTCAATGGTTTAAAAGATATCAACCATTTATGTGTTATATACTGAAGATATATTTCCTAGTTTATTATTTGCTCTTTGATTTCATTCATGGATTTTTAAAATTAATTTTTACCATTATTTTATTTTTTATGTGGTGCTGATGATCAAACCAGTGCCTTCCACATTCGAGGTGAGCACTCTATCACTGAGCTACAACCCCAGTCCCTTTTACTGATTTAAAAAAAATGACAGCAGAATGCATTAAAAATCTTATTACATGTATACAGCACAATTTTTCATATCTCTGGTTGTATATAAAGTATGTTGACACCAATTCCTGTCTTCATACATGTACTTTGGATGATGATGTCTATCACATTCCACCATCATTGCTTACCCCCTGCCCCCTCCCTTTCCCTCTGCCTAATCTAGAATTCATCTAATCCTCCCATGCTCACCCTCCCTACCCCACTATGAGTCAGCCTCCTTATATCAGAGAAAACATTCAGCATTTGTTGCCGCAGTCTGACTGGGCACAAATCACGAGCCACTGAAGCAGGAACAAACTTTATTTCTGAACTCCAAGAGCACACTCCACACACGCTCCATGGGAACTTCTCCGAACGCCACGCGGCTCCTCCAGGAACCAGCAACCGGAAATATCCCTCCTCCGCTACTTCCCCAACCAATGGGAACTCTCCGGGAATACCCGCGAGAGCTCAAGCAGAACTCAATGGGAACTCCGCCTGAACTCAAAAGTCATCATCTTTTTTTTTTTTTTTTAAAGAGAGAGTGAGAGAGGAGAGAGAGAGAGAGCTATCCCTCTCCTCGGTTCATTCATGGATTTGTTTTTTTTTTTTTTTTTTAATATTTAGTTTTCTTGTAGTCAATGTATAGCTACCGTTTCTTGATGACTTCTGGGATTGCTACTTATTTTAAAACATTCCCCTCTCCCCCCACAAAAATATATTTATATATATTATATTTATATTAATATATGTATTAATTATATTTACATTAACATTTATATATCACATGTAATATATATATATATATATATATATATATACTTTTAAATTCTATTCTAATATCTTAGCATTTTATTTTGACATGAAAATCTTTAATGAACCCAGAATTTGTTTTTGTATATGATTAAGGTAGAGTCTCCTTTATTTTGGAAGGTATTTCTTTTTATCTTGTTTTCAATGTTTATTCCAATAAATCATTTCCCTGTCTTGCTGTATTAAGTCTCCCAAAGCAGTGCTGATCCATAGTGAAGACAACAGAAATAACTTAAGCATTTTTTTATTTAGTAAAATGTTTGATCTTGCTTTTTAGTGAATAGTCTATTAAAAGTAGTTTCTATCTATTCATATATTAATAATTCATATACTAATAATCTCTTAGAATAAAAAAACATGAAATTGGCTACATAATTTTCTTAGAGCTGGATAACCAGGCATCCCGCTATGAGTGATAAATCATCCCTTCTCTCTGACTGGAAATGCTACCACTTTTCACTATTCATCTACTTCTGTGCTCTCTAATCTTTTCCCTTGACACATTGGTCAGATCCTGTGCCATGCTGTTTGGGGCAGGTAGCTGGTCTTAAATTTTATTGTCAGATAGAGCTGTCCTTTCTCATTTGTGTTTTCTCCACTGTTATTCTCTAAACACTTGTCATTTAAAATTATTTTATCCACAAAAAACTTAGAATTACTTTGGTCCTTAGAAGTAAGTTTCTAACTATAATAGCATTAAATTTATATCTTAGTGTCTCCAATTTATATAGTAGTTTTTTAGGGACTGTCATTTTTATGACAGTAAGTATTTCTATATGAAAATACAGCTTGTACATCTCCATTTGTAGAGGGAGGTTTTTATGTCCTTCAATACAATTTTGTCATTTTATTTATACAAACAGTATATCTTTTCTTATTAAATACATCCTACAAATTGTATGGTATTCATTACCATTATGAATGGGATATTTGTTCTATTTCCTTTCCAAATGTGTACTGTTATTATAAATCAAAGCCCTATATTTACATATTTATCCACCTATCTTCCTTGAAATTATCTTAATAATTTTAATATTATTTTATTAAAATATATGAAGTTGTCTGAACATACTCCCAATCAGCTGTAAAGATAGTCTTGTCTTCTTTTTCAGTATTTATTCCAATCAATTCATTTTTGTGTCTCATTGTATTAAAGACCCCAAAGCTGTGTTGACCCATTGTGGTGACAACAGGCAGTCTCTTGTTCTCTAACTAATAGAAATGACTTCAGCATTTTCCCATTTAGTAAAACGTGTGCTCTTTGTTTTTAGTAATAGTCCTTATTATGTTGAAGTAGTTCCTATCTGTTTACACCAAACAATCTCTTAGAGGGGAAAAAAATATATGTACCTGTCAGACACATGATAGCACTGGCAAATACCTATGAAATTGGCTGTATAAATTGTGAAGCATGAGTCATATTTCTATTTGTTCTCCAACGGTGAAAAACTCATAAATTGTTTCGAGGCTAGAAAAAGTAAAACAAGAGAAAGCTCCGGGTCCTCTAGCCAGGGCGATTCATGACCCACCCCTTCCTTGCTGACCCTTAGCCCCCACACCCACCTTAACGAGCATCCTTCCTGATCTTTCTTCTCCCACTGCCTGGTCCAGTGGATACCCACATTCCTCAGGAAGGGGATAACAAATAAGATGTGCAGGAGCATCCTATTCTAGGGAGATCTTGGCAAAAAAAAAAAAAAAATTATCTTCCTCTTCCCCCGATTATCTGCAACTTTTCTAGGATATGCCTGCTCTTATTAACTTTAAATAAGAAGATAATCCCACCAGCCCATTCTGAATGTCTTCAAGCATGGCCTTTTGCCAGGGCTGCTCAGTAGGTGGATAAGCAGGGAAGACTCAGAGAGTTAAAGACCTTGTGAGTAGGGAAGCCACAAGGAGCAAAGGAAGTACCCAGACATGGAGGAAGGAAGCCATCCTATCCACTAAAGGAAACGGTTGGGATGTCCTCAGGCAACACACACCCTGGAAGGACCTTCCTACACATGAGTGCTGCTCAGGAAAATCCAAAGGCGTACTTTCCACACGCTCAAGTGTGACTGGTCTTCCATGTTACAGACGAGCCACGGTTTGCTTAACCATTTACCTACTTGTTGAAGGACATCTGAGTTGTTTTCAATTCTTGGGCTATTATGAATAAAATTGCTAGAGACGTTTATGTACAGGCTTTTATATGAACATAAAGAAGCCATCATTTCTTTGGGATAAATGCTCAGGCGTGCGATTTCTGGGTCATGTGACTGTTGCTTGTTTAATTTTTAAAGAAACTGCCACATGGTTTTCCAGAATGACTGTGGCTCTATTTCTGGTTTATCTATTAGGTTTTTCTCACTCTCTCTTCACCAACACCTTTTCAGTTTCCATTGTCATTGATTTCTGCTCTTTATCATTTTGTTTCTTCTATTTGTTTTGTTTTACCTTTCCTGAGCTCTTTAAATGGGCCTTTGATTATATATTTGAGACTTTTTCTCTTTTCTAATGTATATACTTAATGCTATAATTTTGCCTCTTGGCACTGCCTTAAATGTGTCTCACAATTGATTCATTGTATTTTCATTTTCATTCAGTTCAATATGAGACTTTTTTCTTTGCCCATAGATTGTATAGAAGTATGTTGTCTAGTTTTCAAGTATTTGAATATTTTCCTCTTATCTCTCTGCTCTTGATTTCTCCTTTCATTCCATTGGGTATTAGAGATCACATTTTGCATGAAGATTTGCTGAAGTTATATTATGGCCTATCTTTTTTTTCAGATCCATTTTTTAAATTTATTTTTTATTTTAATTTGTTACGTATGAAAGCAGAATACATTATTACTCATATTATACATATACAGCACAATTTTTCATATCTCTGGTTGTATACAAAGTATATTCACACCAATTCATGTCTTCATTCATGTACTTAGGGTAATGATGTCCATCTCATTCCACCATCTTTTTACCCCCATGCCCCCTCCCTCTCCCTCTTTCCCCTTTGGCCTATATAGAGTTCATCTAATCCTCCCATGTTCTCCCTCCCAACCCCACTATGAATCAGCCTCCTTATATCAGAAAAAAACATTTGGGATTGGCTAATTTCACTTAGCATTATATTCTCCAACTCCATCCATTTATCTACAAATGCCATGATTTTTTCTCTTTTATTGCTGAGTAAAATTCCATTGTGTGTGTGTGTGTGTGTGTGTATATCACATTTTCTTTATCCATTCATCTACTGAAGGTCAAAAATGTGTGTCAAGCTGTTATTGTAATGTGAAGTGTTCTATAATATGCATTAAATTTTGTTGGTTGATAGGATCGTTGAATTCCATAGCCTTGCTAATTTTTGTCTAGTTATTTTATAATTGTTGAAAGAGAATCATTTATGTGTCCAACTATCATTTTCATTTACCTGTTTTTCCTTCCAGTTCTTCTGTATTGCTTTACAAATTTGCAGCTCTGATGTTTGGTGCATATACATTTAGGTTTTATATATTTCTTTGGTGAATTGACATATGTCCATTATATAGTTCTTCTGTTTCTGATAATTTTCTTTGCTCTGAAGTTTACTTTATCTGAAATTAATATAACCATGCCTGTTTCCTTTTGATCAATGTTTACATTATATATTTTCCCACCCTCTTAACTTTCAATTTGCCCATGTCGTTATATTTGACATGAGTTTCTTATAGAAGCATAGAGTTGGGTAATAGGGAATATTTTTTCTCATTCACTGTGCCAATCTTTGTTTTTTAATTGGTATATTTGAACCATTTATATCTAACATATTTACTGATATGTTAGGTCTTAGGTATGCCATTTAATTTTATGCTTTCTGTTTCTCATTTTTCTTTCTCCTGCCTTTCTGTTAGGTGCATGAACATCTTTTAAATAATTTCATCTCGATTTTGACTTTTTAAAATAACTTTTTGTATTGCTTTTAGTGGTTGTTCTAGGTATTGTATTATATTATATATCCATAACTTTTTAGCCTTGTGGTGTCTTTCATTTCTAGTAATGTATAGAACTCTTACTCCCCTTTATGTTCCTTCTCTCTTCCTCCCTCACACTGATTGTTGTAAAGATTTCCTCTGCATACACTTAGAACCACATCAAAGGATATTGCAATTTTATTTCAACTGTCAAACATAATTTTAAAAACTCATCAAGAAAATATATTATATTTACCCACATTTTTGCTTCCTTCTGTATTCTCCAAAATTTCTTTCATTATTTTCTTTATCTTTAGAGAATTTTCTTTATCCATTCTCTTAGGGCAGTGGGAAATTAGATTTTTTTCATCTGATAATATCTTTATTTCCATTTTATTCTTGGATGATATGTTTGCTGGATATAAAATTCTGGGTTGACAATTCTTTTGTTTCAGCACTTGAAAAATATTATCCTACTTCCTTCTGACTTCCATGGTTTCTTATGAGAAATTCGCTGTCATTTTAATTGTTTTCTACTATAGGTAAAATGGCTGCTTTCAATATTTTTTTCTTTGTCTTAGTTTTCTGATGTTAAATTATTATGTTTCTGGGTGTGGGATTTTTAATTTTTATCCTCTTTTGGATTTTCTCAGATTCCCGAATCTGTAGGTTTATGTTGCTTGCCAAATTTGGGAAGTTTTCTGCCTTTTTAAAATTTTTTTTTTAGAAAAAACTGTATTCTTTCTTCTGTCCTGGTACTTCAATGACACAAATTTTGTTTCCTGTGGCTTTGTTCTTTTTTAAAGTTTATTTTCTTTCTGTTTTTCAGATTGTATAGTTTCCAGTGTTTTTTTCTCTTAGTTCACTGATTCTTTCCTCTGTCTTCTACATTCTGCTAGACTCTCCACTGGTCATGGTATTTTTAAGTTGCAATTTTTCCATTTGATTCTTTATATTCTCTATTTCTTTGCTAAGGCTTTTTTATTATTTTATGTTTCAAGTGTGTTCCTACTTGTTGATGGAAGCAATTTTGTCATAACTGCTTTAAAATTGTTATCAGATAGTTCTAACATTTCTGTCATCCTGGTGTTGACCTCTGTTGATTATCATTTTTCACACAGTATGAGATATTCCTGGTTATTGGTAACAAGTGAGCTTTTTTTTTTCATTGAAAATCAGATGTGTTCATATTATAAGAGTAAACCTCACTTAAATCTACTTTAATTGACTTTCTGAGTCACTAACCTGGCAGGCTGGTCATGTCTTGTTACTACTAGGTCATATAGAAGTCAAAAATGTCCACTCAACCTCTACTGACACCCAAGGAGGGCACCCCAAACCCAGTGAGTGAGGAGTTCCTCATTGTAATGTGATCTCTGCTTATGCCATAGAGGTTTATCTTTGTTACCATCTGTCAGAGATGAAAGTCCTGCTCTTTGTTTTTTTTCTAACACTGCCCTCAGATGAGTGTTGGAGCACCTGATTATAGCCTCATGAGGGTGAATGTCTATGATCCCTACCAGGCCTTTGCTAGCATGGGTGGGGATGGGGGGGTCACAGTATTTTTTTCTGCAGTATTTGGAAGGGGTATTATTATATAAAAGAATGCTGTCATAATAGGCTGCCTCCTTCCTCCTGCTTTCATTGGATTGGGTTTTTGTTTGTCTGTTGTTGGTTGTTGTATCTATTACTGGATTCTTCAGCTTCAGATTGGAACCAAAAAAGAACTCTATCCAGAAATGTTGTCACTGCGAATGGTGTGAAAATACTTTGTGTACAATCAGTGGCTTGAAAAATTGTGCTCTATATGTGTAATATGAAATGAATTGCATTCTGCCATCATGTATGACAAATTAGAGTAGAGTAAATAAATAATTTAATTAAAAAAAAGAAATGTTGTCACTGTGTCCTTCCTCGGGTCTCACAGTGCATTTTTCCCTCTACCATAGTCTTCCTGTGCTTTATATAAACCATCCAAAGTTTCTATTTGTCCTTAACATAAGGAAAAGGGAAAAATATGTCTATTCCACGTAGTCCCACATAAAGTGTGTGTGGTGCATGCATGCATGCACCCGTGCTTGCATGCACACACACACACACACACACACACACGTGTGCACACAGTACTTATTCTATTATTGGCTTTGAGATCCAATTTTTCATTCACCCCTTTTTTTCTCCAGCTTTACATTCCTCTTTTTTTGCTTCATTTTTGTTTACCTTTCGTGCCCCATACTCCTTTCTCCTGAGCTCTTTCCCACCTTTAAACCTCTCTCTCTCTTTTTTTTTTAAGACTGAGGAAGATTCTAATCAATTCAGCAGAATCATTAGGCAACTGTTTAAAACCCATCAACCTCTTGATTCTACCTCATTCTCTCCTGGGGTAAAGGAGCTCATGAGGCCAGGTTGGACTTCCTGAGAGCTTCAGGTGTTGAAAGTTATCCGTGGACTATGTGTGGACCAGATCGTCATGGAAGCCCATTGAGTGGGAAGCCTGGTATCTGGGAATTTACAGTGGCAGGACTGCTGTAAAATGGCCCAAGTGCATGTGACCTCTCACCCAGCTCTGCCAAAGGTCCCACACAGCACAGCAGATAGGGTGACCTGCTGTAGCCACATAGCCTTTCTGAGATGGGTGTGGCCTGCCAAGATGCCAATCAACCTGTTGACTGCAAGACATCATGAAGCAAGACTCCACCCCTGAAACCTTATCCCTGCCTTTGATGCTTTCCCTTAAATAAAGAATTGGCACACACCTGTAATCCCGGTGGTTCCTGAGGCATAGGCAGGAGGATCACGAGTTCTAAGCCAGCCTCAGCAATTTAGTGAGGCGCTAAACAACTCAGTGAGACCCTGTCTCTAATAAAATACAAAATAGGGCTGGGGATGTGGCTCAGTGGTCAAGTGTCCCTGAGTTCAATCCCTGGTACCCCCCCTCAAAAAAAAAAAAAAGGAATTGGAGCCATTTTTAACTGTTCAACTCCAGTTCCTGTGTGGGTGGACCTATCAGATGCTCTGTATTTAAAACTATTTTTCTGATTTTATCTTTTAATTCTTCACTAATTATTTCAGACTTTATTTTCTAAGTGGTTTATTCCCTCCTGTGCAGAAAGAATTATACCCTGGTAAGGTGCTGGCCGCCTTGTGATATTCAGGGATCTATCTGCCCTTAGGGTCCACAGACATTTGGTGGCCTCTTCAGCTCACATTATCCTACAATTGAACTTTCATAGTGATCAATTTCTGTGACTAACTTTCCTCTTGTCCCCTAGTGTGTGTTGCTTTATGCCTTCCACATTTAGTTCTTTGAAGTTCTGACAGATTTCTTACACTTTCTCTCTACCTATGTGCATTCTTTTCTTGTTATGAGGTATAGATTGCAAAACCCTGATTATAAAATCTCTGGCACAAGTTCAGCACCTTCTAGCTCATCCGACTGCCCAAACCCGTTCTCTGGACTTGCTTTAGGCTTTTTTGGTCCTGCTCAATGTGATGTTCTAAAGTGTGGTCAATCCAAGACCCGATTAAAAACTTAACATCTAACCCTGTTGTTCCTGCAGAGTTTCCAAAGATAAAACCAAATAACTAATAGTCTATTTATTTTTCTAACAGTCTCAGGAAACAACTTCAGCAGGGCATAAATCTGTGTAAAAGAGGTAGTAGCTACATTGTCCTAGCTAAAGGGTAAAGCCACATTAGTATGCTGTGCACAGAAGAAGAGGCTGACTTTAAGTCAGAATTTGCATTTTCTCCTTGCAGAGCTATTTATCTGAGGATGTTAAAGTTCTATGTATGTGTGGAACTCTTATTTAGCAATGTATAAATGGACTCTGGCTGAATCCATGTAGTTTAGACAGATTTCTAAAAGTGGGCAGCATGTTCTCTGGCACAGATTTCCATAATTCTATAACAATTGGCTCCCAGCCTGAAGGAAAAACCAAACCTAACCATGCCTCTCCCTGCAAGAGAATTCCAGAAGAGAGAACTTAAACCTCGATCTCAAGGAGTTGAATGATATTTGCATCCCTAGAAGGGACTGTGGAGGAGAGTGTTGCCCAAGGATTGTCATCTGGACTTCCTCCAGGGAAAATATACTTCAACAAGCAAAGGAAGACACTGAGCAACAAGACAAAACTAACTCTGCTGCTATGGTTTGGATCTGAGTGTCCCCTAGTAAGTGACCCCTTACTAAAGGCCTGGGTCCCAATCTATGGTGCTACTGGAAAGTAATGGAGCCTTCAAGAGGAAGAGCCTAACAAGAAGTCTTCAAATCATTGTGGGGGAGGGTGTGCCTTCAAAGGAGATAATGGGACACCAGTCACTCCTCTATTATTTCATTTCACTGTTCAGTCATGAGGTGAGTGACTTTGCTCTGCCCTGCCAGGATGTGTTGCCTTGTCACAGGCCCTGTTATGGTTTGGAAGTGCGGTGTCCCCAAAAAGCTCACATGTGAGACAATGCAAGAAGGTCCAGAGGGGGGAAAAATGATTGGGTTATGAGAGCCTTAACCCAATCAGGAAGTTAATTACCTGATGTAAATGAGTGGTAACTAAAGGCAGGTGGGGGGTGTTGCTGGAGTAGGTGGGACATTAGGAGCGTGGCTTTGGGGTATATATTTGCATCTGGTGAGTGGAGTCTCTCTGCTTTCTGATCCTCATATGAGCTGCTTCCCTTTGCCACACTCTTCCTCCATATTGTCAGCCTCATCTAGAGCCCAGAAGAATGGAGCCTGCTGTCTGTGGATTGAGACCTCTGAAACCATAATCCCCTAAACAAACTTTCCCTTTCCTAAAATTGTTCTGGTCAGATCTTTAGTTGAAGCAGCAAAAAAGCTGACTAAAACACAAATTGGTGGTGTCTTTGCTGTGATTAACCTAACCATGTGGTTCAGAAGCTTTTTGAGTTTTTTGGAAATGGTGGGAGGAATTTTGAGATGCTTAGTAGTGCCATGTGCAAAGGCTTTAAATTGTTGTAAGCAAAGCTTATTGGCCAATTCTGGTGGGAGCTCAGGAGACCAGAATGCCAATAGGACCGAGGATGGTGAAGAAAGGACTCAAGAGGGTTCAGAGGAGGACTCTATTGGAATTTGGACCATTCCTTTATGTTCTGGCTGAGAAGTTGTCTGAATTATGCCTGTGTCCTGAGACTTTCTGTGAGGCTGATTTTAAAAACAATGAACTTCTTAATCTGGCAGAAGACATGTCTCAGCAGCATAGCATTCAGGAAGTGGCATGGGTATTGCTGGTGGCTTTTAGCCAAGTTTATTGTGATATTTAGGAACAGAAAGCAGAGCAGAAAGATTTGAAAAACTTGGACTTGAAAGGCCGAGTACAACTGGGGCTAAGGAAGTTGCAGTTGTTAAAGACAGTATTGCCAATAAAGAAATCCTGAAGACTTTGCCTAGAGACTATAAGAAGGATGGCTTGAGGGCATCTCTGGAAATGGCAAGACCACACCCACCTCAGGCTCAAGGAAGTAAAAGTAAAAAATTCTCTTGAGAAGAGGCCAGTGGGGAATCCTTCTTGCAGAAGGGGGCCTAGGAAGTTTTTTCAACATGCTCAGCCACCCGGACACTCAGAGGCTGCTGCAGCCAGGATCCCTGGAGGCATGATGGTGCAGACCTTGGTGTCAACCACATGGTGCTGGGAATTAGGGGTTCATGGGGGCTTCCACCAAGATTTCAAAGGAAGGCCTGAGAGGCCAGGAAAAGTGCAGCAGGGTCAGAGTCCCTGAGGGCAGCCCTGAGAGGGCAAAGCATGGAGATGTGAGGAGGAAGCTAAAGCTGCAAAAATTAAGAAATTCAAGTAATGTGGGACATCATCCTAGGAACACCGCAGAGGACATCATGCCATGCACTCCAGATGCCAGACTTAGAACTACAGGACTTGTTTGCCCAGCTGGATTTTGGTTTTGCTTTGGTCCTCTATGCTCCAATTTTTGTAAATGGAAATATTTACTCTGTACCTTTACATATTGGATACTAGTAAATTGCTTTTAATTTTATATGAGTTCACAATGGGAAATTGCCTTGAGCTTCAGAGAAGACTTTGGACTTGAACCTTGAGCATTCTTGGAACTGTTGAGACTATGAGAACTCATGGGAATGGACTAAATATATTTGGAATTGTCAGATGAGTATGAGCTTTTGGGGGCCGGGGCAGAATGTTATGGTTTGGGGTGTCCCCCAAAAACTCATGTGTGAGACACACAAGAAGGTTCATAGAAGAAATGATTGGGTCATGGGAGTCTTAACCCAATCCGTGAATTAATTATCTTTTGGGATTAATTGAGTGCTAACGGAAGGTGGGTGTATAGCTGGAGGATATGGGTATTGGGGGCATGGCATTGGGTTATATATTTGTATCTGGCAAGTGGAGATTTTTCTCTCTGCTTCACTACATGAGCTGGTTTCCTCTGCTACACTCTTCTCCCATGATATTCAGCCTCATCTTGAACCCCGAGGGATGGAGTCTGCTCTTTATGGACTGAGACCTCTGAAACTGTGAGCTCCCAAATAAACTTTTCCTCCTCTGCAGTTGTTTTCATCAGGTCCTTTAGTCACAGCAGTGAAAAAGCTGACTAAAACAGGCCCACAATCAATAGGGCCATGGACAGAAAACCCCTAAAATCATGAGCCAAATTAAAACTTTTATTTTTATAAATCAGTTATCTCAAATATTTGCTATAGTAACAGAAAGCTGACTGACACTCCTCAAATCATGACACATCTCAAAATCATGCAAAGAGAGGCTGGACTCGATTTGAGTGACACTAATAGCATCAAATTGATGTGGCTGCTGTGGCTGCTGGGCAAAAGATACTAGTTTATCTTGTGAGTTGAACTCACTTGATACTAACAACGGAGGTTACTTTGAGAGCTCTTGTTGAGATCCACACAGGCCATAGGTCTTAACTCCATCCTGTTGTGGCTATGCAACTTAACCACTGAGGGATTTGTGGGAGAAAGTATATGTGCGTATCTTTGGTAATAATATCCTTGGGCCAAATATGCTCAGAATTCACTTGTCCCATTCAGAGACATTAAATATATGTCTCTCTTTGTCTCATGGTCATTCTTATATCACCAAGAAGACTGCAAGTCTCTCAAAGACAGGATAAAATCTCAGACTTTAACCTTTCCTGGTGCCTAGCTCAGTGCTGGGCTCCATTAATGATGCGTGGACTTGAAAGGGCTTGACAATTCCTCTTAAAACAAGGACTTAAAGAATCTTCTTTTGCTAAAAGTGATGACTCTCCGTATATAGGCTTGCAGATGTCCAATATGTAACTAAAAGCAGGATAAAAGCTTGGCACCTTGACTTAGGGTATAGCTTAGTGATAGAGCACTTGCCTAGCAAACCCGGTGTGGTTCAGTCTCCAGTAACCACACACACACACACACACACACACACACACACACACACACACATACACGTTGGCAACTCTACTTTCATTTGTATGTCTCTTTCATTGCCTTCAATTTTGTGATGTACTCAGCTCTGCACATAGAAATATTACTCATTTAAAGAGTGTTCATCTAAAAACTAGTAACACAAAAGTGTTTTGGTTTTTTAGCCCTGTTTTCCTAACCTATCTCATCCCCCTTCAAGACTGAGACAAGATTTGCAAGGACATTCCATAATCAGCTTTCATACCATCAGAACTCTGAGGTGGTGCCTAGAAGTCTCCAGTCATCATCCCCTTCCAGGATGAAGAATCTGATAGAAAAACATCCTGAGCACCAAGTGGAAATTGCTCCTCAAGCAATAAGGACTTCTCTGGGACCACCTTGCAGAACCAGAACTGAGAGAATAATCAGCCAGACCACAGTTTGACCAGGACTGCTCAGTTATGCACTCCTCTCACCCCCATCCCATTTCTTCTTCTATTTAAACCTATAGCTCATGCCAGTTACTCCAAGACCAGGCTGAGATGCTGGATCTCACTTGAATTTCCTAACATCACCGTATTGGTTAAAGTTCTTTTCCTGCTTTTCACCATTATCTTTTCTGTTTTGGTTTTGGTGCAAGTGATCATACCAGCTTTTTGGGACGCCTGAAATGAGGCCTTGGGCCTAGGATTCTGGAAGCATTCTTAGCAGTTCATATGGCCGGCCTGGGACAGGTAGGTTACTGTGGAATGGAGACAGAGACAGAGAGATAGGAAGTTTAATCAAGATGGTTTGACAGAGAGGGGGCACTTCAGAGGAGGCTGGAATCAAGGAAATAGTCATAGTGAAGAAGATACTTAACCTCACTGAAAAAAATTGTGCATCCCCTCCCCTCAAACAGAGCTCTCTATCCTAGCCAGTGCCGGGACGTATTTCTCCACTTCTGGGCACAAATCTGGGTGAGCATATATGTGTCATATCTTGATTTCCTGAGGCAGATCAGTGAGAGACTCCTGGGCTCTGCAGAGGGGAACGTTCCTCTTCCTGGGGCCCCTTCTTTAGGATCTGGCTGTGGGGTGCAGGTGATAAAGTTGAGTAAATCATTCCTGAAAAATAGTCTGTAGTAATCCTTGAGGATGAGGGGAGGGATGGATTGGCAGGGAGAGTGTAAGGACCATGCAAACCTCCATGTAGGAAAGAACCAGTTTGATTAGGTTAAGAAATACAAAGACTGAAACTACAAAGGATATCCTGAGTTGTCCTCTCTCTCTCTCTCTCTCTCTCTCTCTCTCTCTCTCTCTCTCTCTCACACACACACACACACACATACACATATGCGCAGATGCACATGTGCTTACACACACACACACACACACACACACACACACACGTGCCCACCTTGGGATTTCTGGACTCCTCCCAGAGGCTGCCTGTTTACCTGCATTATCATTAACCAGAGTCTCCAGTTTATCACCTGCCTGCTCCCCCTGTCCCTCCTGATGCTTTAGTTTCTCCAGGGCCCTGCCTGCTCTTCATTTAATTTCACAGCCTGTCACGGTGCTATGATTCCAAGGCAGAGGGAGGACAGAGTTATTTATAAAGCCTCTGCTGTCTCCCCAGCTGCCCGCCCTTTCCTCCATTCTCCTCCCCTGCCTTGTGGCTTCCAGCGACCTCACCACTCCCGCCAAGACAGGGTGGATGGAGATTCTTTCCTGGTCCACTGAGCTGTCAGAGCCCCCAAGACTGGCTGTGCAGTCTTCACCCTTCACTAGATAAAAACAGAGTCTTTACAAAAAAATTAATAAATAAGCTGCCCAGAGTGAGAACCCACAACAAAGGCTGGTTTCTGGTAGATCGGGCTGGGGCTCTGAGGAACTGCCATTATTTGGGAGGGGGGTAAGGAAGTCTTTTTATCTTCTTGTTTATAGGAGCCATTTTTACACACGGCCATCTTGAACACATGGAAACACTTTGTCGAGGAGCTGGGGTCTTTGTCGCGTGGCACCACATTGGCTTGGCTGGAATTCTGCTCTGTTTTCCCTTGAGTGTTTCTCTTCTGTTCTTGGGATTCTTTGAAAGTATTTGGATGTCCTCAGACTTGAGCAACTACCTTCTCCCTCCCATTTCCCCATTTCTTGTTTCTCAATTCCCCAAAACACAATGGTTGACAGAACTGGAAGCCCAAGGGCCAAGCCCTCACTCTGCTCTTTGTTGTGGATGTGATCATGGGGAAGTTATCCTTCCTCCCTGGTGCAGGAGGCAGAATGACAGTGCCTGTCTCAAGGGCTTGAAGTGATGCATACACAAAGCCTCACTGGGCATGCCCTACATTTGCAATTGTCATTATTATAATTTTGGAAATCAAGCTTCCAAAGGAAGAATAAGAACTGCATACATGAATGATCTCTAGGACTTTGTGAGACTCTCTAGGACTTAGTTAGGATGTGCACTATTATGGCATCTGTGACCCAAACGGCCCCTTAAAAGTGCTGGGCCTGGCCTTTGGAGTCCCAGGGCTGCATATTGGGGGCAGAAGTGTGTAGGGAAACAGGGATAGCTGGGCATGGTGGCACACACCTATAATCCCAGTGAGGCTGAGGCAGAAAGGTTACAAGTTCAAGGCCAGCCTCAACCATTTCCTGAACCTCTCAGATATTTAGCAAGTCTCTATCTCAAAATAAAAAATAAATAAATAAAAAAGGACTGGGGATGTAGCAGCTCAATGGTTCAATCCCCAGTATCAAGAAGGAGGAGGAGGAGGAAGAGGAGGAGGAGGAGGAGGAGGAGGAGGAGGAGGAGGAGAAGTAGTAGTAGGCAGGGGCACAGAGAGTAGGAAGCTCTAGTCAGAGATCTGGAATCTCTCCACTCTTGTGATCATGGGCAGACCTCTTAACTCACCCATCAGACCTCCTCTCTAGGCCTCTGTTTACTCACCCATCAGATGAGGATACCAATTTCCCATTAGGAATATTTTGGTGAGATTAGATGCCATGTATGTATCTAGGTGTAGCATCACCTAGCTCAGAATGTGTGTTCAGAACATTTCAAGTTGTCGATGCCATGCCACCTACTTGCCCACTTTGTGATAAGCATCACCTGCAGTGGGTGCCAAACCTCTGTGTGAGAAGAGCAGTAACAGGGATGTTATCTCTTTTCCTTAAATAGCATATACTTGTTCCCAAGATACCCTCAAATACTTGATCTTACTACTCTGAGCCTGGGCAGGATTGCGAGCCCTTCTGAATAGGCAAGCAGATTGTCTTAGTCCAGTTAGGGTGCTCTAGGAAAATGCCACCTATAGGGAGATTTATATGCAGTAGACATTTATTTCTCACAGTTCTGGAGACTGGAAGTCCAAGATCAAGACTCCAGAAGACCCAGTATCTGGTGAGGGCCCCTCTTCCTTACAGATAGCATCATCTCTAATTTCACATGGTGGAATGGACAAGGGAGTCTCCTGAGTCTTCTGTATAGGAGCACTAATCCACTCATGAGAGTTTTTCCCTTATGACCTTATCGCCTCTCAAAGACCTCACCTCCTAATACTATAACATTGGAGGTTAAGTTTCAGCATATGAATTTGGGTAGGGGGGACACAAGCATTCAATCTGTAGCAGGAGGTCAGCCAGTTCCCACACCTGTTCCCTCATCCCAATCCAGGCTTTCTGTTTCACCCATGGGTACAGCCCCTCCAGGAGGTCTGCAGAAATGGAAGTGCCCTCCCGTCCTGTCCCCCACGGGCATGGCAGCCCCACAGAAGGTGAAAGGGGATGATGTTAAATCTGGGAACAAATTGAGTGGCTCTGACCAGCATTATTTTAAGAACAAATGAATAGAATAGAACAGAAGAGAACAGAATATTTCAGAGTACATTGCATATAATAAGAGGAAATATTGTTTCATGAAACTTTCATGTGTGTGTATGTGTATTTGATAGTAAATGTGATTTTTGATTTGGGTCATTGTCAAAAATTTTTTGAAAGCACTTCATTGGATATTGAAATTTATACTGATTGCTAACTGCTGTATTCAGAGGAAATAAACTTTTGGCAACCACCACCCTAATTATTCTATATTAGAGAGTCAGTAGATTTTTGTCTCCCATCTCTCCAGTCTGGTGCAATGATAGGAAACAAATTCTTCCCATACAACCTGCCTTCACCATACAGCAAACCCCTCCAGGAAGCTCTGAAAGCTCTGGGGCCTCAGTATGCCTTACTGAGTGGATGTACCTTCCTATTGGCCCCCAACAGGTGGCCACCTTTCCTGCCATCCTTGTCTTCCCAAGGAACTTTCTATGTGCCTAAAAAGAAAGCATCTTTCCCCTTCCTCATATCTCTATCCTCCAGGCCCTGCCCAAGTTCCACTTCCTTCCAATGTACTCTCACACGCAAGCCATTGTGAGTCCCTCCCCGTAAACACACATCATTTCTTATGCAATCAACCCATGGGGTTCCTGGTCATGTGTTGCTGAATTGCTACATTAAAAAACACTCTTTCTCAGCATACTGCTTCTGAGATTCATCTATGTGTCACATGCATCAGTAGCTTGCTTCTTTTTAAATCTCTGAGTCAAATATTCCCCTGTACATGCCAATGTTTCTTCATCCATTTGCAATGAGTTTGACGAAAGTGCAAAATCTGGGGGAAACAGTCTCCACAAGATGACCCTTACTTCGCATGCCAAACACAACAAATTTGAGGATCCCTATGGCCACCTTCACTTATGTCAGCTGGAATCTCCACAAGCACTCTCAGGCTTGAAAATCATTAGAACAATTAATTCATAGAACTCAGGAAGGCATTATATTTAGTTTTATTACAGTGAAAAGATACAAATTAGAATGAACCAAAGATTTAATGCATAAGGCAGAATTTGGAAGAGTTTCAAATATGAAGTCTTCATGTCCTTGCAGACATGTTACCTTCCCAGCATCAGTGAGTGGCAATATAAACAGTATTGTCAATTCAGGAAGCTCATCTGAGCTTTGGTGCCCTGAGTTTTTATTGGAGCTCAAACACATACTGATTGTGTGGTTGACCTTGAGTCTACACCATTTTCCAGAAAGCAGAACTGACATGGTATATCCCAAAGGCCCATCATAAATCACAGCCAGACTGTTTGGTGACCAAGGGCACCAGGCAAGCAATAACACTCTTGTATCAGGACATTTTAGGGATGTAGGGATGAACTCCTAGTAGCTAAAAGCAAAGACCAGATCTCTCTTTGGTTAATTCTTAATTACAGACCTTTTACCTGCTGATGGACAGTTGCAGTGTGGCCAGTTTGGGGCCCTTAGGAGTAAACTTAGTCATACATGTGACAACATAGGTGAATCTCAAAAATATTAGGCCAAGTAAAAGAAGCACATACTTACTATTCCACTGATTGAAGCAATAGAAAAGGTAAATCTAATCTATGGTGATGATCAGTTACAGCTGCATAATTTGTGAGACCCAGTGCATTTTGCTGTGTGCAAATTGTACCCCAATAAAGATAATTAAGAAAAAATCTCATTTACTGAACACTTGCTATATGCCAGCCACTTTGTTAAGCACTTCACAATATTAACATCTCAGAATGCACCTAGTGAAGCCTATGCCACAGATGAAGAAATTGAGGCTACAACTTGCCCAAGGTTTCATCAGATAAGTGACAGTATCTGGATTTGAACCCAGGCCTATTAGGCACCAAAGCCATGCACTTAACCATTCCATATCAGTACTCCTGCCCGCCATGAGGCTTGATGTGACTTTTCATATTTTTTCTTCTTTTTTTCCATTTACTGTAAGTCCTCAAGAACAGAGATGACAACTGTAAGAGAAGGATATACACTTGTGCAATTGTGAAGTCTTTATTAATATGTATTTAATTGATGCATAGTAATTGTGCATTTTAGGGAGTATCATGGCATTTCTTTCTTTTTTTAAAAAAAAATTTTGGTACCAGGGATTGAAGCCAGGGACTTAACCACTGAGCAATATCCCCAGCTCTTTTTATTTTTTGAGACAGGGTTTTACTAAGTTGCTTAGGGCCTCCCTAAATTGCTGAGGCTGGCTTCAAACTTGTGATCCTCCTGTTGCAGCCTCCAGAGCCACTGGGATTACAAGTATGTGGCACCACATCTGGCTAGTGGCATTTCAATACATATGTACCATCAGTCATGGGATAACGGGCATATCTATTACCTCAGATATATATCATTTCTTTGTGGTGGGAGCGCACAAAAAGTTATGCCATTTGATTTCAAATTCCTCTCTATTAGTTATTTTAAAATAGTTAATTAACTGTTGTCAACCATAGCCATCCCACTGTGCGATAGAACATTAGAAGTCATTCTTCTTGTCCAACCACACCCCCGTTCCTATTAACCATCCTCTCTCCATTCCTCCCTCCCCCACACCCTTCCCAAACTCTGGTAATTGCTATTCATTATACATATTTTTTCAGACTGCTTTATCATTTACATATATCTTTATTTATAATAAAATTGGGGTCTTACTGTACAAATTCTTTACAACATGATTTTTTTCATATAACAGTATTTCACAAGTTTATATTCCCTCATTGAGTTCTTTGAGTTAAGGTTGGTTGAACTTTCAGAACAGGAGAGGAGAGAGTTTTAGAGTGTTCTGAACTGTCGATGCCACACCACTTTCCTGCGGATAGTAATTCTACCCTCACACCTGCACAAGGTCCCCTCACTCCAGTTGGGGATGGTCTTTTCCTTTACATACGGACACTGAGGATCCAAAACTTGCAGGAAAAAAGTCCTTTGCAAGTACATTTGGCTCTGTTTTTTAGAATGGTTACATTTCTTTAAAGAAAGCTGTAAAGGGAAAAAGATGAAGTGTGTGTGTATTTTAATTATTATTCTAGAACATGATCTTTCGTGGGTGCGTGTATTCCATGATACAGATGTATCATAATTGATTTAGCCAATTCCCCATTGTTAGGTCACTCACCTCCCCCATTCTTTCAGAATTATGAATAATGCTGCAATAAATCCATACATGTATAAACATTGTGATTTAATTTTAAGCCACTAGCTAAAATTAGTCAGAAATTTGTCAGAAAACGACTAGAATTTAAAAGTTCATAGGAGGAAGTTTACGGGATATGGTCTCAGTTTAGGTGGTGGTTTCCTTAAAAACAGTGTTATGGGTTGGATCTTGAATGTCCCCAAAGGCCCATGTTATAAAGGCTTGGTCCCCAGCATGCCCGTGTTAGGAGATTGAAGAACCTTGAAGAGGTGGAGCATGGTGAGAAGTCTTAGGCTTTGGGGGGAATGCCTTAAAGGGGGTTGGGGGGTATCAGGTCACTTCCTCTTCTCTTTCACTTCCTAGTCAGGAGGCCAGCAGGCTTATTCCATCATATTCTCCCACCACGATATGCTGCTAGGGGCCCCAACTGATACTGAAACCTCTAAAACTGTGAGCGAAAACAAAACTTTTCTCTTTGTAATTTGATTAGCTTAGGTATTTGTTATAGTGATGGAAGTCTATCATGAATAGACAGGCCACAGCTGTGGTTGAAGGAGCATTGCAGCAGCAGCAGCAGCAGGTCCACACTAAGTGGAGGACCAAGTTGATATTTTGCCTCTTCTTGTCCTGCACTGATTCATTTGTGGTCTCCCAGGCAGATCAGCATCTCACCAACACGTTGGTCAGAAGGAGGCTGAATTTGTCACTGCAAAGAGAAACCAGAGGTGCATCGGATTTCAGAGTTCTATTTTCTTTTTCCTTCAGGCAACATTTGGCAATATTGTCTACTTAACAATACACGCAGTGAAAGTTCTCTCTGTGCCCAGACATTGGTGAGGAAGGATCTGAGTTTTACCCAGACTGCGGGGTGAACTGTACCAAAGGATCCTGGCCACAATTAATAGGAGAGAGCCCCTCTTCTCATGGTCTGTGAGTGACAGGGCTGAAAATTGCAAGGGGAACAGGGTTGTGCCACCACTGTGTGTGTTGAGGAGGCTGTAAGGGTCAGTTGGGATTCCCAGGGATCCCTTAGGATCTCTCTTCCAAGTCTGCAGGCTTCTTCCGGGGTCTAGTGTGTCTTTGTTTCTAACAGGTCCTACGCAGCACTCTTTTGGTCGGGACAATTACAGAGGTGTAAAGCACCCCAGAGCTTTCTTATAAGATCAGCCCATAGCTTTCCCTGTTGCTTGCCATTTTCTTTCATGTACTTTTTTTAATAAATAAATCACTTACATATAAACATAAGTCCCTTCTCAGCATCTGCTCCTGGAGAACCCGACCAAAGGCCCTGTGTTCACAAAAAAGTAAAGTTAAAAAAAAAAAAAAGCTCTTGGCTCTTTCCATGGCTTAAATCAGCATCCAGAGAATGGAGGATGATCCGGAGAGAAAAAAAAAAAAAGGCTCAATGTGCATGAGCTGGGGAAGAGCCTGTCAGGATTATGCAAGATGTTCTGAAGATACATCAACAACTGTTCCCAAGTAAGGAATAAGTTGAAATCCCTATCTCATTTCCTGCCACCCTATCACTCTAGGTTGAGCTTCTTAAATGTGCTATTTCTCTCATCCCAGGATGCATGAGGATTTGTTGGGCATGAAAGAAATAAGAGGCTCAATATGAGATGTTTTCATAGAGCATGAATTTTGCTTGAGAGTTTTGGGGGTAAAGAGTTAAGCCCTTTAACCAATAACTAATGTGAAGCATTGATTTTATTTTACAAGCAGATACAGAATGAAATGTAAAATTCAAATGCATTTTAAAAATTTAAAGTTCATTTTTTACAGACTACTTGGTAATATACTCTTGATGTTCAAGTGCAAAAGCTCTTTCTCCCTCCCTATCAGGAGGATCTTGGTACTTTTGGGCTATCCAATATTGACATTCCCTCTCTTCTTCACTAACAGAAGCCCAATTTTACTGGAAGACCCAAATGAAATCCACAAATACCACCAGTTCATTTCCCAGGTCCCCTTTGAAAATAGGGTTAGACAAGTGCCCATTCTGGCCAATGAGACCTAAGGAGAAATCACTGAATTGACTTCAAAGAGAGAAAAAAATCCTTACCACTAGGTGTATTTGGCTGGGAGCTTCCTTTTGACCTTGACCTCTCTTCTTAGTCCTACCTAAAAGCGACTACAGTCCCTCATCTCAATATCTGCTTCTGGAGAAATGCCAAGAGCCAGTTGAGGGTTGGCCCTGACATCCTTGAGTCCTTGAACCATACCCTCACATGGCTATTTCTGAGATTCCTGCATCAAGAGAGAAAAACATAATAAAACTACTAATTCATTGGAACCACTGTTTTTCAAGTTTCTGTTATGCCTGATTGCAGTTCTTCATTTAATGTGTACCCAATGCTGGGGGTCATTTTTCAGTATCTCTCAGTCCTTTACGAGTTTTGCTTCCTTTTAGTATTTTACCTACTAGGAAAGGGTCACTGTGTCTTCTGAGATTATCTTACCATGCTCCAAATGTCCAGAGTCTGAAGGATGGAGAACATGCTGAGTGCCAGGAGGGAGAAAGAGTCCATTCCACTGGAGCTAAGAACAAAACCTGGGGTCTCCAGCCTGTCAGAAAACTCAGACTCACACGACTTCTCTTGAGCCATCTTCTCACCTAATAGAAGTCTAATAGAAAGTTCATCCTTGGACTGCATAGACCCAAGTTCTCTTCTTCTGCCCATTACTAGCCATGTATCCCCTGGTTTCTTCCCATAGTAACCCCTATTCACATCTTTAGTGGTCTGAAGATGTAATGGTACATACAGCACCTGGCACAAAAGGCTTCCATACAATGTGTATGCGATGTATTTCTTCTACCTTACCGGTCCTGAATGCTCGTTTTATTCTTTTATCAACTGCATCACAATGTTTGGGTGTGGTAAAGGGGGTTCCCTGAAAACATGACTTTTGCTCCCAGCTTCGTGCTCCTACAAACAGTTCTGATGGGTAGAAGCAAAAAAGCACTAGGGAATCTGCAAAGATTGGGAAGGTGAGCCTACACGCTCACCACTCAGGAGACAGGTGTGAAGAGTGAGCATAATTGAAGTTCAGAGAAGTCAAGTGAGGTGATTTTACAGAGAAACAAACAGGGATGAAGACAGAGATTTCTTTGCCACTAGGAATTTGGGGTTAGTTCATCCTTTCCTGATGTCTCTGGGCTGTCCGCTAGAGTTTGAATCTGTGCCGGTTTCTTATTGTAGTTATTTACACTGTAGATTTTTTTTCTGAGAAAATAACTGATCTTTAATTTATTGATTCATTGAGTCATTCATTTCTGAGAGGTTAATATCTCATTCTTTTTGTGGAGTCAAGTAAAAAAAAAAAAAACCAGAATGCAAATTCCAGCTCTATTACCACCAATAGCTGAGTGACTGAAAAATTCATTTCCTCTCTCTGACACGGAAGATATGAAGATTCAATACTTCTTATCATGACATATTTTAAAACAAACAGAATTTTGTAGAGAATAATATATACTCATGTATGTACCACTAAACTTTATCAGACCTCAGCATCTCATTTTTAAAAAGGAAAAGGCATTACAAAAACAATTTGTAATATACTCCTTATTTTTCTCCCTGAAGGCTACCATAACCTGGATTTGATAGATTTTATTCCTATGTTTTGTGGTCTTTTTTTCTTTTTCTTTTCTATTTCCTATGTTTTTTTTTTTTTTTTTTTTTTTGGTGCTAGGATGCTTCCCAGGTCCTTGTGCATGGGAGGCAAGCATGCTACCAGAGAGCAACACCCTCCACCTCGTGCATGATTTCACACTCGAGTGCTTACTCTCATTCCAAATCCAAAAAAAGTTCTGAGAAACAGAAGTTTTTCAAACTGTGGCAAACTCATTTGGCCCGAAAACCTAAACTGACCTCCTTTTAAGTCATTATTCATTTATTTCACTTAGAAATATTAATGTATTTAAACATGGTTTTTTTCCCCTACAACCCCATGTGATGTTTCTTAATTCAGAACAACTTAGAATATCAAAACATGCCTGGCCTCAAATATTTAGGATGGGGATGTGGCTGTATATTACCATATAGTTAGCACTCTATTGTATCAATATTTCACAAATTATCTATTCATTTTGCCTATTGATAGAAATTTTGGATGTTTCTGATTTTTTATTTTTATAAACATTGCTGAATGAACACACATGTTGATGTGGACAACAGCATCTTCTTAAAGATACCTAGGGAATCCACATCTTCAAATTTAATGGTTCTCCATTACCATCCACAATAGTGAATCAATTTATTCTTTCATCAGCAGCATATTAGAGGTCTTGTCACTCCCCTTTCTTGACAATATTTGGCATCATTAGATTCTTTTTTTCCGTGTTTTGCCAGTTGATGGGTAGGCTCAGAGGAGAGCCCAACCAATAGGGCTACTTCTTTCTCAAGTCCTGGCCAACTTGGAAATAAGACAAAGGACTTAACAGAAAGAGGAAGAGGAAAAGAGAAAAAAATGAAGCTCCTTGCATTCAAGGTTGTTTTTAGTTGCAGTTCACCCCATACAAAAACATGAGCCAAAAGCCCCCCAGCTAGATAAGTCATTCTGTCTCCGCTGGAGAAAAAAGGGTAGGAGACATGAAGTCATAAATATTTAGGAAAAATCTCCCTTCGTAAAGAAAACAGGAGTAGGGAAGGAACATTTGTCATTTTTTTTCCAGTGCATTTCTCTGATTACTACTGAGTTGAGCAAATTTTCATGAGTTTATTGGCCATTGAAGCTTTCTCTCCTGGGAATTGCATATTCATATTCTTTGCCCATTTTTTATTGTGTTGTTTGACTCTATCTTTGCAGCCATAATTTATGTATTCCGAATACCAAGATTTGTCAGCAATATACATTACTAATACAGTCTCCCAGTCTTTGAGTTGTGTTTTTTCTTATTTATGATGAAATAGAAGAATATGAAAATGGAAGTTTACTGTTTTAATGTAGTCAGATCCTTTATTAATTCTCTCCTTGGAGAGTTATGGATTTTGCATCTTAAGAATTTCTTTGCTGGTAGTAGCAAGAATTTCAGGATGTGTGTATGCTAAACTGCCTGGGCCATACTCCAAGGAAGAGAAGTAAAAGTCTAGTTTTGAGGACCAGACTGGAGAAAAGGGAGGATGTGGGAGGAGAGGAACAGAGGGCTGGTGGACTGCCAGCTTCCCCACTCCCCAGCTGTTTCTGAATAGCTCAACTCTCTAGAGCTCCACTTGGCTTAGCCCCATAGCCCAAGTGGCTCCCAGGTGGCAACCCCTGGGTATCAGAACTCATCCTGCCACAGCAACCAATAGACCAAGGAAGATGTCTGTCCTCGCGGTCAGTAAGGGGCTCCCAAGAGAGAAAGCCCAAGACTCAATGGACCATAGTAAGGACCACCCACAGGAAAATGTCTGGACACACTATAGGTAACTCTTAATCTCTGTTGACATGGTCTTTACTCCCCCGCCAAGGGAAAAGAGATTCTGTCCTAGTCTATTTAGACTACTGTGCCAAAATACCTGAGACTGGATAATTTATAAACAATAGAAATTTATTGCTTACAGTTCTGGAAGCTGGGAAATCCAAGATCAAGGTGCCTGCAGATTGTTTAGTGAGGACCCGTTCTTCATAAATGGTGCCTTCTTTCAGCATCATTATGTGGCAGAAAGGCAAACGGGTTCCCCCATGCCTGTTAAAAAGGGCACTAATCCCATTCTAAGCCCCCATGCCCTGTTTACTTTCCTAAGGCTCCAGTTGTTAGTACTATTGCCTTGATGATTAGGTTTCAACATGGGAACATTCAGATCATTGGGAATTATCTTCTCATGGCTGGCCTCTGAGACATTAGAACTGGGGACTAGCTGCCACTTGACAGGTCCTGTGTCCATCCAGATAAGAAGGGGCCCAAGGAGACCTAGGTGAGCTTGTGAATCCAGAGCTAATGATCTGAAAGGACTATGAGCAATAAGAAAGAACGTGCTAAGTTTACATCCACAGGGAAATTTTCTCTGCTCATCCCTCATTCCTTGAGGGATGCAATAATGAAATTGTCTGTATTTCTTATATGCAACTTCTGTGTCCTAAAGCCACCTGACACCTAGAGCTCCGTGGCTGTGTCAACCACCTCCCTCTTTTTACCTCTAATCAGCAGCTGAGCTCAATCAGCAGCTGAACTGGTCTAAATCTGTGGACTGTGAATGAAAAATCTTTGGGTGCCTTGTTCATCCAGCATGGGCTCACCGTCCCTCCAAGGATATGGTGTTTTATAGTGTTTCCTCTCAGTCGCATCCTCTGTACCTAAACCATCATGGCTACGAATGTTTTCTCTTTCTAACCTTCTCCACCAAACTCTCCAATTTAATCACAACCCAATGGTTATTCTACACGTTAAATAGATCACCGATGATGTCATTATTTGAGAAGCCAACAGTCTTTCATCTGCTTCCACCTGGCTGTGACCCATCATCCCCAACACCTGTGTTCCCTCTCAGCAAACCCAAGGGATATTAGGGGTCTAGGAACCATGGTGGGTTTAGCAAAGTTTGAGGGAATTGAGTGGGAATCCCCCTGATGTTATGAGAAGGAACCATGAATACAATTTCCGTATAATAAGAGTGTATTTTTGTAACAGTAATCTTGTCTTTTATTGCCAAGTAAGAGTGCCCACTGAAACCCTGCTCACTTTCCTTTATCTTCTTTTTTTCCATTTCACATTGAACTTTGACACGTAGGTGACTGTAACTACATGCACCCACACATAGGCATGCACATGAGGCACGCTGACCCATTCTAAGCTGTTCATTTTCACTTACAAAGTTACCAAACATAAACCAGTGAGTGTTTGGATGGATGGATGGATCGATGAGTCAGTGAATGACCAAATGAATGAATGAGTCAATGGGTGGATGAATGAATAAATGAGGACAAAGGCGAGAACTGTTGACAGGAAGACACTCTGGAGCAGAAAATACGAAAAGATTAGAATTCTTAATATACCCCAACGATTCAGAACATCAAGGAAATAGAGTATGGGAGCCAGAAAAATATGCCATTTCAATTCAGCAGTACAGAGAGTCTGAAATAACCCCCCAAAAAATAAGAAATTAAAAGAATAGGGAGAACACAAAGATGGAAAAAGGAGGAGATTTTTTTAAATGGGGGGAGTTATATGAGCGGTTTATGTAGCTAATTGTAGGATAGACTAAGAGTCAGTACTATAGATTTAGAGTCAAGCACTTCCAAGTGGTTCATATGTGTCAAAACAGATTTTCACACATTAACCTTGGGAGGAGGGCATTTCTCCTTTTACTTTACAGATAACCAAATCAAAGCTTTACGAAGTCAAGACTTGCCTAACCTAAGAGCTGTAAGCCTGAGAAGGTGTATCAAGGCACTTGGACAGGTAATTTGAGGAACCTAATGCGAGTGTTGACTGTAGTGGGCACAGCTGGCTGGTCATGGAATGAGCATCACTGGAGTTCAGGAACCCCATCCTATCTCAAGTTCCATGAGTCCCTTGCTGCCTTCCCTCCTAGAGGACCCCTCCAGAAGTCACATGCACAAACACTCAATCCTTTGGAGTTGAACCCTCCCACGTGCTCGGGAAATGCTAAGAGACCTTGAAGAGAAGATGCTCATCCCCAGAGAGCTTTAGGTCAGCTCAACAGACAAAACTGAGCATGCAGTAGAGACAAAGTGGACCTAGAGCGGGGGGCCAAAAGCTATGCTTCAGACCCTCCTTATTATTCTGAAGGAAGAGGATCCTGTCATGAACCCAACACTCACAGAGGAGGTGAGGGCCACAGGGAGGATGTAGATTGGTAGAAGAAAGGAGCTCCCAGGGCAAAAGGACAAACTGAATGAAAGTAAGGATAAACCTGGTGTTTGAAATCTAGCCACGATGCTATCCTAGAAAGGGCCCAGGCGTGGTGGAAACAGAATGGACATGAAATGGAACTGGACTTCCCTGGGGCCTTCGCCGTCAGACAGAAGTAATCCAGGTTAACCTGGGTGTCAGCTGCTGACAGAACGTTCCTGCAATATTGATGAAGATGGAGGAGGGTGGCCACTCTCTAGAACAGAGTTTGTAGACCTGGATGGAGAAGGCCAATCCGAGGCAGATGTGAGAATATATGCTTCCACAGAGACAGACGGACTCTCACCCCTTCCCCTATGGCCTGACCTGATTCCAAATCTCAAAATCTATATTGACCAGAAAACTGCACAGGCAGGAAGCAGAGCAGCTTCTTCCAGAAGGAGGCAAAGCACTCTCCCTTGATAGTGCTTCTCTCTTTCTCCGTCAACCTCTAAAAGTAGGAAGGCAGTCAGTGAGAGCTGGAAGAACAGGAAGACACATCAGGAAGGACTCTGGTACTGGTGAACTCTAGATTCTGTATTTGGGAATATCAGACAAGCAGGCCGAGGGACTGCAGAAGAGATCCTTTCAGACCAAGGGATGGAGGAGAGTGCCACTGCTAGACGTGGGGACTGGGCCAGGGACTCTGCTCCCTGACTTGGTGTCCAAAGATGGATCTGGAAAGGGAATTTGGCAAGTAAAGGAACACACAGTGAACGACACGCCCATCTGTAGACATGCACCAGATGTGGGAGAATCCCTGGGGCTCTGAGGAGTACACCCAAACTCAAGGCAGGCCCAGGGAAAGCATGCTGTCATGCAAGGAGACATCATGCAGAAGACTTAGACTTCAGATCTCTGGAAGTGATTTTCTACCAAAACCAAAGGGAAAATTGAGATCAGGACTTGGCATTCTCTCAAGGAGGCAAAAAGAGAGGGACTGCATAATGCAGAGCAAAAGGGGAAATGATCTGTGATGAAAAGACAGCAGATACTATTGCACATAAAGGAAGGTAAGAAAAAAAAATAAGCATGCAGTAGCAGATTTAAAATTCACATTGGTAGCAAATATCTCCGCAAAAATCATCTGTTAATCTCAAAGGGGAAAACAGAGCTTTTACAATAAAAGGCCCAACAGTTACTACCTTCACCAGGTGATCAAACTTAATATCACTGATATTGGAATGGGGGGGTGGGGGCAGTACAAAGAATATAGCATCACTATGAAGTATTGCAACAGTTTGGATATCAGTTGTACTCCAAAAGCTCACGTGTGAGACAATGCAAGAATGTTCACAGGTGAAGTGATTAGACTATGAGACTGTAACCTAATCAGTGAGTTAAGCCACCAAATGGATTAACTGGGTGGTAACTGTAGGCAGGTAGGATGTGGCTGGGAGAAGTAGGTCACTGGGGTCATGACTTTGGGGTTTATATTGTGTACCCAGCACCTTAACCAACCAGTCCCCCCCAACCTCTCTCTTTCTCCTCTCTCTCTATCTCCCCCCCACACACACACACACTTCCTGGCTGCCATGAACTGAGCAGCTTCCCTCCTCCAGGCCCTTCCACCATAATACTCTGTCTCACTCATCTGGGGCCCAGAACTATGGAGTCAGCCAACCATGGACTGAACCTCTAAGACTATGAGCCAAAATAAACTTTCCTCCTCTAAGTTGTTCTTATCAGATCTTTTAGTCTTTTGGTCACAGTGACAATAAGCTGATTAGCACAAATATTCTTGCCAAAAATGTTTTCGCAGAATGTAACCACACCTTCAAACCTGCTTCTACTTTCTACTTTGTTTTTCTTTTTCTTAAAGATACATAATTGTCTTTATTTAAACAATAGTTCACCAAGTTTGCAGAATACAGAATATAAGGTAAATACACAAAAATCAATATTATTTCTGTATATTAACAATGAACAATGGAAATTTTTTTAAAAAATTAAACTACCATTTACAATAGTATCAAGAAAAGAAAGGAAGGGAGGGAGGGAGGAAGGATGAGAGACCTGGGTGTGGTGGCACACACCTGTAATCCTAGCAACTCAGGAGGCTGAGGCAGGAAAATGGCAAGTTTGAGGCTAGCTTTGGCAAGTTAGTGAGACCCTATCTCAAAATGAAATATAAAAAGGGCTGGAGATGTAGCTCAGTGGTAGAATATCTCTGGATTCTATCCTCAGAGGGGTAAAATATGTTTAAAAATATATCCAGCAACATATATGTAAAAAATACATACTGAAATTTTTATATTATTGTGAAAGAATTTTTAAAGGACCTAAATAAATGAAGATATATCGCACATTTATGAACTGTAAAATTCAATGTTATTAAGATGTCAATTTTTTCTCAAGCTGATTTATAGATTCAATGCAATTTCAATCTAAATCCTAACAGTATACTTGGTAGATATTGACAAATTGATTCTAAATCGTACATAGAAAGGTAAAGAAACAAAACAGCCAAACAATTTTGAAACACAAAAGCAATGTTGGTGGACTAACACTATCTGATTCCAAGGCTTTCTTTAAAGCTGCAGTGATGGAGAAATATGTCATTTGTGAACAGGTACATAGATCAGTGGAACCGAGTTCCAAAATAGGGCCTTGAATACATGATTAATTAATTATCTTTTTCAAAGGTGAGAAGACAGAAAGCAAGATCTTTTCAACAAATTGTGTTGTAATGACTCTATGCAAACTTTGTCTATTCCTCATATCTTAGACCAATTTCACCTGAAAATGTAGGCATAAATGTAAAAGGTAAAACTATAAGAATTTTGGAGGAAAACATTAGAGAAAATCTTTGTGACCTTGTTAGGGCAAGAATGCTTAGCTACAACACAAAAAATAACAATCTGTTTAGGGCAAGAGTGCTTGGATACGACACAATAACAATCTCTATAAGAAAAATATTTACAAAGTGGACTTCACTGTTATTAAACATTTTCACTGTGCAAATGATACTGTCAATAATAAATTTAAATCACAAGTCATAGACTTGGAGAAAATATTTGAAATATCTTATCTGACAAAGACCTTTGATCCACAATATATAAGTAACTCTCAAAATTCAAAAATAAGAAAAAAAAATATAATTAAAAACCAGGCAAAATATTTGAACAGTTTATTAAAGAAAATACTCAGATAGCAAATAAGCATATGAAAATATGTTCAGTATCACTGATCTAATTAATAATAGGCCAATTAAAACTGCCATGTGTTGGGACTGGGTTGTAGCTCAGTGGTAGAATGCTCACGTCGAATGTGGAAGGCACTGGGTTCAATCCTCAGCACCATATAAAAATAAATAAAATGAAGGTATCGTATCTATCTACAACTAAAAAATATTTTTTAAAAAACAAATGTGACTTTAAAAAAAAAACTGCCATGTGGAAACACTCCTTATAGATTAGAGAGGCTAAATCAGACTGCCCAGTCCATATACACAGGGAGATGTGGGACAATCAGAGCTCTTGGAGAGACTACTACCCAGTAAGTTTGGGAAAACAATTTAGTAATTACATATAGAGCTAAACATTCACTAAATTACAACCCAGCAGCCCACTTGTAGGCATTTATTAGCTAAGTGAAATAAAAACCTATGCTTCCAGAGAACCTGTAGGTGAACGTTTGAACAGCTTTATCCCTTACCACCAACAACCACAAATAATCCAAATGTCCCTCAGCTGGAGAATGACTAAACAAACAGTGGTGCATCCACCCACTGGAATATGATTCATCTATTAAAATTATGAACTACTGATCCACGCAGTAACATGAATTAAACTCATTATGGGGCTTCCACTTTGTAGAAAATGCAGGGATGAAGGAACAAGGTAAGTGCACCAAGAGGAAATGATCAGACTAATTCAGAAAGTGGGACAGTCTAGAATTAATAACATAGATGGGGTGTAGCGGTGGCAGGGGCAGGTACTCTATATGAAGAGAGTGGAGGCAAAACAACCAAAGGTCACTGGGATACTTCATTGTATACTGGCTTGGAATGGGGAAAAGGCATTTTGGCAGCCATTAAGGAAGTCTGAATGTGGACTGAAGTCAGATATTAAGGAATTATTAAATATCTTTGATGTAATCATGATATTGATGTTATAAAGAAGAGCATCTGTACTTTAAAGAGGATTTTTTGTTTGTTTGTTTGTTTGTTTGGTACTAGGGGTTGAACCCAGGGGCACTTAAACACTAAGCCACATCCCTAGCCCTTTTAATTTTGTTTTGTTTTGTTTTGAAACAGGGCTTTGATAAGCTGCTTAGAACCTTGCTAAGTTGCTGAGGTTGGCTTTGAACTAGCAACAGTCCTGCCTCAGCCTCCTGAGTCACTGGGATTATAGGTGTGCACCACCATGCCAGCATATGTATTATTCTTTCACATGTTTTACTTAATAATGTTTTGTAGTGATGGGTTGGGACTGTACAAAGCAGAATTAACCATGCTCTATAAACCATTATGCAGGGGGACAAATTCAAAACACAGTCTAGAAAGTAAAGGAAAAGAACAAATACATGGAAACTATGAGAAAGACAATAGCAGGTGTGCAGGCAGATGTCAAGAGAGCTAGAGACCTTGTGAGTGAGAAAGCATGACAACATTGAATTTTGTTTCCCAAGCAGCAGAGATGAAAGAGAATGGTACGACATTCCCATGTGATCCAACATAGGAATTATCAGTGTTCCTAAAGAAGGCCTTACAACAAATAGAAGAAATAATCAAAGATGTAATTAAAGAACATATTATATAACTGATAATAAACCTGAGTAAGAAGAATAAAGGTATGGTCTGAATTTCAGGAAAAGAAATCAATGAGTTAATTCATTTCTAGAAACCCTTTTTAAAATTATTTTTAATTATAAAGAACTGCAAGAAAGTCCCAGGAGCATCTACATAAAGAAAATTTTATTTTCATTATAAACGAAGGAACAGATTTTATGTTGTCTACTTCTCAGTGATGCTAGATATTGAGGCAGGGGGAGGGTCCTATCAAGACAGTATTGAGTGAAGAAAGTAAAGGTTCAATAATTTGATTCCCAGACAAATTGTGAAATGTAGAGACAGCATTAAAATGTTCTTATAAGTGGGCATGGAAAAAAATAACTTTTGTGGGAAAAAAATTACATGAACATATGTTCCATTCAACCAAGAGATAAATTTAAAACACAAGACTGGTGAAAGTACATCTAAAAGTGTTTGCAGATCCTTTCTTGCTGGATTTACATCCCAATCTTAGTAATCCAATCTAATTATGTGTCTACCCGGAGCAAAGCTTGGCCATGCAGTCACCTCACTATGTTCACTTCTGCTAAAGCATCTTTCCCAGCACCAGGGGGTGTGGCTTTGAGCCAGATGCATCACTCCATAATTGCAGTGGTATCTCTTGCCATGCTTGACAGACAAGGAAAACAATAACTGCTGTAGTTCTGTTCCAGCAGTTACAAACAATAGCGCACAATCAACATGGTAGAAGGGAGAAGGCTATGCCAGGAGATTTACTAAACAATCCTTCTTTCCTGCTTTCCGTTTTTAAAAAGATGTTAAATACAGCCACATAATAATAATGATGAGCTTGAATCATGATTCTTCTACATCTTCAGCGGTATAAAATTTTGGGCTTTGAATTTTTCTTTTAAGTACTCAGGATTGAACCTAGACCCTTGTGTATGCTCTACCACTGAGTTACACCCCCTGCTCCCTTGTGGATTTTTTTTAAGTAATAAAATACCATAAAGGAAATATGTTATCAAGCTCTATTCATATTATCACCAAGACAAGTGAATAGTCTTATGTTAACTATTCTTTAAAAGTAATATATGTAGTGTGATATTGACAGCAATACAAAGTGCATCTATGTCATATAAAGAGAACTTGAGAGAGTATGAGAAAGCAAGATAAAAATGAATCTTATTTTCCAAATAACAGCATCTTCTGTTGTCATGAGGAAACATTTCTTTATAATAGACATTTACCTTGATAAGCCTTAGGTGCATGGTGACAATTCAATTGCTAATTTTTCCAACTGTCTGGCTTTAGTTTACAGAGTGGGGGATACAAAATGAGGTGGCATGGAAAGAAATAGAAGGCTAATAATAGCTAACATCTCTGAAGTGATAGACACTGCAACATAAGGAGTGCTACAAACTCTGTGAGGTTAGTACTATTATTCCCACTTAACAGATGAGGAAACTGAGGCCCAGAGAGGCTAAGTAACTCATCCAAAGTCCTACAGCTAGTAAGCAGCATAACTTGGCAATCACACCAAGGAATTCTGGCACCATAATCTGTTTTAAGAGCCAACATGGTACTGCCTGCTATAGCCTGCTGTCCAGGAAGGACAGCTAGGGCAGAAAGAGTGAAATAAATTTGGGTACATTTCTGATGGATAGTATGCCAAGTATGGACTGTATCAGAACCTGTGTCAGAACAAAGAGAAAGCAAGAATGTAGAGGAATCTGGGTAATTTTTTTGCTTTACATTTTCATTTCCTATAATACTCTACAGTTGAATGTATGCTTTTATAATCAGAAAAGAATCATTTCTTAACAACATGATGATTGCATCTAAAATATTCATAGCAAGTAGCTTGGAAAGAATCTCAGAGAGAAGTTAGCAATGCTTATAACTAGATGGAATAACTGTGGGTGATTTCTTTCCCTTTCTTTCTTTACTGAATTTTGTAATCTCTCTACAGTAAACAGATGTCGACTTTGAAATGGAGAAACAAGTTATTTTAGATAAAATAAAAAAGAGAGTAATTTTAGATGCAATGGACAATGGGACATTATCCATGAGAAGTGACATGAAGACAGAAGGTTTTAAGAAAGTTTGAGGGGCTGGGGTTGTGGCTTAGTGGTAGAGTGCTTGCCTAGCATGTGTGAGACACTGGGTTTGATTCTCAGCAGCACATATAAATAAAAAAGGTTCACACATCAGATGGAGCACTAAACTCTAGAGATTAAAGAACTCAAAAGGTTAAACACCATAAAACAAATAACCCAATTAATAAATGGGCCAAAGACATGAACAGACACTCTCAGAAGAGGATATACAATCAATTAACAAATATATGAAAAAATGCTCATCATCTCTAGCAATTAGAGAAATGCAAATCAAAACCACTCTAAGATTTCATCTCACTCCAGTCAGAATGGCAGCTAATATGAAGACAAACAACAATAAGTGTTGGTGAGGAGCAGGGAAAAGGTACACTCATACACTGCTGGTAACTCTGCAAATTGGTGCAGCCAATATGGAAAGCAGTATGGCGATTCCTTGGAAAATTGGGATTGGAACGGCCATTTGACCCAGTTATCCCTCTCCTCGGTCTATACTCAAAGGACTTAAAAACAGCATACTACAGGGACACAGCCACCATCAGTGTTTTATAGCAGCACAATTCACAATATAGCTAAACTGTGGAACCAACCTAGATGCCCTTCAATGATGAATGGATAAAAAAATGTGGCTTACATATACAATAGAATATACTCAGCAAGAGAATAAAATCATGGCATTTGAAGGTAAATGGATGAAGTTAGAGAAGATAATGTTAAGTTAGCCAATCCCCAAAAACCAAATGTCAAATGTTTTTTCTGATATAAGGAGGCTGATTCATAGTGCAGTAGGAAGAGGGAGCATGGGAGGATTAAATGAACTCTATATAGTGCAGAGGGGTGGGAGGGTAAGGAAGGGGGCAGGAGGTTATAAATGATGGTGGAATGTGATGGACATTATTATCCAAAGTACATGTATGAAGACACAAACTGGTGTGAATATACTTTGTATACAACCAGAGATATGAAAAATTGTACTCTATATGTGTAATAAGAAATGTAATGCATTCAGCTGTTATATATAAATAAAAATAATTAATTATTAAAAAAAAAGTTTCCAGGATCATGAAGCCTAAATTTAGGGGTATTTTTCTATGCGGATGGTTCACTAGATTATTAAGATATCTAAAATCCCCCAAAGAACTAATGCTTGCAAAAATAAAAATGCTAAGAACAATGGAAATAAATAAAGGTCCATCCACAACTAATAAAATATTTTAAAAGAAGAAAAGCAAGTTTGACTGACTGCTTCAGAGTTGGACTAGAGCCAAGTAAGAGGCCAATGATCCAGGTGTGAAAGGTCCCACTCATCCAACCTTGGTGAGTATTAATGTACTCAACAAATTATTATTGATCACCAACCATGGGCCAACTGTGGGCCAAACACAATGGACAAGGAGTTTAAAGACTGAGCGGGAAAAACCTGTGCCCAACAAGTGAACCCAGGAATACATAGTTAATTTCAGATAGTGATAAGGGGCAGGAAAGGTGAATAAATAAGATACTGATCAGAAAATAAGGCCAGAGGAGGAAAGCAAAGGACTGTGCTTTAGATAAGTGGGTAGGACAGGACTCCCTGAGGAGTTAGGGTTTGAGCTGGGGCCTGAGGGTGAGAAGGAGCTGCCCTGGGGTGGGGGGTGGGGGGATCTGGGCACAGGATCCTGCAGAGACAAAGGCTGGAACAGAGAGATCTCCAGTGTGGCTGGAGCCCAATGGGGGTGGGGAGAGGAGCAGGAGGTGAGCTTGGAGAAAGCAGGAACTATCTGCATAGGGCTCTGTGTGCTGTGCAAAGGAGTTTTTATTGTATCCCAGAGTCTAGTTGAAGCCATTGGAAGGCTTTGAATAGAGGGATAACATGATCTGAATTATGCTTTAAAAGGTCACTCTGCCTGCTCATGGGGAAGGAGTTGAAGAGAAGCAGAGAGACACTGAAGAGACCAGTTAGAAGGTCAGCACCATCTCTGGTGAGGGAAGATGGGGCTAGGAGATATATAGGCAGACCTCTGCTAGATGTTCTACATACCAAGAAGGTTAATCTCAGGTGTCAATTTGACTGGATTAAGGGGTACCCACATAACTGGCAAAGCATTTATTTCTAGGTATAACCATAAGGATTTGTATGGAAGAGAATGGCATTTAAATTAGTGGACTGAATAGGAAAATCCATCTTCACCTAATGTAGATGAGCACCATCCAATTGGCTAAAGACTCAAAACAAAAATTTTAAAAGAAAGGCAATTTCTCTTTCTCTTTCCCTCCCAACTTCCCCATCTCTCCTGCAGCTGGGACACACATATTCTCCTCTCCTTGGATATCAGAATTCCAGGGTTTTGGGCCCCTTTAACTCCAGGATTTACATCAGTTCTCAGGCCTTTGGACTTAGACAGGAAGTTAGACCATCTGCTCCATGGCTCCTAGGCATTTGACCTTGGGCTATGCCATACTACTGGTTTCCCTGGTTTTCTAGCCTGCATAGGGTGCATTGTGGAATTTACCAGCATTAATTAGCCTATTTCCCTAATAAATCCCCATCTATCTATCTATCTATCTATCTATCTATCTATCTATCTATCTATCTATCTCTCCTTACTGTTTCTCTGGAGATCTCTGACTAATACACCTGTGTGGTATTAGTTTAATCCTAGTGATAGCCTGAGAAGGTAGACATTATTCATTCCATTTTATAGATCTAAAGCTAAGGTTTAGAGAGATTAAAAATCTCACCCAAGGTCACAAGGTTCAGAAGTAAGAGAATCTGGGCTTGGAATGCAGGTCTAATAGGGTCTCAAACTCACATTGCCATTGAGTGGGGATTCAAGCATCAGATGATAAATGGGTGAATGAAGAGAGGAGGACTTGGATCAGAGCAGCACTGATGAGACAAGAGATAAAGAAGTGGCATAAGAGAAACCTCAGAGGAAGTCCAGATCATCCTCTGTATCTGTTAACTGTAGGAGGTGAAGCATTCATTCCAGGTAGCGTCAACAAGGCCCATCTGCAAGACTTCAAGACGGGGACCACCTGGTCACAGAGGTGGGAGTGGAGCTTAAAAACTGGAGAGCCAACCACAGTGTCACACACCTAGAATCCCCGAGATTCAGGAGGCAGAGTCAGGAAGGTTGCAAGTTCAAGGCCAGCAACTCAGCAAGACCCTGTCTCAAAATAAAAAAATAAAAAGGGCTGGTGGTGTAGTTCACTGGAAAAGCATTCTGGGTTCAATTCCAGAGAGAGAGAGAGAGAGAGAGAGAGAGAGAGAGAGAGAGAGAGAGAGAGAGATCTGAAGAGAGAGAATAAGATTTCTGGGACTGGGGATATAGCTCAGTTGGTAGAGTGCTTGCCTTACATGCACAAGGCCATGAGTTCAATCCCCAGCAGCACTAAAAAACAGAAAAGGTTTCTGAGTCTCATGAGGAGCTGTAATGAAAAGGTCAGAAGTAACCATTGTGTCACAAAAAAAACAAGAGAGGAGACAGCTTGGTAGAAGTGGCCAAGTGGCCAGCAATGGAGTTAGACTGTTTCTAGGCCAAATATCTAAAACAACAACAACAACAAAAACAATTCCCACAGTGTTTATTTTGAGGAACCCAAATTGCAATAACACCTAAGTTTATTTTGCAATTTGATTATTGAGAAGAGAGTCAAGTGTGAGTGAAGTGAGGGTCATCAAGTCTGTTTCCGTCCCCCTCTCCCACCATGTCCCCATCAGCCACAGTAAATGAGAGGGTGCACAGCCAGGAGGTCGCTGGTCATGGTGGGCAGATTATCCCCACCATAAGGCTTCTGAGTCTGATCTAAGGGGGAGATTCCTTCCAACACCCTGCCAGGGCCCACCTGCACTCCAATTATGTTTTCCAGACTCTGCCTTTGCCTGTAGGGAGACATGTTTTCATCTTGACGGGAACATGAGGGTTGGAGGTGTGTGTTTCAGGGGTCTCACATAGGCCTCCCTCAGTGTTTTCAGAGACATGTCCAACACAAATGAAGAGCAAGTATACCAAAGGTCAAGATAAAGAAAAGAGTAATTCATGTTCCTGACATGAATAGGAGAGGAAGTAAAAGGAAAACCTCTCTGTTTCTCATTATTGGAGTTACCAGAAGCACAATTAAACCTTGCTAGAAGAAAAGTGCCTGCACTCCCTGCCAACACACGCCTCCCTCTGGCTCACAACCCTGGATGCCTGGAAAGTCTTTAATGCACAACCTTACAATGCCATCTTAGCAGTCCTGCAGCTGTGCCCAAGACTGATAGGTGAGCCCTGCAGCTGAACTTCCATTATTGCAACTGCTGGGCATTCATTGACAAGGTAAAGGTGGTCCACCTTGACTACATCTTTGGAGGTGGTGGGGTAAGGAGAATGGAAACAGAAATGTCCACGAAGAAAGAGCCAGAGTGTACCTAGAATCAAAGGGGAGGAAGCAGACCAAAGAATGCCTCTGGTCACGCAGGTGTGCCTGCACCAAACTCCTGGAAATGAAAGACTGTTTTGACAGAGAGAGACAGGAGGTGGAGGGAAGGGAAAAGAAAAGGAGAAGAAGGAGGAGGAGGAGTGGAGGAAGAGGAGGAGGAGAGAAACAGAAGAAAAAGACAATTAAGATTCAAAGATCCAAAAGGACAGAAGTCTGAAATCTAGCACTGAAGGAATGGATAAATTTGATTCACCTTAGCAGAAGGTAAGCAATTGTCCTTCCTAACCTAAAGTGTTGGGCAAAGGTGAACTTCCTTGGCAGTTTAGTAATAAAACTCGAATTACACAGGTTTTATCATATCTCTGAGTCCTCCGACTGTTTCATGCCCTCAAATAATTGACATCCTGAAGAGCTATAAAATTCCAGACCAAGAGGCTACGGGAAACACTTCACTCCTGGGATCTCCAAGACGGTCCCTAGAGGGGCCATCTCAGGTGCCCTCTCCTTGGGCTCCTTTTCAATGGTATGTAGCCACCTGGCCCTGGAGAACGGACAATGACAGTCACTCATGGGGCTTTCTAATTACCTAAAAGGACAGTGGCACCACAGAATTCCATAAGCCCAAAGATGCCACAGAGGAAGTCCACTCCCTATATCCCCAAAGCTTGGTTGTAGTGGGCATAAAGAAGTGACAGGAGGTTCACTCTTTCAGCCAGCATGATTGAGCATTTGACAAGTGTCATAACCAGAGTCAAGGGCTGAGAACATAAAGGTGGAGATAAGGAAACTGTGGTAAGAGTCCTGCCTCCTCAGCCCCCAAGGCCTGGCTGGGGCAATGCACAATATCAAATCGGACACCAGGTGGAAAGTACAGCCAGTGGCGGAAATAACATGCTATGGGCAGCCTAGGGTGATTGAGTTGACCAAATATGTCAGGCAGTAACATGAGGGAGGGAGTCAGTCCAGGAAGAGGGACCACAGGGTCCCAGAAACCAGCCCTCTCAACCCTGAGGTCATTGGCCACCTGCTGCATTTGTTTTACACTGTTGGATAGTGAATACCAGAGATTTAGTGGCTCAAAACAACAAGCATTTGTTATCTCGCACATTTGTTATCTCACACTTTCTGTGGGTCAGGAATTCAGGCATTGGGTATCTGGGTTCTCCTCTCAAGGTTGACATAAGGCAGAAATCAGGTACCCGCCGGGCTGCATTCTTTTCAGAGTCTGTAGGTGAAATAATCCAGTTCCTTGTTAATTGTACAACTGATGTCCCTGTTTTCTTGCTGACTGGTGACCAGTGCCTGCTCTCAGCTACCCACATGCCCCCACTCTGTGTGCCATCCGCAGCAAGGCTGTCTGCTTCTGGAAAATCTGCAGGTGAATTTCTAGACAGTCTGCTCAGCTGGGGTCTTATGAAACATCGCCTAACAGAGGGAGTAACTAGTCCATGGTAGTTGAGGGAAGCGTATGGTACAGGGTGAGAGTACTAGAACATATGAATTGTGGGGACTACCTCAAAATTCTGACCACACACCTGCAAGTTATCATATCTAATGAGAAAATGTCACTTCTTTTGATACTTGACTTCTGGAACCGTTGACACTGATTCTCACTACTACCTTGAAATTCATACAGTGATCTTTTCTTGTCTCTCCAAACAGAACTCATCCATCCAAGTCCATTCCAACCCTGTATTTCCTAAGACCATGACTGACACAACCATCCCCCAATCACGAAGCCAGGATCTTGTGAAATCATCCTGCCATCTCTTGCTCTGCAGGGATTGAGTTCTTCTGATTCTACAACAGAAATCTGTCTTCACTTCTACATCTCCAGTGCCAAAATGCAAGTTCTGTGAGGCCAGGAACTTTGTCCAGCTTGTTCTTTACCACAGTATCAATATAAAGATAGTGGTTGAGATCATGGATTCTTGAGTCTAAGTACCTGAGTTCAAATCCTGGCCTTGTCATTTACTAGCTACGTAAGTCTATGCCAGTTATATAACCTCTTCTCCTTTAGTTTCCCCATTTGTAAAACAAGAGTGATAATAGTACTGATTCATAAGATTGTGCTGAGGATTAAAACAGTTAAAGTGTGTATAGTGCTTAGAAAACAAGAGGGACTGTGGTAAGCACTTGATAGATGTTAGTGGTTAATAGTCTATCCTACTACCTAGCATAGTAAAAGCATCAAGAAATATATACTGACAGAAATAATGAATGCCTCTATTTTAGCTTAGACTCATTGGCTTTGCTTGACTTTTGCAGTAGCCTCCTCATTGGGTTTATGTTAACCACCCATCCCCTACTCCATTCATTCTGCTCACCACACTTAGGGTCACACTTCTAATATTCATATATGAAGCTATGTTGTCCCCCTGCATTGCTTTGCACAATCCAATGACTCTCCAACCCCCACATGGAGCCAGAGCAAACTCCTCATCTCAGCACATGTACAATGACCTGTGATCCCCTCTGTCTACCTACCTCTTGATCCATTCCAGTCCTTTATACAACCTACATGCATTTTCCAAACCACTAGCAGTTCCCAGAACAAGCCACATTTCTTTATTCTTTCCCTGCCCAGATTTCCAATTTCCTCTGCCTTGCCCAGCTGAGGAAATTATCATCTTTTTTTTTCTGATGCTAGAGATTAAACCCAGGGGCACTTTACCACTGAGCTACATCCCCAGGCCTTGTTATTTTTTATTTTGCCTTGTTATTTTTATTTCCCTAAGCAGCTGAGGGCCTGGTTTAGTTGCTGAGGCTGATCTTGAACTTGTAATCTTCCTGCTTCAGCCTCCTGAGTCGTATTACCAAATTTTGCCTACAGCATCTGCAGTATCTTGTCCCAGACATGAGGGTTTCCAGGCAGAGTTAGATCTCTATGTCATTGTAGCATTTATCAGATAACCATTTGTTTATATGTCAACTCCCCCAATGGGCTGAAGGCTCCTTGATAGAGAAAGTTATATCTTATTCAGATTGGTATTCCTGGCAAGAAGCACAAGATATATAGTGGAAGATTAATATATGATTATTGAATGAATGCTTTGCTTTGGGAAGTACCTAATAAACCTTGGTATTTGTATTTTCCAGAATCTTGTTTTGCTTGTCACTTTTGAATAGAAATAGTTACTGATGCTTATGTCACAAACTCATTGAGTTTTATTTGTATCCTTTAAAATGAAGATTGCTAGTATCATTCATTCCCCAACAAATATATATTGGGAAACACTTATCAGATACTAGAATTGAGGTGAGCAAATCAAATTTGGCTCCTCCCTTATAAGGCTTACAGCCTGTTAAATCTATAACTTTGAAGAGGAAACTGACCTTGAGCCATAAATGCATCAATACAAAGTTATAAATCTAAGTGAGAGTTGTAAAGAGAACAGGTTACAAAGAAGGATCTAATTTATACATAAATGCTCCCTGAATTATAATGGTGCTATGTCCCAATAAACCCATCACACATTGCAATATCGTAAGTGGGAAATGCATTTAATACATCCAATGTACTGAACATCAGAGCTTAGGAACACAGAACACCGTAGGTTATTGGTTGTCTGCCCTTGTGATCACATGGCTGACTGGGAGCTGTGGTTTGCTGCCATAGCCCAGCACTGTGAAAGAACATTGTACCATATATGGATAATCCAGGAAAACATACAAGTTCAATTCTCAAAGTGTGGCTTCTACTGAGTGCAAATCATCTGTGGACCATTCTGAACTCAAAAAGAAAACAAATCACAAAAAGATCTACCATAAATCAGGGACCATCTGTAGGAAGTTTAGGGAACTTCTCTTTGAAGCCTTGACACTAGAGGGGATGTGAAAGGCTGGATAAGAGTGAGCCAGAAAAAATCATGGGGAAAGAGCATTCCAGCCCATGGAAACCACATGTGCAAAGATCCTAAGCAAGCAAAAGGCAGCTGGTGAGGCGGGGGCTGGGAGTCGGAGTTGAGGGGAAATAACATTGAGAAACTGTCAGGGGCCAGATCATAAGGCTTTGATCTGAAATCTGGATTTTATCCGTGCATAAGGAAGCTGCTGAAGGTTTAAAACAGGAGAGTGACATGAACGCCTGGGTGGAATCTTCCCATGAGCACCATGTTGTGCTCTGCTGGTGTGAGAACAACTCTGGATTTTAGTGGTGAAAACACCAAGAACCCTTATGGTCCCTGATAAGCAAAGCTGTGGTCACCAGCGCCCTCCCCTGAACCCACAGAAGAAAGATAACAGAAGCTCACTTCCAGGGTCACACAGGAGAAGACCTTAAGCTGTCCTGGCTATTCAGATGGAAGTTGTCATCTCCCCCAGAGACCTTATGAGATGAGACATGCCAGGTAGATAGGATCCTTCCAATTCTGGCATGAGTCTCTGGAGCCCAGTAACTGGAATCAGTATCCAAAGCCAGCTGCCACACTTGCCAAGGGCTTTGGATGACCCTGGGAGGCCATAGCACTTCCTAGAATGCTCCTCCCTCTCCCACATAGTCACAGCACTCCTATGATAAGCCTGGCCATGCTGATCTGGCAGTGTTCTCCTATGAAGCAGGTAAATGGTGGCCTGTATCAAACTCTGCCCCATCTTGCCCTTGGTTCCACAGACAAAAACAGGAACACTCGACTGGCCCAGCAAGGTGTCATTTAGGTCAGGTTCTGGCAGCTGTGGCTCCCAGCTCTCACTATTCTCTGGGTGCCCTTACAGACCTGGCTCCTCTACCCTGCATATCACCAGAATGTAAGCACCCTCTTCATCTCAGCTCCTCATACCAGGCTGGGGGAGGAAGGAGGTAGTTTCATCCTCTCTGCATGCAACCCTTTGAGAGCTACTTGAGGCAATTTGTCACTCAGTTTCAAGCTGCCAGCCAAGGAGGGGAGCTGAGAAGACTCTGTAATGAGATCCTTACTCTGTAATTAAGTGCCAGGCTTTGTTTTACACCTGTCTTTCCCATGGAGCTGATCACATCACCAGGATCCCCCAGGCAGTGAATGGGGAATGGGGTTCACTCTGTGACACCCCAGCTCCCAAAGCAGGTTAGAGGGGAGGGTCCTGTCTGCCCCACTGGTCCCCCATTTCCCCAGTCTTACTCAAGACAGTGCCATTTCTGTCCTTGAACTGGATTTCACCCCGGAAAGCCATTCCACCGCTTTCTGATTCAACTTCTCTTTCTAACCTTTGGGTTGCGACAGCCTCCAGGGAGTCGTTTCTTTCCTTTGACAAGCCCCTTTTCCTGAAAGTGCAACAAATCCCAGCAGCAGAGGAAGGGCAGGAAAAGGAAAGAGAAGTTAGGACAGAGGAACACCAGGCTCATAGGACACAAAGGGTCTCTCCTCTGTTGCATTCTCCAAAATGAGAACTTCCTTCCTCAAATCACCCCAGCTCACAAACACAGTAGCATGGGCTGACCAGAACCTGTCATGAAGATCATCAGAATTTGCCCTGAAGTTGTGCAGCGGAAAGAGCAAGGCACTGGGACTTTGGACACTTCAGGTCTTTGGACAACACTTCAGGGGTTTGCTGAAGTGTTTACTACCGAAAGAAAAGGGGCAGTGCTGACCTGGATGATATCCGCGGACAGACATACTTGGGATCTACAAGGGCCCCAGCAGGACCTCTGCCTCCTCTCTGGAGGCCCTTCCCCTGGATGCAGGGCACCCACAGCGGCCAGTTCCCTACGCCACAAACTTTGGAGCTTTTTGTGTTTTCCTCGACACGTGGACACCTTGCCCAATCCCCCACAGGGTCACTGCCACGGAAGCCCGAGGTCTCCTACTTAACAAGAGGGGACGGGGCAGAGGGGGCGATGGCAGGCCAAAGGGCGTGTTGCGGTCGGTGGGCGTGGCTTGGGCGGTGGGCGGGGCCTCCAGGGATCTGCGGGGCCTTCCCAAGCCCCGTGTGTTGCTGCTGGGAGGAGCGAGCTGAGGCTGGAGGAGGGAACCGAGGCTGGAGGAGCCTACGGAGGCTGGAGGAGCGAGCCGAGGCTAGACTGTCCTGTCACCCCGGGAGGTGAGAGCGTCCGCAGCTGCAGGAGACCAAAGTGGGGCCCGAGTCCCGCGCGCGGGGTGGGAAAGCCGACGCCTTTGGCTGTCGTGGGGGGGCCTCTGCCCCTCCTCCGGCCTCCCCCAGGAGCTGGCCTGGGTAGTTTCCAACTCGTTTCCCTCTGCGATCATCCCATACCTGCATGGCACTCTCAGTATGGCGGTGCTGAGGAAGGTGGGGGTCCCTTGACCCAAGGTGGGGAGGGGAGAGTGACACGTGGATCCCTGTGCCCAACAGCCAGGACAGGAAGAAACCTTGGCAGTATAACTAAGGCATTCTCATACTTGCCTTGGAACAGAGCCATTCTTTCTTGGCAGGCTTTTACATTTTTATCCTAGTCCCCACCCTGTGGGAAGGGGCAGGTGGCTTTTCCTGAGTTAGCTTTCTCCTTGCCCTCTTGGAAAGGAAAGACACCTAGCCACTGCTAGTAGGGCCATGGAGATCCCAGAAAGTCACTGAGATGCTCCACAAAAGGCTTTAAACACCTTGCCCCATAGTGCCAGGTGGAGCAGCCTGGCAAACACTCCACAGTAAAAATTGTTGATCTTTTTTATGTTGGAAAAAAGAAAAAGAAAAATGTCAGCCTGTGATGATAATGGCCCAGTGGCTCTGCGTCTGTAAAACCACAATTGAAAAGACATTTTATGGGGTGGGTTTGGAACCACATTGTGGTTTGGTTGATTGACTGTCCTGTGGGTGAGATGCTTCCAAGAATACTACTTGAGGCATCATTCAGTGGAAATCTATAATGGTGGCTTTCTCCCAGGTGTGGGTTAGCTATATGGATACCTAGTATTTGGGACACATCCATCTAATATAGTCAACTCTGAACAGCTTGACCCCACTGACCTTCAGATACTGTTGCTGAGCAATAACCCAATCAATGCAATGCCTTGTTTGGACATCAAGTGTGTTTGTAATGCTGTCCTGCTGCTCAGTGCCTGGAAGAGGGGGTTGGTTACCTGATGATGCTAGCTGCTAAGCGGGCGTAATCAGACTCTTGCCAGATGAGTTTAGTTTGATCACTTTTCTCTGCATTTACTCAGGATCTGGACAGTCCATCCAAGATCTCCTGGACACTTTGACTCATTTCACCTTTTTCTCTGGGAAAGAAAACTATGGCCAGGAACTTCCCAGAGTGCCATGCATAGCCAGTCAGAAGGAAAGCCCTGGAGCAGAGCCCTGGAAAAAGTTCTGTGGGGCTAGATGCTAATCCTTCCGTTATCACATTGTGGAGAGGTTCCAGAGGTGTCCCAGAGGAAGGGCCCAGGCCAAAGCTAATTACCAAGCAGTACAAAACCAGTCTATATTTTAACAAAACTGTGATGGTACCCACAGGTTTAATTATCCTAACAGGCACTTATTTCCATCCTAAACAGTGGCACAGGATCATGCTTTGGACATTTATTCTTTGAGCAGAGCAGGAAGCTTTCTGAATCCAATTGTCAGAATGCAAAGCCAATCCTGTTGGGTTTTCAGTTTGGTTTAAGGAGGGAAGACACCTCCTGGGGTGTCACAGAGACTTCTTTGTTGATTTCCACACATCTGGAAGTGTGACTGCCCAGAGATGAAATCAGAATCGTTCTATTTGTTCACAGACTTGGATAGCAAGGAAACCCTGGAATGTCCAGTTACTGATTCCAGATGTGTTTGTTTCATTCTTTTTTAAAATTAATTAATTTATTTGTTCTAATTTGTTATACATGACAGCAGAATGCATTTCAATTCGTAGTACACACATGGAGCACAATGTTTTATTTCTCTGGTTGTACACAAAGAAAGAATCACACCATTTGTTGTCTTCTTACATATACCTAGGGTAATTATGTCCATCTCATTCCATCATTTTTCCTATCCCCTTGCCCTCTCCCTACCCCTCCCTCCCCTTTGCCCTATCCAAATTTCCTCCATTCTTCCCATGCTCCCCCTACCACACCCATTATGAATCAGTATCCACTTATCAGAGAGAACATTCGGCCCTTGGTTTTTTGGGATTGGCTTACTTCCCTTAGCATGATATTCTCCAACTCCATCCATTTATCTGCAAATGTCATGACTTTATTCTCTTTTAATGCTGAGTAATATTCCATTGTGTATATATACCACAATTTCTTTATCCATTCGTCTATTGAAGGATTGGTTCTGTTATGGGGAGACGCCTCAGAAAGCACTCTAAATCCGAATTTCCAATCAAAAGAGAGCTTTATTTACCTGGCCAGGAGCTGTCACCCACCACAGAGACTGAAGCTCTGTGGGTGGACAGCATCTTCCTGGTCCATCCAAAGAGAATATAAGCACAAAAACCACAACTCAGTGACTTGTTTATTGTCATGTAAGCTATCCAGTCATAGAAATTAAAACATTAATAAGTGAGACCTAGGCAGGACTGGAATTTTCCAGTCAGCAAGCAAGCGATAAACAGAAGCAAAAAAAAAAAAAAAAAAGCATTAGCTTTGCAGTTCAGTTGACCACAGTCCTGGGTTCAAGCAGGTGCTGGACAGTCGCATCCTGAATTTGGGCAGGGGTCGGTGGGCAGAGAATCTATTTCAAAGTCACGTAGACCCACAAGGTCATTCAAACCCAGGATATAGCTCACCATGACCACCGCTACATCCTGAGTAGGTTACAATTTGTGGGGTACAAAGTGAAGAAAAGCAATTTTTTATAAGAAAACAAACAGCTTTCATTTCAGTTTCTCAGAAACAGCTCTTGTAACAGTGTTTTATAGAAGGAAGCACAATGGAGTCTTAGGCCTGCCTATGACAGTTCTTGCTTTATAATTGTCTTATCTCACTTATCAAAATCTTATGTCTATAGTCTATATTTTTTTTACTAATCTATAATATATAATTTACACTCTTATTGATTGTATTTATTAGTTCACACCACAACCGTTCCACAATTTAGCTATTGTGAACTGTGCTGGTATAAACATTGATGTGGCTCCCTCAACTGTGGAAAAGAATGCAGAAAGCAGATCTCTGAATCTGCCTGAATCTCTGAATCTTCAGTCAGTTCTCCAAATCTTTGGGTGGTTTGAAGTTCTGGCTTCATAGTTCCCTAATTTGTGAACCTCGACCTATGACATATTCAGCTCTGTGGGGCAAACACAAGTTTGGAGTATGGTTTCTATTATTCTGAAGCCTCCAGGTGTAGATGGGAAGATAAAACCAGCACCTGTGAGATAATTAGAGAGCAATTAAGTACAAAATTATGTGGTATCGTCCTCTAGTTCAAAGATAAAGCCCGTGTATGCTTAGAAAAGGCAGAGAAGACTTTCAGGAACTATTGGGTCTTGAGCTCAGATTAGAAACCACAAAGACTAGACAGAGTACTAAGAAACTCAGGACAAGCAAAGGCACTTGCCGTCCACAAGCGGCATTCTGAACTCCAGCTCTGGTCACTCTTTTCAGGCACACAACCTACTGACCTTCCTGTAGGATTCTGACCACACCATTTTTTTTTCCTGCCTTTTTTCCCCCATTTTGCTTGCTCTCCTATGTGCAGGATGCTCTGCTAGGGGCTTCTCTAGATTTTTAAAGCATGCCAATGCTACCTTCTGCAGTGAAGGCTTCCTGGCTGGCCCCGACTCCAAATTTCTCCCAGAGCTGGAGAGCATCTCCCTTGTCCTCCCATTGCTCCTTGCACAGACTCCTGTTGAATCTCTTACCATCCTGGAGTTGAGGGGTCTTTGCCCCCCTCACTGAGGCTTTTAGGGAGTCTGAGGCTAGACATCTGATTTTGAAGATCCCAACAAACAAACTCTGAGGTTCGGCCACTTGCCCCAGAAACCAGACAGAAAAGATAATAATGAAAAACGGGAGGAGATCTTTAATCAATATGGCCATATTGGAAAGGCAAAGCAAGATCCAGCATCTCAGCCCTGTCTTTGGTTGTTGACAGGAGCTTTAAGTTTAAATAGATGAAGAACCGGGGGAATGTGTGAAGGGTATGCAGAAATAAGCAGTCTTGGTCAAACTGTGATCTGGTTGATTTGTTCTGTCAATTCTTACTCTGTGAAGTAGCTCCAGGGAAGTCTTGATCGTGTGACAATTGCCACTTGCCACTCAGGATGTCTATTAGTCCTGTGATCTTGGAAGGAAGAATTATTTTCCATGAGATGATTGCCTATGCTTGGGGAGGGAAGAGTCTCATTCTGGGGTGATCTGGAAGATGCAGGGCAACTGCCAAAGACTTGTGAGCACTACTCCAGGGTTCTGAAACAGGATGCTGCAAATCTTGCCCTAGTCTTGAAGGAGGATGAGGTAAGTTAGGTAAATTTAGGGCTAATAAACCTACGTTATTGTTTTTTTTTCTTTAGATGAACATCCTTAAATGATTATCATGCCAATGTGCAGAGCTGAGCAGATCACAAAATTGAAGGTAATAAAGGAGACGGATACATAGTCAGGCGGGGATGCCAAGCTTTATCCTGTTTGTCATTACCTATAGGACATCCGAAGGAAATAAAGAACCACGACTTTTAGCCAAATCAGCCTAAGTCCCTGTTATAAGACAGAGCTGTGTCACATCTGGGGATCCTCTGAGCCAAAGGTAGTATCTGGCACACAGGAGGCATTTGGTAACCTTGATTGAACACCAACCACATAGAGGGAAGATTAAAGCTCCCACTTACTTGGAACAGAGGTTGTGAGACAAGTTATTGAAGATCTAAGATTGGATCAATTAGGTGGAGCTCATTCCCAGAGCTCTTGAGGAGTGTGAGTTTAATGCAGTGGTAGTTCTCAAAACCCTCTACCGCCCTCAGAATGTAATTCTAGATTCTTTTTGATCTGGCCTCAACATATCCTGTGCAGCCTCAACTCGCACCTTGAACAAACAGTTGGTCTTCTGAGGCACTCCAGCTCCAAGCAACACCCCAGCCTGGATTCTGTCTTTCCCTTTGACTGTGCTACTTAGAAGCCTCTGCCAGGACTGCGCACTGCTGTTCCTACCTAACTAACACTGGATCCTTGTGTATAGCCCCTGTGTGTACAGGTCCCCTGGGGCAGGGCTGTGAGTCCTCAGTGGTCCAGAACATCCCAGGCACATCCTCCAACAGCAATTAACACACCCTCCTGTAGCTGCAGTGACATGGCTGTCTTCCTGATGGTGACTGTGAACTCCTTGATGGCAGCCAAGGGTTTATCCTGGGTGTCATACCATCAGCTAGCTTTGTTCCCAGGAGATGGTTTTCCAATAAACATGTATGAAATGGAAGACTAAAAACAACACTGGGGGTGATGAAAATACCAAAGTAAGGAAAAATCTACAGACATTTGAAAGGGGTGAGGGAGTAGGATTTGGTGATTAATTAATTCTATAAAAAGAGTAAAGGACACTGCAGGTAGGATCAGTATCCCACAGGGATCAGATCCCTGGCCTAGGAGAAGTTCACTTATCTGTCTCTGAGTTCCATGCAAAAAAAAACATGTTTTTATCTCTTGTAGGATTTTCAAAATGCAAAATGTTTTATCATTTGGGGGCCTAGTTGAGTGTGGTATAAGAGGACATCCAGATGGATGTCCTTTGAAACCAGGAGAGGTCAAGGCTAGAGAGAGATCTTGGGGAAGGAGTGGGCATGGTCCAACTTGTGAGAGCAGAATGTGGTCACTGAGGGAAGGAGCCTACAGCTGAGAAACCCCTGGAGGGGAAAATGTCCAAGCTAAAGGGAGTAGGAGATGGGAAAAGAACTGGTGAGAAACAGAATGGTGGAAAGATAGAAGGGAAATCATGGAAGCCAAGAGAAGATAGCCTAAGAAGAAATAGTGGGCCAGAGCTGTCTGATGCTAACAAACAAACAACAAACCAACCAACCAAGGAGGTTCAGAAAAGAAAGGAAGAAAGCAAGCTTCAAGAGGACACCCTTGTAGGAAAGCCAGAGTTCAGGGGTTAAAAAGAGGCTAGTTAGTAGGAAATGGAAACACTGGGGAGAGACTTGGGCTTCATGTCTGAGGAACCTGGCCATGAAATAAAGAAGAGATTATTTTGCATAAAAAAGGGGAAGTAGTTGGGTCCAGAAATGAATTTCTGACTGTTTTGTCAGAGACGGATGTCTAGCTTGCGTGCAGGACGAAAGGAACCTGTTTATGCTGAAGGAATGTGGGTAAATTCTCCTGTTCGTATTGATTATATTTTTTATTTAATGTTTGTTTCCCTTGCAAGTATCTCATAGAACTTTCTGGTGAATTTCCAAAGTCATGGAATCGATCACTAAATCTAAACCACTGGATGTTGCAATGCCAAAATGAAAATATCACTCCTCCATTATAAACTTCTCTCAGAGGTCCCCACGCTTGACTTTCTCTCATAATGGAGGTGGTCATTCTATCCTTTACACAGATGAATAACACCAGCCATAGCAGCAAACACACACATAGCATTTACTCGGAGCCAGACACTGTCCCAAGTACCTGGGGAAGGTAAATGGCGAACCAAGGTTCAGACTCAACATGTCTGTCTTCAGGTCCATGCCCTTAAACCACCATGCTAAACTCAAAATTAGTAAATTGGTATTTTATTGTCAATTAATGTTAATGTTCCTGATACTTCTACAAGATTCATAGACAACTCTGACAACGTGGCTTGTCCAGAGTTGCCAAGCCACTCATTCTCCAGACCCAGTTTTGTTGTGTGTCAGACCAGCTTTAGTAGTCAATAAATAATTTAATAGCTATCAAATAATCTACCATGTGCAAAGTATTGCAAGAACCCTGGAAATCTGAACCGTGTATTCCATCTCATTTACTCTTCCTAATCACTCCAATTTGGAGACAGGGGAAACACTGCCAAGATTTGAACTCAAACAACCACAATAAAGGCAAAATCTAATGCCGTTTTCATCTGTGAGTGTTTTGTGATCTGAGATTCCCTCTCATCTTACTCAGAGGTGTAACTGAGTCCCTGTGATTTTCAAGGCTATCTTTTATTTTCTTTGTCAACATGTTAAACAAATCGATGGTATTCATCTCTAATATGAACATGCTCAGATGTGCAAAAAAAAAAAACACAACTTTTTCTTTATTTCCTAGATACTGACTTAATATTTTTTTGGAGTCTTCATCTCACTGGGCTGGGAGCCATAGAAACTGCCTCAGTTTGTATCACAATTGCCAGATTTCACTCATTGCCAAGACCTCAGGGGCAGAGCTGGGAGGCGTTTACTGCCCAGTTCTCTGATCCACACAGGGGGCTCTTGTCCCTGTCTACTCAGGGACCCCTTCGGTTCCAGTTGGTCTCTACTGCTTCAAGAACGTAAGGCTAACTTTTTGGGGTCAAGTCACAGTGCTGTCCTCCTGGGGACCTGCAGACCTCCTTGGCTTTCTGGTTTCTCCCTTGCCTCTCTGCTTCTACCTAGCAACCCCACACCCCCATTTCTTACTGTACCTCCTAGCAATGACTCTATGTCCTCTCCCTACAGCTTTATTTAGGAAATCAAAGCCAGAAGAACCTGCATGGTACTTCTGAGTACAGTCCTGCTACTTGCCTGCTCAAGAGCAATGACCAGGGGATCTTCTAGAGAGGTACAGGTGAGCATCAGAAGGTGGAAATGCAAGAAGGGGGAAAACAAGTTTTCTAACCTCAGAATATGTTCTAGCCACAGATGTAGTCCCCTTTAAGAGTACATTTTTAAGGAAGGAAGAACTTGCTATTTAAGGCCAGGATATATGTTATAGGTACCTTGATAATGTTATTTTCCACTATTTTTTTTTCAAGATCCTTGGTAACAGGCTTGCAAATTTGCCAACACGGAGCTGAATGTTCTGCTCCGGGGAGGATTGGCTGTGGTCTGTGATTTCTGTCATGATACTCAGCAAGTTTCCTTAGGCAATTTTAGAGTTCACAAGGATGTGAAAACACTACCAGTTCAGATTTGCTACTCTACATCCACATGGAGAAACTGAGGACACAAAAGTTAAACTTGTCTAGGATGCCCCAGTGGTACCCAAAGGAGGACCCAGATTAACTATTACCCAGCCCAGTGCTTCTGCCATGATTGCAGGTATCCTGGGAGTAAACACCACTAGCAAGTTGGAGCCCTGAGTCAGTGTGGAGCACAGCCACCATAGGCAGCCTGCCCAGGCAGATTCACACATAATAAACTTCCTAGGGAGAACAGTGCCCTGGGCACATGGAAGGGACCTGTGCTCCCACATGGGCTGGCACAACCATTGAAATCATCTTTTCTCTTCAGTGCCCAGAGACTCACAGAGGTCCTCCCTTCTTCTTCACCTCTTTGGGAGCTCACCTTGCAACTGAGGCATCTGCATCAGCTGCAGAGCCAACATGATTTTACGTACCTAAGGAGCTTCAGAGAAATGCAGACTAGAGATTCCCAGGATGGTTCTCAAGTGTTTTATAATTTCTCTTCCCATTTCCATTCTCTGCGTATAACTGATCACAGTTGAATAGGATTTCTATTCCCTGTTCACACCTCCCACCCTGCCCCAACCTCTTTCAATTTACATCACAGTCCAAATGATTTTTTTTTTTTTTTTTTGCTGCTCCGAGCAGATTGTCTGTTTCATTACTTTCAGGGGATGCTATATTGGACTTCCCAGCTCTCCGCTCTCCAGCTCCCTGACCTTGCAGTTGCCTAGCTCTCCTGGCAATTTACTTCGCCCATCAATACACCAGGTTTAGCTGAGTTGCATTCGGGGAGGCTGTCAGAGCCTGCCATGTTAATTTTCTAATTGAGAATATGAGCACAGACTGAACGGGGAGACAGGTAAGAATGTTCAATTCATAGGTGAGCTCTTTCTCCCTGAGGATTTTGGATATGTTATGCGAGTTGTTCACTTTTCAAAAATCATCCAGATGAAATTATTTATTTTAATCAGATGCCTTTAAAACTGTGCTAATGAGTTTATAATAAGCAGACAAAAGGGAAGCCACCCTGTGCCTAACCCATTTCAGTTCTCTGGAAACATACTGTTTCCAGATTATCACTCCCTTGGTGGCTGCTGTTTTTGTTGTTTTATGGTGCTGGGGACCACCACGAGATGATATTAAAGAAAACAGAGGAAGCTGGTACATAATTTCCCATGAGTACTCAAAAGAAAAACACCAAATCACCCTAGCATGTTAAGAAACCCACTTCCTTCTCGCACTGTTCCCCTTCAGTGGTTTTAAAAGGAATGCCTTTCTGCTGAGGGGTAGGTGCATAAATGATGGCTTTCTACTTAAGCAAGTAAGAAATATTAGAGGATTACGTGGATAATTGGGTTCTCTGGTTTGGACACTGGAGGGTCCTCAGTAGCCTGCTCTTGATATTGCTGGAGGAAGGAGAAAGTATTATTTTACAGATGATTTAGACTGATGCACAGAAGGTTTCAGCACTTGCTCAAGCTCACACATCTGTTCCATGTTGGAGCTAGGATCTGAATCCAGCTACTAGCTTAGTTGTCATTTTAATCTCCAAACTCACCTCATTATGCAAGCAATATAAGCCTCCCAGAGGGCCCAGCCCAGTCTCTCCCACCCTGATTCTGCCCTCTGTGCGCCCCCTGCTGGTCTCCAGGAGAAGTGTTTCTCCTGAACCAGAGAAATTGACCCCAAACCCTCCTGTTTTCTTAGCTCCTAGTAAAACGGTGGGACTCTCCTGGCTCCCGTCTTCTGAAAGCCCAAATGAGTCCTCTTGGAGGAACTATCTTAATGCTTCACTCTTCGGGGATGAGAAGGGATGGGGAGTGAAGAGTTCTTCTCAAAATTGATTAGGCAGCATGAGGCAGCCCAAGTGGGCAGGAAAGCAGTAAGCACCTAGAGTGATAGCACATCTCTTGATAGCACATCTCTTAAGGTCCTCCCCACTCTGTGGTCAGTGGAGCAGCAGCGTGATCACCACCCAGGAGCTTGTTAGAAATGCAGGCCCTGTGGCCCCACCCAAAGCTGATGGATCAACATTTCCATTTCAACAAGATCTCTAGGGGATTCTCCTGCAAAGCACCCCCCCCCCCGTTGAGGCTCTGCATGTTTTTGCAGTAGATTTAATTTTGACTTTGTTTATAAAATCACAATGACAAGATTTCAACTGGGTTCAAATCCTAGCTCCGTGATTTAATAGATGTGAGACCTTAGGCATGAGCTTAACCCTGGTGAGCATCCATTTAAGACATCTATAAAATGATGAAAAGCAAAACTGTTCAAATCTTCAACTCTCAGGACACTCTCGTCCTAAATCTGAGACCCAATAATTGCACAGTGTCTCCTAACAGCACCGTGATTTACCTAGTCCTACTGCTTAGAAATGTCAAGCTCTGATGGTGACCTTAGCTCTATGTTCCCCCAGAAACTCACAAGATCCTTTCGTCAGCAAGTTCTCTGCTCACTGGAGAGTAGAGACGGTGGAATTGTCTTGTCCTTGTGCTTGATCCTCAGAAATCAAACGACCACAGAAATGTCACAAAAGAGACTTCTGGGTCCTGGGGGAAAACTTCTCCATCATCACAGTGAAATTTTTTTCCCCTCCCTGGAGTTATAGGAAAGAAAGATGCCCATTGGGCTGGGTGACTCCGACATCCACCTTCTGAACGAGAGGCTGGGCCAGAGATTTTTCAAAATCCCTTCTACCCTGATGTCCTGTGTGCCTCGATTTACAAAACGGTCTTGATCTTCTCTGATAAACATTCCATTTAATAGAATCACACCTAAAAAGAAAATCATCGCTGTAGGACACAGAAAACCACCTGCGTAATGTTTTCTGTTTCTTCCTCTTAATTAGCTTTCCTGCTCTCTCTTAGGAAAACAGAAGCTCTTTCTCCTGATTCATTCTCCCCCCCCACCCCACCTGCACACAGGACATCAGAGTGACGAGATTCCTACTGAATCAAGAACTGACGCCTTGAAACAACCTGGGGACCCTGTGCCTCTAGAATGAAAAGAACTTAGAAGTGCCTCATGCTAGGATGAGGAGGTAAGTGCTTCTGATTGAAACACGCCTTCTTCAAAATATGAATGGGAAAAAAATTGCTGGGGTGCTTAAGTTGTGCCAAGTACGGCAGGGGATCCCACGTGAATAAAATTGAGTTCCTGCCCTCCAGATTTACCATCTAGTGGGAAAGGCATAATGTAATAAAAATGCTGTCTTGGAGATGTACTCAGAATAGCAATGGCCAGAGACAAAGAATGCCTGGAGAAAGTGGAAGACCCGGCCTCAGAGGCAGCCCTTGCAAGGAATGTTGGGATGGGATGAGCTGATGAGGCATGCGTAGGCATTCCAAGCCCAGAGACCAGCCCACACAGAGAAGTCAGGGTGGAGGTCAAATTCTGAGAATGGCAAATTATATCTGGGAAACAAGGCAGCAACGGGAAGGCAGTCTAGACACCGCCAGGAAGGTAGGCTGGGTTGAGTTTCTCCCTCTGTAAAATGAGAGTGCAGGCCCTAAGTATCTCCTCTAAGTAACGATTCCAGATTTAGGGTATGGTTGCAGGTGGAGGACCCCAAAGTCATTCTGCAGAGTTCTAATTTTGAGAGCCTAAAGAGCCAGGGGAGACTTTTCTGGTAGGAGTTGTGTTCTGGGAAGCTGCCTCAGGGAGGGATGCATATGTCAGAGTTACACATGATGTTAGTCAGTCTGTGACTGTCACAAAATACCTGAGACAATGAATTTAATAAAAAAAAAAAGTTTTCTTTGGTATACAGTTTTTGAGATTTCAGCCCATGGTTGATTGGCTGAGTTGCTTTGGACCTGTGGTGAGGCAGCACATCATGGCAAGACTGCATGGTAATGGAGAAATTTTCAACTCATGGTAACTGGGAGGCAAAGAGAAAGACAGGAAATTGCTGGGATCTCAGTATCCCCTTCAGGGATCTAACTTTCTCCTGCTAAACCCCATCTCTTAAAGATTCCACCACCTCCCAACAGTGCCATGGGCTGGAAACCAAACCTTCAATATAGGAGCCTTTGGGGAACATTCAAGATCCAAACCCTATCACTCTGGGAGGTGGCTGCTTTAGTGGTCCAGGCAGGAGACACTGGGGCCTGGCAGCAGAATGGTAAGGCAGGGGAATCACTGCCAGAGATACCCGGAGGTGAAATTCACAGCATTGGCCACCAACTGCATTGATGGCGTCCTTGAAGCTTCTTCTTGTGGGGACTTAGGGAAGCCACTTATTTGATTTTAAGGTTCTATGTACTGAAGACAGAAACAAGGGTCTATGACCAACGATGAGTTCGAGGCAGTGTTTGGCCAGTTCAAAGGGATTCGGAAAGGTTGTAGTGTATATGCTACGCATTTAGGGGAAATGCTGCAGATGCAGAAAAGGATATCTCAGGGTGTGTTCAAGGGAGGAAGCAAGAACAAGCTCACTCTCAGAAGCAGATGATATGATACAAACAGGTAATCCCTCCAAGTGATGGTCCAAGTGAGATGGGGCTGCCCTGAATGGGCCCAGATCAGTCCATCCAGGGGACCCAGAGAACCAGCACACAGCTCTCAGCACCTGGGCAGCCATCTCTGCAGGTCCAGGAAGAGGAAGGGACGCCCCCCCCTCCCCAGGCAGAACACAAGCAAATTTATTCATTTAGCAGATATTTGCCAACATTATACCTTCCAAGTGCTAGTGATGGCAGCAAACCAAACAGAACAAGCAAAAGGATTCTAATTTACACACAGGGACACAGGTGGGACTCTCAATAGAAGCCGGGGAGTTTGATGACAATTGTAGACAAATTTCTAGAAGCGATTTAGTGGATGGTCTGCAGCTCAGGGAACCCTACACTGTGTCCATTCACTACAGCAAGGTCACATGCATCCTGACAGGGTTTCCAGTTTCTACCAACTCCGGGAGGGAATTCGGCTTGGACAGAGACATGCTGTCTCCCCACCCTCTCCCAGTGCTCATGGAACAAAGACTAAACAAAAAGGGACATTTCTCACTGGGCTAGACTTAATAGTCATGTTTTGTGTTATAGAATCATCGTAAACACTTAGAGATGCAAACAGAACCTAATGAGACCAGCTAGCGTCAGTAAATAAATCAGCCATTCTCCTGAGCGTGCTCCAGTGCCCAGAAACTTAATGTGCTGAAACTCCGAGTCCTGTTTATAGAACTGTAGGCAGTCGCCCTGCTGTGCTCGTCCTTGGTGCTCACAGAAGATGCTAACGCTTGCCGCTGCTCGGGCATGTGATGGGTCTAAGTGTGGGTGTGGAGCGCGCTTTCCATTTTGCTTGCATGAAGTCGCCTTTCCCCAGGCATGGGGTGAGCGCCTTTTGCACTCAGGTTTGCATGAGTGAGCCGCCCTCTCTCACCACATTAACCTTAGTGTGAAGTGCGGAGGCCCAGCCTCCTCTGTTTGACTTGAGTGCCCCACCCAGTGGGGTTGCAGGGTGCTGCCCAGGACTGCCACAGAGCTCTCTAGCGGGCCTTGCTGTCCCAACACAGTCAGCCATACTAGTGGCCAGTAGAGGGCAGCAGCGCGCTCCCAGTCAGGAGCTGGTGGAGCTGGGCCTCCGTGGGCGACTAGACCTAGGAGGCAAAGGCAGCTGCTTCTGGGAGAGGCAACACGGGATGGGCTGACAGTGTGGAATCACTCCTGGAAGGCACACTTGAGCGCTGCACTTTTGTGAGGCCACCGACACTCGTCCTATGGATCTTACTGCCAGACCTCAACCTCCATCCACGTCGGGTCCAGGGCTCTTGTTTCTTTTTTTCTTTTGTAGTTTTTGTTTTTGTACCACGAACCCAGAGGGGCTGAACCACTGAGCCACATCTCCAGCGCATTTTGTTTTTAATTTAGAGACAGGGTCTCACTGAGTTGCTTAGGGCCTCACTAAGTTGCTGAGGCTGGCTTTGAGCTTGCGATCCTCCTGCCTCAGCCTCCCCAGGTGCTGAGATTACAGATATGTGCCACTGCTCCCACTCCAGGGAAGTTCTAAGGCCATCAGGAAGGTGCCATAATTCACATAAAGACATGAGAGAGCTGAGAGGAGACGGCTGTGTTGAGAGATCTCCATGTTTCAAAGGAGGAACCATGCCAACAAGAAACTATAGAGAGATAAAATGGACCTTTGTATGGACATTGAAGAGGACAAGGGCTGAGAGGGTGACCTGCTGGGAGCCAGGGCCAGAGTGTTTTCTGATTAAAGGATTCAATCACAAGATGAGCAGACGATGACTGTGAGGTGGCAGCCCACCTCAGGACCACTGCACAAAACAGCTTGTACTGCCCTACAGGTGGACGTTAGGCATAGAGGGTGATGCACAGCAGATGAAACTGTGTGCTCTTAAGTCAGTTGCTTAACTTCTCTGAGCCTCAGTCTCCTCATTTGTAAAATGTTGTCTACAATGATAAGCGGAATCTAAAGCTTCCCACTGTATGATATTACAGTGATTAGCATTCAGTCTTCACTCAGTATCCACAGGCAGTTGGTTCCAGGACCACCCACCGAAGCCAAACACATCAGATGCCCAAGTGTCTTGTATAAAACAGTGTAGTATTTGCATATAACCTACAGACACCTCCCACATACTTCAAATAATCTCGTATTAATCAAAATGCCTGATATATTGCCAGTGCTGTGTAAAGAGTTGTTATATTATTTAGGGAATGACAATAAGAAAACCATCTGAACATAGTCAGTGTAGGTGCTGGTTTTTTCCCCCCAAATGTTTTTGGTCTACGGTTGGTGGAATCCACTAATGCGGAGCTGGAGGACACAGAGGGCCGACTGTACAATTCCGTCTTCCCTCCAGACTCTAGCCTAGCCGTTCTCAGATGTGAGCATGCATCAAAATCACAGTGCCAGGCCCCAGTCCCAAAGCTTCTGATGCAGGGGGTTGGGGTGAAATCCAAGCATTTGTGTTGCTCTCTAGAAGCTCTTGCTGCTGGCGGGGGGAACACACTGTGGGCATCACTATTCCACAACCTGTAGAGACTGTACACTCCTGGTGGGCAAGGGTGCCCAGTATCTAGTGCAGTGAGTGACATAACTCAGACCAGGAAGAGTCCCTGTAGAATAAACGGAGGTGGTGTTGAATGAAAACAAAGTCACATCAGTACAGTCTTGAAACCGTGGTGGTTAGTGGCAGAAGCTAGAATTGTACCTGGGGAGCAAATCTGAGCTAAGGGCATGCAGTCACCCAGCTGTTTTAATGAAACTAGAGTCAGAGGCTGGAGGGACTGGGGCCCTAATAAGGTTTGGACTTGTTCCAACCTGTTGGCTTGTTCAGTAGGAGGCTTTATTATGGTGCATCTAGAGAAGGTATTTGCCATGAGAGATTTCCCCTGGTCCACTGCCCTTCAGCCTTCTCAAGGCTAAACCTGCATTCCATACCCACATGAGGAATTAGTCCAGTATTTTTTATTGTTATGTGAACTTTGCAGGAACTCTCCCAGGTCCCCATTTGGAAATCTACAAAATCTTTCTCAGATATCGAGTCCTCTAAGCTTGGTGCTCTGGTGGTGCCCAAGGTTGACCTGGTACCTGCCAGAAGAGACATTTCTCTGTAGCTTACCACATGACCACAGCTAGTCTGGGACCAGTGCAGACACGAGGCCCTGCTGAGGATCCTATTCCTGGTATTATTTGTTAGGGATCAAGCATTACATGAGCATAGGAGCAGCTCTGGCTGAGCCCAAGGCCTTCACAGGCCAACTGTGGTGTCCAGGGAGCAGGGAACCCCCAAAATGTAGGCTATGTATGTTTGCTGCTGATTCACCATGGTCCGTACCTCGGGAAGCTTAGGCGAGCAGCTCTGTTGTTCAGGCAATTAAGGGAAGAAAGGGAACCTGCTACACTAATGGCTGGGATTAAAGCAAAATGGATTCACTTCAAATGAAAGAGAGACTGACCCTTCTCCCTCTGGTCTTATTATCTTAATTAACAGTGGCTGGCAGGAATCTTGAGGCCTGCATTGATTGTGCTGTTCCTGTTTTCTCCCCCTCAAAACCCTAGATACACATTATTCCAGGCTTAGTCATCCAAACCCAATACTCAACAGCCCTCTAAATTTCTTATCAGCCCTTCTTCCTCTCCAAGAATCACGGGGTTTCTGAGCTGAAGGGCATCCTGAGAACTGCTTGCATCCAAGTACCTGGGATATGGCTATAAAATGCAATTTTCAGTTCCTGCCAGACCCAAGCAACCTAAATATCCAGGAATCAGGTTTGGCATCAGTAGTGGGTTTGGCTTAATTTAATTTTTTCATTGTGCAAAAATATGTATAGCATAGACTTTATCATTTTAACCATTTTGAAGTGTTCAGGGGCATTAAGTACATCCACCGTCATCGATCAAATTGTTCATGGTCCCAAACTGAAACAATCACACCCCATCTCCCGCCTCCTGCCAGCCCCTGGCAACCTCAGTCTGCTTTCTCTATCTGTGAATTTGTCCATTCTAGAAACCTCATACAGGTTAAGTGGTGTAGCTCAGTGGTACCGCACATATTTGCATGCTCAAAGTCCCAAATTTTACCCCCAGTTCCAAAAAAAAAAAAAAAAAGGATGGAGGAGAAAAAAAAAAGAGAATTCTACTTAAGTGAAATCATACATTATTTTTTCTCTTGCGTCTGGTTCATTACACTTAGCATAACATCTTCAAAGCTCGTCTATGTTGTCAGAATTTTAGTCCCTCTTAAGGCTGGATCCTATTTTCTTATATAAGCCCCCAATTTTGTTGACTTATCCTGGATGGACCTTTGCATTGTTTCCACCTTGGGGCTATTGTGAATCATACGTCGTGAACATGGTGTATAAATATCTGTTTGGGTTTCGGCTTTCAATTCCTTGGGGTGTTTACCCAGAAGTGGAATTGCTGAGTCATGTGGAAATTCTGTGTTTAATTTTTGAGTCAGTAGTGTTTTTCAAGCACAGTCAGGGCCGCACCCGGAGGACAGGGTAATCAGACTTCCTGCGATTGGAGTTACCTGGAAACCAACGAGACCAGCCTTCCTCAGATGGGATGAAGGCACCTGTATGTTTTTAAAGTCCCCTGGTGATTCCAAGGTATAGACACATTGAAGAATCATTGCTTTACACTGGTGCGTCTCAAATTTGAGTTAGTATAAAATTCACACACTTGCTAAGAGTACAGATTTTTGACAGCACCCCAATCTTGAGAGTCTCAGTGAATGGGTCTGGGGGAGCCTGGGCTTCACTGGTCTCGAGACTCTGCAAGTAATTCTAATGTGTAGCCAGCGCTGAGAGCCACTCATCTTGTTGGGCCTCAGGGAAACATGAAAACATTGAGGCTACAAGAAGGGACACATTCTGTCTAAGCCTCTGAGCCCCGAAGGGCAAATCTGCACTGGTTCCTAGGCTGATCCCCAAATCAATCCCATGTGTTCCCGCAACTGTATCACCCAGCGTGGGGGTGGGATCACTTGCAGGATCTGCTTCTCTTTTGCTGATGGGAACAGTACCCTAATGTACCAATGATTCGTGGTAGAGTGCTGGCCTCGCATGCACAAGGCCCTAGGTTCCCTCCCCAGCACCCAAATGAAAACCAACAATGTCAAAAGACAACCTGTGATTAGAGAATGTGAATTTTGCATTTGCTTATGAACAGTTTCTTACACGTAACAGCAGAAAACCACCAAGCTGATCTAAGAATACACAAAATATACCCCACAGTCTGTCAATTACATGAGTTCTCCATTGTATTTTGTGTCCCTTGCATCCATATCCAGGGTTTCCCTTGGATACCAAATATCTCTCCTCTTTCCACCACTTCATAATAACTTAATGAATTATAATCCTCCTGACGCCTGCTTCCACAAAAAAACTTCACATCTTTTTCAAAGTCAAGTGCCATATCTATACTATTATTGATGTATTTCTTAACCATTTAACTTAGTTAATATGGTGTTACTGTTTTTATTTGGGTCCTGTCTTTTGTTTTTTAATGTGCCACTAATGAAGTTTTTTAGTGTTGTGCTATAGTCCCATTTTTTCCCCATAAGCCCTGTGGTTATTATTGTGTGATTTTACACAGTGCAGTGACTTCTAAGAAGTACAGTATATACTACTTATAGAACTAACCACAGAAATAAATTTTACATGTGTCTTTGAAAGCGTGCTGATGCATAATAGTGAGACATAGTAGTGGGATTCACAGTGGCATATTCATACATGCTCAGAACATAATTTGATCAATTTCATTCCCCAGTACCTCACTTACCCTCCATTCCTCCTTCTCCTGGCCCCCTTTCTATATCCTAATGGTTTCCATTCTGTTTTTATAACATGACTTTTTTTTCCCTTCACATATGAGAGAAAACATACAACACCTTCACTTTCTTGAGTCTGGCTTACTTTATTTAACATGATGCTCTGCAGTACCATACATCTTCTTGTAAATTATATAATTTTGTTCTGCTTTATGGCTGAGTAAAATACCATTTTTTGTGTGTGTAAGCATATTTATCTACACCACATTTTCTTTATAAAATTAGTTCTTTTTAGTTACACATGTCAGTAGAATCCATTTTGACATAATTATAAAAGCATGAACTATGTCTTGTTTTCATTCAGTCCCCAGTATCTCTCTTTCTCCTTCCCTCAACCCCTGCTCCCTTCCCTCTATTGATCTTTTGGCCATTTACTTGTGGTTTTTTTAAAATTAATTTCTTGTGAATGTGGACGATGATGAGATTCACTGTGGTATATTCATAAATGTACATAGGAAAGTTATGTAAGATTCATTCCACTGTCTTTCCTTTTCCCATACCCCTCCCTTCCCTTCATTCCCCTTTATCTACTCCACTGAATTTTTATTCTCCCTCTCCCCTACATTGGGAGTTACTTTCCACATATCAAAGAAAACAATTCAACCTTTGGTTTTTTTGGAAATTGGCTTATTTAACTTAGTGTGATAGTCTCTAGATCCATCCATTTATTGGAAAATGTCATCAAGTTGTTCTTTTTATGGCTGAGTAATATTCAATTGTGTATATGTACCATATTTTTTTATCCATTCATCTGTTGATGGATACCTAGGCAGGTTCCATCCCTTGGCGATTGTGAAATGTAGAGCTATAAACATGGTTATTCATGTATCTCTAAATGTATGATGACTTAATTCTTCTGGATCAATACTAAGGAGTGAGATAGCTGGGTCATATGGTGCTTTCATTCCTAGTCTTTTGGGGATCCTCCATACTGATTTCTATAGCTGCTTCTTATCAGACATCTAATAATGATGTAGGAGCACCCCACCTTCTAGAGAATTTTATTCCCCATCCCTTCCTTTTCTCTTTCTACTCCTGACAACCACCAGATGGCGAACTACCCTGATGCCTACAAAGCTCTTCTGGCTCTTTGGTGCCCACCACACGTACTGGGGAGAAGCAAGTGGCCACAGCTCCCAGGCTGCTTCTGGGTCCTACACCACTGCTCACACCTGTCTTGCTCCCTTCCACACTTAGGGTTTGGGGATTTAGGGGTTTCAGGTCTCTCGGTACGTCTTGGATTCCCTATGTGCCTAAGCCTCTCTGGCTGTATCGATTCCATTCTTGGACTCTCATCTTTCTTAGGTCTGACTGAGTCTGAACCAACTTCACTGTTTTTTTTCTCATCTTCTGAGCCCTATTTTGGTGAGCAGTTGAAATTTACTTCCACCCATTTTAGCTTCTGGCTCCCATTCCAGAATATCTACTTGTGTGACCCTTCCTCCTACCTTTTTCTGCACAGACCACCCCTCCAGACTCCTCAGTTCAGCTCACCTGACTATTCTGCCCACCTGTTCAGGCATTGGACCCATAGAGATCTGATTCAGAGGTCAAAATGTAGTTATTTCATGCCTTTCTATATTTCATAAGGAAATAGGTAAGCATGAAATTTTTGCAATACAACATAAGCTCAAACAATTTTCTTTGAAATACTTGTTCAGCTGGCTTTATCCACCTTACTTAATGACTTTAATTTTAGCTGTCTTATTATGGATTTGAAAATTCAGTGTCTTGAAATATCTGTTGTCTTTCTGTCATTGTTACCAGCAGATTCAAGGTCAAGTCTCCTAGTTTGGTATATATGCTTGGGGGCCAGCATTGACCCATCCATAAATAAATTAAAAAAAAAAAAACAACTAAAAATTTAACTCTCTTATCCTGAGCTGGTGTTCTCACTCCTGTGTCTCTGCAGGGATTCCTCTGTCTGGCTACATAAGATGAGAATTCATTTTGATGTTTGGATAAAGCAGCAGCTACAAAACTGACAGCAACTTGGGGACTACGCTGGCTCTTTTCTGCAAATACCAGTAGTTCAACATCAGAACGTGTTTATCTTAAGTCACTTAAAATCCTCATTTGTGAAATCAAAGGTTCTGTGCTCTTTTCTTCTTAGAACAGAGGTCAGCAAACTGTGGTCTGTGTTTGGACTGCAAAGCCTAAAATATTTACCATCTCTCCCTTCCCAGAAAACTTTTTTTCCAACCCATTCTAGAAAATAAACCATTGGTTTATTTGTATATATGGTAAAGTTTATTTTTAAGTATGGTAAAGGTTATCAATGTGACATTGAAATGGGTAGGCCTCTGAAGATCAGTGAACTGTCTAAACCTGGGTGCAAAATTTGGTTTGTGATATAAATGTGCAATTTTGGAGGACAAGGACTTAAAGCTGCCATCAGGCACTCAAAGGGGCCCATGACCTTAAAACATGGAGAATTAAAATCTATTGTCTCCTGCCGAGCAGTGTCTCACCATAGCATCCAGGTGTGGGCAATGAGACTGACGTTCTCATGTCTTGAAGGACATGCTAGAATCCACTTCCTACCAGAGGATGTGAAAAAGCTTACATGAAACTCAATCTAAATGTGATTGTTTTCCATGATTTTTCATTTTTGTCTTTGGGTCACAAGGCCTGATTTCCCCCTTGTTCTTGTCTCCTCTGAAGTGCATTATCAGAATCTTCACCCTGAGTACCATTAAATAAGGGATGGTGTTCCTACCCCCCATCCCTTGATCTGTGCCTTCTGAGACTCTGTCAGCTTCTGGAATCAGAGCCCCAACATGTGCACACCAGGACCCTCGGAACTGGATTCAGAGGCCCTTGCAGTGCCTGCCTTCCGTCTTATCCCTTGACAAATCCGTCTCTTTTTCTGTAGATGTTAGTCTGCCCTTTTTAGTCTTTATCCATCATAATTTATATTTGGTATTATTGATGCTTTGGGAAAATATGTAGGATATAAATGATAAGTATAAAGTTGAAGACGTCAGGTACAGTGGAAAGACAGTAAAACCCCCCACGATGCCTGAGAATGAGGGTCCCAAACCTTCAAGAGAGACAGGAGGGTGTCTGCCCCTCGGCGTTCTGCTGTACCCTTATCTGTTCTGATTGAGTTCTATTTTCTTTCAGTGATTCTTCATATTGACTATTAAGATCACTTGGAACTTTTATTCCATTTTCCATTTTGTGCATTATCTATAGATACAAGATCATTAGTTCCCATTCAAAGCCACAAGAAATTCATGAAGAAATGCTAATGTAGCCAGGCATGGTGGCTCACCCCTGTGATCCCAGTGGCTCAGGAGGCTGAGGCAGGAGGATCACACGTTCAAAACCAGCCTCAGCGATTTAGTAAGACCCTGTCTCAGAATAAAAAAAATAAAAAGGGATGGCTCAGTGGTTAAATGCCTCTGGGTTCAATCCTTGGTATTAAAGAAAGAAAAGAAGGGAGGGAGGGAGGGAAGGCTACTTTGTTTCTATCGCCTAATCTGATCACCTGCAAAAGAAACAATCACAGGTAGAAAGAGTAAGTCAAAGAATTCCTGGTTTTAGCCACCAGGGTACCTGGAACGAACATGGAAAGAAAGAGCTGGAAGCTTTCCATCCCTGGGCTTCCTTGATGTCAGACCTAGATCATTTCTTTATAAAAAATATTTGAAATGATCCCTTATAGAATGTTGAAATGAAATTTATAGCTATACCATAAACTACCTACATACATCATTTTAAAGAAGTTAATATAATGTCCTAACTGGGGATATAAAAAGAAAGAAATAGAAGGGAACGTAATAATGAATTAATATGTATTTCTACATGTGAACTCTGGGCCACTGCTACTCTAGAAGAAAAAAGGAGTGAGTAGGATAATCTTGCCTAACTTATTATAGAAAATCAGTTTGTATTTAAGAGAAGTAGTAATATGCAACTGGCTCTTCTCAAACTTTTTTTTTCTTGCACTTGACATTTTGAAATGAAGGGCAAATAAATATGCAGAAACACATAAACACAGTCACTGTGAAGGCACTCAGGTGGAGACCGAGTAGGGTGTTGGTCCTGATTCCCCGGGGAAGCCACGCAATTGTGAGGGGATTTTCTGAAATGGTGAATGACACTTTTCAAAGTGTTTGTTGGAATGTAAAAGTTGGGTTCTGAGATCATTTGAGGAAGGTTCTCACCTTCAGGGACACCCCTACAGCTGTGTGGATACTGGCTGGTTCTGTGTGCTGCAGGACTCTACCTGCTGGGGGTATGAGTGGCCCCATCATTGTGAATACCACCTAGGCCTGCAGGTTTACACCATGCTCTCTAGGGACAGCTGTCCCCATTAAGAACCACTGCTCTTCTATAGATAAAATGCAGTTGCTTTACTCCCCCCATTTCTATCCCCTCTCTTCCCCTCTCCCTCTCCCACCATTCATCTTTCAAAATGCTTGCTAGCAGGAGGGATGGACAATAAGCAAAAACAAAACAAAACAAAAAAACCCGAACAGCTAGAAAATTAAGTATTTATGATAATAGCTTTGATGGGAAAACACAAGGTCATTTTCGAGAGAGAGTAGAGGAGTTATTTCAAATAGTGAGTGTGAGGGAAAGCTCTGTGGGGAAATGTTGATGTGAGATCCAGCCATTCCAAGAGCAGAGAGGAGATTCATGTAGAGGAAGCAGCTTATGCAAAGGCCCTGAGGTCAGGAAGAGTTCAGAATGACAGATGAGAAGCCCATATGCCTGGAACCCCTAGGACCATGGTGCTATATGCTCTCTCATCCTTGAATGTAAGACTTCTTCACATCTCTTCATTGCTTTATTTAGATTTTTGTTTGGAGAATGGAAAGACTATGGAAGGCAATCCTCAGGGTTATACAAAATGACATATAAGAGGAAATGAGGGGTAAGACAAGATAATACAAATGGAAGAAATGATTTACAGTAGAAGGGGTAGAGAGAGAAAAGGGGAGGGGAGGGGAGGGGAGGGAGGATAGTAGAGAATAGGACAGACAGCAGAATACATCAGACACTAGAAAGGCAATATGTCAATCAATGGAAGGGTAACTGATATGATACAGCAATCTGTATACGGGGTAAAAGTGGGAGTTCATAACCCACTTGAATCAAACCGTGTAATATGATGTATTAAGAACTATGTAATGTTTTGAACGACCAATAATAAAATAAAAAAAAAGAAATAAGCCAATCCCAAAAAATCCAAAGGCCAAATGTTTTCTCTGATATGTGGATGCTGATCCATAATGAGTGTGGGGAGGGAACATAGGAGAAATGGAGGAACTTTGCCCCTTTGGATAGGGCAAAGGGAAAGGGAGTGGGTATGGGGGTCAGAAAGATGGTGGAATGAGATGGACATCATTACCCTAAGTATATGTATGAAGACATGAATGGTGTGATTCTACTTTGTGAACAACCAAAGACATGAAAAATTGTGCTCTATATGTGTACTATGAATTGAAATCCATTCTGCTGTCCTATATAACAAATTAGGACAAATAAATAAATTATTTTTTAAAAGATCATCAAAAAAAAAAGAAAAAAGAAATAATAGAGGAAAGAAAGGAGTCTCCGAATGGAGGAGTGGATAAGCTTGGGAGGAGGAGCCTACAGAATTTGCAGATGAACTGATGTGGGGTGATATTTAAGAGAAGGAGGGTGATTCTGTTGATGTCTTCCTGTGTCTCTGGGTGGAAATAATATGGTAATTTGCAGAGATGGCAGGAAAATTAAGAGTGATGATAAATATTCTCACCAAGTTTCTCCCAATAACCATTAAATGCCTCATTTTGATATTTTGGGATGCCCAGGAGTGAAGGCCTGCTTCTGATCTACTATATTTTTCGTGCCATAGATTCACAGGTTCTTTAGAAACTCCACCACAAATTATTCCCAGCAGAAAGCAAAACCCCATTCGAGTGGGGTTCAGTGCCCACTGTAGCTCCATGACTATTCTGGCCTTAATCTATTTTAAAGTCAAAACTGTTGCCCCTGATGGTATTGTGTGGGATTTCTGCTTTTTATAAACTTTGCTTCCTTCCTATTTATTTATTTTATTTTCCCCTTCATTTTTCTTGCCCTCTGAGTGCATAACTCTTTGCAGATGTATTAGTCAGCTTTTCATCATGGTGACAAATTACCTGAGTAAACAACTTATAGAGAGGAAAGGTTTATTTTGACTCAGTTTCAGAGAATTTAATCCATGATCTCTTGGCCCTGTCTCTCTGGATATGTGGTAGCATCATGGCAGGGAGTACAGGACAGAGGAGGCTGCTCACCTCCTGATGGTCAGGAAGCAACTGGGAGTCAGAAGAAGGGCCCAGGGTCCCACAATCCCTTTCAAGGGCATGCCCCCACAATGACCTAACTTTCTCCCTCTAGGCTCTACTTCTTAAAGGTCCCATTACCTCCCAATTGCACCACAGGCTGATAACCAAGCGTTTCACACTTCCAAACCACAGCACCCTCTATCACAGGGCTTTTGTTACACTGAGAGCAAATTGAATATGTTCCAGGCACCAAAGAAGGAGGAGGCTTGTGAATCTCCTCTGTACTTCTCATCATACCCAGCACAAGAGGCGGAACATAAACCAGACACATTACTGAGCACTTTTACTGATGCTGCCCAGGCTAAGCAAACACTCAACCCGATGGCTGGAGAACTCCCCCAGTGGACTTAAGCAACTGGATTGGGTTTTATGAATTATTGGACAGTCACAAATGCTAAGCATGCAGTAGGTGCTTAATAATTTTTATTGAACTGACTAGATCTGACTCTTTGCAGAGATGACATAAAGTAACTGTGTTTGTCTGCTTTTCACCCCGTGACCAAAATATCTGACAAGAACCACTTACAGGAGGGAAAGTTTTATTTTGGCTCATGGTTTCAGAGATTTATTCCGTGGTGACCTGACTCTGTTGCTCTGGGTGCAAATAGAGGCAGCACATCATGGCACAAGACTGTGGCAGAGGGAAACTGTTCAGGATGTGGGGACCAGGAAGCAGAGAGAGGGAAAGAGGGGAAGATGAACTTTTCTAGGCATACCCTCAGTGACCCACCTCCTCCAGCCACATCCCACCTGCCTACAGCTACCACCCAGTCAGTCCATGCACACTAGGATGGACCTATTTGGTCACAAGCTCCCAAAGTTGAATCATTTCACCTCTGAATATTAACCCAGGAGCTTTGGAAGGACACCTCATACCCAAACCATGACATGCCCAATGTCTGTATGAGATGTGCTGTGCATGGAATCAGCTCAGGTCATGAGACGGGCTAGAAGGCAGGACAGGTCCGGATGGAAAGATGAGTGGATTTATTTTCCATCCATCAGCTGAGCCTTTTGTGGGCTAGAAATGGACTCCCTGGCTGAGGCAAACAACTTTTCTCCAACTTCCCTCAGCACATCTTGAATGAATGAATGAAAAAATGAATGAACTGTTATCAAAAAGACCAGGTGAAGTTTGTTTCTGTTCCTTTGTTTTGTGACGTTGGGGGGTCTAACTCAGGGTTTTGCACCTGCCAGACAAGCGTGGCCCCCTCTGAGCGACATCCCAACCTAAGTGAATGCCTAGAATAGTGCCTAGTGTGGAGGAAGGGCAATGTTAAGTGTCTGATAGAAAGATAAAGAGAACAGCTTCATCCACAGCAGGCGGTATCAACCAGGGACACATTCTGGCATCACACGAAGAAAGGGGTCCACGGGAGCAGGCACATCTTAGAGGAGACCCCCCAAGTTCTGAGGATCTACGTACAGCGCCTCAAGCTGAGATGCTGTGTTTTAATTCTCCTTTTTCCCCATAGGATCATGGCAGATCACCTTGACCTTCTCTTAGGAGTGTTGCTCATGGTGAGTCCTGTGTTGGGAATCCCTTCCTGCTCCTCTGATGGTCGGACAGCCTTATTTCGTTTCTGCAATCTCACCGAGATCCCCCCGGTCCTCAACACCACAGAGAAGCTCCTGCTAAGCTTCAACTACATCAGGACAGTCACTGCCACGTCCTTCCCCCTCCTAGAGCAGCTCCTACTGCTAGAGATGGGGAGCCAGTTTACTCCCTTGTCTATCGACAAAGAGGCCTTCAGAAACCTGCCCAATCTTCGGATCTTGGATCTGGGTAAAAGTCAGATCGACTTCTTGCATCCAGATGCTTTCCAGGGACTGTTCCATCTCTTTGAACTGAGACTGTTTGCCTGTGGTCTCTCTGATGTGGTACTACGAGATGGTTATTTCAGAAATTTAACTTCTTTAATTCGCTTAGACCTGTCCTCTAATCAAATTGGGAGCCTTTACCTTCATCCTTCGTTTCAGGAGCTGAATTCCTTAAAGTCCATAGATTTTTCCTTCAATCAGATATCCATCTTATGTGAAGAGGAGCTCAAGCCACTCCAAGGGAAAATGCTGTCTCTTTTCAAACTCAGATCAACTCACCTGTACATCAGAGTCTCTGTGGACTGGGAGAAATGCCTGAACCCATTCAGAAATATACGGCTAGAAACCCTTGATGTTTCTAGTAACGGCTGGACTGTGGCTATCACGGGAAACTTCAGCAACGCCATCAGGGGAAGCCAGATTTCCTCTTTGATTCTCACCTACCATATTATGGGTTCTGGGTTTGGCTTCCAAAACCTCAAAGACCCTGACGAGAACATATTTACTGGCCTGGAGAGAAGCTCAGTAGAACGCCTGGATCTGTCCCACGGGTACATCTTCTCCTTGAACCCCCGACTCTTTAAGACACTCAAGGACTTGAAAGTTCTGAATCTTTCCCACAACAAGATAAACAGGATTGCGGAGAAAGCCTTTTACGGACTTGAGAACCTCCAAATACTCAATATATCGTATAACCTTCTGGGGGAACTTTATAATTCCAACTTCGAGGGGCTATGTAGCGTGGCCTACATTGATCTCCAAAAGAATCACATTGGAATAATTCAGGACCAGACCTTCAGATTCCTAAAAGAACTGCATACCTTAGATCTCAGGGACAACGCTCTTAAAACCATTTCTTTTATTCCAGACTTACTTACCGTCTTCTTAGGTGGCAACAAACTGGTGACTTTGCCCAACGTTAACTTTAAAGCCAACTTCATCCACTTATCAGAGAACAAGCTAGAAAATCTGGCTGACCTCTACGAACTTCTCCGGGTATCTCAGCTCCAAACTCTCATTTTAAATCAAAATCGCTTTTCCTCTTGCAGCCCAAGCCACGCCCCTTCGGGGAATCGCAACTTAAAATACCTTTTCCTTGGAGAAAATATGTTGCAACTTGTCTGGGAAACTGGGTTCTGCTGGGATGTTTTTAAGGGGCTCTCCCAACTCCAGGTTCTGTATCTGAATAATAACTATCTTAATTTCCTTCCCCCTGGAGTATTTAGTGATCTGACGGCATTGAGGGGACTGAGCCTCAGCTCCAACAGGCTGACGGTTCTCCCTCCTGGCAGTTTACCTGCTAATTTAGAGATCCTGGATATATCCAGAAACCATCTCCTGTCTCCTGATCCTGGTTTATTTGCATCCCTTAGCATGTTGGACATAACTCATAACGAGTTCATCTGTGAGTGTGAACTCCGCACCTTTATCAGTTGGCTCAATCAAACCAACGTCACTCTATTGGGATCTCCTGCAGACATCAACTGCATGTATCCTAACTCGCTCTTAGGCGTTTCCCTCTACTCCATTTCCATGGAAGACTGTGATGAAGAGGAAGTCTTCAAGTCCCTAAAGTTTTCTCTTTACATCTTATTCATTGTCACTTTGACTCTGTTCCTCATGAGTGTTCTCATAGTCGCAAAGTTCCGGGGATTTTGTTTCATCTGTTATAAGACAGCCCAGAGATCGCTGTTCCATGACCGTCCGCAGAGAAGAGAATCTGATAGGTACAGATACGATGCCTATTTATGCTTCAGTAGCAAAGACTTTGAGTGGGTACAGAATGCTTTGCTTAAACACCTGGACACTCAGTACAGTGACCGAAATAGATTTCACCTGTGCTTTGAAGAAAGAGACTTCGTCCCCGGGGAAAACCACATCACCAACATCCAAGCTGCCATCTGGAGCAGCCGGAAGATCGTCTGTCTTGTGAGCAGACACTTCCTTAGGGACGGGTGGTGCCTGGAAGCCTTCAGTTACGCCCAGAGCAGGTGCCTCTCTGACCTCAGCAGTGTCCTTATCATGGTGGTGGTTGGGTCCCTGTCCCAGTACCAGTTGATGAAACACCAGTCAATCAGAGGATTCATACAGAAGCAGCAGTACTTGAGGTGGCCAGAAGATCTCCAAGATGTGGGCTGGTTTCTCAATAAACTCTCTCAGTGCATCCTAAAGAAAGAAAAAGGAAAGAAAGAAGACAGTCGCATTCAGTTGCGATCGATAGCAACCGTCTCCTAGTCCAAAGAGCAGCTTGCAATTCACCCCAGGCCACGAGGAACGCTTGACTCTGTATTTGCACAAAGTGACCATTTGGGGGCTCTTTCTGGAGGTCTTGTTCCTACCATAAAAACATCAGTCTCTTGGCTTTCATGTCAACACGATGTTTGTCTCACTGACCTCCAAGTGGAAAATAATATCTGGAAAATTGCAACTGTCCCTAGAGGTTCCCACTCGCCATTGATTTCCTTTCAGACCCCATAATACTGTTCTCTCCTGTTGTATGGACCACAGAATGTCCCCTAGTCATGGAAAGGGCACCTTGGGAAAAGTTACAGGTGGCTTCATGGTTTCGCAGTGTTCGGTTCAAGAATGGTCTGGTCTGTGATTCTGATAACTCTGTGTTCTGCAAAACAATACTAAGTAGAACTGAGACCTCTTTCCTTCTTTGGCTTTAGGAACATCAACAGTGCTGGATGCAGGTCACATTTTCATCTTGGGGATAAAAGGTGGTCCCAAGGAACCTTCAACTCCTCTGAGTCTAACCCTTGTGGACCATGCCATTTTGCATGTGACCCTTCTTTCAGCCTGATGCTCAGGACCGACCATGTTAGCACCAACCTACCTCTTGAACTTCCCTTCCTGCCAGTAACACCTCATTCATCAGCTCCGTAAGCTGTTGTAGGAAGAATATGGGCTTTATACACAGATCCTGGGTCAAATTTTGATTCTGCTGCTTGTTAGTTGGGTCACTTTGAGTATGGTACACCCTTGCTGGGCCTGCTTTCTTGCCTGTGGACATCACAGTTACTAGGAAAATTATATTGGTCAAGAATGTCAGGACTTCTCAGATCTTTTCCTTGGTTTTCCTTATGGCCACAAGAGATGAAACACACTGAATGGCCTCTGGGGGCAGTTGCAGTGTCTTTGAATTTGTAATTTTTTCCCTAAAAGGAATCTACATGTATTATGCATTCTAATTCTTTTTTTTGCGTGTGTGTGTTTCTTAATATAGAAGCATGTTTCTACAAAAGCATTAATAAAATTTTTAGCCAAAGAACATGTGTCTTATTTACCTGTTAGCTTCACCTTCAGCCTCTTCCACGTCCCATATACTGTATGTTGTAGTCATGTCAATGACTGCAGCTCAAGGAGTACTCTTGGGCTTAGGACTCAGCACTCTCAAATGTCACTCCCTTCCCCTCACGGTGCATCGCAGTCCTCACCTCTTTCACACACGCATATAGACATACACACAGGCTGTTCTCATTCTGGTTTCTTTGGGACTCCTCTTATCCATGAGACGGAGCTCACTCTGCACCCAGTGATGGACTTGTCCTTATGAAAGCCATGAGCACCACACCCTGTCCTTCCTTTCTGGACTATTTTCCCAGGTCTTTCCATACATGTTCTTCAAAATCAAGGCCATGAAGCCTCTGGGCATCCCTCCAACCCAAAGTCCTCTCTCTTGTGAAAACTCCTAGCACCTTCCACTTCCTGCCTCTGAGAGCTGTGAGCCTGTCTGGCCACCTACCCCTCTGGACTACAAACCCTGTGACACGTCTTCCACGTCTCCCCGTCACTGGCCGTAACAGATCACATGTAGTTTCAGGCCTTCACAGGAGTCCCCCACCAGCACATCTTATCAGAGCGTCCTCCTCCACTGAATTTCTTCTCCCCACCTTGGTCCTTTGGTGAATTTCCTAGCCTCGCATGACTTCCCATTCATCCTGGCCCCATAGATTTCTGTCACTGAGATGTGACACTTTTGCCAATGTGTTTCATATGTGTGAGCTTGGCACTCAGGACTGGGAGATCCTGATGGCAGGACCTGGTCTTGTTCGTCTGTGTATCCCAGATCCAGGATGATGCCTGGGCCGTAGGATGTGCTTAATAAATACACGACATGTACTATGATGGCCACCCTTACGTCAGCACCTGCTGCTATCAGTCTGTGGGGAGAGGCCAGGAAGGGAGAGGCCATGAGAATTGGAAGTCCACGGAGGTGCTGAATGGCAGGGTGAAGCGAGAGGAGACCCCAGGCTGTAAATACCAACTCAACTCCCAAGCAGATGGGCTAAAATGGAGGGATAGAGAGGTGAGGAAGGGAAACAACCCACATAAATCTGCAGGGGATAAAGTCCTCTTGAATCTGGTTCTGAGAAATACAGTAAAACAGAACCAAATCGCTGCTGCTAGAAACAGTTACAAAAACAAGTCAAAAGATTGGAGAAGGCCACACTGGGCCAACTCAGTCCTACCTATCACCTGTGCTCATCAACCATTATTCTATGCAAACTGCAGGAGCAGGGGCAGCCATGAGGCTGATAGGGGTCCTCATCTGCACCTCTTGTAAGGCAGGTCTCTTGGGGAAAGGAAGTTGCTAGTTTGGGGTGGGGAGTGGGGCTTGGGTGGGAGTAGTGCTATACCAGCGACCCTCTCCCTTGCTTTGGGTGACCATCACCAAAACCCAGACATGTAAAATTACAAATGCAAATGTATTCTTAGAACAGTAAGTTGGAACATAGATATGTCTTGGCATATGAAAAAGGTCTATCTCACAGCCTTTCCTAATCCTCATATTTAAGAACATAACTACCAGGTAATTTACCTAATGAAATATGTTCAACAAGCAAGCACCTTTTGTCACTTCTATACAGAGTTCCTAGGAGACCTGCTCACCATACATCCACGATTGAATTCAACATGCCCCTCCAGTTTATTCCAGATCTTCTGTTTGGCAAAGACCTAGAACTTTCTTCAATTCTTTTCATTTGTCATTTCTTCTTTTTGAGGCCATTTTCCCAAGTCTTTCTCACTCTGTAAGAGTTGCTACACATATGCCAAGAGGAAGGTCGAGCACAGCCGTGTTGAGAAGTGAGAGCCGTGGGGTCAGAGAGATCCTTCTTGCTGGGCAGTTGTTCCTCACTCACTTCACAGCCATTCAAAGTCAGGTCTCAGTAAACCTGAGATAAACCCCACTGTGCTGGTCAGATTCCTGTCATGATAGCAAATACCTGAGACAATCAACTTATAAAGAGAAAAGGTGTGTTTCCACTTGTAGTCTCTGAGGTTCCAGTCCATGGTCAGTCAGCCCCATGGCTTTGGGGCCTGTAGTAAGGCAGCACATCATGGCAGGGAGCATGTGATGGATCAAAGTTACTCACCTCATGGCTGGAAAGCAAAAAAAAATTAATAATAATAATGGAAGAAGAAGGGGCTGAGGTCCCCAGTCCCCTTGGTGAGCATACATCTAGTAACCTGAAGACTTCCCAGTAGGCCCTGCCTCTCAAAGCTTCCATCACCTCCCAAGAGCATCACTCTGGAAATATGGGAGGGAATCTCTGGGAACACTCAAGATCCAAACTATAGCATTTATTGTGCACAGTCTCTTGGAGTCATGCCAAAACAGTAGGAACTACTGCAGTGCAATCTAAGAATGCCCAGAGCTTGTCAGGTTTGAAATTGATACTATTTCTAGAAAATTTAGAATAGTGATTGGGGCTACTGAAAACTTCAAAGAGAATCTCCCTCACCACCCCAAATACAAGGGACTTTGAAAAGTCCTTGCCAATCACATGCACCTGCAATAAATAGTATTTCAAATAGTCTTAATATAAAGTAAAATGAATGTGACTTAAAGTTTTAAATCATGCAATGAAATAGCTCTATTAGGAGGATGAGACTGTGGTGTGCACACGTAAGATAGTTACATCTTCATCTACTGCAATAAGCAATCAATATAAAGTGTTCATAATGTTAAACCAAGAAATAACATTCGAAATGCATATTTTAAAACATGGAAATGACAGAAGAAAACACTAGATGGATTAATGGTGAATATCTGAGGGGTCCTGATTAGTTCTTCCACGGGGAACATCTAGAAAGGCTGAAGAAATTAATTTTTAGAATCTATTTAAAGGCATTGGAGAGCTGCAAAATAGTAACTAGAGCCAAGATCCAAGAGAAGAAAATCAAGAGAGATGGATCCATTAATTAGAAGAGAGCATCAATGAGTGAAAAGGCAAACCATAGCATGGGAGAAAATATTTGAAAACATTTATCTGAAAAGACTCATAATGCAAATATGAAAACATGTTTACAAGCCAATAAGGAAAAGACAGCAGAAAAGAAAACTGGGCAAGATATTGAAGATTTTACAAAAGAATATTCAATGCCCAACACACAAATGAAAAGATATTCAAGTTCATTTAGTCATCAGAGAAATGCAAATTAAAATTACATTACCAGGCCTGTAATCCCAGCCACTCAAGAGCCTGAGGCAGGATTGCACATTAAAGGCCAATCTGGCAACTTAAAAATAAAAATAAAATGAGCTGGAGATGTAGCTCCGTGGTGGAGCACCCCTAAGTTCAATTTCTAGTAATTAAGATAAAATAAAATGGCATATTGTCATACCACTACAAACCCACCAGACTGGCTAAAATTAAGGGGGCTGACAGTATCAAATAGTGGAAAAGACAAAGAACAATTGAAACTCTCTTGTGTTACTAGGAATTGGCACACTTTTGAAAACAGTTTGCATTATCTATGGAAGTTGAATTCACACATGTCCTATCATGCTGCAGTTTTACTCACAGATATATATGTACACACCAGGTATGTACACACCATTCGCATGTGCACCGAAAGACACGTAAAACATCTTAGAATCATTATATGTAGGAGCCAGCGTTGGAAACATCTCTTGTGTTCATTATCCATACAATGGATAAGTTGTGTAATTGAAAACTAGACAGAAATGAAAAACAATTAGGGCGAATTGTAAAAGTATGAGTGCATCTCACAAAAATGTAAAGTCATAATGATGCATAATGATTATACACTGAGTACTTCGATTTTTAGAAACTTCAAAAAGGCAAAACCCATCTATGATAATGAAGATAATGGTCACCTTTGGAAAGTGCTGGAGGGGACTTGTGAGATACTGGTTATTTTCCATTTCTTGATGGAAAATAATATGAGTGATGGTCATTGGGTGTATGCACTTAGTGGTGTTGCATTTTATCTGCACCCATTAATTTGTTCACTTATCTGTAAGGTCTTATTCTTTTTAAAAACAAAAATTTTAAGAAGCAGACAGATTTCAGGGGTTGTTGCTAAAGGAATAGAAGACATGGAGTAGACCGATTCATGTAGAACTAATGGGACATGCTCCCTGAACACCTTATTTTTGCAAAATGAGTTTTTTCTTGCTCTCCCAACCAAAGAAAAAAAACACAAAGGATTATGATGGGGACCGAGGGAGATTAGGAGGAGGGGCAGAGGGCTGCAGGCTTTCACTATGGGTCTTTTGTATTATTTGATGTTTAACTCTGTACATGCATTTCATTAACCACTGTTAAAATAGGCAAAAGTACATATGTGCTTACATAAAATTGAGATGATAACTTCTGTCCATGGCAGCAGGGAATATAGATAGGATTAGCCAGAATTTGAAAATGAATCCACAAAGAAAAGAAAATTACTTCAGCAGATGAATATGTATGCAAACAAGATATATGTTTTGCTTGGTTTTATTTTTCTTAAGATTAAAGGGATTTTTAATCTGTTTGACTTTTGCAATTAAATGTTTTATTTCTCAATGGCTTCCATTTAGATCGAACTTTTAAGAAATGAAACGTTTTTATTTTACAGAAAATTCCATGGAAAGAACTTGCTAAGGCTCCTAGATTCCTCTCAGGCACCAGAGTCCGGGCAAGTCTGACAAGGTGGCTTTATTCCTGAAACTTGGGGACCTGATCCAAGTGGCTGGAAATCATGTTTCTTTTCCCAGCGCAGGCCGTTCACCTCCACAGGCCTGTTTCCCTGTCTCCTCCCCAGGAAGGTTGCCTCTCCGAGACGTGATAAAAAATTGATGACATCATGTCTCTTTGGGAGTCCGGCTGCCCTTCAGGAAGCAGGTGTTGGGAGGACCTGAGGCTGGGACCTTTTTCTGCTGCACTGACGGGGTTCGCTGTGCAAGTAGCCCGCAGGGCCTAACACTTGAGGCCACCTCCATGGTTTTTCCAATGGCCTGGGCCGTTAATTGGATCCCAGGGCCTTCTCCAGCTGCAGCTGTGTTATAGGGCCAGCATCTTCCAAGTCTGCAGGTCATGCCAAGCCTGGAGGGATTTGCAAAAAAAAAAAGTCACCAGTGGTGCACTGGTCCCTGTGAAAACAAGTGCTTATTAGAGAAGAAATTAGGAAGCCCCTCTGGTGCTTCTAAGGAAGACACTCAAGCTTAGGTACCCAAGACAGGAACAAGAGTGGGGAGTCACTGGCTGGTGAAGGCATGGCCTCTCTCCTTGCTCAGGCTGTAGCCCTAAAATGAGCCTTGGGTTCCCCAGCTGCCATCCTCCCCAGAGACAGCCCTAGATAATGCTCTGGACTAGAAGAGCCAAATTGCAGTTCTAGCTGTGTGTTGTTGTTGTATAACTCCTTGGAGCTTCATGTTTTAGATTGTGGATTCTGTTTTCCCCAGAGTTAAAAGATATGTAGAAACAATTAACATAGTTTCTAGTGTATGATCAATGCACAGTGACACATGGGTGGTGCAGAGAGGTGCTAGTCAAAGTGGACCATCTAGGTTTCCCTCGGCTCCACAGGTTTACATCCAGTTCTCCTAGTCTGCACATTCCCTTCTTTGTCTCTGGGATAAAATTCACCTCTTTGGGAGTCTAAGCAATACCTCCAGACATCTGAGAAATAAATCACTAAGCTGGTTAAAAAAAAGCAGTTAAATGAAAAAAATATAAATATACCCAATACCCTTCAATGTCTATGTCCATGTAATCACTACCTTGATCAAGAAAGAATATTTTCATCACTCCAGAAAGTTCCCTCTTTCCCTTTCCTGACAACTGCCCCTACCCTGACTCAGAAGACCACTGTTGTGATTTCTATCAACATAGATGAATTTTGCCTGTTCTAGAATTTCACATAAATGGAACCATTCAGCCGATTTTTTTTTTTTTTTTTGCATCTGTTTTCTTTTACTTACTGGAATTTTTTGAGGTGCTTCCAGGTTGTTGTCATATATCAGTATTTTGTACCTTTTTATTGAATTTTATGGATATACCATGATTTATCCAGTGTCCTATTGGGCTGTTTTCAGGGTTTAGCTGTTAGAAATAAAGCTACTATGTACATTCTTTCTGGAGGAAGTGGTGTTAACTGGGGATTGAACTCAGGGGCACTCAACCACTGAGCCAAGTCCCCAACCCTATTTTGTGTTTTATTTAGAGACAGGGTCTCACTAAATGGCTTAGCACCTCACTTTTGCTGAGGCTGGCTTTGAACTCTGGAGCTGCTTTGAACACTGGAACTGCTGGGATTACAGATGTGCACCACTGCACCCAGCTACTTCATACATTCTTTTACAAATAATTGTGCAGACCAGTATCTAGGAGTGAAATTGTTGAGTCAGAGGGTAGGCGTATATTTTTCCTTTCAAAAGAAACAGTATATAAATAAAGGCATTATGTCCTTCTACAACTAAAAAATAAAAAATTTTTAAAAATTTAAAGAGTTTTCTAAGATGATTGTAACATTTTATACTTCTACCAGCTATGTATGAGGTTCCGGTTGCTCCCACATCCTCCCCAGCATTTGATGTGGTCAGTCTTTTGCATTTTAGCCACCCTCCTGGGACTGAAGTTGTGGCTCATGGTGGTTTTCATTTGCATTTCCCCAGTGATTAATATATTGAGTACCTTTGACACGCTTAGTTGCCACTTCTATACCTTCTTTTATGGAGTGTGTGTTCAAGCAGTGTGCCCACTTTAATCAGATTCTTTTTATTATTGATTTGCAGGGAGGCATGTTTTAAATATTTGGATACAGATCTTCACTGGATCTATGTCCTAGTGTCATTTTCTCACAGTCTGTAGTTTGACTTCCATTTTATTAACAATGCCTCGAATGAGCAAAAACTTTTAATTTTGATGAAATCCAATTCATTTGTTTATTTTATGCTGAGTTTTCTTGTGTCCTCCCAAAAATGTTCCCCTATCCCCAAGATCATCAGTATATCTCTTGTGTTTTCTTCTAGAGACTTTCTAATTTTAGCCTTTATTTTTAAATCTGTTGTCCTTGAACTGGTTTGGGGAGATAAATCCATGGTCACAAGGAGCTAGTGTAGCATGAGACTGTGTCCCACCGAAGGGAACCCTCAGTGCTTTCCTCCCTCACCCATCTTCCTTCTGAACTGGAGGGAAGAATGAGAAGCCATTGTCTTAGCCTGGAAGTAGAGGAGTGTCCTCACCCTCCCTGCTGGCTGGTGGTAGCATCTTTGTTAAGCCTGCGGGCTGCCTCTGCCAAGAAGGAAAAGGGCTAACGTTTACTGGGCTCCTTCAATCTGCCAGCCTTCGTGCTAGGGAATCTACACACATCATCTCATTTACTCAATGCAGAGTGGTCGCCTCCCCATTTCACAGACAAGGAGACTCAGACTCAGAAAAGTTAAGCAATTCGCCTAGCTAGTAAGTGATTCAAATCTGATTTTTTTTATGATTCTTTGATTCATGTGATTCTTTCCCATTCTGACCCACCCCCTCCACCCCCCTGCTGAAGTGCCTCTTTCTTCCTTCTCCCTGTGACTCACCCAGAGAGAAGAGAGGTTGTTCTCCTTGCTGGGATGGGCCTGGTTCCTTTCTCACTGCTAAAGCACTGTGGCTCTGTGCTAGAAAAATACCACAGGGCCCCTGCTCTCCGAGCAGGCTTTAAGACACTCTGTATCTCTAAACAGGCGCTCAAAGTTTCCATTTGGAGAATGGTCTACAGCTGACCTGCTGTAAGACCTGGGGAAACCAAGGGCAGGGAAACCACCCCCCAAAGGCCCTGGCAGCAGCTCTCCAGCAGGAGGCGCACTGCACACTGGGAGCTTGCCAGGAAGCAGCAAAGGGGTGTCTCTGCAGCGCTCCAGGGAGTCCTCCCGAATATGAAATCCCACATCCGGCAGCATCTGTCTCTGGAGAATACTGGCCTTTCCTCTGCCTTCTTTCTGGAGTGCTTCTCCTGTGCAGACTTAACCTAGGAGCCAGACAGGGAAGGGATCTGGGATTTGCTCCTGGTTTTGCTTCTTTCTACACAGGAGACTGAGGGTGGGGATGGGTAATGAAAACCGACCTCAGACAGTCCAGCCCTCACTCTAAGAATCACACCCCCACCCCCAAGAGGGGAGTCTGTGTCTCAGTAGCATATACAGAGCCACTCCCAGAAAGCTGGGTCATGGTGTTAGTGTCCCCGCAAGAGAGGTGCAGAGGTGGATGATGCAGGGTCAGTCGATGCCAGTCTTAGAGGCCTTACCCAACATGCCCTCTCCCCACCAGGTTCTAGGGTGTGCCCTGGGCCTGGGTGTTGGTAAGCTGCCTTGTGACTCCCGTGTGCTCCAGGTTTTTGCTTGGATGTGTGGAGAACTACTGTTGTCTTCTAATTCCTCCTCTACAGAGCAGTCAGAGGACATATTCAAAAACAAATCCACTCATGTCATCCTCCAACTTAAAAAAAATCTTTAAATGGGACCTAGATGCTTTTAGGATAAAATTCTGAATCTGCCCCTTGGTTTCCAAGGCTGTTCCTGAGAGGTGTGCACCCTTCAGCAGGGGAGCCTGGGAGGTGCTGCAGAGAGGAAATGCTCACCTAACCCCCCCCCCCCCCAGGTTGCAGTGGCAGAGAAGCTAGGCTGGCAGACCAGGGAGGTGTTGGAGCCAGAGTCCAGAGCAGCAGGGGCAGGGTGGAACTTCACTGTACTGCTTCTCAAGCTTGATCCCCGTTGTCCTGGAGGGTCACCCATGCCCACACATCTGCAGGGAACCTTCCCTTTGCTAATTTGTCTATTTCATCTCTAACTCTCAGTGGCCAGCCCAGCCCTTGTCTGTCCCATCCAAACATCTGTAAAGGAAGGAGAGAGAAGCCAGGAAGGTGGACGGCCACAGGGCTGGACCACAGATGGTGCCCGTGGGGCTGTCCCAGGGGTGGGGCCGGCAGAGATTAGAGTAACCCCCATAATCATTTCCAAGCTAAGTCTTAGACTTTGTCCTTAAAACGAGGAGATATCACTGAAGGGTTTTAAGCTGAAGGGACTCGACCCGATTAGTATTTTGAAGAAATAATCCTGCTGCAGCGGAGGGAGATAGGCTGCCAAGATACTACCCAGGAGCAGAGGATTTTAGTTAATAGATTCCACTCACCTCCTCAGGAATTCAGCCAGAAAGAGATGAAGGCAGAGAAAATGAGGCTCCAGCAAATGGGACCACAGGACTCCAGACCCAGGTAGGGGTCCTGGAGCCAGGGGTCCTGGAGCCAGGGCTGAGCACAGGAATGGGCAGCGTCTGCCCTGGGGTTGCAGAGTGAAGCACCCAGGGGGGCCAAAAGCTGGGAAGGCCCCACAGCAGCCCAGGGAGGCTAAGAGGTCAACTGCAGGAAGGTCCAGCAAAAGCCACTCTGAGCCTCAGTTTCCTCACTTGTGAGTGGGATAATACGAGTTCTGAGCTCACAGGGTCGTGAGGGTTTAGTGAGATGGCACCTGTGAGGCCCTCAGCTTAGCACCTGGCTCAGAGTAGCACTCGTTAAGTTAATGTGGTTACTAGTTCAAAGGGAAGGGGCTACAGTCAGGGTCAGGAGCAGGCAGGAGGGGGCGTGGAGCTGGAGGGAACCCTGACCTCTGGTGGGGAGCATGGGGCCTCCTAATCTGAAGGCATAGAAGAAACCTTAAGGACATCAGGCCTTTTTTTTTTTTCTTTTTTTGCCCAAAAGGGAGAGGGAGTTGGCCAAAAAGAGAGGGAGAGTTGAGGACAACCTCCATGATTCTGGAGCCATATCCCGAGCACAGAGTGAAGGAGGGCTGTGGACACTTAACCAGAGGGCCCCCATCCATGAGAAGCCAGTGGACTTCTGGAGCCAAGTAAAGAGGCCCCAGCTGGAGAGACAGCTTGGGGGGTCCTCCATACAAAAGGAAGAAGTGAACTAAAGAACAGAGGAGGGCTGGGGATGTGGCTCAAGCTGTAGCGCCCTCGCCTGGCATGTGTGCAGCCAGGGTTCGATCCTCAGCACCACATACCAACAAAGATGTTGTGTCCGCCGAGAACTAGAAAAAAAATATTAAAAATTCTCTCTCTCTCTCTCTCTCTCTCTCTCTCTCTCTCTCCTCTCTCACTCTCTCTTTAAAAAAAAAAAAAGAAAAGAAAAAAAGAACAGAGGAGCTGCAAAAGCCCAGGTGTTGAAATTAAGACTCATCAAAATAACTGTGTGGCGGGTGGTAGATGGGCGAATGGTCCTTGTCAAGGGCAGTGTGGAAATCCCCTACGGTAACACCTGAGGAATGTCCCCGTTGACTGTCGTAGGCAGAAGTCACAGATGAGCTCAGAACATACGGCAGTTTTTTGGAGAATGACAGATCCGTGGGTGACACGGTGGAGACAGCAAGCTTAGACTGCTCTAGCAAGCGACTTGGCCACGCAGGGCAGAAAAGACACAGGGTATTTAGGAAGGAGGGATGGGGTGGAGAGAAGGTTCTGTTCTGAGACAGAGGAGTCTGGAGAAGGCTGAGATGCTCATGGAAAAACCCAAGAGGAAGAAGATGGCTAAGGACCCAAGTAAAAACGGAGATCTCTAGGGGCAGGTGAGAAAATGGGTGAAGATGAACAGGATCCCCAGGGAACCAGGAGGGAACCCGTGGGAGCAAGTGAGTATGGGGGAGGGGAGGAGGAGAAGTGAGAGAGCACTCTCAAAGCTCTGCATACACTTATGACCTTGTCTGTCAACGTAGCCGTGAGCGTATTTTTGAACTTGGAAGAAATAGAGGCCAAAGACAAACAGATTAAAACTTCCTAGGCTTTATGGAGCTGGCTCCAACCCTGTTGCAGTTAAAAAGCATTTCAACAGCTAACCCTTTTGGCACATAGTAAATTTATCCATGACTGAACTAACTCCTTGTTTAATTTGTTTTTTAGGAAATTTTCTTCATCAGTAATTTCAAAGATGTGTGTGTGTGTGTGTGTGTGTGTGTGTGTGTAATTTCATCTTGTTTAAAATTTCAACTGGGAAAACTGAGCCATCCAGATTCGTAATGGAAAGAAGTGTTCACTTCTCATAATAATCCGGTGGGGAGGGGAACGAGCAGTGGATCTGTTACATGTTTTATGTGTGTTTGTCAGGGAGCAGCATAATTGACATTACAGCGAACCCTGAGGAATTCTTTCTCCCACCAACTCCCTCCTCATTAATTACACTTAACTTTTATGGAAGAAAAAAAAAATTTTTTTTTCCTTCAAGTGTTCCACCATCTGAGTCAGACTTGGAGTGAATCTTCTTGGGGGAAAAAAATGAGCTAAAATTATTTCAACTGTTTTTGATGGATGGGATGTTGGAACGCTCAAGCGAGCTAGTGCACACATGTGCGCGAGCGCGCACACACACACACACACACACACACACACATACACACACACACCACTTTTTCTGTTCGTTAAGAGAGAAGGAAGAAAAAAACATTGACCTATTTTTATACTCATGTAAGTCCCTAACAGTGGAGCTATAAACTCCAAACTTGGCAGGGCTGGGGCTGACATCTTTGAAGAGGCAAACCCAGCTGGCTCGAGAGAAAAAGGCCACAGACATCACAAAAATTTAAAATCCTGCATCCTGAGCCTACAGAGGGAAATATTTCCTATCCAGAATTTTAGCAATCCTCATTATAGGAGCCCCACTAAAAAGCTTCAGGGATGTTGCCAACTGCCATTTCTTTTCATTAAAATACAATCCTGGAAAAAAGAAGCAGCAGAAAGCAAAGCAACATTTATCCCCTGGTAGCATGGTGGGAATGGGGCGCCTCCGAAGTCTGTACTTCAAAGACCCAAAGCCCCGCAGACACCTTAACAGACTCTGGAGCTGATTGCAAGAGTTTTTCTGGAATTATGTGAGTATTTTAAATCTGCATTTGAAGGCATAAACAGTGTGTAGTCCAGGCACTGGGAGGCTGAGCAGAGTAAGCCCATGAGCAGAATGAGGCCAGCAGATTTGATTCCCTGAAATGCACCTAAAAATTCAAACACAGAAGATCTTCTGTTAAAAAAATGGTTCAGGTGTGTCCAAGGACAAATTATGATGCTGATCTCACAAGAAAAAGTTGGACTTGACCCTGGTTTATCTGTAAGGGATATATTTATCCCACACCTTCATGGCATTAAAGGAGATCTCCCACATGCATGAGTTTGGAGTGAACTCTGTTTTGAGGAGAGGAAGAGCCAGAAAGTCTATAGAGCATGGGGCTCGGAATCAGAGGCCCCAGGTTCAAAGCCCAGCTCCGATAATCACTGCCAGAGCAAGTTAACTCGCCAAGTCTCTGTTTCTTCTTGGCAGGACTCTTGTGAGCCTGGCATGAAGTATATGTTCGATAAACAGGACCTGCTTGTAGTCGTAATGATAGTAGAGGCACCTGAGCTGCACAGTCTGCCTCTTCCGTTTATTTTTTTGTTCTTTAGGCAGCTCCAAAACTCCAAGCCTCAATTGCCTCATCTGCAAAATGGGTCTAATGATAATGATAATGGTGATACCCACTTTATTTAAAGTGAATATAGATGCTTCCATGTGTTCTCTGCTGGGTCTTAGGGGAGCTTCCTCTCATCGTATTAGGGATAAATTAATAAATACACATGAGAGTTTGTAAATTGTAAAGTGCCAAAAATTTTTCTTATTTTTATTGTCACTATATGCTGCATGAATATGTAATGTGTAAAACACCTAAAAATATACATAAATAAGTATTTATGCATTCCCAATGGCATTAGAGAGCAGAGCTGGTTCTCTCCCTTCAGGCTCTGGGCCCTACCACCACCTGTTTGGAATATGGGCAGTGACAAAGACTCTTGCCTCTCAACAAGGCTTTTCCCAGGCTCTTCTGAATCCTCTGCTCAGTGGGCTTGACCTTGGGCTTCCCTCTTTGTCTGGTAGAATCCAGTTTGAGCAATCCTGCTAAATCAGTTGAGAGAAAATCTTTCCCAAACCTCCTCCTGGGTATCTGATCCTCAATGGCTCCTCACTCTGGCCCGCCATCTGCAAGAAGTCTGTTGCATCTTTCTAGCAAAAACTCTCCATCCACTGATACTCTCCCTGCTTCTTGGCTATGAACCCCATTCATTTGTCTTTGCTGGGGTAGGTGAATTTCAGACTCTGTCCCCCTCCCAACACACACACTCTGCCAGACTCCATTGCAGTGCTCTCTAAGACCCACCACAACAGCCCCCCTTAAACAGAACCCGTCTTACCATCGTTAGCAAGTATGAAGAGTAATTTTTCTTTGCCAGCACTCCAGTCATGGGATCCTCTGAGGCCACTGTTCTCAGCAGCACCAAACCCCAGTGTGGCAAGGATCAGCGTTCGTCATTATTGCTTATGAGCCCGCTGGCAGCACCGTTGCTCCCACTGCCAGAAGCTCACAAGACCTGGTTCATGGAACAGCCTCAAAGAGGTTCCTTCCCCACCCTTCCCCTGAGTGCCCTGCCCTACCTGCTAACCCCAGCTGTCCTCCACATCCCTCAACTCACCACGTGGCCCTGTTCCAGGCCCAGATTCATACCTTTCCAGTTTCCCTCCATCTGTATGGCCCATTTGTCCTCCCAGCGTGGCCCTGACTCAAAGCCTGTGTCATCAAGTCTGGGGATTGTGAACTCGTTGTTCCCTAAAAATGTGACAATCTATCTCCAACACTTCATCCCTGAAACCATTATCATCTGCTTCAAACAGAATTTATGAAGTGGGAAGGGACTCTCAAAGAGTCCAGGGAAAATTCCGTTTCTTTCCCGAGGTGTCTAAAGGAAACAGACGTTCAGAGCAGCCAGGGTCAGCTGCACCCTTGGGGCCAAACGCTTCAGAATTTCCTGAGGATCTGAGACCAAAGAGTGCCACAGTAGACCTTTTGGGCCCTTCTAGTGAATTCCAGGGGTGTGGCCAGCATTTTTGAGAAGGGTGAAATCTGAAGATCAGTGTGAGCCTTTGCTAAACAGAAGAAGAATAGTATGTGGGTTTCACTTCCATTTACCTTCTGGCCACTCAACAAGTATGCTGGGAACCTCAGTACACATGACTGCTATACGTTAGCTCTTAAATGGCCTCCAAAGGCCCATGGGTTGAAGGCTCAGTCACCAGTCTGTGATGCTGCTGGAAAATGGTAGAACCTCCAGGAGGTGAGGCCTAGTGGGAGGAAGTTAGGTCTTGAGGGCGTGCCAGTGAAGCGGATATTGGGATCCCAGTTCCTTCCTGTCTCTCTCTTTGCTTCTTGGCTGCAATGAGATGAACAATCCTCCTCCATTATGTGCTCCCACCATGAGGTACTGTGTAACCACAGGCCCAAAAGTGTCAGGACCTACCGGCCATGGACTGAAACCTCTGAAACTCTGAGCCAAAATGAAACTTTCCTCTTTGTAAGTTGAATATCTCAGGTATTCCATCACAGTGACAAAAAACTGACTAACACAATGTCCAGTACTGTGCTACTGCTGGTAGAAAGGAATGGTAATAGGGCTCTGTCTTCTAGAAGTCCTATTTTACAAGCCCCTGTGTGCAATGTGGTATATGAAGCACAATGAGGTGGAGTGGGGAGAAACAAAATCAAGTCTCATGTTTGTCCTCTGGATGCCCATCATTTCATGTGCACATACAAGTACCACCTGGAGAAGTAAGAGAAACATACACACAAGTTATAAGGCTCGCAAAATAGCTTCTCCTAAAGAAGTAGTGTGGAAATAATGTACATCATATAATTTATTGTAATTTGGTTGGGTCTTTGTGTCAGAATAACAAAAGCTGAGATGTGCAAAGAAAAGACATGAGTCAGTTCTTGAAGGTCAGGAGGATTTAAATTTGCTGGGGCTTCTCTTGAGCCCCTCAGCAGTCCCTCCTCATGCCCTTGAGCCAGCCTGAATATCTTCGCAGTCTCCCCAGCATAGCGAAGTTCAGTCCAGGTACAAATAAGGTAATCCATGCTAAGGTTTCCCAAGTACAGGGAAGAAAAGTTTTCTTCACACCCCAACAGTGAAACTCCCTCCCAAATACTTTTATTTTTGAAGAGATGGGGTTTTGTTGTATTGCCCAGGCTGACCTTGAACTCCTGGGCTCTAGGGATCCTCTTGCCTCAGCCTCCTCAGTAGCTGGGGCTGCAGGTGCACAAGGTCTCCCAAACTCTTAGCCTACAGTTCTGATATTTCTCCTAAGTTTCTGTTCCTACAGAGGCTGCCTCCTTCACCTCCACTTCCCACATCCACCAACAGCCTTCCCCTCTCTGGACACTTCCAATCCATCTTCCACTTCAGAATTTCTGTTCAGAATTCCATTCCTTTCAGCCTCCAGATTCCATTTAACAGAAGGAAAAGTACAAGGGCTGTCCATGCCAGAACCATGGATTGGTATGGAATCGTGCCTCCACCTGCCAAATTCCTAGGTTGCAGTCCTAACAGCCAGGGCCTCAGAATGTGACCTCGTTTGGGCCCTGATTCAATATGACCATGCCCTTACGAAAAGGGAAGTCATGGAGACAGACATGCACACCCGGAAGAACACCATGTGCTGAGACACAGGGAGAAAAGAGCCACAAGCTAAGGAGAGACACCTTCTCCCCCACTTCTCTCAGGAGGAACCATCCCTGCTAACACCTTGACTTGGACTTCCAGCCTTCGGAACTGTGAGACCTGTTTCAATCATGCAGTCCGTGGTGCTTGGCTACAGCAGGGGCTGGCAAGCTCACACACGGCTCCAGGGGCCCCTAGCTGTGTGCAGGAAGTTTTTGCACATCTTGTTCCAGTAGAGAGGAATATGTTCGGGGTTCTAGGAAGCAGAGACAGCAAAATCAAAGTCCTGGAGGCAAGATGTACAGGGAGGTCAGGAGCTGGCTCTCCAGAGTTTATGGTCAGGAGCATCAACGACAAGGCCAGGCCAGGGCCACGTAGGAGAGCAGAGCACCAAATTCAGATGTGGTACTTCCTGCAATAGTCACTTCTATGTTTCACTTAGGCTGTAGTAGCATGTGGCCCTTCCAGCTTCAACAAGCCTCATTTCTCTCTGGCCCCGGTGGCAGTGTGGGGATTTTGACAGTGACCTGCTCAGTGACACTTGCTGGGTTTTGGGCTCTCCATATGTTCACAGTCCCCTCCCCATAGTCAGCTCTTGGCTTTATTCTGGATCTTCCTTCCTCCCTTTAGGTTGGAAGTTCCTCTGCTGCCTGTTGTCCCTCTGGAGGTAACAATTATGTACCCTGTGCCTACAGGTGGGAGGGGGGACAGCAATGGGAAGATTTCCTGGGCTAGGAGTCAGGATCTGTCGTCTCTTCGGCTCAATAGTCTAAGGATCTTTAAGTCATTGTTACCTTTTTTAAAGTGTGTTCTGACAAACAGTGGGGCAGGAAGAGTGGGAAATGGTATCTTAGGGTCCCTCTGGGATCCCAGGCATCGTAATCCCCAAGGAAGCCCAGGCTTTCAGGATGAGCTTTCTTCTTGTCCACTAGTGGGCCCCAAGGAACTGGGCAGTCTCCTCTGGGGTTCGTGCAGGGAAAGATGACCCTGACCACCAATGGCAGAGGTGAGGATGCTGCAGAACCCACTTGGCCTCCTCTGGGGCCTCTGCAGTCATTCTCCTCATTGCCCCCAGATGGCGCCACAGGATCATGGCCCTGAGAGGTGCCCTCAGCTGAAGCTCCCCACTGCGGCCTCAATTATTGTCTCCCAGGGAGAAACCAAGAGACCCAAGCTTAAATGCAAGGCCTGGCCCTTTTCCTGCACCCCAAAACCTTCTGCAGCCTTCCAAATCCAATTGAGTCAAAGGCATCTAGCATGTCCCTGTCATCTGACGTCAGAAGTGACACAGGGCTGTGAGCCTGGCTGCTGGAATTCACACTCGGCCAACACCCAGCTAGTCTGGGCTTGGGCCATCTCACCCTGAGTCTGCCCAGGGCCTCTCTCACCTCTGGAAACCCTACTGGCACCACATCCTCAGCCGCCTCGGCCTCGGGAGGAAACCCCTGTGAGGCTCAAGCTCACAAAAACAAACTAAAACAAACAGAAAACACAAGAACAGCCTTTTGACAGATGGAGGCGTCTGGCTGGGAACACAGCTCACCACCTCCACTACATTCCTTCTGTTATTCTTGCAGATGACTCTGCAGGGGTAACACACACACATACACACACACATACACACACACATACACACAAACACACACACACCAACACACACCACAACACATATACCACATATACACATACAACATAGCTCCACTTTTACACAAAAAATACAACATACCCATAATACACAACCATCATATATACACATGACACATACTATATACATACAACACACACTATCCATATAACACACATTTGCAACACACATTACTTGCACAATCATTACAAAACATATATATATCACACTACATACCCACACTGCACTCATCCACATACACATCCATCGTGCACATGCTTATATCATACCCACATACAACACACAAAAAACCATACACACCACAAAAAATACCACCCATCACATACATACTCACCCACACACACTACATACCACACACACGCCACACTTTATAGTACACACACTACATCCACCAAACACCCCACAGGTCATCCCCGAAGTGCAATCCAAGGATTGGAGTAATCATCCCCCCAGGTGAACATGCCAGGTGGCAGGGAGAGCCAGCAGCCCGCACCCCAGCCTGGCCTGCATGCACCTGCAGACTGGTGATGGGAAGCACAACTGGAAGCAGAGAAGAACTTGAAATGTGCTAGAAAATCTGATAAGAGCGCATTTCCTCATGCCTTTGCTAATTTTGCCAAGAGTGTGTGCTACTGAAAATAAAGACAAACATTTATGAGGTTCAGAAAGGAAAAGGTTAAAGCTGATTGACCTGCAGCTACATCTTTTACATGTTAAGTACCCTCATTTGACCCTGACCTTGGCCAATAATGAGGGAGATTTTTCTTTCCCTGTTCCTGTGTGAGCAGGAACAGTACTTCATCTGGACCCTTGGTTTCATCCTTCCTGCAGGGACAGGATAAATGGCCTTGGCAGTAAGCCAGGAGCAGAGGCCAGCCAATCGTTGGAACCCAATAGCCAAGGGACCCCAGGAAGTCAGCAGGACCAGCACAGTGTGCAGATCATGTTAAGACCAGCTGGCCTCCAGGCCTGGCTGCTCAGCCTAGCCAGGGTGGCTATGAGAACCCAGGAGAAAGTGTGGAAGGAAAAGGCACAAATCCTGTGGGCCAAGCCCCAGGAATGGGTTCCTTGGAGAGTGGGGAAACCTGAGCCCAGTCTTGTGGCTGGGGACAGTGGTAAATGCCAACCTGAGAGGTAAAGGTTTCCAAGTTTCTCAAGGAGCACTCTGAACTATGTCCTTTCCACTTTTATCCCAGGTGACAGGCCAAGCAGAAAGACTTTAACATCTCTGCACAAGATCTTTCCTTGTTTTACAAATTCCACCCAGGCATATATTACAGTAGGAAATGCTCAAAGCCACATGACCCAACTGACTACCTGGTGTTGAACTTGTTGTCCAGGTGGCGAGGGCCTCCCCGAATTCAGCCCACCTGCCCCCATTTCTCAGCAGTGAGCACACAGGCAAATAAGAGTGGTTCCCTAAAATGAGGATCACCCCACTTACAGAATGATAATTGTCACCCAGTTGGGCCCGGATGGTTAGAAGGATGATTCAAGGTGCAAGGATCCTGGGGAGTCTAAAGATGATAGCCTCTGTGTGTAGAAATTGGTACTGTTCTTCAGGTGGGGATGCTCCAGCTTTGACTTTGACACTTCTAGGAACCGGTGAATCCCCATTTTAGAAATCAGCCTCCTCCATTCTTGAAGAGTTTATTCGTAAATGGATGTAAGGTCTGCCTTCTGAACTTTCACACACTGTTCTGAAATCCACCCTCTGAACCGACACAGAGGGGCCTTCTCCTCCCCCACACAGCAGAATGACCTCAATCTCAGGCACTGACCACGGTCAGCAAGAGGAGCTAGTTAAGAGAGCAGGAGTGGGACAACAGCCACTTGGGTCAGGGCAACCTGCCACTCTTTCCTGGCTGTCACGGTTTGGACCTCGAGTGTCCCTGAAAATCCCATACACTGAAAGCTTGGTCACCAGCATGCACAGTTGGGGAGTGGCAGAACACAAGAACAGCCTTTTGACAGATGGAGGTGGGGCCTGGTCAGAGGACATTAGGTCATTAGGGCATGTACTAGAAAAGGATGTGGGACCCTCTCTCTCTCTCTCTCTCTCTCTCTCTCTCTCTCTCTCTCTCTCTCTCTCTCTCTCTCTCTCTCTCCTCCAGCTTCCATAGGGTGAACAGGATTTTTCCATCACATGCTCCCACCATGATGTTCTGCCTCACCACACCCCCAAACCAACAGCACCAAGTCACCATGGACGGCAGCTTCCTAAACCCTGAGACAAAACAAGCCTTTCCTCCCTTGAAGTTGATCACTCCAGGTATTTTGTTACACTGATTAAAAAAACTGGCCAACATACTGGAAAATCACCCAGATCACGTGCCTGGGTTGGAAGCCAGGGTTTGGGATATCTCAGATTCTGTGGAGTGACAGGATATGGAAGCTTGTGGCCTCAGGGGAGATGTTTGTGGCTCCTGGGCTGAACCCTCCCAGTGTGGAAGGTCAGACATGGAGGGCCTCATGGCCATCCCAGACTCTGCAGGTAGTCTCCAAGGGTGGCCTCCACTGCTCCTTCCTCCCATCCATAGGTGCTCCTGGACCTGCAAGAGCCAAGGCCTTCTCCCTTCCTTCACCTCTGGACAGGCTTGGGACCTTCCCTGAGCAACAGAAGGGAGCAGAAGTTCTAAATGCCTCCTTTAAAAGTCCAGACATTTTCCTGTTTCTCTTCTGAGGAAGCCATGCTGTAAAGCAGCCCTGACTGGTCTGAACAGCAAGAGAACATTTAGAGCAGAAGCTCCACTTCCCCTCACCCTGGCCAACCACAGTCATTGTCCAGGTCCAAGTTAGAGCATGGCTGGCACCAGCCTAGGCCCACAGGCCCCTTCCTTCCACTGAAGCCCCCTCTGCCCACTGCACTGCCCAGGAGGGGCTTGGCCCAGGCCTCCCCCCTTCCCTCTGGCCTCTCCTTCCTGGTCTCCCAAGGCCCAGGCTCTGATGAATAACAATACAGACAGCCAGAGCGAGAGAAGCCTCAGAACAAGGTCAGGGGGTGGCTTTGATAGACGAAGCTCCCAAGTTTCCTGAAGGCCTCATAAATACTGATCCCATCCCCTCTGTCCCTCACAGCTTTACTGCAGGAGAATCCATCCCAGGGAGAGGTTTCAAGCCCCCCTCCTGGAGCTGGGAGGGAGTCGGATGGACGCCTGGCTGTGCATGTCCCCTCCCCTCCCCAGAGCAGTTACAGACATTACCTCATCTCTCTAGGATGAGTCTCGGGGACAGGAGGGGAAAAGTGACTTTCCTTCCCTCCCTTCTTGTTGGCTCCCTCCACCCCTCCCCAGTGTGGCCCCACCAGCACAGAGCACCCAGAAGGGGCCCACAGACTCGAGGTGCCCACGGCTGAGGTATTCACAGGGGAGTAGTGGAATCATCTGGACCCCCTCCCCACAGCCCCCGATAAAGGACCCAGGAGCCAGGGTCTGCCTCTTAGGAATGCGGGGCAGCCCTCTGCCTGATGACCAGCTCCACCTGGTACCAGGACTGAGGGTCCCCAGGGATCTGTTGGCCTCCATTCCTTTCTCCTGGGCCCTGGCCTTTGGTGGGGCTCAGCCGTGTGTCTATGTGGGTCTCTCCACTGTGTCCTCAGCCTTCCCAGGAGAAGGTCTCTCATGTTCATCTTTCTCAGAGGCCCCATGGCAAGCAGCCTGTTATAGGATAGTTGCTCAGTGAGTGCAGTTAAATGGAATAAAATTAATTAGAGCTGCCTGGTGTGGAGCTAATGGGGAAGGACTCTGACCTGCCCTAGAACCCAGACAGTGGACGCCAGGCCAGAGCCCTCCCCACCCAGCCCCAGTATCCTTATTTTGAGCTGGCAGATGCCCTGTGAAGCACCAGATCCAACAGATGGCCACAGGGTGCCAGGACACTCGTCCCCAGACCCCTGTGACTGCATCCGTGTGCTGAGGGTCAGGAACCGCCTTGCTCCCTAGGGATGGAGAATAACCCATGCGGCGGGCAGGAAGGAGGGGTTTCTGGAACAAAGCCCATCTCTTGGCGGCAGCGGCGTCCACGTACTCAGCCTGCTGCGGTTTTCCTTCCTTCCACAGGGACTATTATTGGTATTTCCCAGTCATCTTCAAGGCTGAAAAGGAATCTTCGGAAACCGCAAGAAGGGGAGGGGGCCACAGGGAGGAATTCCATGAGCCAGCTCCTGAAAGTCGCTGATCTGCAAACAGGAAGGCTGGTCTTTCCTGTTTAGACATCATGTCTGGCAAGAGGAAATCAAGACCGAAGGAACAATGATAATTACATCAACTTATGATATGTTAACATCACTAGTATCAAAAATGGCTCTGTTGGCACAGGGTCTGCCAAGCCCAACAGGGCACAGCCTGACTATAGGCTGTTGTGGTCAAATGATGAGCGGTGGCATTTGGAAGGCTTCCCTAGGAAAGGGGATCCCTTAGGGACTCCCCTGGATGCCTAGAGGAACCTTCAGGATCGGGAGGAAAGGGCCCTAGGGCAGAAGGGGAAAGCAGTGGAATCAGGGGAGAGAGTGTGGGCGCTGCTCTCAGCCCAGGTTCGAATCCCAGTCCAGCTCCTGCGAGCTGCTTGGCCTTGGAGGAGCTGCCCCACGTCTCTGTTTCAGCCTCCTCAACATTAGGATGGAGGAAAAACATAACTCATAGGATTGTTAAGTGGGAATAAGGAACTGGCAGCTTGCCTGGTACATACCCCCGTTATGCTGGCACGTTTAAGAGCCACACTGATTCGACCTGGAGAAATGGACAGGCTAAAGGCACAAGCTTTATTTAATTTTGAGAAGGATTGAGGCAAAAAGGGACTTCATTTACAAGGGGCCAAGAAATCTTATAGAGGGCAATATAGGTCCTAGACCTGACTCAATACCCCTGGCAAGATCATGACTCTGTCCAGTGAAACCCTCAGCCCCGTGGTCACTGTCAACAGAATGGCCCTCCCACATCTCAAATACACGTGCTCAATTCAGCTGGCACGTCCTGACAGGTCTGCTGAGAGACGACACCACGCCAGGCATTGAAGGCCGTACCTTTGTGCGTTCAAAGGGAACCCAGAGGAGGGAATGGGAACTGCTCCGTGGAATCCAGCACTGGCCCCCCCAGGAGCCATGCCTTGGCTGGCTGATCCTCTGAATTGCAGTTGAGGTGCAGGGAACAGAGCGCTAGAGGGACTTCTCATTAAATACCTGAAGCACCTCCTGCCCCAAAAGATTGTACTCAGAGAGTTTATTGGTTTGATTGCTTTCTTTTCTTTCTTTCAGCACATTTCATGAGAATCACGTTTGTGGAATGCACAAACAAAGGAGGAAACTGAGGCCCAGTGGGAGGAAGACCCCGTCCCAGGTCCACACAGCAAGTCCTTTGCAAAACCCCAGCGCGCAGCTGGGAAACTCATCAATGCCCAGTTGACGGAGGTTAATGTGGTCTCCTACCCACCAGCAGGAACTGAATTGGTTCTGCGTGGGCTGCCTGGTTTTTTTAATCTAATGCTTCTTTTTATTTAACTGCATCTGATATCTTCATGAGAGACCATTAAGGGGAAAAAAAATTCATGTTTACCGAACTTAACAAATTGTGAAAAGACTCTATAAAGGGCCAATTGTGGAGCTGTGAAATTTCAACACACAGCCAATGAACTGAGGACCTTTCTCTGGAGGACACAATGAACGGTTGTGTTGAGAACACAGACATCAAGGCAGGTGTGTGCTTCCCCACTTGCTGGCCGCTGGTGGTCACCCAGTGTCCGCGCCCCACCCACGTCCACCAATCCTTGCGGCCTGTGTCGCACGAGCCCTGCACGGCCCATGACAGAGTTGTCACTTGCTGTCTTCCCAAGTCCACAAAAAGCAAAATACCTCTTTCTAAAGAAAGAAGTGACCGCGGAGGATGGGGTGTGGAGTCCTCGAGGCTCCTGTGGCTGTGGTCACCCCGCTGGGTGTTGTCCCTCCCCTGGGGTCTCCCTCACCTCTGATCACCCAGGCCTCTGGCCACCACCACCCACCCTGACACACACACCCTCCCAGACCCTGCGAACCAACAGCTTGGTTCCACACCTCGGGAGCCCTGCGGAGGCCAGGAAGTGTGCTCTGTCCGCTTCTATTTTGGGAGCTTGGACTCAGCTCTGGAATTTTACAAGCCTGGGAGGAATTGGCCAGGCCTCAGTACTTTTCTTTCCCCCCCTGCCTCCCCTCCCCAGGAGGCCCCTTCCTCTTCTGATCCCCAGGATGGAATGCCTAGCACCCTTGGGCAGCAGACTGACTCCAGAAAACAGTCCCGCTCTCAGGCAGGGGGAGCAGAGAAGCTCCAGAGGAGAATGTCTGGCAGCCCCAGGCTTTCCAGAGGGTGCCTCTTGTTTTTCTAGAGCAAAAGTATAGTAATCTCTCCACTAGACTATCTGGGAAGATTACCTTAGATGATATTAGAGCAAAATAAACTGATTTCTATAGAGAGAGGGTTCCTCACTATTGAAATCAACTACATCTTGATTAATTATGATCTTATCCACTGCTTTATGGCCAGCACCTGGAGCAGAACACCTGGTCTGTGAATTACACCTGTAGCTGATGCTTGGTAAATGCTGACTGACTGAGTGAAAGTAGGAATGGACATGATAGACTCCTTTGCCTCTATCTCACAGATACAGATCCTTAGACACAGGGGACAAGGAAAAAAAAATGGGTGAGGATCTATGCAAACCACCTTCCCTACCAAGACCTAGGTGTCAAAGTCTAGCTTCTGTGGACCAAAAAACCAAGTGCAATGACTTCACAGTCTTATGTCACTGCCCTAAGTCATACCCATGGAGGATGAACTTCTGCACCAGGGAGTAATTAAGCTAGACTTTCAGAAGAACTTGCAGTTACTCCCATAATGTACCATCTGTACGGATGACACATATGTCACTGCTGGGTTCCTACAACAACGTCAGGGAAGTCTCGTGGCAGATCCTTATGTGAGGAAAAGAGACATTCGCCAAACTTAGAGACATCAAGTTATTTCCAACATCCCAAATTCAGACTGACTTAATCTCTATTTGGCAAGAGTCATAGAAATTTGGAGCTAAGAATGATTTCTCAGCTTCAGCACTCTTTGACATTTGGGGCCAGATACATCTTTATTGTCCTGTGCCTTATAGGATACTTAGCAGCACACCTGGCTATCCATTAGGTGCCAACAGCACCTGAAGCATGACAACCCCCCCAAAAAAAGTCTCCAGACATTACTAAATGTCCCCTGGGGGAACAAAGTCACCCCTGGGTCAAAACCACTGAGTTGGAATTTATAGAACTTTATTTTACACTTGGAAGAAGTTATGAGGGCCTGAGTTGGATGATGCCACAGTAAGTAGCCCAATATCAGAATTCAGGGGAGTAGAGAAAACTCTTTTCCTGCCTGTGATAGTCCACAGGACACGGTCAATACTGGAACAATGTCTGTAAAAGGATACAACAGCACGTCAACAGTTCTGCATCGTTTGTTGCCAGGAAAAAGGAAGAGGGAGATTCTCATATTTTGTGGATGGTTGGAGAAGGGAAAAACAGATGGTTTCCCTTCTAAGGGAGACACAGTTGCTCCCCCAAAGATCATCCCTGGGTTAGGGACACGGAAGTGGGTGGAAGAGTGAATCAGACAAGCCTGAAGGCTTCTGTACCCTTCATTTAGGGTCTCAAAAGTTTTTTGCTTCAGGGCACTTCACCCTGAGAATGATAATTGTGTTAGCCTGTTTTCCGGCACTATAAAAATCACCTGAGAAAATCGACTTTCAAAGACTGAAGGTTATTTTTGGCTCATGATTTCAGAGCTTTCAGCCCATGATTGTTTTTTCCCCATTGCATCTGGGCCTGTGGCAAGGCAGCCTGTCATGGTGGCCGTGAGTGGCAGAGCCAAGCTGCTTACCTTACAGCCAGGAGAAGAGAGGAGAAGAGATAAGAGCCAGGGTGCCACTATCCCCTTCAAGGGAACACCCCCATTTAACTGACAACCTCCCACTTGGCTCCACCTCTCGAAGGTTCCACCACCTCCTAGTACACCATGGGCTGAAGGCTAAACTTTAACACATGGGTCTTTGGGGGACACTTCAGGTCCAAATTACAGCAATAATTCTTAGGCAAATGTGTTCTTTCCCCACATAGCCTCCTGAGGTCGTCCTCCTCCCTATTTTTCTACCCATGCCAGGTGTGTCTCGGTGGGGCACACCTGTATTTCCCTCCCATCATGTAGAGCTGCTGCTGGGGACTGCATCTCCCAGCCTCCTCACACCTTAGCAGCACCGTGCACATGTGCTCAGCTGTAGCAGGTGCATAGAAGGAACAGGTGGCACTTTCATCCCAAAGTAGGTAAGAGAGACCTGTGTCTTCTCCCTAGTGCCTCTCTCCACCCCTGGCTGAATGCAGTGGATTCACAGAAAGGCAGAGACATGAGATGGTAGGAGCCTGGATCCCCAAATGACCACCTGGAAGGAACCCTAGCCAGAAACATCATCAGCAGACTGTGAGGTGTTAAGGCACTGTGAATTCAGGGTGTGTCTGTTACAGCAGCCAGCATTACCTTTGCCGTTATACTAGGCCACTAGGAAAACATCTCACAGAGAGGACTTTCCATCTCAGATGGTCTTGCTTGAGGACAATATCACCAGATGAGGGTAACTATTAGGCCTTCCCTGAGCTTCAGCAGTTCTCCCAGGTGACAAGTCTCCTGCCCCTAAGGCAAGCATCCAGAGCAATTTCTGAGTTGATAATTCTAAGCAAAGACACTTATGAATAATCTACTCAAAGGCATGTTTTTGTTTTCAGGAAATAAAACCCCTATCAGGGCAATCCTATCCTTGATTTGGAGTCCATTTTCCAATATTCCCTCCTCTATTCCAGAGGCCCCCCCACCAAAGCAAATTTTGGCCAACTTCTTTGCTGTAAACAAATTTCAATATAAATTTATAGAGATTTTTTTATGTTATTAAACAGAAATATAGCCAGTGACACAGTCCTTGATGTTTTTTATTTCATCAGTGCTTGTCCCAAGAAGAATGAACAGGTATTCAACATACCCTGGGAGACAAGAGGCATTACAAAGTCATCCTCTCTAAGCAAGGAATAAATCAGCTACAAAGATTCCCCTGATTTTACTGGTAGAGCCAAATAAAGACTTTTTGGATTACTGATACTTTTCTCTCTGCTTCCAAGAGGCAGAAAGATTGAGGCTCAATCTCAGAGTGTCCTGTCACTTGATAAAGAAAATATTTTAGTGGTCAAGAAGGCACATCCATCTTGGCTGGACAGAAAACCCCAACACTGTGTCCAATGTGTGTCCAGCACAAGTGGACTTGTGGTGAATGAATCCTGGGTAGTCGGGGGCTGGAAAGCCCGCGGGTGTGGTCTCTGGTCTGTTGTGAGCCACGCAGCCTGGCCTCAGCAGATTTGGGAGATTGTTCCTCAACACAGATAAACCAATAACTCAGGGGACTGTGAGGTCCCCAAGAGTGAAGACTCTGCCCCCTGAACCCTGCACACTGCCTGGCTCTCAATGAGTATCTCCTGATTTAGTATTTGTCACTTGGAACTGAGCCCTTAACTTCTTCCCTCCGTTATGCCACCTCGTTTCAGTAAGTACAGGCATTACGTGGGGAGGGGTGACCAACCTCCCATCCCTTAATCATTCCTGGAGGGTCTGATGGTTCCCTTCTGAGCACTTAGGATCTGGATCACCCTTTGTGGAACCTAGCCATTGATTTAACAAAATTTTTTTGACCACCCACCCTATGCCAAGCAATGGAAATGAAAAGGAAATAGCCCTACCTTTTCGGAGACCTGCCAAACACTATTTGTGATCACAGCTTTTTCCCCTCATCTAACTCTGGCCTGATGTCACTAAACCTTTGCATGCATATGTATGGCTCTACTTCCCAGGTCACTGGGCTTTCCAAGCAATTTAGATAGAAAGAGAGAGAGAAGTCTTTAGATCCCTTAGTGCTTAAGGATTTCATTTTGGTCTCTACCTCAGCCTCTGTGAGCTTGGTTACAATGAGTTAGCCTCCAGAGATAGAGCAATGTTTGATGTGCTAACAGCAGGTGACTGGGTCTCAGCAGGAGGCTGAGAACCAGAATGAGAGATGGTCAGATTCATTGAAAGGAAGTTCCCTTGGATCTTTCCTGAGTTCTTCCCTCCTTGTTACTTTGTACCTCCATGAACGGATGACAATGGTCTCCCAACTACTGGGAGATGTAGGGCACACACAGGTCACCGTAGGGTATCCTCATTAACATGCATGGAGAGCCTCAGAGCCTTCACATTGGATGGATAGGACCTGCGTGGACGCCATCTGGCCTTCACCCTCCAGGTTTCAATATGTGTTTGCTCATCAACAAACCATTGATAAATGTCTTATTTAGAGCTTAAAAAAAACCCAACCCAGAAGGTTAATTAAAAGGAGAACATGATTTCAATGACTAGAAAACAAAGAGGACAATTAAATTAATCAATGTCACTGTTTTTGTACTCAATGAAAGAGTTTTTAATTCAATTATTTCTAATTCTCCATTAACTCAATAGAAAGTTTTACAATAATTAACCTATCCAAAAACTAAGAATTTTACAAAGCTTGAGACAAAAAATAAAAATTAAAAAAAAGGTAAATCTGAGGGAAAATGCTGTTTCCTTACAGAGCATGCTGAAGATGGTCCATCTGAAGACTCAATGTGCAGCAATTCAGTGCTATTCATTGAGCGATAACTGCAACACAATTTTCTGTTGCCTCCAAGACTGCTCAGGAATTGGTTAATGTTGATTTTAGCCAATGCTTGTGCCCTAGCCAGACTGTAGATATTTTTAAAAAATTATCCTGTTATGGAAATTTTGTTTCTTATACAAAATCTTCAGTGCTCCTCCTAACACCTCCTCCATCTCCTTGAAAAGTCACTTCAGGGGCTGGGGATGTGGCTCAAGCGGTAGCACGCTCGCCTGGCATGCATGTGGCCTGGGGTTCCATCCTCAGCACCACATAAAAATAAAAACAAAAATGTTGTGTCCACCAAAAAACTAAAAAATAAATATTAAAAAATTTTCTCTCTCTTTCTCAAAAAAAAAAAAAAAGAAAGAAAACTCACTTCACCTGTCCCACTGCCTCTCCACCTGTCCCACCGCACATCCCAGATTCTCTTCATCTAGCAATGAGGAAATGATGCCCAAAGGGGAGAGAGGGCTGAATCCAGGTGCCATTCTGGCCACTTCTGGGCACTGTTGATTTTCCCATGGCAGGATTTTTCCATTCTGTCAAGAATGAGCTGACAGATTCTTATAGCTACCACCCACCCCAGTCCCATATGCCTCAAGATGGCCTGGAAACTGAGAAGTCACTTGTTGTCCAACATGAATGCTGCACTGCACCCAGGTTGGGACCATTCCTTGCAAGACTGCTGTTTTCTGAACCAGGGTTCAGGTGGGGCTTTGGTGATGAGCCATGGAGCCAAGGGGCTGGAAATTAAGGTGGAGGATTTGAGAACGAATGGGAGCTCTCATTTTAGTTTTGAGGGATCAGTCAAGGACTAAACGCCAGATCCAGAATGAGGGTCTAAACCCAGAAAGCCAGCTTTGTGGGTTGAGCTGTATGCACGCAGCTCAAAAGAGGGAATGGGAGGCCAGGGCACCACCAGGCCCTTTCTGGGGTACTTCCTGGGAAGATGAGCAGTGTGGGTGCTGATTCTGATCCTACTGTTTTATTGCCCCAGCCAGAAGCTGCCATTATAACTGAAGCCACAGCTTTATTCTAAATCTACAGCAGCCCAGATGAAGGCCTCTTTCTACAACTGCTCTGCTGCCTGGAAAACAGAATGAATCTCTTGTTTCTTTTGTGCTCACATCCACATTGTCAATGCCTGTGCCTCTTCTCCAATCAGATCATGAGCCTCTCAACAGCACACAATGGTTTTATTCATCTTCATATCCACCACTCAATAAACATTTGTTGCGCAATAATGATGGCATTGATAATAAGAAAAAGATGAACAACTCCCCAAGTGCCAAGTACTTTGCTAAGTGTTTATGTTAATGATTGCTTGTTTATATTAATGATCTCATTTACTTCTCAGAGCAATCACAGGCTGTAGGAATCAACAGCTCCATTTCAAAGATGAGAAAATTAAGGGTCAAAGAGGTTAAGTGACTTGCCTGAATCCTCCAGTTAGTCACTGACAGACCTCAGCTCTTTAATACCAAATATTTTTGACATTAAAATTGAGCTTACCCCACAGAGGAGTCTAATATCTAACCCTGGACAAAGGGACGAAGAACCAGGCAATCTGGATGAGGGGTGGGGTTAGAAGGATAGGTAAAGGGAATATGACTTTTGAGTTGCATTTAGGAATTTAGGCATACAGCCATTCCTTTGCTCTGAGAAATATCTAGATGCAGCACTGAAACAATGAATGGCTTGTGGGCCTCTACTGGTTTCCAGGTCCCCCTGAACTGCCTGGTGTGGATCATTTCTGATTCTACCGAAAGTTACAAAATTGCCACTGAGCCTCAGAGAAGAAACCCATGTACTTGGAATGGGCAGAAGGATTGCAGATGCCCAGGTCACCCTCTGCAGTTGGTCCCCAACTTGTGGAAGGGAGATAAGCCATTGCTGGGGAGAAACTGGGGGGTCAACAAAGGGAGCACGTTAGTTCTTAGAAACTTCTTGGGAAAATAAGTTATTTTGGTTCAAACATGAGGTGTCTCCCCAAAGTAAATGGAGGTAGGCGGGGCATGGCTGGAAGAGGCAGGGCACTGGGGGCATGTTCTGGAAGTGTTCCTCTTCCCTCAAGTCCCTCCCCTTTCCCTTCTGCTTCCGGTCGCCCTAAAGTGAGTAGTTTTCTTCTGCCGCTTCCTTTGACCATGATGCTATGCCTGACCTTGGTCTCACAGCAATGGAGTCAGCTGACCAGAGACGCAATCCTGGAAACCATGAGCCCAGAATAAACTTTTCCTCCTCTAAGTTGGTCTCGTCAGGTATTTTGGTCACACAATGAACACCTAACACCTGAGGCTTCATCTGGTTTTAATTCTTTTGTGGAGATGGAGCCAGACTCCTGGCATGTAAGCCAGAACTTGGGAGAGGTGACTGTTAGACATCAAGACAGTTCCCTGGCATTTGCTAGGGCCTTTCCAGTATCACACACACTTAGCAACAATCCTAAGAGGGTTAAGATCATGCATTTATTAGTGACTTCATAATACAAATGAGGAAAATCAGACTCAGAGACCTTCCCAAGGTCATACAATTCAGTTCTGGACACAAATCCAAGTCTCCTGGTCTCTTCTGGGACAAAGCAAGGAAGGATGTGGACTAACTAGAAAGGTCCTCTGGGGGCCATCTAAGCTACCCTCACCCATTCAGAATCTCCTGGGCCCTGGGCCAAAAGGCATCACCCCAGAACAGTTGCTTAACTGTTGCAGGCTTGCTTCATTCACTGTCCGACAAAACAGCACACACCACTTTGGAGAGCATTCGAGTTACAGTGCTTATCCTCATTCATTCACTAGGAGAAGGGGTCTGCTTGAGTCTGTGCTAATCGAGTTACTCAAGGGCTCAGGCTTGACTGCAAAGTGCTGGGAGGACAAGGACAGGACATCAAAACTGTCCTTTTGCAAAGAGGCCACATTGGCTCTATGAAAGGCTCATGCTGAGGGGCACTTGCTGGTTTTCCAGATCAACAGTGCCCACTGCATGGCGTTCCTGGTGACTGGGGTGTGAAGGTCATGCTGGTTCCTACTGCAGATGAACAATATATCTACATCACGTACAGCAGGATCAGCTACATACCTAGGAGGCAGAAGATGCCCCTAGATACCAACAAAAGAAAGTCAGTCCACTGGAATACAAAGGACATGAATAGGCGAGTCACAGAAGAGTAATATAAATGGCTAAACAAAAATGTGCTCACCTTTACCAATACACACACAAAAATTTTTCATCCAAAAATCAAATAGTGTTGGTGAGAATATGGGAAAACAGGTGCCATTTGTGAGAATGGATGCTCATAAAGGCCACCTGGAGTACATGTTAGCTGTGTTCATTAAAATTTGAAATGGGTGTTTGCTTTGACCTGTGCTAATCAATATACTGGTTGCTGGCCATGTGTGACTGTTTAAATATAAACAAATTAGGATTAAAACCAAATTAAAATTTCTGTTATTCATTGTACTAGCTACATTTCAAGCACTCAAAACTCACAGGTGACCAGTGGCGGCCACATTGAGCAGTGCAGAATTGAACGTTCACATCATTGTAGAAAGTTACTGCATAGTTCTGCCTTCTACCTAGGAGTTTTGCTTGAAGGTTTAAAATCTTAGAGAAATGGTAGCATGTGTACCCCAAATCACATGCATTCGGGTGTTTCCTGAAGCACTGTTGCAATTTTAAAAAATGGAAACAAGGACTACTAACAAAGGAATGATTAAATCATGGTATATCTGCACTGAGAAATGGTATGTGGCAATCAAGAAGAGGGAAGTAGTTTCCCATTTGAACAAAAAGAAAAGGGGTTCTAAAAAATAACAGTGTCACCCCTTTTATATAAAAGCCAGGTAAAACAAATTACATTTCCATAAAATAGGGGTGAGTATGTGTGTGTGTGTGTGTGTGTGTGTGTGTGTGTGTGTGCTTATATGTGTAGACATAGAAACCTCATCGCGGTGTGTATATCTGGGGAAAAGATAGGAGTGGGGAGTCAAAGGGTGTCCCATCAGGCACCAGGAGCCCGTAGCCACACCCCGATGAGCAGCAGAGATGGCAGCAGCCACCCTAGCAGCAACAAAAGTTGAAAAAAGCCATTCCTTCCAGTCCACATGACTTCAGGGTTGGCTGCCCTGTGAGACATCATCCCAGCCCACAGAGCAGAAGAGGAGAGGGAACAGCCTTTGACACTTAGCCTAGAACAGGGTGAGACATCCTCCTCAGACTCCCAAGAGGTCCTGGGAAATAGGAAGGCCACTTGGGATGGAGATAGACTTGGAGAAAAAGTGGCTTCATAACTGTGACCCTTCCAGCCCTAGATTGATATACTGGTTTGCTCAGGTCGCTATTGTAGCATGCTACAGATTGGATGGCTTAACAAACTTTTTTGGTAGTGCAAGAGGCTGAAAGTCTGAGATCAGGATGTCACAAAATTGGGTTTCCTCTGAGGGCTCCCTCCTTAGCCACAGAGGGCTGTCTTTTCTCTGGGTCTTCACATGGGCTTCTCTCTGTACAGTTTGTCCTTGAAATCCAAGAAGTCAGCATCCATAAATTCAACCAACTGCCAATCAAAATATTTAAAGAAAATTGCATCTCTACCGAACATATATAGATAGTTCTCTTGCCATTAAGTCCTAAACAATATAATATAGCAACTATTAACAGAGCATTTACATTGCATTAGATATTATAAATAATCTAGAGATGATTTAAAGTATACAGGAAGATATGTGAAGGTAATATGCAAATACTACCCCCTTTTATATAAAGGACTCAATCATTAAGAATTTGGGTATCTGCAAGGGGTCCTGAAACTAATCCCTCTAGGTTAGACAACTTTATGTGTCTTTATTCTAATCTTTTCTTCTTAAAGGACACCAGTTGTACTGGATTAAGGCCCACCCGAAGCACCTCATTTTAGCACCATATCTGTGAATACAGTCAGCCTCTGAGGTTAAGAATTCAGTATAAGAATTTTGGTAAAGACAAAATCCAACAAATAAAATAAAATATTGCCTGCAAAACACCAATTGCTCATTCAGTTCATCATTTATTCACTTAACAATTATTTTAGGAAGCATGGTCTCTGTGGCAGACATTTTTATTCAGCGTTAAGGATACAACACAGGCAAGAGCTTCAAAAAACCCATAATAAGGAGACAATTATACAGATAAAACAATACCAGCCTGAGCTAACTTCCTGCACCCACTTACAGGTCACCCAGTCAACAGTATCTGCTGACCTGTTCTGAGTCATCACCCGCCCTGGAGTCTCCTGGGCTTGCCTCCACTCCCCACTGGGCCATCCCACCATTTTCTTTCTCTCTAATACAGACTCCCTTGCCTGAACCATGATTGATGATGGCCACAGCCCCTAGATATCACCCATGATTCATCGTCTATTCATTCAACACATATTTATTCAACACCCAACATTGTCCTGTCCTAGATATTCAGGCAGAGATAAATTCAGTAGACAAGTCCCTACCTTGAGGAGCTTGCATGCTAGAACAGGGAGATGCACAATAAGCAACAACACAAATCAATATAATTGCTAGGATCAAAATGAAGCTAGGTCAGGGGAGATAAAGAAAGGAGAGGCGTTATTTTAAAAGAGGCAGCGGCCAACCAGAGAGATGACTTATGAGCAGAGACCGGAGGACCTGGGGAGTGAGCACTGAATCAGGCAGATGGCCCAGCCTATGCTGGAGGTGGGAGCAGGCATAGGGTGTTGGAGAACAGTGAGAGGACAGCACAGTGAGGACACCCCCAGGGGATGCTCCCCTCAGGGGCCCTGGCTCCAGTAAGGAATTTCACTCTGCCCGCTGGGAGTGAGATGGGAAACCATCAGGGGACTTTGAGTATAGTCACTCATACTGAATGTGTGTAGAAGGAAAACAGTGACAAGAGTGAGGAGGCCATTCCATTAGGGGGCCCTGGGGAGAGATGAGCAGGTCTGGCAATGGGGGTCTTGGCAGTGGGGATGCTGAGAAGTGATTAAATCAGAGGTGTCCAAGGTAGAGCCAACAGAGGAGAAGATGGATGACTCCTAGACACTTGCTCTCCCTTTAGTCTGGAATTGGACAGAAGACATAAAAGCTGTCTTCTGACTGTTCTCTCTGACTCAATTCGGCTTGCTCGTGTAAAATTAACCTCCCTGCCCCTGCTCCCCCAACACCCACCATCATGAATGGGGCCAATGGAGATATTTTGGAAAGATACCAATGACGAGATGTCTGATTTTTATTAAATTTCATGAGCAATCTATTAAATCACCACAGAAACAAAGGTATGGGTACTATTATATTGCAAAAGAATTTACTCTGTGAGTTCAGCCAAGGACCAGCAAGAAGCCCTCTTGTGGATCTGACAGCAGAAATTACTGCAAAGGACTCAGGGCAAAGATTGATGTCCCCATCCTACAAATGGTCCAGAGAGGTTGAGTGGAATCTACATTCCTGCAAGTGTTGATGGAGAGAACACTTTATGCACAGGACTTTTGCACACCACTGAAATGGAGACTGCCACAAATAAGAAGTCCATTTCAACTCCAAAGACCCATTCACAGATTAGGCCTGAATCCAAACAAAAACCCCCAGCACAGTCCGATTTGTATATGGCCTCAGGGCAGCCTGGCCCAGGGGGAAGGGGCAGTGGTATCAACAGCCAGGATATTTGGACTCTGGGCCCAGTTTTGTTTTGATTTAACGCTGTGACCCAGTTTCCCTATCTATAACAGTGGTAACAATAAATATCTTCCCTTTCCTCCCTTGCTGGGAGACAAAGGCCCTAACTATATCCAAGATGCTAATGCAATGCTTGGCAGGGACCTAAGAGTTCTAATTCAATTGCTGTCTCAGTACCGGATTGCAGGGGGTCAGAGGCAATTACTTTACCTTGCATAAAATAAATGCTTTTATCATCAGAGCACTTTCTAACCATTATTATTGAGGAAAAGACAAGGATACCGACTGGCAGCACTTCTTTTTAACAAAGGCAAGAGAAAGAAGTAAAACTCTCTCAATTAGCAGATGACAAGATTGTATGTGTAGAAAGTCCAAAAAATTCACTATTAGAATTAGTTGTTGAATTTAATAAGGTCATTAGACAGAAGGTTAATATTAAAAAATCAGCTGTATTAAGCCAGGCCTGATGGCACACACCTATAATCCCAGTGACTCAGGAGGACTACAAGTTCAAGGCCAGATTCAGCAAATTAGCAAGACTCTCAGCAACTTAGCAAGAGTCTGTCTCAAAATAAAAATAAAAAGCTCAGTGGTAAAGCACCCCTGGGTTCAATTTCAAAAAAAAATTAATTGTATTTCTATATGCTATAAACCAAAAATTGAAAGAGAAAAAAATTAAAGTCATTTATAATAAAATCAAAACACAAAAGATATGCAGGAATGTTATACTAAAACTCTGTAAAATGTTGCTAAAAGAAATTAAAGACCTAAATAAATACAATACAGACATATACTCTGGTCATGAATTGAAATATTTAATATACTTATGATGTTAATAATCCCTAAATAGATCTATAGAGCCAGTGCAATCAAAATCAAATTCATATCAGACTTTTTACAACTTGGAGAAGTTTATTTTAAATTTTACATAGAAGCATTAAGGATTAACCAAGAATGTTTGAAGAACAAACTTGGAAGGCAGGTACTACCAAATTTCAGGTTTATTAATCAATTTCAAAGCTACAGTAATTAACAGAGTGTAGTATTAATGGAAGGATAGATAGAAAGACCAATGGAAAAAATGCAGAGCCCCAAAATACTTATGATCCCTTGGATTGTGACTGTATTTCAGTAGAATAAATGAGAGTCTTTTCAATAAATAGCCAGAGCAATTGTAGGTCTACAAGGAAAAATATAAACCTTGGCCTCTACTTCACACTGCACACAAAAGTTAATTTGAGATTAATCATAGTTCCAATGTCACAGAAAAAAAGACTAAAACTTCTAGAAAAAAATGAATAAAAGTCTTCATAATCTTGGAGTAGGCAAAGATTTCTTAAATTAGACACCAAAAGGCTAACCACAAAATAAGATTTGATAAATCAGACTACAGTAAAGTTAAGGACTTTTCATCAAAAGTACCATCAAGAGCATTGAAAAAAAAGAAAAGAAGAAAGAAAAACTAGAAATGTGCTTGTAGCCAAAGTGTATAGAAGACTTCTAAAAATCAATCATAAAAAGATAAACCCATTAAAAAATGCTCAAAACACTTGCACAGACACTTCCCAAAAGAGGTTACTGAAAGAAAGATTCAATGACATTACAAAAAAGTGCTCAATGTTGTTACTCATCAGGGAAATAAAAACTGGAACCACCAAACGGTACCACTACATCCCAACCAGGATGGATAAAATCAAAATGATGGGCAATATCAAGAGTTTGCAAGGAATGTGGAGCAATTGGAACACTTGTCCATCTCTAATGAGAGTGTAAATTAGTAGATAAACCTCTTTGGAAAATATTTCTATCATTATCAAATAAAGCTAAGCATACATATGCACTATGACTCAGCAATGTGACCCATAGGTGTATAACCAAGAAATGTTTGTTGGTTAAAGGTGTGCCTATGACCACCAAAGAAGAATGTATAAGAATATCCTAACAGCCTAAATATCATAACACCAATACAGGAAACAATCCAAATGTCTATCAACAAATGAATGGAAAAACAAAGCATGGGACATCCATACAATGAAATACTACCTAGCAATAAAAAAGAACAAAATGTAGGTACACGTAACATAGACGAACATTGGAGAAATTTTGTTGTGCGATATCCAGATGAAAAAGAATACCTACTGGATGATTCCACTTGTAAGAAGTTCAAAAAGAGGGAAATTGAAACAAATGAGAACAATATTTACCACTGGCAAATATTTCTTAAATCAGATACAAAAATATGACCCACAAAGGAACATCTAATAAACTGGACTTCAATACAATTAAGAATTTCTGCTCATCAAAAGATAACCATTAAAAGCATGAAGAACCAGGCACAGTGGCACACACCTGTAATTCTAGCAGCTCAGGAGCCTGAGGCAGGAGGTTCAGGAGTTCAAAGTCAGCCTCAGTAACTTAGTGAGGCCCTAAGCCACTCAGTGAGACCGAAGATGCAAACTTCAGACTGGGAGAAGACATTCACAATCCATAAACCTGATAAAACACTTATATCCAAACTGTAGGGGAAAACAACTAAAACTCAATAATGAAAAGATCAGGAAATTCATTTAAAATGGATTTAAATACAAGAGGGTGGATATTTACTAAAAAAAAAAAAAAAAAAGAAGAAGAAGAAGAAGAAGGAAGGGTGTCTTCTCAGGTGATGGAAATGTTCCAAAAGTTGATCTGGATTGTAGTTAAAAATGCAGTGAACATATGGAAGCATTTATTAAACTATACACAGAGGATTAGTGCATATTGCATATTTACATACCTTTCAATTAAATATATTATACCTCAATAAAAAGCAAATAATAAGGATGAATGTCCAAAAAAACAATGCCTACCACCTAGATTAGCATTCCCCATTCGGTGTTTTAAGACATACTAACACTGTATGATAAGTTAATAGGTATATCACATAAAAGGAGATCCATGTTCAAATAAATTGCTTTTAAAAAACTGGGTTAAAAAAAGATAAATATCCTTTGTTCCAAGATTCCTCAGAGCTGTTTTACACTGAAGTTTTTATAAAGTATCATGGGAAAGAAAGGATGTAGGCAAAACTTCCCAATTGGATCTTGTGCCTTTGAGCATTTATAGCACAGGTGTTCTTCAAAGCACACTTTGGGATATGATGGCTTGAGACTCTATAATTAAAAGTGTAACTAAGATCCCAGGCAATCAAGGGAGTTATTATTTTCTTGGTTTTTCAGTTGAGTTCTTCTGGGAAACAAACTCCAAGATGGATTTAGAAAGGCATTAGAGACAATGCCTGCGAGGGGCACAGGGGAGAGGGAGCAATCGCAGACAGAGGAGGCCTTCGGACTGTGATGTGGGGAGTGGACAGGGCAGGAAGGAGGTTTGGATAGGAAAGACCTCAGACTCTGATGCAACCCCAAGGAAGTCTTGGCCAGCCCCAGGGGTGCTTCAGTGAAAAACTGCCTTTAGTAGGTCCCCAAGATGGGCAGAAATGGCCAGGCCCTGGGACCTCTACCCTACTGTTGTGGGGCAGGTCTTACCCAGGAAGAGCGTGGCTTCAGCTAAATACCATGGCTGGGGGATGACCTTCTCTGGCTTTTTGTACTGATGGGCAAGTTTTGTTTGTTTGTTTGTTTGTTTGTTTGTTTGTTGTTGTTGTTTTTCTCAGAGGAAGACCTGGGTGATGCATTCGCATGGTTCTTATAGAAAGCTTACAACTTCTGAAGGAAAAAATGACATTTCCCACTATTTTTCAATACTAAATTCTAAGAAAAAAAAGAGCATTATCTGAGCAGCAAAAAAAAACAACATATACGAGAGGAGACACAGCAGCAAGTCATGATTTTGTGGTTGTTATGGGTTAGATATTAGGTGTCCCCCAAAAGCTCATGAAAGTTTAGAGGTGAAATAATTGGGTTAGGAGCGCCTTCACCTAATCAGTGTATTAATCCCCTTGTAGGGATTAACCCGGTGGTAATGTAGGCAGGAAGGGTGTGGATAAAGGAGGTGAGTATTAGGGTGTGCCTTTGAGGTGTGTGTGTGTGTATGTGTGTGTGTTGATACACACACACATACACACACACACACAAGTTAGGAATTCTGGTTTCAGCTGCCTTCAACATCAGTTCCTGGACAACATTCATTAGAAAAGCCTGTTGAGATTTTCATGAGCTTCAAGCTTGCACTGTATTTAGGCAAGAATTGTGGGCTTCATCATAAAAGGACCACATTCTGTATGTCTCTCAACCAATGCTAACTCTCCAAGGACCTCTTCCTCCCCTGCCAGAAAACCATCACAACCATGTTATGGGTGACTCTTCTTTTACACATCATCCATTTCAGCCAGATCTTTTCCAGTGAACTGATAGAAGCATAGGCAGTTACCTAGATCCTTGCTCTACCCAAAGCAGATTTCTCACCCTTAGAAGCTTCAGAACATTGAACTTGACAGATATATAGAAGTGTATGTACTCAACGATATGATCAAATAAGGAAAGAATACATTTTGCCAGTTAAAGAAATTTCAACATGTTGTTAAAAGGTCTCGGAGAGTACATGAAGGAGTGGGAAAATCAGCAGGTACCAAAAAATGCAACTGTTACAGTCTGGACTCCATTAAAAGGAAAATCCCTGAGAAGTTTTCCAGCGGAAAGCAAAATAATAACAAGAGATTCACCACCAGAAAACCATAAGCTTACTGGCACCAGACTTCCTGTCTCCAAGATGGGTCAGTAACATAGCCAGTCTTTAAGTTTTCATGGAAAAAATATTTTGCTACTAGAAGAATTCAATACCTGACAAAAGAATGTTTTTGAGTGAAGTCAAAATGTTATTAGATAAACAGGAGCTTATAAAATTTTTCCCTGAAAATATAATATTGATAAAAGAGTAATTTGTGAATATTTTTTTTCAAAATATACAAAAGTGAACCCAAAATAGATAAATAAATGGAATATCAGGAATAGTACTTAGTGAAGTTAGAAAATTATGAGTAGGCCTAGCTAACTGTGAAAACAGTAGGGTAATGTCTAATATAACTGATAACAAAGAACTCTATTTTAAAAAGAAGAATGAAGTAAAAAGAAGAATAATATGAAAATAGGGTAACATAAATAATAGACAAATAAATAAAATATTTGGAATGGTATTTCAATATGCTAAGAATTTACTTTTTATCTAAGGGTGTAAAATATTTGTGGGAATTTATTCTGTTAGATGTAGAGGTAATGGGTCATGAATCAAAAAAATGTGTTTTTTTTTTCATTTCAATATCAAATTACCTAATATATCCAACAAATAATAGAGTTTGCTTATTTTAGTTCAATGATTAATCCAAGTTAGGCTTCCAAATGTACATTTTGGAAAAACTAAATATTAAGGAAAACCCAATAAACTACAAGTGTTTCCTTGCTGGCACAAGCGATAGAAAAACCTACCCACTGCTGAAAAATCACCCAATTAAATAATGACTCCAAGAATTCCACCACCCATAAATACTCAACATTCCCATTTGCACATATTTCCTTCAGGGTGTCTTCAGAGCACATGGGGCCCACCCATACACACATCTGACCATGTTGGGATCCTGCAGGGCTACTGTCTGTTCTTTATAAAAATATCTGTGGGCCATGTGATTTCTCATTTGTGGATGAGTGGGATTCTTCTGTATTGCAAAGGATATCTGCTGATTCTTTATTATGCTGCCACTTCCCCTAAAGTGTTCCTCTGGAGGCCAGAGGAAACGTTGGTGTAGGGACTGAGCAGGTATTAATTGGAAGGGTCAACTGGGAGTCTTCTTGGGAGCTGGCAGTGTGGGAGGGATGTCCAAATCTCAGTGGGGATTAAATGGGTGTCATGGAGCCACACCCTTATGGTCCACTCACTTTTTGAAAAATGCTTATTACTGTTTTAAAAAGTTATAAAAGATAATGGAAAATAATGGGAGGACATTATGGGACAGGGAAGTAGAGGCTCACTTGAAGATTGGCTGGAAGAGGAGCAAAGAAATGAGTTGGAGGTAGAGGGTCAATGGAAAGTTGATCAAAATGGGAATTGTTACAGCAGGTTTCTGGGCAATCGGAATGACCCAGAAGCGAGGGGATATTGATTATAACAAACAAAGTGACACCATTTCTGGGCATATCTCTGAGATACTGGGGGTTCCGTTCTGGATCACCACAATAAAAACATGTATTGCAATAAAGCAAGAGGGTACATTTTTGGTTTCCAAGTGCCCCGAAAAGTTATGTTTACACCATATTGTAGTCTATTAATTGTGCAATAGCTTTATGTCTAAAACACTATGTATACATCTTAATTTAAAAATACTTCATTTCTAAAATATGTCCATGATCATCTGAGCCTTCAGTGAGTCCTGTCTTCTTGCTGATGAAGGATTCTTCCTCAATGTCACTGGCTGCTGACTCATCACCAATATAATTGGTGGTTGCTAAAGATTGGGGTGGCTGTGTTTATTTCTTAAAATAACAATGAAGTTTGCCATGTCAATTGACTCTTGCTTTCACAAAATATTTCTCTGTAACATGCGATGCTGTTTGATAGCATTGTACCCACAGTAGAATGTCTTTCAAAATTGGAAACAATCTTCTCAAGTCCTGCCACTACTTTATCAACTAAGTTTACATAATATTCTAAATCCTTTGATGTTATTTTAACAACATACACAGTGTCTGCTCCAGGATTATGTCTCAAGATATCACAGTTTCACTCAACCATCACATGCAACTCCTCATCTGTTCAAGTTCAATCCCGGGCGTGTAGCTATTCAGTCACATCTCCAGATTCCGCTTCTAATTCTAGTTGTCTTGCTGTGCACAACACATCTGCAGTTATTCCTTCCACTGAAGTCTTGAGTCTATGAAAATCAACCATGAGATTTGAAATCCACTTCTTCCAAACTCCTGTTAATGTTTTTATTTGGACCTCCTCCCATGAATCAGGAATGTTCTTAATGGCATCTAAACAATGAATTCTTTCCAGAAGGTTTTCATTTTAGTTTGCCCAGATCTACCAGAGGAATTGCTATCTACGGCAGCTATAGCTTCATAAAATGTATTTCTTATATATAATAAGACTTAAAAGTCAAAATTACTCCTTCGTTCATGAACTTCAGAATGAATGTTGGGTGAGGAGGCGTGAAAATATTAATCTCATTGCACATTTCCATCAGAGCCCTTGCATGACTTAGGTGAATTGCCAAGGAGCAGAAATATTTTGAAAGGAATTTTATTCCCCCCCCCCCAGCAGTAGGTCTCAATAGCGGGCTTAGAATATTCAATAAACCACGTTGTACACTCATGTGCTGTCATCCAGTCTTAGTTTTTTTACATTTATAGAGCACAGGCAGAGTAGATTTAGTAATTCTTCGGTACCCTAGGATTTTTATCCTTTTTTCTCAGGATAGTCGAATGAGCATTGGTTTCAACTTAAAGTCACCAGTGACTCAACAAGAGCCAGACTGTACTCTGAAGCTTGGAAGCCTTCTCCATAGCTGTGAAAGTCCTAGATGGCATCTTTTAGTCTAAGATTTTTTCATTTACATTAAAAAAAAATCTTGTTTGGTGAAGCCAACTTCACAAATTATCTTCACTAGATCTTCTGACTATCTTGTTGCAGCTGTTCCATCACCTGGCACTTTTGTCTTAGGGAGCTGATTTTTTTCCTTAAACCTCCTGAATCCATCTCTGCTAGTTTTGACATTTTCTTTTTTTTTTTTTAAATTTTATTTATTTATTTATTTATTTATTTATTTAATTGTTGGTCGTTCAAAACATTACATAGTTCTTAATACATCATATTTCACAGTTTGATTCAAGTGGGTTATGAACTCCCAATTTTACCCCGTATATAGATTGCTGTATCACATCAGTTTCCCTTCCATTGATTGACATATTGCCTTTCTAGTGTCTGATGTATTCTGCTGTCTGTCTTATTCTCTACTATCCCCCCTCCCCTCCCCTCCCCTCCCCTCCCCTCCCCTTTTCTCTCTCTACCCCTTCTACTGTAAATCATTTCTTCCATTTGTATTATCTTGTCTTACCCCTCCTTTCCTCTTATATGTCATTTTGTATAACCCTGAGGATCGCCTTCCATTTCCATGCGATTTCCCTTCTCACTCCCTTTCCCTCCCACCTCTCACCCCTGTTAATGTAAATCTTCTTCTCAAGCTCTTCGTCCCTACCCTGTCCTTTTTCCTCCCCTTATATCAAAGGAGTCATTTGGTATTTGTTTTTTAAAGATTGACTAGCTTCACTTAGCATAATCTGCTCTAATGCCACCATTTCCCTCCAAAAAATGACAAAATCATAGAATTTGACATTTTCTTCTACAGCTTCTTGGCCTCTCTCGGTCTTCATAGAATTGAAAAGAGGAAGGGCCTTGCTCTGATTAGGCTTTGGTTTAGGGGAATTTATGGATGCTTTGATCTTTCCAGACCACTTAAATATCTCCAATAGCAGCCTAAGAGTGTTTCATTTTCTTATCATTTGTGTGTTCACTAGAAAGGCACTTTTAATTTCCTTCAAGAACTTTTCCTTCTCCTCCCTAATTTCTCCCCCTTCCTCACCTTCCCCTCCTCCCTGAATCTCAGGGGAAACAGAATTACCTTTCTTCCCCATCCTAGGCAGAGTTCCTTGTCTTGGAGCACACATCCCCCACTAGAACAAAGCAATTCAGTCTCGGGGATGGCACCAGAAGATCTAAGAAATGACTAACTCCCAAATTAACCAGTGAAGTACAACTCTGCACAGAGAACACCTGGAATGTAGCCTTTGAATCATCTCTTTAAAAAAAAAAAACCTCTTCCCCTGGATGGGCAACATCATAGCCTCTGGGACAGGAGTCCTCTGTGTTTCTCATTTGCTAGCAAGGCAATAAGCATCTTTTTCCTTTTTTTCAAAACAAAAACAAAAGCTGCTTCTTTACATTTACAGCTTGAGTAACTGGCACAAAAGGCCTAGCTTTTGGCCTAGCTTGGTTTTCAACAGGGGTTTCCTGCTAGGCTTCATCATTTCTAGCTATTGGTTTCAAGTGACTCTTCCTTTCACTTGAACACTAGAGACCATGGTAGGGTTATTAATTTTCCTAGCTTAATAACTGTGTCTATCAGGGAACAGGGAGATCGGAGGAGAGGGAGAGAGATGGGGGCATGGCTAGATGGTGGAGCAGTCAGAACACACAACATTCACAGATGGGATTTGTGATCTTAAATACGTGCAACTCCTCCATGCCCCCAAACAATTACCATAATAACATTAAAGTTCACTGGCTACAGATCACCATAATGGATCTCATAATAATGAAATTTTTGAAATATTACAAATTGTGACACAAAGTGAGCACACACGGCTGTAAAAATGGTGCCAATAGGTTTGAGTAACACAGGGTTACCACGAACCTTCAATTTGGAAGAAGCACGGTATCTGTGAAGCGTGATGAAGTTTAAGGCGATAAAACAAGGGTTGCCGGCACAGAAATATCAGCACTTAGTCTTCAGTGGACGTTTCTTCCACAGCAACAGGAAGGAAGACTGAGAGGTGGGGCATAAGTGAGGGAGGAATAGCAATGAGATGGTGAAAGTATGTGTCTTTCTCTTCTTATTGTTTCCCATTTCTTGGTTGTTCCCACAGCGGGCTATCAGCTAAGAGTCAGCATGGTGAAGAAGGCATTGAAGGAATGAGGAAAGGATGGGAATGGGAGGGGGGCAGTGAATGCACTGGGCTTGCTAGGAAGCACCAAGGCCCACCTGATGAGCCTACTCTGCAGGCTGGGCATCTTCAGCCAGGTTCAGTTGATGCACAAAGTAGGAAGGGATTTGGATGTAACCAGAGTCAAGTTTCCCAGATCATTAACATAGAGGAGCTATGGAAATGTAGGGCAATTGCAAAGAAGGGATTCTAGAATCACACCTAGGGCTGTAAGAAAGTTGAATACACAGGGGGAGTGGGGAGAACCCTTGAAAAGATGGCACAATGGATGGATTGCAATCCCCATGCAGTTAAAGAGTAGGTACTAGAGGGAGAAAGTGTTGGGAAGAAGTACAGCTTTCAATTGAGATTCAGTAGATTACGGAGAAAGTGCTTTCATTAGTGATGACAGCGTCTGGAGTATGCCCACTTAGCATGTGACTGAAGTTCAGTGGAGGCCAAGATGAGTGTGGAGAGAAATTCAAGGTCAGAATATAAGGAGAATCCGCAGGTGGTCAGTCCATGTTGAGATTGACAGTAAACCAGGGGCTGAAACTGCAAGGAATGAGAGGGAAAGACCCAAGGGGTCTCTAAATGACTCAAGGGACACCTCATAAAGCCTCTGCTTAAATAAAACTAAAAGCTGGAGATTTGGGGGGAGAATAAGTGTCAATATAAAGAAAGGAAGACTCTGCATCTCCTCCAGGCTCCGTGGGACAAGCCCAGAGAGTAGAAAAGTGTTCCCACATGAGAGGGTCCTAGTGGGATCAGTGTCCTCAGGGAGAAACCAGGTCTCCATCAGAGCAAGAAGACACAGGGACCATTCAGGGAGAAATATATTGGATAGAGGGAATGATGAATTGTGATTCCCAGAGGGCATAGTTGGGAGGAAAGCATATAGAGTCCGATAAGGAACTGGGTAGAGCTCTGTGCGGATGAAAGACCAGGAAGCTGCTCCCCACGGCATGCCTGCCCCATTCTGGAGGTCTCACCTAGGAATCAACTGGAAGTTCTCAGCAAGGAGTCACCGAAACACCTGCCCCTGCCTGTGCTTAGAGACTTTACCCACCATACCACCCCTTGGGTTCTACTTCCACACCACTCCTCATGCCTGAAGCTCTTCCCTCCATTCCCCCGTGTCTGATAGAATGCCAATCAATCTTCTCTTTCCAGGCTTTGAGAACTGGTTGCTTTTCCTGGGAGTGGGGTTTCTGCTTTTACCAACTCCTCTCTTACCCTAGGACAGAGGCTGAGAACGTAACTCCATAAGGTCAACTAAAGAGGATCCATTACCCAGTGCAACCTGATGTTTCTGCCATAAAAACATCAGCTTTAAAACTTTGTTTTAAGTATGATCTGAGGAAATTACTTCTCTCTTGGTTTCTCTCTTTGTAAAATGAAGGTCGGAAGAGTTTGAGAACTGATGTGTTGGGTGCTGTGGAATCAGCTTGCAATAACTAATGCTAAATTCCTGGTCCCTCTGGGTCTCTCTGCTCTGTGGGGTTTACTACACAGGAATGCTGGCCAAAGCCAGGGTCCCCTGGGGGACCTCACAGCTCCCAAAGCAAAGCTCACATCTACCCAGCATGATAACTAGTTTATAAGTTAAGAACAGAGAGTGAGTCAGTATTTGCAACCAGGCGCTGGAGCTGAGGTACATGTAAACTGTGGACATCAGTCAGAGGGCAGTGCTGTGGACAGAGCCAGACACCTCCTCTCAGAAGTGGAGACCCAGAAAGGAGCCAGTCTGCAGAGCACCACAGAACACACACCAGGAGCCAGAGGGACCCAACCTGCCAGGTGGGGCGGAAATGTGAGGAGAAACTAAATGGAGAGTTTATTGGGTGTTGGGCTTACAGAACTGTTTTTGTTTGAGATGGAGTCATAAATTAATCCTACACATAAGTGTTCCCAAAGAGAGAACCCAGGAAAAATATTTCAATTTTAGGAGTATAACTAAATCTCTCAGTTTCCATGGCCCAAAGGAGTTCTTCTTAGGCTTCACAGCTCTCTCTCTCTCTCTCTCTCTCTCTCTCTCTCTCTCTCTCTCCTGCTTTCCTCCTTTCCCTTCTCTCTCTGGTGAGAGGCCCAGAGCCTGAAGACAGGATCTACTCTTCCGGGAGAGAGAGGAGGTTGGAGCAGGAAGATAAGCAATGGTCAGCAGCCAAGCGAGGCAGATAAAGCTCTGTTTGATTTGGCTGCACTTGCGTAGCCCTGGTCCCTGCCCAGACCTTCAAAAATAGAACTGCCAGGCCCAAGGAAGGAAAAGGACTAACGTAGAATGCACGTAAACAAATGTTAAAGGGAAACATGAAGGAGACCAGACGGACCCTCCGAAGGCAGTGGTGTAGTGACTCCCTCCTCCTCCACATCACTCCCCACCATCTGGCCCAGACAGCACCAAGCAGAGGTGGCCCCACTGGGATTTCATGGTCACAACAGCATGTAAAAGAGGAGCAGAGTTGAGCCCAGCACTTTGAAGTACAAAATAAAGCCGAAGAATTTGATGAGTGATGTAAATTCCCAACCAGGGTGCTCCATCGGGCTCCAGTGGAAAAACCCTGCAGGAACCATGAGCCACTGCCTGAAGGACACCATCACCATTTTCTTTTAGTGCTAAAAGAAGCCTAAAGACCCTTCTACCCTGACATAAGAGGGGATCTGCCAGGGTTCCGTGCTTATGATTCTTCTTTGGTCCTCCTCTGATTGCTGTTCTTCTCATGGGATGAGGAATCTGTAAGACCAAGGAGATATCCCACGCCCTACCTTCTAGAATCTAGACCACGTTTTGTGGACCCAGAACCCTTAAATTTCTTCCAAATGGCCCCAAGTTTTATTTTAGGATCAATATGGGACTCTTCCCCAAGTATATCTTTCCCAAGGGATGGCAAGAAAACAGTGTTTGTGGAAGACATGAGCAACTAAGACGGGGGTCTAGGGCCCACAGCTATGGGGGCTCTAGAAGTGCAGGACGGAGCCAGGCTGGGAAGAGAAGGGGTGAGCCATGGCCAGCTCTGACACAGGACTCCAGAGAGTCCAAAATTCTCAACTCAAACCTGGCTTTCCAGATTGCTACAAAAGAATATTTGTCAAGGGTGGAGAGTAGGACACATCCCATTAATGGTCTGTTGGCTTCGTATTTAGACATATGGCATGCAGGCTTCTCTGTGTACTCTTGCCCTGGGTCCCCCAACGTCAAGTCAGAGCTGCCTAGAAATGAATGTAAAGAAGTGCTGTTTCTAGAGGGTCAGTTTTAACTCCCTTTTGTGTTAGTTATTTCTTGTGCTTGCCCAAGGTGTCAAGACTGAGAGCAAGTCAAGGGTTAGTTTGAGGGTGACCAATCTGATGGTGTTGTGTGCTTCAAATCCTTTGATGTCCTCTCTTCTTCAGTTGGCTTCAAAGCCCTTTGTGTCCCTATCTCCTCAAATTCACCCCTTGCATTCCACCTGTACTGGCCCCGTTTTCCCTTCAAGTGCTCTGCTTCTTCTCCCTTCCACGAGTTGGTCCTCCACCCCTGGTTCTTCAGAAGCCTTCTCTTTGTCTCTCCCTGAAATGGCTGAAATGTCATTCTTTTGGAGCACCTTTCCTGGGTTGAATGCTCCTCTCTAGTTCCCACCCAATTTTTCAGTGATTTCCTAGTCTTTTTCTTTCTCACAGGACAATGGGTATCTTGACAAAATCCATGTCACCTCTGCACTTTTGAGTTGAGGGCCTGATGGATAAATGAACAGGCACATCAATCAATGGTGGAGCACAAGCACATTGGGACTGGGAATTGGGAGAATCCCATTATAGATTAAATTTGTGGCAAAGTTATCTTAGAGTCTTACCTTCCAAGGTCCTGGTCTTCTTGTCTTTAAAGAGGTCACAACAGTTGAATGAATAGGACATAACTTTCCTATGTTCATATATGAGTACACAATCAGTGTAACTCCACATCACGTACAACCACAGAATGGGAAGTTATACTCCATGTATGATATGTCAAAATATATTCTACTGCCCATTTAATATTCATCTTGGCTTCTGCTTCTCAGAGGACCCAGATTAACACCCCGACCTTGGGTAAGTCTCTGCAGTTCTTAGGACCCCCATTTGTTATATTAAAAGAATAGAGTCATGAATCTAATAACAAGGGCTGGGGTTGTGGCTCAGTGGTAGAGCACTTGCCTAGCACATGCAAGGCCCTGGGTTCGATCCTCATCACCACATAAAAATAAATAAACAAAATGAAGGTTTTGTGTCCAACTACAACTAAAAATAAATATTTTTTTAAAAAATCTAATAACAGTATAAAATGGATAAAATGAACACCTGTTAAATGTTTTAACTTGCTAATTAAAGAGGGAACCAATATATCTTTACTAGACATAATCAATATGAATTGAACTTGCAATAGTTCTAACACTAGTCAATAATCAGTTACATTCAACTTTATACAACTAATTTGTGTGTGGTTTTGTTATTGTTGTTTGTTTATTTGTTTTGTGGTGGTTTAATCTAATTTAGGGCCATACACACACCACTGAGCTACACTCACAGACTTTTTTTTTAATATTTATTTTTTAGTTTTAGGTGGGCAAAATATCTTTATTTTATTTTTATGTGGTACTGAGGATTGAATACAGTATCTCACACATGCTAGGCGAGCGCTCTACCACTGAGCCACAATCCTAACCCTCCCAGAGCTTTTAAAATTTTATTTTGAGACAGGATTTTGCTCATTTTCCCAGGCTGGCCTCTAACAAGTTTTCCTCCTGCCTCAGCCTCTCAGATAGCTAGGTTTATAGGCCTGTGCCATCATGCTTGGCCCAATTTGTATTTTTAGGGAAAAAAGAATCATTTGCATTATTTTCAGTTTTCTACAAGTTACAGAGTTATAAAAATAACTTTGAGACAATGAAAGGAAGATTGCTTTAGAAAGATACACTAAACAAGGCACTTGGTAATTTTTTTCTTTTTTGTCTATTTTAGTCTTCCATAATTTTTCCTGACAGGATGATCTCTGGAGTCCCTCTAGCCCAAATTACTGTGCCCCAAAGGCTCATTTGTCATACATAAAATCTGGTCCCTTTGCACACTGCACAAGTCTCCTGGGGAGAATCAACCCCTTGCCTTCTTCTGAGCATTGCTCCCTTATTAGGAAATAACATTCTGTGGATTCTGTGTTAAATGCTAAATGATAATTTAAAATAAAAAAAAATGTGGGGAGTAATCAACCTTTAAAATTGAAGGGAATCTCACAGACTATAAGGCATTAGTCAGGGTTCTATTTTCCAAACAGTAGCAGCGGACTCTAGTTAATGGAAGAGAAAGGTCAGTAGCTTACAGAGTCAAGAAAGCCTAGAAAAATCACCCAAGCAGGAAATAGTAGGGGTTAGGGAGAAGTCAGTTCAGATGTTGCCGTGGCAGCCAGCAGGACCCTCATGACTGTCTCTGGGTGCTGGTCTTAACAGTATGGGGCAACAGCTCTGAGCCATTAGCTTCTTCACTTTGGCCACAACCACCCTTAAAAAGAAGTCTCTCTCTGATCTGGAGTCTTTTGTTGTTCTTGTTCTTTTTAGATATACATGACAGCAGAGTGTATTTTGACATATGACACATAGACAGAATCTAACTTATTCTAATTGTGATCTCATTCTTGTGGTTGAACATGGTGTGCAGTTACACTGGTCTTGTATTCATACAGGCACATGGGAAAGTTATGTCTGATTCATTCTCCTGTCTTTTGACCGGGAGACTTGATTTACTTATTTAATATTCAGAAATAGCGATATAAGCATCCAATTGGCTGTGTATCCAGGACATCGCCATGACCAAACTGCTTGGAGTTGGTAAAAGAATAACTGGTCTCATCAAACTTTTGAAGAAGAGGCCATGATACCTCTCAAACCTTGGGATTTACCTCAAACAGGAGAGGTGTTCAGATGCTAGACAGCCATGGTGATAAATGGACGCTGTATTAGTCTCCTAAGGTTGTTATTATAAGTATCACAAAGCGAGGAACCTAAAATAATAGCACTTTATCATCTCATAATCCCGGTGTCCAAAATCAAGGTGTGAGAAGGGTCATCCTCCCTGACATTCTGTCGATTCCCATCTCTCCTTGCCTCTGCTACTTTCTGGTGATGTGCCCACAAATTTGCCTTCCCTTGCCTACAAACATGTCACTTCTGTCCTCCATCTTGACGTGGCTCTCTATGTCTTCATGTGTCTGTCATATTGGAGTAGGGGCCCATCTTCATCCTAGCATAACCAGTTGCATCTGGAATTATCCTATTCCAATAAGGACACATTCTGTGGCATTGGGGTTTAGGACTTGAAGCTACCTTTTTTGGCAAGCACAATTCAAACCATTAACATCCCCCCCCCTACACAAGATCATCCTATTTTGTGGGGGTTTTATTAAATGCTTTTTTTTCATGTTACAGTTTCACAAACATAAACAGCACATACTTCCTTTAATATTTGGGAGAAATTTTAAGGGATTCACTGACAACTACAATAGCAAGTTGGAAGCCTTCTATTAGGTCACTTTTTCAGACCACAGTCACCTTCCTCCCTGCTTCATGCACACATACCCTGCTTTTGTTTATAAGCAAACTCCCACTTAAAAAAACAAAGCCCAGAAGTCCAGTGACAAAACCAGGACCAGACCTATAACTTCTGACTCCTAGTCAGTTCTGATGCCACATAGCCTGTGGCAGAAACTACAATCATACCAACATCTCTTAGAGACAGAAAGTAAGAGAGAAAGAACTGTAAGATTGGTTCATCGGCTTAGTTATTCCCTAAGCTAAGGAGCATCTGCCATAGGCTGAGTACCCTTTTATACCCTAATAGGCAGCAGCTTCTAGCCAGACAAGAGGAATCTCCAACTATCCTGAGACTAAAAGGCAAGTTCTGATGTAATTGACAGAGCAGATAGGGCCCCTCCACAAGTCAGGAAATCTCTTGCTCAGCCCCCACTTAATAGTCCCTAAAGCACAACTGTCCCGATAGTGGGAGGAGGCTTCCAAAGGGCTCAGAAACTCTCTTCCAAAATCTCAGAACAAAAAGGGTCTGAGTTAGGAGACCAGGCATATAGACTTCCATCTGCTGCCAAGCTAGCTGGTCTTGAACAAGTCCCTTCAGCTTTGACGTGCACATTCTCCATCTGTCAGTCTTTATAGACCACACCTATAAAGAACATTGAAAAACCATAAAATATTCAATGAAAATAAAATAGCTTACTGCTATTACTGCCTATAGTGTAAGAATCAAAAAAGCTAGAGACTGAGGCAGAGGATCTCCACAGAGAACTTGGCAGAATCTTTCCATACAGTTTTGCCACAGTGCATCTTGCTATCCATTTTCATATATATATAAATACATATGTGTATATGTACATATATATATATATATATATATATATATATATATATATATATATATATATTCTGTTTATTATATGTTATTTCATGAATCTCAGAATCTGTGTCTTTCACCAATTTGAGTATATTCTCAGATAAAATATAATCTTTTCAAACATTACCTCTCTCCCAACCTCTATTTTCTCTTTCTGGATCTTTAATTATATGTATGTGCAATTTGTTTTTGTAATATCTTTCATGTCATTAATTTATTTTTCATATTTTCATCTTCTTTTTTCCTTGTTCTGAGTTTCTAGATAATTCCCTCAGATCTATCTTCCAGATAACTAATCGTTTTTTTCTGTTGTTTTTTAAAAATTTCCTTTAGCTATTTTTTTTTAATTTCTAGAAGTATTTTATTTTCAAGTTAACCTGGTCTTTTAAAATATAGTAAACCAGGTTTCCCCCCATATTTTCAATTTTACTTTCAAAATTCTGTAATAAGTTTAAACATGTCTATTTTATAATCTGTATCTGATATTTCAGTATCTGACTGAGGGGGGAATTTAATAATAATTCTAATTCTTCTTCTTCTTCCTTCTTCCTTCTTCCTTCTTCCTTCTTCCTTCTTCCTTCTTCCTTCTTCCTTCTTCCTTCTTCCTTCTTCCTTCTTCCTTCTTCCTTCTTCCTTCTTCCTTCTTCCTTCTTCCTTCTTCCTTCTCCTTCTCCTTCTCCTTCTCCTTCTCCTTCTCCTTCTCCTTCTCCTTCTTCTTCTTCTTCTTCTTCTTCTTCTTCTTCTTCTTCCTCATCTTCCCAGTTATTGTTCTTGTGGCTTATTTTTGTGGCTTGAGATTTTGAAATTTTATTTGTAAGTTTTCTCCTAGGGACTCCACCCAGGGTAAAATCATCACCCTGCACAGGGGATATACATTTCCCTCCATTAGACACCCCATGAGTACAATCAACCACTGTTCATTTTTTTCCTCTTTCCACATTTTTTATTGGTGCATTATAGTTGTACATAATGATGGGATCATTACATATTTGTTCATGTGCACAATATAACAATATAATTTGCACAATATCACTACCCAGCTCTTCTGTCCTCCCTCCCCGCCACCCACCCCTTGGTTTCTTTCATTTACTGATCTCCCTTTGATTTTCATGAGATTTCCCAATCACCATTCTTTTCCTTTTTTTTTTCTCTCTAGTTTTCCCATATGAGAAAAAAAGCATGATATTCAGACTTTGGCTTATTTCACTTAACATAATGGTCTCAAGTTCCATTCATTTTCCTTCCAATGACATAATTTCATTTTCCTTTATGGCTGAATAAAACTCAATTGTGTATATATACCACATTTCCTTTATTCATTCATCTGTTGATGGACAACTAGGCTAGTTCCACAGTTTGGCTGTTCTGAATTCTGCTGCTATAAATATAGGTATGCATCTATCACTATAGTATAATGACTTTAATTCTTAGGATAAATACTGAGGAGTGCTATATCTGGGTCAAACGGGCAATTCCAGCCCAGTCTTTTGAGGAACCTCCATACTGACTTCCATAGTGGTTGTACTAATTACCATGCCACCCATGGTGTGTAAGTGTTCCTTTCCTTCCCACATCCTCTCCAGCATTTATTATTGTTTGTGTTCTTGATGACTGCCATTCTGACTGGTGTGAGATGAAATATCAGTGTAGTTTTCAAGATTGCTAAAGATGTTGAATATTTTATTCACATATTTGTTGTCCATTTATACTTATTTTCTTGAGAAATGTATTTCTTCTTTTAAGAACCGTCTGAGGGGCTAGGTCTGGGGCAGAGTGCTTGCCTAGCATGTGTGAAGCACTGGGTTTGATCCTTAGCACCACATAAAAAAAAAACAAATAAATAAAGGCATTTCTTCTACAACTATTAAAATTTTTTTTTTAAAAAGAAGTGTCTATGTAGATCATTTGACCATTTATTATTTGGGTTATTTGAACTTCGGTGATAAGTTTTTTTCAATTCTTTGTATGCTCTGAATATTAATCCTATGTCAGAAGAGCAGCTAACAAAGATTTTTCTCCAATTTTGTAGGTTCTTTCTTCACATTCCTAATTGTTTCCTTTGCTGTGCAGGAACTTTTTAATTTGATGCTGTTCTATTTATTAACTCTTGGCATTATTTCCTAAGCTTTAGGGTCCTATTGAGAAAATCGTTGCTGTGCCTATATGCTGGAGTGTTGACCCTACATTTTCTTCTAGGAGTTGCATAGTTTCTGGTCTAATTCTTAGGTCTTTGATACATTTTGAGTTGATTTTTGTGTAGGGTGATAGATAAAGGTCTAGTCTCATTTTTTTATATATGGGTAACCAGTTTTCCCAGTACCATTTGTTTAAAAGGCTGCCTTTTCTACAAAATATGTTTTTGGCATCTTTACTAAAGATGACTGTAGATGTGTGGTTTTGTCTGTACCTTCTACTCTGTACCATTGGTCTAGGTGTCTGTTTTTATGTCAGTACCATACAGTTTTTGTTACCATAACTCAGTACTATTATTTGAAGTCAGGTATTGTGATGCCTCCAGCATTGCTTTTTTGGCTTATAATTGCTTTGGTTATTCTGAGTCTTTTATTCTTCAAATGAGTTTTGGGACTGTTTTTCTAGCTCTGTGAAGAATGTCATTGCTATTTTATATTTTATATTTATATTCAATTTATAGTATTGAGTAGGGATTTCATTGAATCTGTATAGTGCTTGGTAGTATGGCCAATGTTAATTTTGGTAGTATGGCCAATATCTATGAACAAAGGAGGTCTTTCCATCTTCTTCTGTTTCAGTTTCATTAACATTCTATAGTTCTCATTGTAGAGGTCTTTCCCTCCTTAGCTAGATTTATTCCTACTTTTTGGGGACAGGTATTGTGAATGGGATTGTTTTCTTGATTTCTTTTTTCAGCAGATTCGTTATTAGTATACAGAAAAGCTATTGATTTTTGTATGTTGATTTTGTAACCTGCCACTTCTCTGGATTTATTTATTATTTGCTCTAACAGTCTTTTAGTGGAATTTTTGGGTCTTTTATGTGTATTGGAACATATCATCTATAAACAGTGACTATTTGACCTCTTTTCCTATTTTTATCCCTTCTCTTGCCTAATTGCTCTGGCTAGAATTTCTAGCATTGTGTTAAGTGGAAGGAGTGAGAGTGGACATCCTTGTTGTGTTCCAGATTTTAAAGAAAATGTTATTAGTTTTTCCCCCATTTACTTTGAATTGGCTTTGGAATTTTCATATATAACCTTTATGATGTTGAGGTAAGTTTCTCATATCCCTTGTTTTTTCAGTGTATTTTAATCATGAATGGATGCTAAACTGTGCCAAAAGCTTTCTCTACATCTCTTGAGATAACTAAGTTATTTCTGTCCTTAATTCTCTTTATGTGATAAATTACATCTATTAATTGTGTATATTAAATCATTTTTGCCTCTCTGGAATAAAACCAATTTGGTCATGACATACAATCTTCGTAATATGTTCTTGAACATGATTTACCAATATTTAAGAATTTTTGCATCTGAGTTCATTAGGGATATTAATCTCTAGTTTTCTTTCCTTGATGTGTCTTTATCTGGTTTTGGTATGAGTTGGATATTGGCTTCATAGAATGAATTTAGAAGTGTTCCATTCCTTTCTATTTCATGAAATAATTTGAGTAGTATTGGCCATATCTTCTTTAAAGATCTGGTAGAATTCACCTGAGAATCTCTCTGGTCCTAGAATTTTCTTTGTTGGAAGGCTTTTCATTACTGCTTCTATCTCATTACAAATCATTGGTCCATTTAGATTTCCTATGCCCTCTTGATTCAGTTCATCATTTGTGTCTAGAAATGAATCCATTTCTTTGAGGTTTTTCAATTTTTTACCATACAAGTTTTCCCTCAAGGATCCTCTGGATTTCTATTATGTATGTGATGATTTCTCATTTTTCATCTCTAATTTTATTAATTTGGGTTTTTCTTTTCTTTTGGCTGATTTGGATAAGGGCTTATTAATTTTGTTTTTCTTTTCAGAGAACCCTTTGTTTCTTTGAGCTTTTGTATTATTTTTTAATACTCAATTTCATTGATTTCAGCTCTGATCTTAATTATTTCCTTCCTTCTACTGGAATTGGAATTGGCCTTTTCCTTCTTTTTCAAGGGCCTTGAGAGGCATCATTAGATTGCTTATTTGGGATCTTTCTGATTTTCTTATGTAGGCACTCGTAGCTATAAACTTTCCTCTTAGAACTGCCTTCATAGTGTTCCAGAGGTTCTAGTATGTTGTAGCCCTGTTCTCATTTGTGTCTAACAATTTTTAAATTTCTCCCCTGATTTCTTCTATCACCTGCTCATCATTCAAAAGTTTTTTGTTCAATTTCAATTTATATAGTTTCATAGGGTTTTGTCATGTTGATTTCTGATTATATTATATTGTGATCTGATAAAATACAAGGAACTATATCAACTTTTTTTTTTTTTTTTGGATTTGCTAAGAGTTGCTTTGTGGCTTAGAATATGGTCTATTTTTTGAGAAATTTCCACGAGCTGCTGAGAAGAAAATGGCTGTTGTTGAATGAAGTAGTCTATAGATGTCCCTTAAGTTCATTTGATTTAAAGTATTTTTAAGTTCTACAGAATCAATGTTATTTTAGAGAGATACTTATTAATTCTTGCCATTTTGATTTACTTTTAATGTTTAATTTGGTCCTGTTTCTCATCTGCTAAACTACTTTTCAAATATGATTTGTTCATTTGTGATCTCTGGGGTTTGTTTTTCATTTCTTCTGTGTGGCATACTTCTTTTTATCTATCTATGTATTTATTTATTAAATACATGATAACAGTGGAATGCATTACAATCCTTATTACACATATAGAGCACAATTTTTTGTATCTCTGTATATTAAGTATGTTCATGCCAATTTATGCCTTTATACATGTACTCTTTTTTTTTTCATTACAATTCTTTAAGGAAGTTCTATAGTTCTGGCTTAGTAGTCATGAACTCTTTTAACTCCTGCTTATCTTGGAAGATTTTTATTTCTGCTTCAATTCTGAAAGATAGCTTTTCTGGACATAGCCATCTTGGTTGACAGAATTTTTGTTGTTTGTTTTGTTTTGTTTTCAGGACTTGAAACACATCATTTCCAGCCCTCTTGGCTTTTAGAGCTTGTGATGAGAACAGAGTGATTCTGATTGGCTTGCCTCTAAATGTGACCTAGTTTTTCTTTTGAGGCTTTTAAAATTCTATCCTTGTTCTCTGTGTTAGGCATTCTAATTATAATATGTTGTAGAACCTTTTTTAAAAAAATCTTATGTTTTTGGCATTCTGACTGTCTCCATGTCTCCTTTATACAGATGTTTATGTCATTCTCCAGGTTTAGAAAATGTTTCTATTGTTATTTCCCTGAAGAAGTTATCCATTCCATTAACTTGCATCCTGCAACCCTCTTTAATTCAAATGATTCTTAAATTTGGTCCTTTTATCAATGTTCCAGAGTTCTTGTATATTCTGATCATGGTTACTTATTTTCTTTTCTTTAATACCATCTGAATGTTCAAGGCTGGCCACTTTGTCTTCCAGCTCTAAGATTCTGTCTTCAGCATGGTCTACTCTTTTAGAGAAACTTTCAACTGAACATTTTATTTGGTTTATTTTGTATTTTATTTCCAACATTTATTTGGTTATTTTTCTCTATCTCTATTATTGAATTTCTCATCCATATCCTGCACTGACTTCCTTAATTCATTCATTGTTTTTTTTATCCTCTTGTAATTCATTGATCATTTTTATAATCATTTCTTTTGAATTCTTTATGTGGTGGCATTTCATTCACATCAATATTTTGGGGGTGAGTTGCTAGTGAATTTTGAACCTTAGGAAGTGTCATGTTACCTTGTTTTCCAACTTTCTTATGTTTTATGAATCTGTTGGGATGGATTCCTCTTCCACTTTTATGTGTGGGGTTTTTTACAGCACACCCTTCAATTTCTAAAGACACCCTCTTTTAGGTGTGGTATCCAAAGCCCTTGTGTTAATTCTGTTTTTTCTATAGCAGTGGATGTCTGTTGTGGCCCCTAGTCACTTATACTTGGGATGCAGTCATTGGTTTGGGTTTTAGTCTCTTCTATCCTTTCTATTAAAGTATCACTAAAGCTTGAGTGTTGTTAATTTGTGTGTGGAACAAAGTGCTTTGTCTTTTGGTTGAGTTTAGCTCATCAGCAAAGTCTTTACTCTGTGAACTTGTAATGTCCCTGGAGGATCCTAGCCCTTCACAGAATAGGGGTAAACAAATGATAGCATCAACCAATGCAAACAATATACAGCACTAAAATAAATATCTGATTCCTATTATGATATCTACAATGTTAATTATCACACACACCTGCACACATAACACAGAACACAGCCTTCCAAGTCTTGGCCCTGTATGTATTTACACCCACCTGTTCAGATTTCTGACCCACTTCAGTTGGTCATGTGAGCCTCCAGACTCAAAGGGAAAGTGAGTTGGACTCCCCTTGGTTTTTCTGGTTTGAATACCCCTGAGTACGATCTCCTCTGTGCCTGTCTTGCTCACATTCTAGGCGAAATGGTAGGCGCTTTGGGGGAAGGCATGGTAGTGTTTGCTATGGTCTTCCAACTCCCATAGCAGCAACTGCAGTGTAGCTGCCTCAAGATGGCTTCCACCTCAGCTCTCCACAGCCAATTGGGAAGCAGAGCACTTTTTGATCACCAGTTGTGGTGCAGCATCTGGGTCAGCTAAGTTCAGACTGTTTTCTGATCTCAGGTTTTCCACACCAAATATGTCTGTTGTGTTTCTCTGTGTTCCCCTCTCTCTGTGGTGAACTAGAGGCACTGCAGCTGCCACACCTGGCTCGGCTCCCAGGTACTCTTTCTTCTGTTTTCAATGTACCATAACTTCTGGATCTCTAAGACACTCCGACTGTCTAATATTAAAGTTTAGTGGAATCCCTTTTTCACCCACCTCATTGAGAAGCACTACTTCTGTGGCTAGAATTTGGAGCCATGGAGCAACTAGGAATGCAGACTTCCTCTAATCTGCCATCTTGAGTCCCCTCCCACCGTTCATTTTTTAGGCTTCATTCTTGGAGGTGATACTGCCATATATTATCAGTTCTCTCATTGATGAAGGAGTGGAATGGAGTCTTTACTTATTTTTTTTTTAAATTATACTTTATGTGTGTTTCTGTATGCATTTGTCAATTTGACTCTTACTGCATCTGAGAACTAGAAATCACTTAATTACCCCTGATAGGCACTAGGTAAGAAAATTGTAGAATATTGTACAGAGTACTGTCACTCACTGAAAAGAAACAAGGTGGATCTATATATGCTGACATAGAATATTCTAAAAGGTCATATGGTAGGTGAGGAACCCAAGATGCAGAGAGCATCAGAGTTTGCCAACATCCATCTTAAAATTTTTAATATATATGTGTATCTATGTGTATGATAATTGGTACAAAGACTATAACTGTTTATCCATGAAAATTTTGGTAATGCTGGTAACTAACTTTGGGTAAGAAAACTGAATAGTTGTGGGACATTTTGAATTGTTAGCTTTTTAAAATGAGAATATATATATTTTTTTCACCTAGGGTTTTTTTATTCACTTTTTTTTGTTTTAAATATGATGTTAGTCAACTTTCCATTACTATTACAAAACACCTGAGAGAATCAACTTACAAGGAGAGGTTTATATTGGCTCATGTTTGAGTTCTTAGTTGGCACAAAGGCATTGCACAGGAGGTCTGTTTGCTTTGTGGTGGCCAAGAAGCAATAAAAAAAAAAGAGAGAGAGAGAAAGAGAGAGAGAGAGAAAGACAGGAAGGGGCTGGGGTCTCAATATCTCCTTCAAGGACATATCCCAATGATCTATTCCTCCCACTAGGCCAGCCAACAACCAAATGTAATAAGTGGTATCAAAGACAATTTTAATACATCTCAACAAAACACCTCTTACCTATGCCACCAATTTGCCCCTCCTCAGCCCAATATCTCCACCAGTCATATTACTAGTTTTCTAATCATTGTCCTCATAAGCTTTTGAAAACAGGAGTAGGAACAAATATTCTCCCTCTGGGGCAAAGAGAAATCTCAGCCTGGGCAAGCCCTAAGTCCTTAGGCTTCTCCTAGACAAATGCCTCATTTGGGGCTTCGGAACTGCTGAGCACAGCCTTTTCCCTTGTCAGTCTGTCTGTGGGGTGTCCAGTGCCTTTGAGGGCATGAAAAATCCTATTTTCTGTGTACGCTTAGGACCCCTCCCAGAGCTGGACATCAGAAAGTTCTGAACATGCTCTGAATTCTTGCATAGATGCCAGGCATAATGCCTGCCTCAGGGAAGAATTAACCCCTGACCTTCTCCAGCTTGATCAGATGCCAGTAAAGACTCCTGTCAAAACCAGCAGCACAAACCACAACCTCTGAGGAGCAGACAGGTGAGCTGAGTCCTCCTCCTCCTCCTCCTCCTCCTCCTTCCCTCCTCCTCCTCCTCCTTCCCTCTTCCTCCTCCTCCTCCTCTTCCTTGTCCTCCTCCCTGCCCTCCTCTTCACCACCTGGTCACATAGACACCCCTCCAGGCAAAAGAAAAAAAAATAATTGTGAAGGGGAACAAAAAACCTCAGGATCCGTGTGCTTCAGTCAACTTCATTAAGAAAAAGCCTCTTCGGAAAACTGCTAAGGAAGCCAAAAACGTAATGTTATTTCCATTTGGAGATCCCACTGACCTTCAGTGACATTTGTTGTTCCTCAAGATAAAGAGCATGGGAATCTTTTGATTTCTCTTTGTTTTGCCTTCTATTCGTAACTCTCCGCTGCTCTGCAGTAGGAAGTACTTCCCAGGTATGTTCATGTCTATTTCATTGCCAATAACCCCAGTGAAGGTCTTCAGCATCTCTTTCTTGCCATCCCCATATCAATTCTCCTATCAATAACCAACCAATACACCAGAGGAGGTCATTGTCATGCTACAAGTTCAAGAACTCCCAACAGTACCCAGATTCAAATCCTGGCTGTGTACAATGGCCCCATGACCTGCCCTTATTGCCTTCCTCTAACCTTGCCCCTGGCCCGGCCCCTTTATTGTGGTCCTGCAGCAACACACGGGACCCCCTTCCTGTTCCTAAGCCCTGAGGCGTTCTTCCCAGCCCCCTTACACGCTGACTCCTTGTCCCCATTCCTTTCTCAGCCCAAGCCACCTCCTTAGGAGAGGCCCTCCTTGACTACTCCCTCTGTCTTTCTGTCACCCCCAACATACCCATCCCCCAGTTTTATTTTCATCAATGGTTTCACCATCTATAATTAGCACATTATTTTATTTACCTGTACCTCTGTGTCCCCAGGCAGTAAGTTCCAGAAAAGCAGAAAAATTACCTTGCCTGTCCTCTTCACTTTGTGCCCTCAACAGCTGGGATAGGGCCTCGTCATGTGATGCAGATAGTGTCCAGAAGTGGAAATGGCATGAATGGAACCCTCCACACTCTCCTCTTGGCTCAGGATTGCCATCTCTTTCAGGTGAGCTTGGTGCCTTTTCTTCTGGCATGGACAGGAGGCATATTAGGGGACATGCCTCGTTCTCCTCTGTTCAGACTGGTGTTGCCAGCAAAGGGTCTTGCCTGTGTCAGCCATAGACATACTCTTACAGAGGATAAAAGTGAGGATGACTCTTGACTCCAGAAGCTTTTGTCCAAGGGACACACATCACCTCCACTGGCAGTTCATTGGCCAAAGCAAGTCATGTGGCCATGTCTGCATTCATAGGGCCAAAATAGACTCTGGGGTGGATGGGGTCTTCACCTTGGTTCTAGAAACTTATTCTGATGAGATCTTTCAACAGACTTACGATGGCTACTTCCACATGTCCCCATCACTGGGAAGAGTACCTATGTTCACCCAGGGCCCCAAAGTAGAGTCAACCCCACCTTGTCCTTCCTTCCATCCCGGACAGCTGTGCTGGGTGGGCACAAATGAATAATAGGGCCAAAAGGAATAATTCTCCTCTCTCTATTTTTCTGTATTTCCCTAAGTTCCCTACATTTAGAGCAAGAAAAAAATGCTATATTAGATAAAGAACTGTATGGTACTCCTTTCTCCTCCAGAAAATTCTGGAAGACTCTGTACCCTCCTTTGGCTTTCAAGCATAAAACCTGTGGGGGTGATGCCATCAGATCTGTGTTCTAGAAGTCCTCCCTGCTGAGTGTGGGGAATGCACTACGGGGGCAGAGCTGGAAACCAGTGAGGAACCTGGCAAAGCCTTCCAGGAGGGAAGAAAAAGAAAAGGTGGAATTAACTCTCCAGGATCTGTTTTGGATCATTGGGTGAGTAGAGGTACCTTTCCCTGCAACGGGAATGTGGGGGTTAGCCATTGTGGATCTGTCGAGAAGTCCTGCCAGAACAAGTGCCTTGAACCAGGGTGAAGCTCCACCCATCAGAATGTCCATGAACTCAGCTCACCTGTGCTGTCATGTGCAGCCAAAGAAGCAGCTGGCTAAGTTGAAGGCACAACCAGCAAGGCCAAGAGAAGTAAGCAGGTGTCTTGGGTATAGAACTGGAGATGTGTCTGGGTCATGCAAAGGCAGGTCTGTCCCCAGGTGTCACACCTGCATCTATCTGACATCCCTCCCCTTCAGTGAGCTCACCCTGGTCTCAGCCCTGACAACAGAACGTGAAGGGGCCTGAGACATTCTTCCCAGGAGTCCTGTCTTCTAACTGTCGGTGTCAGACCCAGCCTTTCCAGGTCTCCTCTCTAATGGAATGGCCGGACACTGGCTCCACCTCATCTGACTCAGGCCTTTCCATCTGGATTCCTGTGTCCACTCACCTGGTCTTTTACTAAGCAACTTGGACTTTGCAGCTCTAATCCAGAATGTCATTCACTTCTCTGAGCCCCACTGACCAGGTCTTGCTGCTACTGCTCAGGGGCCTCATCCACCTGCCCACACCACCATCACAGCCCAAGAGCTCTGTGAGCTCTCTGCACTGGACAAAGTCCTCCTGTGAATGCTACAGAATGAAGCTCAGACTAGCTGATGCCAAGTGAGGCCCTGGATCCTCTGACCATCCCCTGTGCCAATTCATGTCATGCAACGATGGCATTTACACAGGCCGGCTGCCACCCTTCCCAGAATCTGGAAATGAGTCCGCCTGGCTACAAGAATTTCATAAACATAGTGACACACAGAGAGGTGGGTTGGAAGGCTGGGAAACTTCCAAATTTTGTTTGAAAGTAGAAACACACAGTGTCTAAAGCCATGGAGCAAAATATGCAATCTTCCCTTTCAATCATGCAAGCACTGTTCAGTGAGAAGGAGATGATCACGTGGGGGTTTCAGGGAGACTCAGGCAGAGACCAGCACTTCTTGGCAGGGCCTCCCCCCAGCACTCCCCTGGAGACCACCAAGGGTGGCCCTGCCCCCAGACAGGCAGTAAAGACACCACTGGCCAACGCCTCCAGGCCAGATGGGATGAGACATGAACACACAGCCTTGGGCCTCTTTTGCCCAGACACTTCTCTGTCCCCAGAACTGCTTCTCTGGAAAGAAGGGATGAGGCCAACAGAACTTCTGGGTTCTTTCTCTTGGGATGGCCAAATGCTCTGGGCTCAATGTAGACCCACATATCAAAGGGTACCCACAGAAATCTCTTCTCTGTCCTCCCTTCTGGAGGGTGACCTCCTCAGGATATGGGGACGAGGGCAGCACTATCTTTCCACCTTGGGATCTCCACACTGCCAGCTCCCCCAAGCAGCTTGGTGGGGAAGCCCACCAGGCCCACTTCCCTCCCTGCCTGCAAATGGCCCATGGAGTAGACTCAGTAGGTCTTTTCCCAGATGGGAGGACAGGAGCCCGGACAGACAGAGGGCCTGCCCTCTCACACTCTCCTCACTATTATCCCCCTCTCTTCCCACCTGCCTTCACCCACTTCCTTCTTTACCAACCTTTCCCTCTTCCTTTCTTATCCCTAAGTTCACTTCTCCACCAGGACTCCTGCCTACTGGGGTCCAGGGCAGGGTGACCAGGAAAAGATGCAGAAGGCCTAGTGGATTCTGAATGCCATAAAGACAAGAGAAAATTCACTCGTACAAGTGGGTTTCACATTTTATTTGCTAAGAGTGGCAACTTTAATCATGAGATGGCTGGCGGGGAGCTGCAGGGCCTCCAGTCCCTCTGCCCCTCTTAACCAGGTGCCTGGTAGCAAAGCTACTGGATGTATATCATTCAGCGAGCTTTCTAGGCAGCTCAATGCATTCACAGAGCGCTTTCTGGAAGACCAGGGAAACATGAAAAATGAGAATGATTTTGGAAAGGGAATATCAGATGGGGGAACAGCGAGAGGAGTGACTTAATGACTTTAATACGTGAAAGAATGAGGAAAGCAGGTGGATTTTGAAGACAGACAAATCTAGACTCAAACCCAGAGCTGATTCACTGGTTTCTGGCTTTAAGGAAGTTGTGTAACCTCTCTGACCCTCAACCTCCTCATCAGGAGATGGGGATGCCATTGCAAGGTTGAATAATCAGAAGTAATATCTATATCAAAGATGCAGTGGGTATTGGACAAGGAGTAGCCACCGCTGTGTTCATTATTGGCACATTATTGGTTGCCTTGTGATGAGTGAGGACATGAAGATGCGGGCTGTCCCCTTTCACTTGGACTGGTCACTTTGATGGGGAGTTGAGAAACAAGTAATACTGTATAAAGACCGTTGCTTGGCACCAGGCCTTGGGCCTGGCCCTGGGGACAGAGTTATGATTAGGCCTTTCTCCAGAGCTGGCCAGCTGAGGAAAGTGATATGTGATTGCCTGGTCAGACTGAAAGGCATGGAGGTGGCGCTCTCATGGTCGCAACGTGACAGGTGCCTGCCTCTCACCCCTCAAGCTGGGACAAGAGGAAAGAGAGGATGCACAACCACCACTTCTCAAAGCCCCAAGCATTGCTTTGCCCACCAGAGAACCTCAGAACTGCAGGAGCTCTTACAAGTCCTGGATGCCAGCCTAGAACTTGATCAGGCTGCAGCAAGCCCAAGTGTGTCTCTTCCAGCCCAAAGGTCTCTTGGGAAGGCAATTCCATGGATAGGACTTTAGAGAGAATGAGGGGAAACCTCTGTGGTGGGTGAACAACTCTATGGGGTGTCATTGCAGGGTTCCTGGGGCAGCCAATGGTTTCTTTCGGAAGAGGCTCTAGTTGATCTTTCTGGCCCCAGAGCAGGGTCTGGATCAGGTGTGGACTGTGCAGAGGTGGCAAGAAGGGTTTGCATGCCTGCCCCGCTGGTCCAAAGTGGGCCATTTGTGTTTCAGCTGAACACAACTTCTCTAACAGCCCTCCTTGTTGGTTCCTCTTGGCGACAGCACCTATAATTTCCCAATATAGCATCTAATTTGAACTTCTCCAAGCATCCTCCCCTCAAAATACTTAATTATTATGTTCTTCTAAAATATCGAAGGGAATCTTTCCAGCCATCTGAAGTCCCTGGAGGGAAAAAAGGAATAAACCAGCAATTAGTGCCATGATCTCTGATCCTGGGAAATTCATGCAAAGCCTGGGGATGTGTTCTGCCCAGGACTCCACCTGGGAGAGCTGGTGCCTGCTGGAAACTGAGGGCAAGCTGGCGGGCCAGAGGGCTGGTAATGGCAGCTGTGGCTTGGGTCTAAGGCACACTTCTGTCTTTACTTTACTTGCATCTAACACGCGTTTCTCCCTGGACACTCCCTGCTTCTGAGATCTCGTCCCAGAGCCCCTGCAAATTGTATTGCTTGGAGCTTGGTTTGTGGCTTCCTTCTCCAGAATATTCCTTTCCCCTTCATTCAAAAACCCTCAAACTCCAGCTCTCCTTGCTACATCAGTTTATTTCATTTCACTTTCCCATTCATTGAAATCTTCCATGTCTGGCTCATCAGGAGGTGGTCCAAGGCCATGGGATGATCCATGGACCGACCTGTTCCTCAGTCTCTTAATTTCCTCATCATTAATAGCTGTCCTGTTCCATCTTGGTGACACAATCCATGGATATACTTAGGGTCAACAATGACTTTCCAAAGCTCAAGTGTCACCCTCTGGGATCCAGTTCCTCCTTGTTTTACACCCTTAATCCCACGACGCCTACCCTGGAACATCTAAGAGTTCTCCTCTTCTCCCCAGCGACCTTCCATTTTCTCTCTGTACCCACACCTTCCCTTGGCTGGAACAACATTCTGATATACATGACACTTATTTTTTTCATTTCCCCCACCCACCTGGATCCAGATTTCTCCAGAGAGTGAGATGTCACAGCCCTGCTTCTAGTCACAAGCAGGTTTCTCTGCCCTTCCCCTGTGGGTTGCCAAGATGAAGGCAATTTAACAGTGGGTGCCCCAGAACAACTTCATCCTCCCATGCTGCTTGCAAACCCATTCCCTCCTTTTTGCTTAGACACTTGATATTTGGGCTCTAGGGCCCCCTGAACGACCAGGGGAGTCCACTGAATCTGTGTCCCCCAAAGGCTTGGTTCATGGGCTGGAGTCTTTCTGTCACAAGCTTTTAGAGGCCTATGGTGCATATCCCTTCCCAGCTCCAGGCCAGTGATGTCGTGCTGGTGTTGGTGAGAGTATTTACACTGTGGAAATTGGCAAGTGCCACACATGGGGCCTGTCTTTATTCCAGAGAGTGGTTTCCTGGCACAGCACTGCCAGTACCTACCACAGAGGTCAGAACTCAAGGCCCTGCCACGATGACTGTCCTATTTTGGTAGAGACAAGCAACTGTCATGGTTTATAAGGCAACTGAGGCTTTATTTCTGAAAGAAAGAGTTCACATCAGTAACTACAGAAGGGACCAACCACTTTTACATATTTTAACTATCTCATGACTAATACAATTTGACTATTTTCCACTGGTGGGTACTTCTAACAGTAAACGTTCAGACTTAGAAATACTTTCTTATGACCAAATAAAAGCATATTGCACTTGAATGTTTGGTTCCTGCTAATAAAGAAACTTAAATCAGTGCTTTATTTGTTTATACGGCCTATTGAAAGACCTCCTGAGAGCAATCACCTAGTGGAGCTTGATGGTGTCCGTCGTCAGGGTGCACTGGCCTTTCCAAGGGATTTTATGGAATCCCTGGGTGTAGGCACAATGAAGCCAAGGCATAAGCCCAGCATTTGATCTAACAGAATCCTCTCATCAAACCTATGAGGTAGGCACTGTTATTATCCTCATTTACAGATGAGGAAACTGAGGCCCAGAGAGGTTAATTTACAAGTGGAGTTGCTGGATGGGAGCCAGGTTGTTGGTTCTGACGTCTGTACTAGAATCCACAGGCACCAGAAGATTAAGGAGGGAAAATCCTGAGGGATGCCTGAGCTGAAAGGCCTGGAGGATGCTCCTCTTGACTTTCACTTTCCACAATAGGTTGAGCCATTTCCTTCCAGGAAAGAAGGGCTACTAGCATGGGAAGCTTAAAAATAGCCTTCCTTCCATCCCCAAGGATGCATTAAAATGTGCAAGGGAATGACAGGAAAAGAGGCAATCAGACCCCGTTGGCCTCTTGGGTTTTTTGAACAACTGTCCCATGCTGGGGCTCACTCATTCCCCAGGGCCACAGGTGGATTGGGTTGTGTTCTGAGCACGTGTGCCCACCCATGCCTAAGAGCAGCAGTGAACTAGCTGGAGCAGTCAAAGGAAGATGTGCTCTGAGTGATTCACTTCCAATAACCTCCACCCAGTCCTGACAAGGAAACAAACACAGACACCATTGTCAGCCCCAAAAATGTAAGTCTGATCCAGGGATATTTCTTCCAATCAGAGAAACATCTTGGCTGTAGAAAGGAAACTTCTAATCCACCCTGTCTGGGGACAGAGAAATGAGCCCATAGCCTCTACCCCAGACTTTGCCCTGCCCATAATTCCACTGCTTCATTGGCTCCAGGCCAGGTCTCAAGGCATTGACCCCAGAGACTTTCACTCCATGGAAGGAGCGGTTATCCCCACCCCAGCTTCCCAGCTTCCAAAGCTAGCACTTTGCTCATGCTGTTCCACCTCCCTCTGCTCCTTGATCTTTCCTTCAAGGCCAATCCCACCTGACCTGACCTCTCTCTTGATCACCCTCAACCCACAGGGGCACTGCCTTTCTTTGGGGGCTTTGTCACATGTGTGGATACCACCTGCCACTTGCTTCCATTCTCTGGGTGTTTCTGGTTACACTTATTTGACATATGGGAGGAGTAGAGAATGTGCAAGCGTGAGCTGGTGAGCTTGGGTGTCATCTCCCCCAGAGGGTTTTTTTTTTTCTCTCTAAGTTCTCTCCTTAGCTGAATATTAGAATCATTCCAGAACTTTTAGATTCCATGATGCCCAGGGCACATCCTGACCATTGAAATCGGGGTCTATGGGGGAGATAGGAATGTGTCTCCAAGCTCCCCAGCCAAGGAGAATCAGCCCACAAGGCTTATGCTTGCCCAACCTGATGGTGTCTGTGAATCGTGGGAATTCCAGGAGGAAGCACTTGGGGTTGATTTTTGTGGGAAGAAGTGGGCCCCAAGATTCTGCATTTTAAAGAAGCACCTGGATGACCCTGCTTCTGCTGCCCTACTGGTCCGTGAGCCACACTTTGAACAGGGTGGCACTGGGCTACATCTGGAACTGACCTGCATACAACATCATCTTCATCCTCTCATCCTCTTTGTGATCACTCCATTACCTTCTCACCACACTCTGAGGGCAAAGATAGGGCCTCACTGATTGCTGTGTCCCCTGTGGGTTGCACAAGGCACTGTTCCCATGGTTGCATGTGTATATGCATGACTGAACGAGGTGATTAGTGGATAGAATGCATTTCAAAATGCCCCAATACCTGCTTTATTCAGTGCTCCCACCCCCAATTGACCCAAGTGCCTGTTGCTTGTCACCAGCACAACACAGTCTCTCCATGGCACAGCCCAGAGCTCACCTGGTGGAGAGACCAGGAGCTCTGGACTATCAAAATTCAGAAAGGCACATCCTGCAGGCTGAATCACAAACCAGCAGAGGCTGCCTGGAGCTTCCTAAGGAAGGATGGGCCCATCCCAGATAGGAGAGAGGAGAGGAGCAGGAAGGCTCTGCTGGGGGAGGAGGAAAGGGCAGGGCTGAGGGCTGGTCCCAGGAGAGAAAAGCCTCTAATGACAGCAACATCTGATCTGCCTCTCCTTCCTGCTAATCCTAAATCACAACAGTGTGAAATCTGAGCAAGTGTGAACGCCTGGAGCTCCAGCTGCTTTTCATATCAAGCCCCAATTCTAACCTGTCAGAGGGGGAAGCCCCCACCTGGAGGATGCAACCATTTCAGGCTGCTGGGCTGGGACCTAATCCCTGCAAAATGAGAGGATGGACACCTTAGGCTCAGGGTTACATGTGGGGAACCAGCCTGATCTCTCCAGCCCAGCTGCCACTATGACTCTGGGTCTGCACACCACCGTGCCCCTGGGGACCCCCGTCCTGCCTTCCTGCCTTTGTGAGCTTCAGGGGCCTCAGGGATGTGCACCAGCAGTGGAGGATGGGCAGGAGCAGCTGCCTCCGTGGGAAGCTGGAATGGGAGCAGTAATGGGGGTTGGGAGCAGTCAGCCAGCAGGCCAGCCCCAGCTACTTGCAAGCCCTGAGACCAATCCCCGCCAGGTCAAGGTGACAGGCCAGGGAATTGGCTTGGGGAAGCTCAGTTGTTGGGATTGGATTAGCAAGAGGAGATGAAACAAAAGTGGTTTAAGGGGATTAGGGGCACATTAGATGAGCCAGGTCCATCAACCTGGATGAAATGGTGCTCCAGGAGGAAGCGCTTGGGGCTGGCGGGTTGGGGAAATGCCTGCTGGCACCAGAGTCAGGCCCCGCTCTCTGTGCAGGGTGGGTCTCCTGTTACCCTTGGTGGAATCCACTCTTTAATTGGGGCCTGGGGGGAGTAAGGAGCAACAGGCCAGGGCAAGACAGCTTCCTGCTGCCTGTAAGGAGGGGCTGAAACCAGCGCCTCGCTCTGTTGATCTTACCCCCAGCCCTGTCCAGGCTTGGCTGGTGTGCCGACAAGTAATTGTAGGTAGGCTATAGGTGGTTTTAGAGCTGAAAGGGTTGTCGGTAGCTTGCTGTGACAGATGTTTTTTGGAGGTGCCTTCCCAGCCCTCCTCCAGCCGTACCCCTGGGGTCCTGCCCAGTGAGAAGCCAGAGCCCTGTTCTGTGAGTTCCAGTTCCTTTGCGGCTGGCTACCCTGACTGAACTTCATCCTGGTGAGATCTGACCCAGGAGGACTCACTCAGAGACCAGGCTGGGCCACTCTTCGGATTTGCAACCGGGGCTCTGAGACACTGGGGCAGTTCACTGCTGGAGCTGGGGGACATGAGCACTGGGTTGAGGGAGCCAATTTGGAGCAGCCCGAATAGGCCATGTTCAAACTGAGCAGGGGAAGCCAACCCAGAGAGAGATGGAGATAGAGAAGTTGACACAGAATTAAGAAATCTTGTCACCCAGAGAGAGGGACAGAGATTAAGAGAGAGATGTTTTCTTGGTTCCAGTCATTTAGGGAGCCTCTAACAAGCCCAATTCTTCACACCAATAATCTTCCTATTGTACTCAAAATAGAGCTGGATTCTGTTCTATGAACATCATTCAAGTTATAATTGGGCTTTGGTGGCCGAGGCCAGGCAGTAGGACAGCACTTGGTCTGCAGTCCAGGCTGGGTCCCTGGGTATCCAGCCTAGAGAGTCGCCCCATCTTTCTCCACAGAAGACCTCAGAGCTGATGGGGAGCACAGAGGCCTCACACTGGCCTCTACTTTTGTCCTGATAGTAGGAGTCTGCAGGCTGCCTCTCCCTGCAGAATCCATGGTTTCCTTTGACCCACAGCCCCTCAGCACTGATTCCTGGCAACAATGGAGCTTATAAGAAAGAGATGAGGCCCGCAGACACCCCACCCCCCATCCCTGGCTCCTTCCCAACATCAGGGAATAATTGTACTTTGGACACAGAATAGCCCAATATCCAGTTTCCAAGAAAGGTGGACAACATTATTTGAACCTGAGACATACCGGGTAATCAGATCAGTCTGAGAAAACTAAGAAGCCTATAATTTATGGGGACGAGCTTGGCAGACGGGAACCAGCAGCCTGCTACAGTGCCCCTGGGGGCTGGGAGGATGCTGAGATTAAAGTGATTCTCTCACTCTTGGAATGTGGATCTGGGGACTTCATGGACTTCATGAGCTTCTGTTCCTACCAGGCCAGGACTGACCCCACAAACAGCTTCTGAGACAGTGGCCACTTTCGATGTCCTGGAGCACCAGTTAGCTGTTGGTGGGTTCTGAGTGTCCATTTTCTTGACATAACTTACGTTACGTACCTGAGATGCTGTATGTCCTGAGGTGTTGAGTCTTTGGGTATTTCAGGCTCCCATGAGCCCCACCCCAATCTCCTGGACAAAGTCTGACTCAGGACTCTTCCCAGCCCAAACCTCAGCTTACCAGTCAAGCACTTTCTTAGGAAAACCCCAAAAGGTTGGAATTCTAGGATGAAGAAGGAAAAATTGAGGTAGAATTTACAAGGAGGCAAAAGAGGATGGTGGGCAGAGGATCTGGGTTCCTAGATACAGAAATGCAACAGTGTGGCTTGTTTTTAGGGTCTAGGAACTGGTTCCCTGGACGGTGAGGGATTGAGGGGTGCAGAGAGGAGCTTATTTGTTTCATCTTCACCATTTTTTTAAAAAAAATAAAGTTGCTATACTCATTTTCAGATACGGAGGCTCAAAGAATTGAGCACTAAGTTCATGTTTACAGTCCGTCTGACTGTCCCTCCCAGGATGACATGCCCTGGTCTCTCCTTCCCACCTCAGCTTTGTGTGAAAGTCCTCCAGCGCTGTCCATCCATTCAATAAAATTGATATACAGAGAGAAGAATGGGGGGGTGGGAATGTCAGAGAGAAAAAATAAGACAGGAAGAAGAGAAGGCTGAACTTTGGAAGGAGAAAGGAGAAGGAGGGAGAGGATGGCCAGAGGGCCCCTAAATCAGAGTCTCAACTGCTCATGACAGTGTGATGCCGGAGCCTCTCCCTGCCCCTCCTGCAACCAGATCTCTGAGTCAACTTTTCCATAAACTCCTTGGGTGCCCCCTGCAGCTATGCTGGACCATCCAAAGCAGTGGCCACTTAGATTGAAACAAGTTAAAATTAAAAATCACATCTTCATTCGAACATATCAGATTTGCTATGTTCAGTAGGCACAGAAGGCCGGTGGCCATCAGACCTGGACGTCCATTTGAGGTGTTAGTGTCCAGCTCTGCTCTGTTGCCTAGACTAATGGAGAGATGCCTGCCTCCTCATTCAGGGCCCTGTGACAGGCACTGCGTCCTCAGATGGTTCCCAGAGGCATGTGGATTTGGGGGAGTCCTACAGTGTCTAACAGGAGCTAGTGATGTAGGCCAGACACCCAACTGGTGTTCCCAGCTCCACCCAGGTGCTCTCCTGACCTGATCACCTGTAGGGATGGTGGGACATCAAGTGGCCATTATTAGAACCAGACCTCCAGGGGTTCTATAGAAGAGGGGCCAGTGTCAGAAGAGTGAGCTCTTTGGGACAGGTGGCATCCCATTCCTTGTCCCACCCTCACAGGCAAGCTATGACCTCAGAAGGACCAGGCAGCTCCATCCTGTGTAGTTCCCTATAATATGTCCATCTGGGGCCCAAATGTGATGTGAGGACGGAGGACTGTGCATGTGTTATCACCAACATCCCAAGAGGCGAGCCGTGTGAGTCCCATAAGATGGGCCTTGCATGACCTCAGAGAGGTAACAGGCCAGCCTCAGCCCTCGCTGGTGAGAAGTGGGTCTGGATTTGCTTCTGAGCCAGTGCTCCCAGGACCTCTACTTTCCTCTGCTTTGTCCTTGAAACCTGTCCTAGTGGAGATTTGGGTCCTCACTCCGGTCCTCAGAGTGTCCTGGCCACGGGCTCACAAGACAAAGCCTGCGTCCCAGCCCTATTGTGGGTCTAGATGGATTCCTAGCAAAAAACTCTCTTTCTGATCAATGTCAGGATATCCCTTCCTTCCAGTTTAAAAGAAATACCTCATCCAGGAATTCCCAGGGCTGGGACAGCCTCCTGTTTACCCCTCTCATTCTGTTCCCTCCTGGCAGATGAGGAAAAGCTGCCCATTCTGTCCCTCACACCAGTGCGCATTTCCTGCCAGACTCCAGGCAACCGCTTCCTAGCGGGGCTTTTTCCCAGGGGGTGGGGGTGGATGTTACAGGGCAGTCAGCTGGTGAGCACTAAGGGGAGAGGCAGCCTCGAGAAGCACCAGCATGCAGGGAGGAAGCAAGGAGAGCCAGGTCTGCCTGGGGACAGACATTGTTGCCCTGTGGCTTCTCCCTCAGGAACAGACGGAAAGCTCCTTGGCTTTCCATTGAAGACTGGAAGCTTCTCTTCTGCCATGGACCCTGCACCTCTGCACTTGATGAGAACCTGCAGCTAAGCCAGACAAGAAGCTGACCCTGTTGGCTGACATTGGGCAGATCTGGCCAGGCATTGGTGTGCAGGGCTGGGGCCAAGGTCCAAGACCTGTGCAATGTAGGGTCTGCCCACAAACAACAGACCTCCCTGGCTAGCCCAGTGCATGCCTCCCTGGCCAGCCCACTGCTAACAGGCAGTCTCAGAACCTTTGCTTCTAAATAGAGCACAGAGTCAGGGCACATCTTGTTAGATTGAAAGATTTACCCCATTTCTCTACATGCAACCTCATCCCCCAGAGTCTAGATTAATGGTTGGGAGTTCCCTGATGGACAGTAAAACTCCCTGCCCCACAACTTTCAATTGGTCTCTTAGTCTTGATTTTGCTTTAATTAAGCTTTGCTCACTACAGAAGGAAAAAAAAAAATTCAGCCTTTAGCTCTAAAGACACAGATTTGGGAAATCATGAACCCATGAGACTGGCCTTGCATGACCTCAGTGGGTTAATCCCCACTTCCCCAGGCCAGCCCAACACTAACCCCTCAGCAGACAGGCCTTGCTCTTCTGAATTGTTCTGTGCTGATGGGAATCTATCTCAGAGTTTTTCCTTAAGGAATGACTCCCCTATGGCACAGCAACCTGCATGACTAGAACCTTCTTTGTATGTTAGGCCTCCAAATCCACCTCCCTTATTAATGTGGACAAAGAGAGTAGGGCAAGTACCAAAGGCTGTGTGAACTGCAGCCAAACTTCTGTCTCCGTTTGTTACTCCGCGGCTCTTCCATTAACAGATCATATTCTCTGAAGAAATCAAAACTTTAAACATGTCTTCTCATCCTTCCATCTTCCCTCCCCTTGGCTCACATTCTTTCTTTTCAGACGGGCAGGTCTCATAGGGCAGTCACAGGAGGAATTAGGCCCCCACCTCCATCCATCAATTATGCATTTCAGCTGAGCTGTTTCCACAGTTGGCATTTTGCTGGGGAAGTGGGTGTTTCAAAGGCTTTAAGATCTAGACATCATTGCTAGATTATTTAGAATGTTTATAAATTACTAGAAGACACAATGGCTTTCTGTCAGCATTTAAAACTTTAGAAAACATCCACTCTAGCTGGTTTTCAGTGGGAGAGAATTTTAGAAATATTAGGAAACTTACTGGCATGTTGCAAGGGTTAGAGGCACCCAAGCTTCCAGGAATGACTCCCAGCACCACACTGAAGAATGGCCCTGGTAAGGGTGTCAAAGTGACCTCCCAGATCACCTGCGTTTGCAAAAAAATGCCCTGATCCCTATTGGTTTTGTCACTTTCCAACCAAAGTCTGACATGGGTCCATCTGATTGATAGAAAGTAAGTTAATTGTCTGCAGCCTTGTGGCAGGGGAGGCTGGGAATCAGTGTTGGGATGCTAGGTTGGTTAAGTAAGTAGATTCACGACACAGAGGAACCATGCAGGCATGCCTGTGAGTGATCACGGTCTACCACACACATAATTCCCCTTTCCCTTAATAACTGTGTGACAATAGTGCTGGAGCCCTGTTCAAGCCCTTAGTTTTGGAGCATATGAGGGAATCTGTAGGGAGAAAAAAAAAGATTAGGATTTTGGTGCTTGAAAACTCTCACTCTATTTTTATAGTCTTCTTGTCTTACATATGAGAAGTTTTAACAACTTTAGCTGTTAGCAATAGTCCCGTTCTCTGCTCTTAGCTTGTAGTTGCCTCTGCCTGGACTGCAGCCTCTGCTCTGGGCGCCACCCACGATACCTGGACTGGGAACCTGCTGGACAAACCTGGGTTAACTCTAGCTCTGCCACTACATCGCTGTATGGCCTTAGGAAAGTTACTGATTTTTAATCTTCAGTTTGCACATTTATAAAATAGGGCCACTATTACTGACTTCAGGTTTGTCGAGGCATTAGTGGGTCACAGATACAGAGGGCCTATGTGAGTAGACAGTAAATACTCAGGGTTCTTCCTCCCCTTCTCTTGTTCTATTTTCCTGTGACATTTTGTTTGTTCTTCAATTATAAAACTTATACTGATCTATGGTGTTTGGGCATGTAACAACAGCAACTTATAAGTATGTGTGTGTGTGTGTGTGTGTGTGTGTGTGTGTGTGTGTGTGTGTATTTTTTGTTTTTGAGATAGAGTCTTGCTGTGTTGTCTGGGTTGACCTTGAACTTCTGGGCTCAAATGATCCTCCTGCATTGGCCTCTTCAGTAACTGGGATCTCAGATGTATATCACCATGCCCAACTCAACATATTTTTTATTTAAAAATGTTAAAAACACAAAAAGGAAAGTTAAAGTCACTTGCTTTTCAAGCACATTGAAAAAGATAAAATAATGTGAAATTGCTTCTGCATTAGCAATTAATACCATATCCCACCCTACTCCCCAGAGGTAGTCTTTCTAAAAGTTTTTGTGTATATTGCTCTAAATATTTTATTTGCACCTCATTTTTCATTTAACAATACATAATAGCTATCTTACAGGTTAGCTTATACATGCTTCTTTTTTAAGGGCTACGAAATACTCTATAGTTTTATTTCACCAGGACTCTATCAGTGTACATCATTTATTTCAAACTCATAAATTCATCCCCACATATATGTTTAGCACAATCATACTGTCATTTCTGGAGGAAAGATGTCAAGAAATGGGATTCCTCCTCATAGACTATGCACATTGACAATGTTGTCTGAAACCGCCCTTTCAAAATATTTTATTGATTTTCTCTCATCCCAACAGTGCCTCTGCCATTCTCTCAAAGCTGAATACTGACAATCATTTCAAAACACTAGCCAATCTGATAAGCTAAAATGATGAATCATCTAGTAGTAGAGTGTTTATAATTTTTGTCCATTTTGCTATTGGTTTCCTTTTCTAGATTTTTATGATAGAGGTATTAATCCTTTGTTTTATGGTTGGCCATGTTGTTTTTTTCTTCCATGCAGTCATTTGCTTTTTTTTTTTTTTCTTTGATAATCTCTTTACTACTCTGGACTCTTGGAAGTCAGGGCCTTGTCTTATTCAGTCACCAACACAGAGTTGGGCTGGGGGTGTCATTCAGTGGTAGAAAGCTTGGGTAGTATGTGCAGGGCCCCGGGTTCGATTCCCAGCTGTGCTAAGGAAAAGACAAAACACAGTGAGACAGACTGGTGTGGAATAAAGTGTTAAATATTGAAGGATAAAGTGTTTAATATTGAAGAACTTGAAGTCAGTATGTACACCAAAAATACATATATACACACATTTATATAGTGATACATACAATATTTAGATATTTAGATAGTATATGTGTGATGGTGAGGCAGCTAACAGAGGATGGCCTGCTCAAGTTCTGATAGGATGTGCTCTCATGACCGGTAAAATAGAACAACGGGATGAGCTTAACAACTACTGGGACCACAGTATCCACAGTGGCAGCATTAACATACCTCATCTCTTTCTGTCCCCACAATCCTGTGAAGTAGGTGTCATCAACTTAAGTTTATAGATGAGGAAGTAAAGTACCTAGAAAGTGGTCCCCACCGAGGTCTCCAAACCCCCCGTGCCTTTAAGATCCTGTAGCTGCTGCATACAGGTGTAATTATAAAATGCTGAACACTATTTAAATCCTAGCTTTCACATTTTCCTTACTTGTTCAGTATTTAGAGACAAGGCCTTGTACATGGCCCAGCCTGGCCTTAAACGCCTGGGCTCAAGCCATCTTCCTGCCTAAGACTTCCCTGTAGGTGAGACTGCAGGTATGTGCCAACCTGCAGGCCACATCTTCCCCACTCCCTCTTTATTATTATTTTTTTAACCATCTGCAGTTGCTTGCTTTATAAATCCCTTCTCAGAGGGCACGGATTTTGCTTTTTCAGGGTAACAGCCTTGTTGAAAGCAGAGGTTCTTGGTCATCAGTGGCCCTGCCCTTGGGCCTTGAAAGCAGTGGACTCTCAATCAAGTTTTGTCATTTCAACACGGCAGAGTGCTGAAGAGTGTGCCTGCTCTCTATGAGCTGGCCTAGTGAAGGAGGTAGATGAATAAGACGACTATAACATGGCAATAGGTGCTGACGGTGAACCCTGGTATAAAGACATAGATAGCTCCTCTCCTCCTACCCTAATGCGCTGTGGAGTTGGAGGAAGTGGGGTTATCTATTGTTCATTTAGGGTGACTGAAATAAACTTCTTAAAAAAAATAATAACAACAGACTCTTGCCTGATTCTCCCAAGGCCTGACTATGACACTAGTATTCAAAGAATATAAAAGCCTTCTCTCTACCTCAGAGGGGGCTGAAGATGAATTATCCTACCATCTTGATGAGAGAAGTCAGTTTTTGTGTTCAGGGAAGAATATGTGCCTAAATGTGTTTTCTGAATCACGTGGATTTACGGGAAGGATTGGATTTTGTCTTGAAGTTGGCTTCTCTAACCTTTGCTTCCTCTCCAATGTTGACATGCAGATATTTACCAAAGTGTTGTGTAATTTGTCATGACTGGCAGCAAAGACACTCATTGAAGGAAATTCCTATCTACCAACCAGAGCTCAGGGTAGGGCAAAAAAATTCAGGTTGGGATCTGTGATAGAATTATTTAACAGTTCAAGATTATTCAATATGTATCCATTCCCCTGTGATATATACAGTAATAACATATACAACTAATAAAATAAATACAGAGAAGAGACAGAGCTCTAGCAAAGAACAAATAGGTGAACTTCAGTCCCAGTGAGTATATGGTCTGAGATTTGCTTGCTCTCTAAAACCTGTCCTTAGATCTTTTTGTAAAAAGAGATTTTGGAGGAGGGTAAAGCTTGTAGCTTTACTCACCCAATCCCTTAGGGATACAGTGAATTTAGCACTTGATTTGTGCCAAAATATAAAGAAATAGAAAGTTACCCTAGAGAGTTTCCAAGGTAGAATAATGGAGTGAGTATGAGAGGGAAGCAACCAGGAAATACCACATTAAGACTATTTACAAATGGATGCTATTTTATCATTCTTACTTAATACATAAAACATATGGTAAGGTTTTGCCTGGAGATAATCCTATCAGACCTTTGTCAAGGACATTTAATGACTATATTGCATTGCAAAAAGAGTGACATTGTAGTTTGTTTTTTTTTTAATTCTAGAGGTTTGTTTTCTTAGGCTAAGTAGGCTTTTCGTAATCTTGTTTAGATTATTGGTTTACTTGGCAAATCCTATCCCCTTTAAATGGTAGAAAACTAAAGCTCAATTCATTGATCGAAAATGCCCAATCAGCACAAAGGCCTGAATTTGATCCCCAGCATTCTAAAACAAAAAACAAAAACAAACAAAAATGTCCAATTAGCGGATAGAAGTTGAGGAAATTTTATTGTCCCTTTGTCTCAAATTAAAACCAGCTCTTATAAGACCTTATTGAGTTTCAAAGAAAAATACTTTTTGCTAAAAATAATTTGCCCTTCAGTTTTAGGAAGGCGTACATTACATTATAGAAAGTTATCTGAAAACAAAAAGAGACGAGAAGGCAAATGTCTATGTTTAGCTCTCCCAGTTGATCTGTTTCACTGTTAGTCACAAAATCAAGAAATGTTTCACATTAGGGGTCTTAGGTAAGAAGAGGAGGTATTGATTGGTATTTTGAATGTTGGTTTAAATTCCCCCCAAAGAGACATGCCTCTACAAGTCAGGCTACTGACTAAGCTTCTTACTTCAAAAAAAGCACATGGCTCTTAAGGTTAGCTACAATAGAACACATGAAGAACATCCAGTCTAGGGAGAGCCCTCTCTTGGATGATGACTATGGGATGCAATATGTCATTGCTTTATTCCATGCCCCTCCTAAGACCTGTAACAGCACTCACAGCCCCCTCCCTGTGAAGCTCAGGAAAGCACACTTATGCCAAGAGATGTCCCTCATGCTCTAATGCATCCTAGCCAGCACTGGTACTGTCAACTTCACGTTCAAACTGATGGCTTAGGGGAGCAGATGGGAAAACCCTGCTGATCCTTGTTGCTCAGTGAGTTGATCTCAAGTGTGTATACCCTTTGGTTTATAAAGCTAATGGAAAAAGAGATGCCTTTTGAAATTTCAAAATAGAAAATTATAGCTGGGCACTTGGGAGGTTGAGGCACAAGGATCACAAGTTCGAGGCTAGCCTAGCAACTTAGTGAGACCTGTTTCAAAATAAAAAAAAAAAAAAATTAAAGAAAGGGCTGAGGAAGCGCCTCTGGGTTCAATCCCCAGTAGCAAAACAAAACAAAACAAAACAAAACAAAAAACAAACAACCCCCACACCCAAACCAAAAACCAAACAAAAATCATTATGGCAGTTAAATTAAAACAATTTTCTATATACTTAATGAGGAAACAATTAGTGTATAAAACTAAACATTAATGAAATTTGTTAACAAAAAACAGTGTAAAAACAGTTGGAGAGGCTGGGGTTATGGCTCAGTGGTAGAGCACTCGCCTCGCACGTGCGGGGCCCTGGGTTCAATCCTCAGGACCACATAAAAATAAATAAATTAAATTAAGGTATTGGGTCCAACTACAACTAAAAAAATAAATATTAAAAAAATACAATTGGAACTAAAATTAAATTTACCAGCAAACATTTTGGAAAGACACACTAAATATTTAGACATGATGTCTCCTTTTGCTTTAAAAACAAATCTCATGATTTCCTCAGATTACTACTTTTTGCTGTGTCTGAACCTTATGAAAAAACTCAAATGAGTCTGTTTCTTTTTTTAAATACAAATCTCTTTTCCTTCTAAAATGACTCTCCTCATTAAAGTGAAAAGATACAGCTGTTTTCAAAGTCACTCTTTCCTCATATTTCATTCAGAAACTCTTCTAACTGCTGATGGAAAGAGGGTTTCCATGTGAGACAATGGGAATTTTGAAAACTTCCTAATTTCCTGTAGATCACGTTGGTAAAACTACTCTCCACATCACCCCTTGCCCAAGATTTACAATTAAGAGTGATTGAGGCTGGGGCATAGATTATTGTAATGAGATTTAATAACTGCTTTGCATACCTTTAAAGGACGTTGTTTTAGGAAGTTGTGCGCACCTTACAGCAATTATACACAAGAAATGAATACACACAGATGAAGCTGTATAATTATTTCACACAACACAGCTTATACCTGTGAGAAACTTCTTGCTTTGGTCTGGTTCACTTCTCAACCAAAAATAGGATTTTAAAAGGGACCTTGCAGGGAAGAGGTTGGGAACAAATTTGGTAACATGGACTCAAACCTCAAAGATGTATCTTGTGTTAGAAATAAGCAGTATGCAAGCCCTTTCCATCATCAGGTACCTTCCCACCTAACAAATATTTCACAATGTGTAATTTATCCTCTTCTCTGCTTTACAAATCATGTAGAAAAGGATAATGGATGAAACTTCTTTATAAATCAGAACTAGAAATAGTGATCCTTTGTTGTCCAGTAATGAGGAATTTAAAAAGAAGAAAAAATTTAAGAAGCTTTCTAGACCCAGCAAAAGAATTCTTAAAAAAATTAAAAAAAAATCCCTGTATAAAAAAACATAGTTCAAATCCAAAGTCCACAGATGAAATAAATGTAAAAAGGATTCACTGGTTCAGGGTAATTAAGCAGATCTAGGGAGGACGAAAGGCCCCTGGAGGCCCTGGGTCCAGTGCAGACAGGGTAGAAAATAGCAGCAAGGCCCAAAGGAGTCCCTAGGAGAGCACAGAGGATGTCCCTCTGCCTTCTTTCACTCCACTTTCTATTTTCTAAATCTAATGACACTTCACTCACATGAAAGTCTTTTAGGTTAGACTATCTATAAAGAAATTTGTATCTCCTATTTGCCCTTGAATTCAGTCTGTCTCTCTGAACAAAAAAAAAAAAATGTGCTTTTGGATCACTGCATTTCTACTAGCCAACTTGATTACACATTTTGTAAGGAAAACAAAATTAGAGTTGGGTATTGGGAGTCCTATTTTCAATTGTTCCCTTCTGCCCACTTTTCCTTATTTAACAGAATTGAACTCAATGGGAACAGATATAAGCTCCTGAACTTCAGTGTAAAAACTGGTTTAAAGCAGCAGCTTAGCAGGAGTATAAGAGAGTGACCAAGTGCATTTAGTCCCCCGTAAGCTCCAAGCGAACTAGCTGTAAAATTTGAGCCCAAAGTTATTTCCATCTCTAAGTGAATTAGCAGAAGTACTATCCAGTTTCCTGAGGGCTGGTCTTCCTCATTGTGTGCTATCAGAATCTGTTTTGGGTACTACACTTGCATAAGGAATTTGACAAATTTATCCAAAGAAAACCATAATTGTTCCATCCGTGTTCTAATTGCCTAAAGCCCAGCAACTGGAAGAACAATTGAGTGTACTGGGGATGCTGCTGGGAGGATGTGATTACTGTTTTCAAGTATCCAAAGAGACAGCATGTGGCAGAAAGATCAGAGATGTTTGCTTTCACTTCAGAGAACAGAATGGGGATCAACTGGTAGAAAAACAACAGATTTTGGATCAACCACGCTAGACACGTAGTGAGTTACTTATCACTGAAGGAGGCAAGCACCAGCTGGAAAATTACTTAATAGAAATGCAGTTTGGTGGAGGTGGGCCCCAGTTGCTGACCCATAAGTTCCCTTCCAGCTCCTTATAGCATTTTTTTCAGGCCTGGGAATAATATGCAGGTTTAATTTGGAAAACTATTCAACGAATAGTTATTTTCTAAATAATTAATATAACTTTGAAAAACACTTAGAAAGATTCCCTCCAAATTCTTCTGAGGACCAAATGGAGGTAGAATCCCAGGAGGAAGCAGAATGTAGTGGGCTCTCCCTGTAAGGAGCTGGAATGCAAGCAGTATCAGATGACACGCTGTGATGGAGGCCAAGTCACCTGAAGTACTGCACAGAAAGCATGCTCCAACAGCTCAATTACTGCGGACAGATCTAAGGCAAGATGCACAGTGTCATTTAAGATGCTGTCTGAAGGCTTAGCATTTCCAGGTGTTAGCTGCACAGTGCAGTCTAACCCATCTTGAGATGGAGCTTAATGTGGAAGAAGAGCCTTCTGAACATGGTCCTTTGGGGGCCAAGATGGAAGCAAAGTTTCATACAGGATCTCTCACTCTGAGTGCTTCAAGAGGCAAGCACACATCTGACCTGGGCCCATCGTTCTCATAAATTTATCCTGCACAGTACAACACTGTTTTAGGTGATTATGTTTTTTCATCCTGCTCTTCCTTCACTAACATAACTGGGTCTGAGACAAGATGATGCTCATGACTCCTGGGTTAACCACATCATGCACAATCAGAAGAATGAGAAATTATACTTCATTGTATTTGATGTATCAAAATGCATTCTACTGTCATGTATAACTCCTTAAAACAAATACAAAAAAAAAACAAAAAAACCCAAACAGAATTGTACCTCTTGGCTAATGTGGGAAAGATACCAGTTTGGATATCAATGAGACATTGGCTTCATATATGGTCTACACAGGCAAACAAGTGGAATGCATTCTTAAGGTGCTTGGAAATTAGTTTTTAAATAAAGTCTCACCAAAAATGCAAAAAACCACTGAACTATATATCCCTACCACCATGCACATTTTTTTAAAAAAACTTTATTTTGAGATAGGGTCTCACTAAGTTGCCCAGGATGGCCTTGAACTTGCAATCCTCCTGCCTGTCTTCTGAGTTGCTAAGATTACAGGCATGGGCCACTGCCTACCTAAAATGTAAATTTTGATGTTGTGTAATTCCTGGATCCCAACTGAAGTGGCTCTACTAACATGAAGGTAAATCCTAGTGTGAATATTGAGTAATCAAAAGTTTTTATTACCACAACCAAATACACCAGAATAAATAGGACTGCCTGAGAGAGTGAAAAACATCTAAGTAATTCACACTAGAAATCTTTAATTCACTCGTGTTGAAGGGTAGACAGACAATTATCTTCCTAGGTGGGTATAAATGTAAAAAAAAAAAAACTATACCTTTTGAAACAAAAAGTCCAATAATGAATGAATCCAATAATCTAACACACTAGGTTTTTTGTGTTTGTTCGCTGTTCAAATGAAATGTAAAAATATTCTGTAATTTTTAACAAGGTGAACCTTGCCAGTTTCTGTTTTTGTATTCCCTTCCTAAATTGTTGGATTTTATTCCCATCTCAAAAGAATGATTGAGGCACTGATTCTGAATTTAATACTATATTTATTATAGTGTTTTTATTAACAAACTTTCACCAGAAAGTTCTGAGTGTGTTAATACAGCAGGCACATTGGCTTCAAGGTTTGGCATCTGACAGTCCACAGAATTGCACTTCACTCTTACAATTCTGCCACAACTTTGTGGATTATTTGGGCAGGACCTATAACCAGCCTCCCCCATTAAATGGTTAAATATAAATTTTGGTTCACTCTGATTTAAAAGTTCTGAGTTAACAATGACATCCGTCTGCAACAAGCTCAGCTCCACTTTCCTCTCTGCTTGGTCAGTCTGATTTGGTAACTGAGAAACCTTGGTTTCAGTCCCTCCGCTGCCTTCAATATTCTCCATGTCTCCGTGTTTACAGAGTCCCCTTTGGTTATTCTCAGGGTCACAACACACTTGTAGTAGAGATCCAGTGCCTCTGCAGACGAACGATGACGGATCTGCCATTCTTGGGAGATGCTCTTCTATGCTCTGGAGATTGTGTGCACTGGTCTTACCAATTTTTTCTTGGGCCTGAATGTGCTGTACTGGGTGGAAGAGAAAATTCTGAGGCAGGGAATTCTGCATTCCAGGGGGCTTCCCTCTGCTCTGCAGACAAGGACAGTGATGGATATGCGGGATGGGATGCACGAAGCCCTCGGCAGTGTGGTGTGCAGCCTTCAGAGGTGCCACACCATTTTGGATCTGCACAAAGCTGCTAGCAGTTTGAGCACACTGGTGACATAGAGAGTCAGCCATCTGCTGGCAAGAGTGTGGGCCATATTTCAAGTGTTTGTAGGCATTTGGGCAGCTACATCTCTGATTCAGAGAGAAGAGGTGAGACATAGTGTGCCTTTCAAGAGAGGGCTGTAACAAGGAGGAGCAAGTTTCGCTTTTGGTGCTTTTGTTGAGTTCACTGTTGTAGGCTGTATGCACAGGCATCCCTAAATTCTTTGTTTGGCTGTTGAAAAATTCAGAGCAGATGTGTGTCTCTTCAAAAGTAGCCTTCTCCGAGGCAGTACAGCTGTGGGATGCCAGAGGTTCTAATTCATAAAACTCATGCTCCAGTTCAGATTTTTGGCCCCTGGGGTCTAAATGATAAGCATTCATGGTATGTGTTTTGCTTTGTCCCTTGTCACCAGGACTTGTAGACAAGGCATGGGAAAAGGCACTGCACTGTAGTTTTTTAGGTAAAGGAATCTGGCCACAGGTACCCTGTGGTCCAAGGCACCGACACATGCACTGGAAAAAGAAGGTGGCAAAAGCCCAGCTGATACACATAATGAGCATCATGAAGGTGCCCAGCTGGGTGTAAGCCAGGACCGTGGAGGGCATCATCATGGCCCCGGCCACAAAGGTGGTCAGAGCGGCCATGGCAATGGCAGAGCCCATGCGACTCAGAGAGAAAATCACCTTGCCTTCTCTGTCGGGATCTGGAGCCAAGCGGTATGCGACCCCATAATGGACAGCAAAGTCAACAGACAAGCCAACTGCAACCGAAATGGTGACAGACTCTAAAACGTTGAGCTCCCAGCCCAGCAGGACAAGAGAACCAACAGTGACAAATATGGTTCCGGCTATTGAAATGATGGCATAAAGACTTATGATGATGTTCCAAGTTGTCAGCAGCATCACACTGAATGCAACAGCGACAGACAGTCCCATGGCAATGAGAGTGCCATCAGAGAGGCTATCTTGGAGGTCATAGAACTCCAGATTGCTGACAAACCAACCATTGCTGAGGCCCTCAGGTGCAGAACTCAGCTCATTGGAAATCCACGAGTCCACCTCTTTATAAAACTGATGCATCTTCTCATAAGCCAGTGTGAAGAGGTAGGTACTTTGGAACTCTAGCACTACTGCCCTGATAGTATCATTGATATCAAACCTTGGCCCTGGGGTTTTACTATCCAAATGGTACCCTGTACTCCTCTCTAGCTCCATGATAGCTCTTTTAATGCACAGTTCAAAAATCTCTTGCTTATAGGGGAAGCTCCAGTGGCTGCAGCATGGGTACAAGGCAGGCTCATCACAGTCCTGGTTTTCCATCCACTGTTTGAATGTCTCAATGAAGCAGCTGGTGAAGTCCTGTTCATCGGTCTGGTAGAAGAATGTCTGGTTTCTCAGTTTTTGACAGAAGTGCAAAATCCAGGCCTGGGAAGCTGGGCTAGCAATGTTAAAACTGCTGTCTAGTGTCAACTTCCCTTTACTCTTGGGATTTAACGGATTGCCATTGTCTTCTGGAGACACGCCCCAGATAACTGTGATGGGCATGTGGAGCTCCTCTCCATGGTGAACACGCTCAAACATAAAAAGCTTTTTGTACTCAGCATCATAACGCTCAAAAGGATGAGATGACCTGAACACTTGGAACTCAGATAATTCTAACGAGGGCAGCTTCATCTTTGGATTTATACACACAATGTAGGCCCCACCTACAGTTAAGGCTAGGAACCAGAAGAGCCAAAGGTAGCGAAACTTGATGACGATGCATGGTAATACTTTTTCAAAAAATATCCGAGATGCTTCTGAAATGACAAAAAGTACTTTGTGGCACTTCTGGCAAGCCACTGTCCAGCAGCTTTTGTTACCATATATTGGCTGCTGGGGCTTCCGGAAGCAACTAAATATATTGAGGAGGTATCGTTCATGCAGTACGACGACAGCTGGCAGCCACGTGACCATCAAAACATAATTCACCAATATAGCTGTCCCCGCATAAACCCCGAAGCATCTGATGGCTGTAATGTTGCTAACGTAGTTAGCATAAAAGGCAGCGGCAGTGGTAAAACTGGTGACGAACATGGAGAGGGCAGCATGTTGCAAGGTGATGCTTACTGTTTCTGAAGTCTCTGCATGGGGCTTGTCAAATTTGGTGTAGTTCCAAACATCACACAGGACAAAAGCATCATCTGCTCCAATTCCAACCAAAATAATGAGTGCAGTGAGGTTCATAAAAGGAAAAAATTCAAAGTTAAATACTATACGATAGAGAAAATAGGAGACAATCAAGGAACTAATTATTGCAAACATTGTCATCAGAGTGATAAACATGGACTTAGTGTAGACACACATGACTAAAAGGACAATCACAATGGCTATGGCAGGATACACAGTATCCATGAGAAGATAATCTTGAAACAAACTGTGTTTGATCCCAAACTCAATCCCGGTGATGGTAGTCACACCATCGGAAGAGTTCCAGTTTTCAAAGTTGTCTAGATAAATGTTCATCATGCTCTCCCCTTTCTCTGTGGGAGAGAAGAGCATGCTGTACTTTAAAGCTGGCATGGCATAGTCAGCCGTCTTTGGGGTTATGAAGTCTTTGTCCACCAGGTAATGGAGTATCTGGTACACGGCATTGTACTTGGTACATTTGCGTGGCACGTTGGTGCACTTGAGCTGATCCTTTCTTCTGGCTGCCATGTCCCAGCAATCTGGCCCCAGTGTGCCATTTTGGTAGTGTTTGGCACAGGTCCGAAGCAGCTTCAAGGTATGAGAAACATCTCGCTCAACAATTTTTTGACAGGATGATCTGTTGTTCAGAATGGCGATATAGTTTCCCAGTGTCCAGCTGGGACAGCAGGAAGCAGCGGTAGTCCTCTGGCACAGATCACCAAACTGGGGATGAGATCTGATCTGCAGAGACAGAGACACAGAAGCACTGGAGTTTAAACTGGCTCACCAATGAGAAGGTCCTTATTGCCTTGAGGGCCAGCAAAGTTAAAGAAGTAGATAAACAGTCAACCTCTTAAATTAGGTAGCAGTTTGTGTAGGAGGTGAGATTCTTCCCCACAATCTATCTCATATTGGTACTCTAGGGAATACACATACTAATAAATAACCTAGAGGTTATTTTATTTTGAATTGTGAACTGCTGTTGGGAATGACACATAAGTTGTAAAGTAGCACCAACCAATGCAAGTTTGATTTAAGAAGGGAGATAAAATTAATACCCACTTAGTAAACAAGCCTTTTCAAAGTCACTATGAAAAGCAATAAAGTAGACAGGCTATGAAGCTTAGGTATATACAGGATTATGAAAACAACTGTCCAATTGATAAATAAAACAAATTTGTGGTTTTGCCTACAATTTGGAGAAGCATGAAATTTTTGGTGACAAAGGCAGTAAGTCTCAATCAAGAGTTGAAAGCAAAGATGGGATTCCCTAGAAAACTGTCAGTGCCTGAATGTTTATGTCCCAAGAATTCATATGTTACAACCTAATCCCCAAAGTGGTAATATCAAAAGTAGGGCCTTTTGGGAGATGATTAATGGGATTGGTGTCCTTTCAAAAAGTGGTTCCAAGGAGCTTTTTTTATCCCTTCACCATATAAGACACATAATAGGCACCATCCTGTGAGGAATGGTCCCTCATCTGAACTGAATCTGCTGGCTCCTTGATTTTGAACTTAGACTCTAGATTATAATAAATTTGTTGTTTATAACTCACCCAGTCTAAGGTATTTTGTTATAGCATCCTGAAGAGACTAAGACAAAAACTTTCCAGTGAATCAAAATTGACCCTGATAATATTCAAAAGAACTGTTGTCAAGATTCATGAAAGACTTAGATAAAAATTGTTTCCTGAGTATAGGTAGACTGGGGCAGTGTTTCTAGGTTTACACATTATTTGTATCTGATTTTAAATAACATATATAATTAATAAACACAATCTATTTTTTTCACATTTTTAAAAGTTTATCATGTCAGCAAAAAACCTTTTTGGGGGAACTTCCTCTTGGTAAATGGGGGACTGGTGTACATTAGCCTGATAATTTTGGACTTAGCATAGGCAGTATTCCATTGAGGACATCATTCTTGGAGAAGGGTTCCCTTCTTATGGTTGTTCTTGTTATAGTAAATTGAAAACTTCTTCAAACTTTGAGGGGAAGGGCCATTTCATCTTTTGTAGGTACTCAGTGGTTTTTCTTTTTAATTGATGGACATATAGTAACATGAGCTTACTGTCTAAAAGGGTAGACAATTCCTTGAGCTCCAATTCCTTAAAATTCAGGATGCTGATATCCAGCTTAAGGTACCTAGAGGCTACTATTCATGATGTCATTTCTCTGTCCTTATTTTTTACCCTGTAAGAGTCCTCAAAAACAGTTTTTCTAGGGCCTGGGGTTGTGGCTCAGGGGATAGAGTGCTTGCCTAGCACGTGTGAAGCATTGGGTTCGATTGTTAGCACCATATAAAAATAAATAAATAAGCTATTGTGTCCATGTACAACTAAAAAAACCCCCACAGTTTTCCTAAAGGTGTGCATCACCACCATCACTTTTGAATTTGAGGACTAGTTCCCAGTGGCTAAATAGCATTTATTTATTTTTGGTACTGGGGATTGAACCCCAGGGTATTCAACCACTAAGCTACGTCCTGAGGCCTTTTTACTTTTTATTTTGAGACTGGGTCTTATTAAGTTGCTTAGGAACTCACTAAGTTTCTGAGGCTGGCTTTGAACTTGTGATCCTCCTGCCTTAACCTCCTGAGCTGCTGGGATTACAGGCGTGCACCACAATGCCTGGCTACCACTTATTTTTGGATGCTATTTTCGATAGCAGCCTTCAAAGTAGTAGCTGGTCTGTATTTATAATGTCCAACTTTTTAATCTTTGGTCAAATATACACATTTAAAAAACCCCTGCTGTTATTGGGGTTGTGCAACTTAATCATACTCTAGCAGTTCCAATACTGCTAGAACATGGTAAATCTGTACAACCTTATTCTGTAAATCAGATGAATAGCCCCTTTTCCTTGAGGGGAAAAATAAGAAACATCCATCCCCCTTTTCTTGAGCCTGACCAGAGACTTCTCTTTGAAGGACCACAGCTAAAGATGTTCCAGTCCAATCAAGTGTTCCCTTATTTCTATTTACCAAAGGCTGTTCCAGGGAAGAAACTCCAAAGTTCAAGGAGGGTGTGAATAGTTATTTTTCTAATAGGATTAAAATCACCCTCTACCTTGATTAGACTGGGTTTTCATTGAAATATTTTTTTTTCAAAGTAGAGGGGAGGTTGGCATAAACCACTTCTTTGGAACTCTGGCTTATCTAAGAGCCTAGTTACTCAATGATCCCTAAACACTGGCTACTAAGATAAGGACTGGGACTCATCAGTAGGGTGAGTACAGATGAAACAAGATTGAGTGTGTGTTGGGAACTATTGAAACTGGGTTACCTACATATGGGGGCTCATTATACTATTTTGTCTACATTATACCATTTTGTCTACTTTTGCATATGTTTGAAGATTTTTATAAGAAAGCTATTTTTTAAAATAAATTTTATGGGAGTAAAGAAAAATGAGGCAAGATGGTTATTATTCAAACATGGTAAAATAGTATTTACTTTCACAGACTTTTACTTCTAAACTCATTTCTGAAGAGCAATAATTAACGTTTCTTAAAATAGGATAATTCATATTTGTTTCCAGGTAAAATCATTGACGTCTGCCATTTGGGAAAAACTGAACCCTGGGAATTACAGGGAACCCTGGGAAGGCATCTCTCTGCTTTTCATGGCAGATAACTGGTTTTACCCAGAAAAGAAATTACGTGCAAGCTCCTGGGGTCAGCCTGGTAAAAAAAAGAAAATGCAACCCTACTGCCTGACAGTTTTCTAAAGTAAGAAAATGAATTGCATTCATTATGAAACCCAACATCTGCTAGAAGGAACATATCTGCAGTTGCTGAAATAATCAAATGTCAAAGATAAAGGGAATCTGGTTGCTGGGTGAAACCGGGAAAGAATGCACAGAAATCTGTCCTTGAATAACCTTTTCCAATAACAGTGCAGTTTTTAAATGTGTATATTTGACCAAAGATTAAGAAGTTGGACATAATAAATACGGACCAACTATTACTTTGAGGGCTGCTATCAAAAATAAATACTAGTTAGTTACTAGGAACCAATTCTCAAATTTAAAAGTGATATTGGCTGATGCACACCTTTGGAAAAACTATTTTTTGAGGATTCTTACAGGGTAAGAAATAAGGACGGAGAAAAGACATCATGATTGGTACCCTCTAGCTACCCTGAGTTGGATACCAGCATCCTGAATTTAAAGGAATCAGAGCTCCAGGAACTCTCTACACTTTCAGGGAACTGTCTACACTTTCAGGGAATAAAGCCATGTATTCCCATCTGTCCATCCATTAAAAGGGAAAAATATTCACTGAGCACCTATACAAAATAAACTTGTACTTACCCTCAAGTTGGTCACAGGATAGCAGGGAAATCACATAAAAAGATAAATAATGATCAAGTGCAGTGGCACATGTTTATAATCTCAGTTTTTAGGGTGGCTAAGGCAGAAAGATTATTAAATTTGGGGCCAACCTAGGTAAGTTATGGAAACCCTGTCACAAAATAAAAGAGCTAGTCATGTAGCTCAGTGTGTAGAGCACTTGCCTTGCATGTGTGGGAGCCTGGGTTCAATTCCCAATACTAAAAAAAAAAAATAATAATTTAATGTGTGTATTGTGTATGAGGGCTTATGTGGAACTGCAGAAGGAGTGCCAGAGTCTGTCAGTATGGTATGACAGTGGCACTAACTTGGTCATTTGTGTCTGAAATAGAAAAATACAGAGGCATGTATTATACTGTGGGGCTTAACGAGATTGGCAGTTACATTTTTATCATATTTTTTAGAAAGATTCATTGGAATAATTTCAAAATCTTTGAAGTTTATAAAAATAAAAATGGAGTTCATGAAAGCAATTTCTTGTAACTCTCAGGAGAAATACAAACCTTCTAATTCTAGTTACTCACAAATTGGATATTTTAGGGAATCATTTTGCTTATGTGGTTATAACGTGTCTTTGCATATTTCCCTAGTTAGATAGTGGCAGGGGTGGAGTTGACATAAAGTAGGGGGTAAAGGAAGAGAAGAGAGAAAAAGAAGAAACCAGCAGAGTTTAAAATGATACCTTAACTTTTAAAACTACTGGCTAAAGTTGGCGATATTTCAAGAAGCTGAGAAAAGAATAAAGGGAGGAAAATTAAGCCCTTAATACCAGGTTCAACTGACTGCTAGACTCTCCTTCCCCATGTAACAAAGTCCCCCATGTATTACAAGGTGAAGGGGATCCTAGGGACAAAAGAGAAGGCAAGGGCTCGATGGGCCTCTTTAAAATAAGGACCAGAATACATACTTTTGGGTTTTTAGCTCTAAGCTTCAGGGGAATTCTAGCTGTCCTCAAAGGTTACCTTACTAAGCCAGAGTCTCAGGCACCACATTTCAAATCCTTTTTACAAGCTGAGTTCTCAGCATGCCAGTGTCTACAAAGTGCAAAGACCAATAAGGGTAAACGATTTCCAGAGAGTTGAGATTACAGAAACACACTTCTGGTTATTAATGACTATCTGCCAGGGTGTCCCTTAGGATGTCCAAGGGTAAAAGGAAGTAATGTGAGGATCAGGGAAATTGACTGAGGGTCTGTTGAGCATCTAAGAAATTGAGCATTTATGTTAGGTGTGCAACAGCATCAGAAACAGAAGTCAATCACTCTGGAAACCTGTGCCTCTCTGAATTATGAGGACAAGTGGCATATGAGTTTGAACTACCTGTCCTGTAACAAGCAGAAGACAAGTGAAACATCTGGCCTCACTGAGATACTATGTTGATTACCGTACATTTTATGGCGTTGATTCACTAACAATTAAGCTCTTCTGCTCTCTATCATTGATTGTGTCCCACTGAACTTAAGAGGTGCTAATAATAAAGTGCTTATGGACACTAGCCAGGATTGAGGGGTGGAGAAGAAAGACTGTCTCAGGACTGTCTGCTCAAACTACCCAAACACATAAAAATCCTAAAAGGAGCCTCAGATAGGAGACTTAAAAATAACATAGCAGTAATCTGAAAGCTAGAACTGTTAACCCAAGTTACAACTTAAGATATCAGATGAATACATCGTAAGAAAGGTCATTTATTATTTTTTTTCAAGATCTGAAACTAGAATACAAAGATATTTACATCTGGTAAAATATTAATTTAACAAGCTAAAATTATAACATTGTTTTGAGACACAGTCTTGGTACATTGCCTATGTTGCCCAGGCTGGCCTTGAACTCACAATTCTTCCACCTCAACCTCATCACTAGCTGGGACTATAGGCACATTCCACCATGTCCAGCCAGATAACCATACTTTTTCATTGTCTATTTGTTCATTTATTGGTGTGGATCTGGAACTGGCCACACCAACCATTCATTCAGACATGGGTCTTGGGTCTGTTTCTCAGATTCCCACAAGAAGACCACAATACTACTCTCTTCCCAATTACATGGCAAAGTGTATGGGTGACCTAGAAAATATGCTCATCCTGTTCTTTCCAGGGATTACAAAATTGAACTCATAGCTGTCCAACCCTTATTGTGAATCCAGTAAAGAGAACATTCCAAGCAAAGTGTTATCTATTCTTTTAGTATAACTTTTGCAAATGCATCAAGCCAAATCATTAAAAAGCAAATAATTGTTTTAATCCCTTGTAAAAATGCTTTTGCCATCAGGTTTTCTTATTACCAGCCTACCTAAGGTATGTTTTACTAATCGGTTAAGATACAATATTATAAGCACGCTGCTAAGAACTTTGTGACGTCATACTTCTTTTATGAAGACTATGAAAAATGATTCCCTTTTAGCATGAGCAAAAGCAGGGATTCAGCTTAAAAAAACATATTTATTAACCCATCAGTGACTTTTGACACTGATTTTAACCCCCCTCCTCCAACTCTTCCATCTTATGGGAGGTTAGAGACAAATCTGCAATTCACCACCAGCAAATGCAGATTGTGGGTATGGATTCTCATACACTTCATCTCTCTCTTAGCTTTATTATTTCCTCCCCATTATTTTCCCTTAATGTGATTAACTTGTTTCTTATTGTGTATGCCTTTTTGTAAGCTACCTCTATATGCTGATTTTTATCATCTAACACACACACATAGACAGACACTGTTTTCACTAATGAAAGCTATCATGGCACAGTATTGCTTACTGGCTTTTGAGTTCTTGAATCCATTTGGTCTCACACACACTCATGAAATTGCTAGCTCTTAAAAACAACAACAGAAACAACAATACCCCAAATACTTATTCTAGGCCATTTTGACTCATTAAGGTTCATCTGAGTAGGAAATGGCATATACAATAAACAAAACTAAATATAAATGGGGTTGGGAGTATCTTCTTCACTATGGAATCACAAATCACAGTGAGGAAAGATTCTGGATTTAGAAGTGGCTGGTTCCAAATCCTGAATCTGCCACTTACCATGTGTGTAAACTTTCCCCATCTATAAAATGGACAAATAATGGTATCTGGTTCACAACTCTGTCATGAGGATTCAATGAAATAATTCACAGCACCGTGTTTAGAAAACTTTGGTCAACACCTCAACAACATGAGCTATTAATTAACAATGAATTCAATAACTTCCAAGTCTTCAGGAAAAGTGGGGCAGGGTCTAAAGATCAATCCCAGGTAAAGGGTATAGGAGTAAAAGACATAGAAGTTAATGGCATGCTCTCATCTTAAGTGTGATGATAAAGTAACCAGACTGGCTTAACTTCTCTAAGCTCAACTTCTCATCTGTTTAAAGGTATTATAAATCTCAAAGCCACAGGTCCATTTTGAGTCATGTATAAGTACATAGCATAAACTCTTACACATAGTGTCCTTACTCATCTCCTACTTTAGAGTTAACTTCCTATGTGAGAAGTGTTGCAAAACATGACAAGGAAAAATGTGTTCACAGCCTCCATCTAAGTACCTGATAGCTGTGAAGAGAAGAAAATACAGCAAATAAAAAATTGGCCACTGATTAAGAAGCTTTGGTCTGTTTTTAGGTCATTTATGGCTTTGGTCTATTTGGAGTTGTATAAAGAGAAGGTGGCACTGACAGAATATTGATGTTCTAATCAAAGGGAAAGTCATTTTCAAAATGTATAAATAGCCTCGGAGAATGGAGAATGGTGTAAAGCCAGAAGTGCTGGGACCAACTAACTAGAGGATGTGGCCACTTACTTCTTGGAAGGTACTCATGTCAGCACAATGAGACTGTTGGTCTGATGACCTCTAAGAGTCCTTTCTACCTTCTATTCCATTAAGAAATCCTGTTGATAGAATGAACATTGCATTGGGTTGGCAGGCTAGCTATAGCAGGGCAGATGACTTGATTTTTAACTAACCAATGATTTTACATTTAGATTTATGCTAAGAACATAATGAGTTCCTTTTCTACCAAGTTGCTGTGCTTGGACAGGCCCATCAGCAATACCAGACAACAGGTTCTACTTGGAGAAACTAGCTCTGAACACATGAAATTGACAGCTCTTCCAAACCCAGGGGGATTGACTTTATATCTTCTGGTGCTGACATCTGTTTGGCTCTGGAGAAGACTGAGGGAGGAGGTGCCTGTCTTCTTGTATCCTGGTGTCTTCTAAAGCAGCAAGGTGTTTGGAGTTTAGGGCAGTCTGGTTTGTATTAGTAGGGCCATTTACATACATTTGTAGTTATGCCCTTTGATGTCCCCTTTCCTAGTCTGTTCCCTAAATTTTCCTTTGAGGTCACTGGCTCAAATGACCCACTGATTGCCAGAGAGGCAGGCATTTAATAGCATAATTAAGATGCTGACAACTGCCTGGGCAGAGGGGATGAAGAGAACAATGAAACTAGATTAGAGAAGAGAGAAAATACAATTTTAGCGATTATCCTGAAAGGCAATATGCTGGGAAATAACAGAAGAGACTATCATGGAGAGAGAACATGAGTGGCAAAGGAAAAGAGCTGTTTACTAAGGAAGATAGTGTGTTGTAAAGATGGGGCAACACAGGGACACTTTGATCCTGGGATCTGAAAGAACCTAACGCTGGCCTGCTGGTGTTTCCTCCTCAGTAGGTAAGCCTCTTAAGTACTTTCATCTGATCAGATACCAGGGGCAGTTTCAATAATAAACCTTACTTGTGCTAAACAGATTTCAGTTTTATTTTACATACCCTGGAATTATCTATATTGCACATTGATTTAATTGCGGGTAAATTCCATAATGTCTCTCCTCCTGCTGAGGTAAATACTACTCTGGAATATCGGTCACCTGGTGTATGAAAAAAAGAAAAGAAGAAGGTTTATACATTATTCATTTATTTTATAAGACTCAGAATTCAGAAACAAAAGTTGGGGAACCACATAGACAATTCATTAGCAGGGAATTCTTTTCCATGATGAATTCCAGGAGAAAATGTTAAATAAACCAACAGAAATGGGCTTTAGTGCTCTCTATGTGTAATATGAATTATAATGCATTCTGCTGTCATGTATACAAATCAGAATACAAAAAATAAAAATTTTTAAAAACTGGGCTTTAATATTGCCTTTACTCAAAGCCTGTGTCTATTTACTCTATCTTAAAATTATAATAAGTAAATATAAAACAAATTTATTTCTGGTCAGATTATAATTAGGAAAGAACATACATATGAACTTTCAGCAGGAAATTAATCAAATGCCTTCCTCTTAATTCACCATAATGGTATATAAAATGGAAGAATGATGCACTAGGGAATGTCAAGAATAGATTATCAGGATATTTTCTCCGGCAGCTAACTACAGAGGAAAGATGGCAGGTAATCAATTTTAAAGTTCTGAAAACAGAATACAAATATGAATAGAATGCCAGCCAGGATCCCAAATATACTGCATATTCTGGGTGAGTACTTGAAGTCTCTGGTACAACAGAATCTAGAAAAAATATTTTTAAATCAGATTAATACAAACTATGTTTCTCAGTAAGGCGGGTATGTGATATACTAGAAAGAGCATGGTCTTTGGAGTCAGATCTGGATGTAATCAGGTCCTGCCACTGATTATTTGTGCTTCTCTGAGTCTGCTTCCTCATTTATAAAATGGTGACAGCAACATCTACCTCAAATGGCTGTGAGAATTACATGATAATGAAAATATGTGCTCAATAAGTATTGCTTCTGTCTCTTCAGTCATTAAAAGCATTTAGTATGTATCAAGTAAAAGTAGATTAATTTTATATTACCTAAAATGCCAAATTGCATTAAAGTTAACCAGTAAATTTATGAAAAAAGCTTTATTGTACAAAAAGGTTTTATTCATGATCATCAAGTTTTCTTTAGTAAATTCTTGCCTTTATCAAGTAGCTATAATCTTATGTATATTGATTTTCGAGCAAAATTAGCCTCATAGAAACAAACACTTCATTTACATAGAACTGATAATGGCTTTGGTCAAGGCAGAACCTATTACTTATGAGACAAATATTCGGTGTTGACAACTGAAATATAAACATGAACTTGCTAATGTTTTTTCTGGTTAAGATATTAACTAACCAGATGTTGATTAAGCAGTAATGTATAGTAACACTTTGAGAGAAATAAAATAGCCAGAACATTCAACAAACCCAAGCTCAGTTTTTCTCCTGTTTTTTAAACAGAAGAGACAGAAAAGAAAACTTTTATTGTTTCCTAAGCAATAAGATTCTATAAGATTCTACCTAACCTCTTTCTCTCTCTCTATTACTATACAGTGAAATGTGTTCTAAATAAAGATCTGGAGTCTTGGCAAGATCTAGAGACATCAAAGATTCTATCAGGTCTTCTAGTGTTCTAAGAAGACAGGAAAATACATGCACACTTAAGAGGGCTCTTCACCACCAATAAAAAATGCTGAAACCAGAAGAGCTGTAATGGTAATATACACTTAATCAGAAATTGTAGTTATCCACAACTACTTGCTCCTAATCAATACAGCTAATCAGTGTCTTATGTATTCATCTGTATTTCTTCTATTCCTCATGCTCCTTTTTCTCCGGCAGCTGGAGAATAATCAGGCTGACTTTATGTTACAGTGAATTTTATTTAATGAGTGTGCTGCCAATATTTAGAGATCTGTAATTTCACATTAAAATTAGGATTTCTGGCCTCAGGGAATTTCTTGCAATATTTGGACCCTCATTTCCACAAGCCTAAATTCGCTATAGCTGAGTATCAGCTGATTTCTTTAGATAGGACAGGTGTTCTCTGGTACTTCATAGTCACCATCAATTCTAACCATCTTACATTTTACTCACTCACATTATTTGCCAGGCCCTTGAGCATTCAAGCTTTGGACTTCTGGTCTTTAATTTGTTCATATCTCTGTTTCTATTACTAAGTGGCAAAACAGGCACATAGAAGGCTCTTACTATATGTTTTTTGAGTGAATTAAAGCTTCAAAAAAATTTTGATAATACAATATATTATTTCAGGGTTCAATCAACTATGTTCTTATAACTTGCTAGAAATAAATAGTATAAAGAATCTGAAACATAACTTGAAATTTTGAATTTTATTAGATTTATATATTTCTTAAAATTAAATATAATTTAATCATCTTGATTTTTATCACAAATAAATTCAGACTTGTGGTTGACTAATCTAGAGGGGTAAAATAAATAATTAAACTAAAATCTCTTTAAGTATGACAGAAATAATGAAGTTGTATGACTAGCCACATACTGCTTTTATACTGTGATCATTTTCCACCCTGCATGCTAGGAAACTGCTGAAGGATTTGTTCATCTAGGATGCTACTTACTTGGAACATCACAGAAAAAGCTGTCTTTGTGGAAGTTCCAGTCCACTTCTCTTTTTTCTCTTTCATAATGATCATCTGACCACCTATCATCTCGATGGCTGAAAATGGAACAACAATTGGATCTTCAATAAAGTTCTAGCTATTTTGAGGTTGATAAGCATACCAGGAGCTATATATTCTCAAAGCCATAACCTATTTAGTACTTGATATTAAGTTGGAAAGATTATTACAAACAACTATTTTAATTTTCTCACTTCTTTTTTTTTTGCAATTGGCAAAAGGGGATTTATTGGGGATCCATTCCAATGCGCTGGGACTCTGTGCTCACTCAAGAAGGGAGAGCAGCCCAGAGCCCAGAATGGAGGTCAGGTGGAGCTTAAGTACACTTTTTGGAGAGGGCGGTGGGCTTTGCATACATCAGAACAAATCATCATGAGGCGCGGGGAAATTGAACAACAACTTTGAGACGTGATTGGCGGGAACAGGTCGGGCGGGGGTGATTGGTCATTCATAAGCGGGTTACACATTCAAACTGATTGGTTCGGGCCCTGTGACGAACTGCACAGGGCCCTAGGCAAAACCCTCATCTTTTCATCCTACTATAACAAAATATTATAAAACAGTGACAAGTTAAGCAAATTCTATGGCAAAAGATTTTGTCTCACATTTAAGCTTTTTGCTCAGAGTTTTAAAGAAGAATTCACTAAGCAATATTTTGTCTAAAAGTTATATAAAATAAATAATTACCTTTTGGCTTGTTCATCTGCATATTTAAAAGGATAATTTGCTAATGTTGCTTTATATCCTGTATTTTTCACCATGTTATTCCATGTGACCAGTCTCTGTCCAATTGCAGTCCCTCGTGGTTCAAAACCCTAAGGCAAAATATTAAAAGCTCTCATTAGTGTATTTCATTTTAGGCTAAGTATGTTTATAATAATAGCTTGGGAAAGCAATGTCAAAGTGATGTATAGTTTTCAACAGAAAATAGAGACATTCCTCACAGCTACTCCAAAGGTGAGTTGCATTAAAACAAGATGACTTGACATGATAATGATCACCTACTTATTGTGACAAAACAGTTTGATTCTGTGGTATGCTACCTGTCACAGGAAAGAGGAAAAAAAAAAACTTATCAGAAGCTTATTTTTCTAATTCATGCCTAAGTATTAAGTAAATACTTATTTTTAATCTTGTAAACGTTATGGTCAAATTAAATTACATTATGCAATGTTATAGTGTTTTACAGAGAACATATCATTATTCTTAATTATTATTATTACTATTCTATTCCAAAGGAACATTAATTAAAAATAGATTCTGTTATTTATTAGTAATACTGAGATTCCTTTAACTTATTTGGGGGATCTGGGGGTAGACCCTCACTCTTAAAAAGTTTCTGAAAATAATTTTCTTTAATAGGTTCTTAATAGATAAATAATCTGCATATTGTAAAATTCTTAAATAGATTGCCTTTTAACTTAAACATGGAGACACAGAAGCAAAATTTCCATATTTTTGAGTGTAAGCAAGTTCCTTGATCTCTTGAGAACCTGAGAAAGTGGATAACACATTTTTACTTTTCAGAAAGAGAGTTAAATACTCACTGATGTCTGGAGAAGGTTTTACAAGAAATGGAACATTAAATAACAGAATGCAATAAGTATTAAGGTATTATTCATGGAGATGTTTTTAGGCTAAAGAAAATAGATAAATTCAGTCCTCCTTACCAGCAGTGGATCAGAGAAGTCAGGAAGCTCTGGTACTAAAACTCCAACCAAAGCACAGACCACGATAAACACAGTGCACATACCCAAGACCACTACTGGCCAGTCAGCTAGCAGGGCTGCATAACTATAAAGCATAAAGAAAACACAAAGGGGGCTTCTTAGAGTCAGTGTAGAGTTTTTTGCTATATAAGAGAACAATATGCTCAGTCCTTATGTTATAGCAATATTTGACCTAGAACAGGCATTTATCAATAAAAGAGCTTATAGGATAAAAAGTATTTATATGTAATTGTAGAAAGTTACAATATTATTATCCTTTCATTTTTGTGATAAAGTAGCACTGGTAATATGTCATATATAAGAGTAATGTCCGTATATGAAAAAATAACATTTTATACCTATGCCTGGAAAAGATCAAAAAGCCCTACTACTTTGGTCTGGGGTTGTAGTTTAGTAGTGAAGTGATTGCCTTGCGGGTGTGAGGCACTGGGTTTGATCCTCAGCATCATATAAAAATAAATAAATAAATGTATTATGTCCATATACAACTAAAAATATTTTTTAAAAACCCTACTTTGGGCTGGGGTTGTGGCTCAGTGGTAGAGCACTTGCCTAGCACATACAAGGCCCTGGGTTTGATTCTCAGTACCACATAAAAATAAATAAAATAAATGTATTTTTTTAAAAAAGCCCTACTTCATAAATGGAAAGAAAAAAGAATTTTAACAAAAAATCCATCCTCCTTGTAGCCTCTATCAGAACTTGTTTCTGTCATTTCCTTTCTCCCACCTTTGCTCTACCAGTCCAGTAAACTGAAGAAATCAGTCTATAAACAGATTCATGTAGTGTAAATCTGACAAATAACCAATCCAAACACTTTCCATAACCCTTAGTTCTTCGAGCTCAAACTATAATGAATATATCCACTAACTGTGAGTTTCATGAGGACAGAGATCTTTATTTGGTTTAGCATCAGTTTCTAAAACAGTACCTTGAAGGAGACGCTTAATAAATACCCAGGAACTAAATGAACACACACTTGGGTTCTTCTACTCTACAGGCACTGGAGTCTGGCTTTGGTCTCTTCCTACACCTTAGAATCTTTTGTCCATTTCCAAATTCCACCAATGGAACTTTTTTCCAGACACCCTTCCCATACCTCATGTACCACCTTAAAACACAAGAGATATTTCTGTATACACATACTCCCCACTCCCACTTCCATAACACCCTGGACCATGCCTTATTATCTCTCCCCCCCCCAAAGATATAGACCAATTTATTTAGGAAGTAGATATACACATTCCCTTGAGAATGAGGGCAATCTCAAGAGAGATGCCTTTGAGGTAAAGCAAGTAATATTCACTCAAGGTAAGTGTGGGCTATTTGCAGAGGGAGAGACAATCCATGCCTTAATGTATTGACACTTCTGGTCTTAATATGAATTGAGTGCCCAATAAAGAGCTGACTAAACTGTCATTTTTCTAAACTTTAAAAGACATCCAGCAAAGTTTCTGGTTTCTTGATTCATTATTATTAGGAGAAAAACTCAAAATATTTAACTTGTGGACCACTCCTCTCAAATTCTCAACAATATTAGCTTATTTGGCTGTTGTGATAGCTCTTTCTGGTTCATCTGAAATAGGTTTCTTACTCATATATTTATAAATCATTTCTTCAAAACCATACTAATAGATACAAATAAAGCTGATGGCTGTAACTGTCTGAAAGAAGCTACTATATTTCTCTAAGAATAGATTACTAATTTTTACATTCTGCTCTCTTGACTTCATAGACCTGGCTTTATGGCAATATTTACCTCAACTCACAATCCTAATAAGGGAATTAAAATATAACACAAATGTGATTTAAGGGACTCTCATAAGCATTCCTCATTTCTGCTCTTTCAAAGTTATTTTTAAAAACAAATGATGATAGTCTGCACTTACTGAAGTACTAGTTGCGCCTGTGCTTTCCATAGACAATTATCACATTAATCCTGACATCTACTTTATGTGACAAAACTGAGATACATTAGGTTAAGGAACTTATTTCAAGTCATAACACCAGGAACCTAGATAGTCTGGTTCTAAACTCTGGCTCTTAATTATTATGCTGTCCTTTTTTTCTTCAAACTAAAGAGAAACTAAAGACATATAGAAAAAGTAACCTTGCCTCAAATATCCTCTTCATCAAATTCAGAACTAAACATTCTTGGCCCCATCAAGTGCTGACTTCTCTGTGCAAAATCACATAGATCCACAGGACTCTAAGCTTGAACATTATTTACTTGACTACAAATGCTGGATTTAAAAACACATAAAGGAGCCAGGCACTGTGGCACATGCATGTAATCCCCGAGGCTTGGGAGGCTGAGGCAGGAAGATGCCAAGTGCAAAGCCAGCCTCAGCAACTTAGTGAGGCCCTAGTCTCAAAATTAAAAAAAAATTAAAAAGGGCTATGTTAAGCACCCTGGTACCCTCCCCTCAACTCCCCCCCCCCAAAAAAAATCATTAAGGAAAAATTTTATTAGATAAGTCAGAATGACCTTTAAAAATTAATTTTGAATGTAATGAGAACATAAATCACAACATGCTGACTGTGGTTGTTCAAATGTAAACACCAAGTAGCCAGAAGTTTTCACGTTTCTTGAACATGCCCAATGCAAAAGTATTCTCCTTGCTTTATTTCTCCTCCACCAAATGCAAACTAAGATGAAAGTAACTGGTTTTGAAGCAATAAAGTCCTTTGTTTCTATAGCATCTATGAGAACTGTTAATTCCTTCAGACTTTAAAAGAGTCCTTTACATTTTAGACCTTTAAAATATCAGCAATATGAAATGAATATAGCTTTAGGCTCATACAATTATTCATTATACTTTATTTTAAATAGATCCATTTTCTTTCAAATGAACCAGAAGTTATGCATTTTTACCTACAAACATGTTATCAATAGAGGGTAGTGGGCCCCAAATTGCTTAGTTTTCATACTGTGGTTTAATTTACCCATATAATGATTTTTTGTTGTGTGTTCGTGAAAAGTCTGCACACACATGCATAGCAACCTTAAAAACCTCTTTCAATAATTGCTTTTCTACCCTTTGAAAACATTTGGTTTTGATTTTACAGCACTGCTATATGCCATATACGTGTACTGACTACATATGGAAACTTTATGGCATTAGTGACTTCAGCACATTTCTTCCAAACACATTTAACCTTACTATATTACAATTCCACTTCCTCACACAGCAGATGTTTCATATGCTGGCCTTTTTTAGAGACAACTGTTCACACTTAAGAAATGGAATTGCCATCCTGAGTATAAAAGGCAGCAAAGAGGAAAGCCCAATTATTCTATGTTTTACTCCGACAAGTATTTCTCCTAAACATCACAAAATTACTGAGGGCATTTCTGCTCCTCCTGATATCTATGCTAGGATATGATATCACTGTGGACACTACTTGAAAAACACAGGTTTCATGTACAATATGAAATCCAGACAATGGTTGTAATATCACACCAAAAATCTAATGAAAATGGGAGAAGTAAAGGAAATTAAAAATGGCCTATAAATCTCTCCCTCTAAATATGTACTCCCCACTCCCAACTAATTTCACTCTTAGTGAGCCTGGGTTCAAGGAATATATTAAAGAATAAAGTACCTGCCTATTATTTTCTTTGAAAAATGAATCATTTGTTTGCATGAGAAGAAGTTTCAGAAGGACCATTCCTTTTACTAGCATACATTCTGCACATCAAATATATATCTTCACCCACCTGCTCTAATTTTGGAACTATTTAGGTAACACCACAGTCTAGTTGCAAATTCCATCTACCTCTGGGTACCTGGACTCTAGCAGGGAGTCTGTCTAGCTTAACCTCCATGGCAGCTGTCCCTAAGGCACTACTGCTCTGCCAGCAGCTGAGATGAGGCCTGCAGTCCATCCAAGACATTGCTGTATATAAGTTCTTATCAGTTTTTCAATAGATAAAAATCTCAAATAGTATACAAATCTGACAGACCCTTCCAAGTTCTATAGGAAAAGGAGACAGAAACTGAGTGTGACATAAATGTGCTGGTGGGGGCAGTGTGAATCGGAGTGAGTGGGCATGCTATTGGACCCTGGTCCAAGGTGTTACTGCTGTGCTGGGTTGGTATCCAATGGGAAGTCCCTCAAGGATACTTAGAGATTCTCAGCCACCTTATTATAGGGTTTACTCTGGAAATGGATCAGAAATAACTGTTAAAACAAATAAACAGGGCCAACTTATGCTCACATGATATCAAATGGGGGCCTATATTTAAAAGGGTAATTTATATTACAATAATACCCCTGAGTAAATTTTCCTCTTTTAAAAGCTTACAAAGATTTTCCTTCTTGCTCTTTGTTGCATGTCTGAAAACAGTCTTCTTTCTCCTCTTTTCTCTGAGCAGAGCTATACCTCCCAGTGTACGGGCTTTGAACTGAGACCTCCCATTCCTGACCAACCATCTAAACCTTGACTCCTTGTGGCCTGCCCTTTGTTCTCAGGATTCTTTTGCTGTACCCAAATCAACCAACTATTCTTGGTTTCCACCTTCCTGACTTGAGAAATATTAAACACATCTGGCTATCCCTTCTTGCCTAAAAATCCTTTCTCCCTTGGTTCATTCCTTTCTGTTTCCCTTAATAACTCTTCCTGGTCACTCCTGTCCCTTAAGGGGAGGCATTTCAAAATGTTATTAATCACAAAATTTCCAGTGGTATCAACTATCAATTTGGTGGGAAGAATGACTAAAATGTGAGAAATTTTACACACATAAAAATATACTATAGAACTCTTTATTTTGTATGAAGTAATACATTCATCCAATAATTAGCATTAAAGAATGCAAGTTATTCTGGCAACCCAAAGATGCCTTCAAGGAACTTATAGCCTAATCCAGAAAATCAGACAGGTACACAAATATCTACCAGATCAGGTAAAAAGACATAATTTTAGGGGAGTACAAATAAAATGTTTTGTGAAAGGAGGAATCAAGGAAGGCTTTTTAAAAGAGGTTATACTTATTTGCATATACACCAGAGAAAAGAAATTAAGACCCATCTAATAACAGAGAAAATACCCATCTAATAACAGAGAAAAAAAGAATCGTTTCAAACTACAAAAATTTTTAGTCATCTGAGAAAGTCCTTATTATTTCTAGATGAGTGAAATTCCTTTTCTTAATAACATACTTACTTGCATATCTCTTCCCTTAATCTTTTTCGATTTTTTGGCAAAAACTGAAGGATAACTAGATAAAGTATGCTGTATTAACACAAGAGAATGGAATTATTCAGCCTTAAGAAGAAAGGGAATTCTGACACATGCTACCACATAGACAAACTTTGAGGACATTGTGCTAAATGAAGTCAGTTGGTTACAAAAGGACAAACACTATATGATTCCACTATATGAGCTACCTACAGTGATCAAATTCACAGAGAAAATAGAATGGTGATTGCCAAAGATAAACCTTAAAAATTTCCACATGAAAGATGTTACTATCTTAATATGGTAACAAAATCTTTAGACAGAAAATCAGACAACTCATTTGAAATAAACTGCCAGGTAGTCAAGTCATGGTCATTGGCAGAACAGTATTCCTCTCTTCAACAAGTAAGACACTGACAAGCCAATCTACTACAGGACAGAAGACAAAATAATCAGACAAATGTAAATGGTTAGAAAAAAACAGAATTTATGGCCTAAAAATCTACCTTGAGATTAAAACTGCTTGTGGAGATACAGGATTTCTCAAGCAGTCAACTCTGAGGAAATTTATTTTTTTCTCCATAAAAATATGAATGAAGAAGGTGGAAAGAACAACAAAATGTGGGGAAAATATTAAAAAAGTAAAAAGCCTGCTAATAAATTGTTTATTATTTAAGGAGATGACCCAAATTACTTTACCTTTTTGGTAACTTGAAAGGTCTGGACCGTCTGAAACAAAAGCAAAGGAAAAACAATCAGAAACAAAGCATCATAATATAAACAAAGGTTTTACAAGTGCCCAGTCCCACTCCCCAGATGAGATCACAGTCAGACCACATAGCATGCTCCAGAACCCACAGCAGCTGGACTCCTCACCTCTCTTACAACAGGAATCCTCATCTTTGAACCTCAATCAAAACTCCATCCTTACTTATCAAGCACCTACCAAAACATTTTTTTTTTAAACAGGAAGGAAATAAATATCTAACTTTATGCTCCAATTCAAGTGTGGGCTTGTATTTCAAATCACCACTTCCCCAAACCCTGTGTTGTTATTCCCTCTTACTTTTCACACCCTGCCTCCTGAATATACAGGATAAGCTTGCTAAAGAAATTTCAAACTCAGTCACAATTTCCAAATTCTTCATTCCTAACCGATTAATTTTTTTCCTATTTGCTGGCCTGTATTAAGCTTTTAATAACTATTTGGTGAACAAACAAAATCCACTACCAATTGTCATGAGCTGTCTGCAGGCTGTTTGTGGACTATGTTGCACATAGTAGCCTAATGAGAGGATCAGTCTGGCATTGGGAACCTTCCACAGCACCCCACAGGGATTGGCCACCTGATGCAGGTGAACTTCCCCCTCAAGCTCTGCCAGAAATCCTACACAGTACCTGAGATGGGTGTGACCTGCCAAGATTTCAATCAACCTGCTGACTACAAGTCAACATAAAGCAAGACTCTGCCCTTGAAACCTTATCCCTGCCTTTGATGTGCCCCACCCCCAGCGACATATAAATAAAGCATGGAAGCTGGATCCATAAGATCAGCTAACCCATCCTGTCCCCACTTTGTAAAAATATTTTCTCTGTCCTGTGGTTCTTTCGCTGTTCAGTTTTTCTTAACTTTTGTTTTGCAGCCAGCCCATTCCACTGAGGGGAACCCTACTTTCATCACCTGTGTGGGACACAGGCAAGAACCAATGTTTTACTATTCCCAAGTGCAGTGGTTTTCACAGTGTGATCTGAAGACCCTCAGGAGTTTCTGAGATCCTTTCATGGGGTCTGTGAGGGTCTCCATTTTCCAATTATTGCAACAGGTTGTAATATGAGAATACAGCTATCTTCTGGAAAACCACACGTCAAACAGTTTTGCAAAAATGAGAATTGAAACTCATTTCCCTAAACTTTTTTTGAATATGTAATTATTCTTCATGAAAATGTCATTGATGTTAACATACAATGGATTTATTATTATTTTTAATGGGTTATATACATAATTTAAAATTTCTTAGTTTTAGGTCCCATATGGCACATATCAGCTATAATTCATATAAACAAGAGCTCTTTGGAGGGTCTCAATAATTTTTAGAAGTATAATAGGCTAATGAGACCACAAAGCTTGAGAACCACTTCACTAATATGTAGAGAGTATATAAGTATTTGATGACTGAATAAATGGGATCCCCAGCTATGCATCTACCCTTTCTTAACCAGAAATCTTCTATTAGGTTGGACCATACTTAGAGGAAACAAAATGTAAACACCTGCCCCCCAATCTTTCTACTTCAAGCTATTACTCTTCCAACAGTTCAAGCCCTACCTTAGATTTCTTAAACATCTAAAGTTCTCTTTCTTATTTTTCCACTCCACTTACATTTCTTGCAAAGTGTTTCCTCCCTGCTTTAATGGTAGAGTTTGAAACCAGGGCTTTGCATGTATGAGGCAAGCGCTATACACACTGAGCTAGATCCCCAGCCCTTTTAAAATTTTATTTGGAGAAAGAGTCTCATTAACTTGCTGAAACTGGCTTCAAACTTGCAATCTTCCTGCCTCAGCCTCTTGAGTAGCTGGGATTATAGGCATGTGCCACTGCATCAGGCATATATACTCACTTTTACAAAAAGATCTATCTAACTGCTAGTATAGCCTTGAGTGAGACAAACAGGGTCCTAAACTTCATGAAGCTTACATTCTAGAATGCACTTTATATTAATATGTTTATACAAAAGATGCCTACTTTCTACATCCAATGTCTTATTTACATGTCCTCATGGACTTAAAGACCATTAAAAATATTACAACCCAGGAGACAGATAAATCTCAGGCTTCAAACACTGAAAAGAATCTTAGAGAATCCATATAAATTCCAATTTTATTTCAGCCCCCAGATTGTTGTTGTTGGGCTTTTTATTTTTTACATTTTTAGTTGTAGATACCTTAATTTTATCTATTTATTTATTTTTATGTGGTGCTGCAGATGGATCCCAGTGCCTCACACATGCTAGATAAGTAAGGGCTCTACCACTGAGCCACAACCCCAGCCCTCCAGCCCCACTTTTAATGATGGACTTCAGCTTACCTCTGGTCACTCAGGGTCTCAGCAAGGGAGCTCTAGTGAGAACTCAAGCCTCTTTTTTTGTTTTTTGTTTGTTTGGGTACTGGGGATTGAACTCAGGGGCACTCAACCACTGAGCCACATCCCCAGCCCTTTTCTGTATTTTAATGACAGGGTCTCACTGTGTTGCTTAGCACCTCACTATTGCTGAGGCTGGCTTTGAACTCACTATCCTGTCTCAGCCTCCCAATCTGCTGGGACAACAGGTGTGCACCACCACGCCCAGCAAGACTCGAGCCTCTTGATGGCCTTTTTGCTGCTCTCTGTCCTGTATGTGTTTTGTAAAACCATGAGAGGAAACCCATGGAACAATCATAAAGTATCAATCTCTTATATGGGAAAAGAAGTATCTTTTCTTTAGGAGATGTGAAACTTAGTCTGAGTTTCCAGTAAGAACAGTGTAATAGAATTTTTGCTTTAATAACAAATATGAGATTAAATATTCACGGCATTACTAAAAATACAAAAATGCATTCTTTTTATGTATGTAAAATTATTCATTTTTTAAATCTAAAAATAATACATTTAATGCAAGGGGCCATCAACTGCTCAGAGGAATATAGTATACAAGTCTGGTGCTTTGGTGAAGGCCTAGGAAGCATGCTTTACCCAAACTGCCCTTTCTATGAAGATGTTCACTCCTGAAGAAACTATGAGGCTTTTGGATGAACTGGCTAAAGAAGCCTCCAAATCTATATTTTCAAATATAATTACATATTGATTTTTTTTAGTTATAGTTGGAAACAATACCTTTATCTTATTTATTTATTTATTACATGTGGTGCTGAGGATCGAACCCAGTGCCTCACACATGCTAGGCGAGCGTTACCACTGAGCCACAACTCCAGCCCTACATATTGATTTTTAATGTAACAGAACATATATATTGAGATATACTTCACATACACAGAATTCATCTATTTAAGGTATATAATTAAATGGTTTTTAGTACTTTCACAGTTGTACAACTATTGACACAATCACACACTGACTTTTTTTTTTTTTCTTCGAACCAAGGATTGAACTCAGGGCACTTTACCACTGAACTACATCCTCAGGGTTTGCTTATTTATTTATTTAGAGACAAGATCTTGCTAAAGTGCTGAGACTGGCCTTCAACTTGTGATCCTCTGGCCCAGCCACACTTGGCTACATACTGACTTTTAAAGAATATGCCATCTGAACATCAAAGATGAAGCTATTAATAAGCTATGAGAAATTTTTATTTTTACAGAGAGGGAGAGTATAAAGCATTGAACAAAGAAGCAAATCATTTGTATGCATAGCCTTAGTTTATTATGCCCAGTTTCCTAGTTATGCATTCTCAAAAGCATCTCTTGCACTTCCATTGAGAAGTTAATAGATTTTTCTATCTTTAGACCTAAAATGATCCCTGGAGTCACAATTCTGGGATATATTATAGTAGGTATTTGCAAGGAAATAAGATTTTGTTGCATACATTTGGGTTTTAAGAAATGTAAACATTCTCCTTCCTCCTACTCACCCCCACTAACTTTTTTTTTTTTAATTGAGAAATTCATGGGTCTGTAACTAGTTTACTCCTGAGACAGAAACAACCATGGATTTGTCACATTCTTTCTGCTTGAATAAAGACTTCATTTTATGTTGAATTTGAGACAATAACTAGAGATTGTCAACATGAGTTGAAAAGAAATATTAAGGTTACCACAAAGATACCTCCTGGGAAAACATTAGATCCCTTTTGAAGTTTCTCTACTAATGGAAATGACAAACAGATTCTGGAAACACCCAAACCACACTATAGGTAAAATATGGAACGGTTTTATTTAGTGTTGCCTTCTTTAATTCTGCCTGTGCATCTCCTATCAAGAAAGACTTGTACAAGGGACAAGAGAGAAGCCCACTCTATATTTTCATAGATAAAAAGCAATCTTTGTCCATTTGTAAAATCTTTCAGATTTGTTCCTTTTAATATTTAACAAAAAAAAATATTTAACAACAACAAACCACTGGATGATTTTTCACCCTAACTTCAGAGTCTTATGTTGATAAACAACCAGTAAAAACAAACAAACCTGATATCTAAAAGAGAGAAGAAAACTGTCTTTTTTTCTAAGTTTCATTCATCTTTTAATACCATATGGTCAAAACACATGCCAACCAACCAGCCACCCAAACAAACAAATCCAAACAGTAATAATAATCCTAAGTGGGAACATTTGCCTGTTCTTTGGTAAGGGGGTTAGCCAGGGGTTAGCCTTTTTTTTTTTTTTTTTTTTTTGATAAGAAAAAGTCCAAGGAAAAATAGCATTTACATGTTCCAGAACACACTCCCACAGTCCTTAGTACAGAAAGCTGGGGTTGTGCACAATTCCCTGACAGGAGACTAACTGCACTGTCATTCTCTCCCACTCAAGAAAGCATTTCTGTATGCAAGTGGGTGACAGTGACATTATTTTAGGGCTAAACTCAAATCTACTTTAAAAAAATAAAGCACTTACAAACTCAAGTACTTATAATTAGTAATAAATTGCCCCTGGCATGTCACAGTAAGAGCAGTTGAGAACCTTGGCTCCTGTACTCAGATGACCAGTGAACTGTGGTATGTGTACAAATATCGGTCAAGGGAACAACAAATGAGACTGTAAAGTTCTCAGAAGGAGGAAAAGGGGGAGGCCCAGAGCAATCAAGATAATGGGGGTCTATACAGAGGCAAAGGAAATTTTTTAAAAAGTAATAAAATATAGGAAGAGAAACGTTAATAAGAAACTGAAAAAAAAGATGAGTGTATTTCCTTCATCTTTTAAAATATCTTTTAATAATTTTTTGGGAAGAGAATTGGAAGACTGTATGGTGAAGGTAATGAGAATAAGGCAACATGAAAATGTTCCATCTGTCTGGAGGATTCTCTTCTCAACATAGCTGCAGAATTAATATTAAAATTTACAAAGGGACAGTGTTATCAATTTCTTTCTTGTTTTTCCTGGTACTAGGAATTGATCCAGAGTGCTTTACCATTGAGCTACATCTTCAGCTCCCTCCTCCCTTTTTTGGTACTTTGAGACAGGGTCTCATTAAGTTCTCCAGGCTGGCCACAAACTTACAATCCTCCTGCCTCAGTCTCCTGAGTAGCTAGGCTTACAAGTGTGTGCCATAGTGCCTGGTTGGCTTTATAAATTTCAAGAAGCTCTTCCTATCATTCAGGAAAATCAAGCCTGTGAAAAAATGGCTTTGTATATTTCTGAACAACTAAAATGTTATGAAGGAAAATATACTTTGAGCTTTACGATAGTAGCCTAATTTAAGAAATAAAGTGCTTAAACTAGCACATTTTAGCCTCAATAGTCACAGTGGATTGTGCCATATTGTCGTTTTGTAAGAAGATACTCTGTGTAAGTAATAACTTCAGTTCACTGTGATGGTATGTTAGGGAAAAAAAGTATCTGAAAACAAAGAATCCACTTTGATGAACATTCTTTAAAAGATTTCCAACAAAAGCAAAGCCATTTTTCATCCTGTAGCATTTCCATGAATCATCACTGGCACACTTGGGTTCTACCATGAGGATGAAACAGATACCCTGAGACAAGTTAAGCTTGGCCTCCAATCCATTTTTCATGGAAGAGAACTAAATGTTTATGGTCTATGTCAAGTGATTTGAAGGATAGCAATAACCACAGCTACTTGCGTAATGCATTTCCTGAATGCTTAGGAGATGTTGGCTCAAAAGTGCTGGTCATCTTGAAGTCTAGAAACAACTAAACAGAGTCCCAACAACTACACAAAATAAACTCAGAGGCAGAAAGAAAAGGTTGGTGGGGGGGGGGATAAACATTTAAAGAGCACCTGATAAATACCAATCTCCTTGTAAATGTTAAAAAAGAAGTTTAGCACATGTTCAACAAATATTTTAAGTATAAGGAAACTGTCTTTAAGAAAATAGAGAACCTAGAAATCAAAAGATATGAAGTAGAGTCTAGGCCCTAAAACTTACTAGTTGAATAATCTTAAGCAAGTTATTTAATTACTTGGAATTTGTGAAAGAAGGATAATACTTTAAAATGAGCTGGCACAAGTAACAGCTTTCTGTGAAACACTGAGCATTTACTCAAAAGAAAAAAAAAACACAACACCACCACCACTATTACCTGGAAATGGTATTTGAGGATCACTTAAGAAGTAATGTAGAAGACTCATGAGGAGTAAAGTGTGATGACCCTTGATTCATAAGAACTGTGAACCTTTATGATTTAGTTTACAAGATTCAAGTGATATTTACTAGTAGCTAAACACAAAATAAAAATGGATGGGGGCTGGGGGTAAAGCTCAGTGGTAGAGGTCTTGTGTAGCATGTGCAAGGACTTGGGAAAATTCCCAGCACAAATAAAATAAAATTTTAAAAAATAAGTAAATATTGATGGTATCACTTTCACAAGCCTAATTAGAATAAGAGCTTGTCAGAATCTGAATGTCATCCCATTTAACATTTCCATGAAACAAAGGAGAAAAAGGTAGAAGACCACTGAGCAAGTCAGTGGTAGAGTCAGCTCTAAAATCCAAATTTCATGAATGATTCTGTGAGTGTTTTTGTTTGTGTTGGTGGTACCCTGGAAGAGAGAAGCTAGACCCTGAAAAAGAGAAGCTGCATAGCAATGTAGGCTATGAGACATTGCTGTGAACCAAAAATGGAAAGGAGGGCAGAGTGGGAAATGCTGCTTATTCAACAGCAAACAGACATGTGTACAAGGATGCTCACTGAGCTGCAGTTTACAACAAGGAAAAAGCATCCTTTTATTCACACAGGGACACAGACTTTTGTGCAGGGTTTAAGGATCTGTTCTCATTCTTCTACATATGAAAAACCAGCAATATGTCCTCAGTAGGCGATACTGTAGAGAATTAAAACACACACACACACATTTATGCTGATATGGAGAGAACTCTAAGGCACAGTGAAAAGTTTGAAGTGTCACTCTTCAGGATACAAAATCAGTATACAAATATCAATAGCTTTTCTACAAACCAATAATGAATTTTCTAAGAAATAAATCAAGGAAATAATCCCATACATAATAACTTCAAAAAACAAAAACCTAGGAATAAATCTAACCAAGGAGGTGAAAGACCTCTACAATGAAAACTACAGAATGCAGAACACTGAAAAAAGAAATTGAAGAAGATAGTATAAGACAGAAAGACCTGGCATGTTCATGGATAGGAAGAATGAACATTGTTAAAATGGCCATGTTACCTTACCAAAAGTAATCTACAGACTTGATGCAATCTCTATCAAAATACCAATGACGTTTTTCACAGAACTAGAAAAAACAGTCCTAAAGTCCATTTGGAAGAATAAAAGACCCAGAATAGCTAAAGCAATTTTTAGCCATAAAGCAATGCTGGAGGCATTATAATACCTGACTTCAAATTATACTATGGACATATGGTAACAAAAACAGCATAAAACAGACATATACACCAATGCAATAGAAGACACAGAGATAAACACATAGAAATACAGTCATCTGATCTTTTGATAAAGGTGCCAAAAGCATATGCTGGAAAAAAGACAGGCTTTAAACAAATGGTGCTGGGAAAACTGGTTATTCATATGTAGAAGAATGAGACTATATCGTTAGCTCTCACCCTGCACAAAAGTCAATTCAAAATGGATCAAAGACCTAGGAATTAAACCCAAATTTATGCAACTCCTAGAAGAAAATGTATAATATGAAAAAATCATTTCCTGCATATATTTCTACTTTTAATTCATATGTATATATCACTAAGATATGTAGGATTGTTTAACATGCTTTCAAAGTTTAAAAGAATTGTGTTATACTATATATAGTCCAAAAACTGCCTTTGTTGCTCTATGTTTTTAAAATTCACTTGTGTGGATATGTGGACTCCAGTTCCACTGTTTTTGTGTTGTACATAATTCCTTCCGTAAAATAAATATACCACAATTCATTCATTCATTCTTGTATTAATGGATAAAAGAATCAACAGTTTTACTTTGTATTTTTTTATGTCTTCAAGAGGATACACAAACTAGTTGTATAGTTAAGAGTGACAAAAAATTTTTAAAGGATAATTATATATGTATTTGACAGGTAAACAGAAGGGAGAGGGAAAGGAAGCACCTATATTAGACACCTTCACATGGCAACATGAGTAAGGTCAATAAGGACTTGTTATGAGGAGACAGTGAAGAAGATTAGGGATTGTTTTCAGGGAAGCAAGAGACCAAAGAGGATAACAGATAGGAAACTGCTAAGGTTTTCCAAGAAAGAATTAATAGGATGAAATACTATTTTGGGAGGACTGATCTGGTGGTAATTTGAAGGATGCACTAGAAAGGGGAAACACTGAAGAACAGAACAGTGTGGGAACGACTATAGTAACCTATGTATAGAATAGTCACAGAAAAAAATGGAAAAGATGGTAATCTTCTCTTAATGATTCAGAAATCTGCCTCTGAAAAGCATATAAAGATGTGAATCAAAATTACAAGCATCTATTGTCATAAATATATATGGTATTATAAGGAAAAAATTTGATATTATGGATAAACAAAGATTTATATATCCTATGAATGTTATAACATTTCCATATTCATTGCTATTTAACGTTTATATACAATGATATATCTTAAGGACAATTAGAAATGTTTAAAACTATGTCTAACCTTTAAATATTAATAAAAAATGGTAGAAGTGCCTACTGAAGAAGTTAGTGATAATTTGGATTATACCACAAAAAGGTTGTCCAAATGATTAGTTTGGAGGTTGAAGGCACACTTTTATACTTATATGTGCTTGGGGCTTACATTAAACCTAATTCAAGCCTAATACATTCACTATTTTCATTAAGAAAAGAAAGACACACAAAGATTTCCCACTTTCAAAACTGTATGGATCTTATCCATAGAAAACCTCTTGAATTTCCAGTACAAACTATACAAATTACATAAATAAGAATTTGTATGTTGATTACAACCTCAGTGAAGATATATTATATTTTTGAAAGTAAGTTCAAATTCTGAATTTATTTTCTGTCTAAGATTCAGTCTAAAATTTACTCATTTATTAACTGGATAAAGCCTTTAATCAATTAGACCAGAGATCAAAAGTATAAAGACAATCAATAATTCCTAAATTCACCAATTATCTCCTAATCCAATATTTGCTATTTTCAATTTTTAGTATGTGTAATTTTGTAAAATTATCATTTGCTCTCAAAAGTATAAGAAACATTATTAATCTTTCTTAAGTTCATTTCCCACATATTTTGGATTATTTTGCCTTTACAAAATTACTCAGTATGTTGTATGAGTTTGAGTGTGGAAGGTTAAGAGTCACACCTGTTATCAAAAAACACTTTGGGGAGGAAGTAAAAAAAATAATAAAAACTCAACTGTATCAAAATGAATTCCAACGGTGTAAGCAATCCCTTGCAGCTGTTGTGATATCTTCATCTTAGTGGTCAGGAGGACAGACTATGTCCTCGACCATCTACAGAAATTTTTCAGTTATGCTTTTCAGAAAAATAATCTATAGTGAAACTGACTTTTCTTCCTTAACAAGGCTTTCTTGTGCTTCTTCTTTAACTGAAAAATTACATTTCTGTAACTCAAAATAACAGTCAAAGCTTGGCTAAATAAATGTCAAATTAAAAGTCTAACAAAGCTGGTTTCAATAAAAATAACACCGATAGAAGAATTTTCTTCTCAAAGTCTAGAATTAACACAGAAAAAAAAATTAACTAAGTTTAAAAAAATTAGACCAAGGAAAAATGAGAATTTTCTGTAGAAAAATGAGGAAAACCTTCCTATGCTAAGACCACATGTTCTCAAGCTGTAGTGATGTCCTTGTTATACTTTGTCATCATGGTAACTAAGATAAAACTTCATTTTATTTTATTTTTTCTGTGGTGCTGGGGATTAAATCCATGATAAGCTAACACATGATAAGCAAGTGCTGTATCACTTAGTTATACCCCAGGCCCAGGTAAAACTTAAAATTCATCATGATCATTTGCAACTCCAAAATCTATTATATATGCAAGTGATCCCCAAATACCACATAACACAACATTTAGGAACTTACTATAAGGATAATATATTAAAAAGACCCAGTAAGAAGTCAGAAGACTTGTTTCCAACTGGGTTTTAAAGCTTGGGTTTTAAACCCTCTGGCTTCAATTTCCTCATTTGTAAAATAGAGTTGGATTAAGTTATTTCCAAGGTCATATCCTGCTGTGAAATCCTATTGCATTTTCCTGTGGAATTCTAGATAATTCAAATCACCACATATTTTAGCCTCCTGGGAAGAATTTCAACACTCTGCCATGGCAAAAGCTGGTGAACCAGGTTCCTTTAATCAAAACTCTGTGTTGAAATACTTAATGTGAATAGTCAATAAAAAGGATTGTCCCATAAGGTCGGTAAGAACTAGTGTTTTAAAATGCACTGAAACATAATGCCATCTGTCTTTATATGAATAGCTAGAAAGGCAGACTTTTTAAGTGGCTAGATAAATGGTTTATTAAAAAAAAGAGTGCTCAAAAATACTTGGTAGGAGAATGGGCAGAGCTCCCCATCTGTTAACTAGTTGAACATGGAGAATGATCAATTGGTGATGCCTATAACACATGTGTGTCTGTGTATGTGAAAACGCTGTAGGAAATGACGCCAGATTATCAGAGACAGTTGTGCTTGAGAGTAGGGGGTGGTCATCTAGTTTGCTAAACTAAGGGCTTTTACAAGAAGAAGAATAAACATGAAAGAGTGTTCAAGTTGAAAGGGCTTGTCCCTAAGTCTACCCATCTGTTATTTCAGAAAGATAGTACACAGCCTTCTTTTTTTTTTTATCCTAAGATTTTGCCTCTGATAGGCTTTTCTTTCAATGCTTTATCCATTCTAAAATACGAACTTTGATTTTTGTTGTTGTTACTGGGGATTGAACCCAGGGGTACTTTACCACTAAGCTATATCCCCAGTACTTTTATTTATGTTTTATTTTGAGACAGGGTCTTGCTAAGTTGCTGAGGCTGGCCTTGAACTTGCAATCCTCCTGCCTCAGCCTTCTCCAGTTATTAGGATTACAGGAGTACATCACAGCATCCAGCATGAACTTTAATTTTTAAAGAAGGACCCATGCTTTAGTGAAAAGAAATATTTTCTGTTTTAATATTTTTGGTTTGTTTTCTTAAAGTCTAAAATCAAAGAACATTATGAAGGAAAGAAACAATTACCCACACTCTTACTACCACAGATAAAACCTCTGTTATCTCTTTAATTTATTTCCTTTCAGGATTTTTTCCTTTGTTCTTAAATGTAGACAACAAATATGCACATAATTTGGATCATACTGGCTGTATAAGGTGTTATCACTTTGGATTATGAGTTTTTTCCATGTAATTAAAGTCTCCTGAAAACATGATTTTTTAGTAATCACATTATGTTCCATTTTATTTGCTATAATTTATAAGCACATAATTGTAATCACACTGCTACATTACTTTCTTTAACTTACACATAATTTTCCCATTTATTTATAAAAGGCATATTAAAACTGTGAAGCATTACAATTGTGGCAAATACTCTTTCTAGTGGGCGACACAAGTTTGTTAACATAATTTTTTGGACATGCATTTACAATTTTTCAGTTGCTGTAATTTTCCTTTGTAATTTCTATGACTACTTTCATAGAGTCCTCCTTGATCCAGATATTAGTTTTTCCCACTCCACTTGCCGAATAATTTAATCCAGCCCTATTACTTTGTGATAGTTCAATCACCATCTTCTATAAAGCCCTGTTTTAAGAGGGAAAAGTAGAATCCAAAAATCCATTTCCACAAAATATATGGAATCCAATATTGTGAGAATAACAAGCTAATTGGGGCACACTTGTGCAGCTGGAGGCTTGAGTTTCCAGAGTCTGGCTAAATCATCCAAATCTGTCCGGGTACAGGCTATGGTTCGGTGCCATCTAGTAACAGCTGTTCACTTGGGTTTAATTAGCAGTGGGGATGAACATGAATTCTGAGACTGAGTGTTTTTTACAGGGTACAACATTAGTAACAAAAATCTCTCAGGTTTTTTGGTGCCTGTTTTGTTAGCCATATTTTGGGAATCTGGAGTTGGAAAGTAATGGGAATATGAATATCTGTCTTCTTACTTCCTGGAAAGGAATTGCCTATTATTTCCCAGCTTGTCAAAATATAAGAATTTTATAAGATAACGAATAGGCCCCATTCGACAATGGGAGCCTATTAAGTTACCTAGGGGCTTCAATTGATTACATTTTTATACACACTAGGTCTGCTTCCTCTATCCTAGTGCATCCATTTACCTATGAATTCTTTCCAAAGAATCACACTGTTTTTATTTCAGCTTCCAAATAGGCAAGGCCCAGGAATGGACTACATTTAGAAAATCCTAACTCCCTTTAAAGAATTAATGAGTTTACCATGTTATTCGCACATCTGCAACTTGAAAATATTTTCAGCTAGTAAAAGACCAGAAAAAAAATTATTAAATGGGTCCCCAACCAAATATAAGAACTTTAATTCTCCATGGCATTTATATGCTGAATTATAGTCTATAACAAAGAATCTAAAAGATTTTTCAAAAGCCTTTCAGCTCAACTTCCAAACAGGACAACATATGACATGAACTCCCATGTGCTTTCTTTGTATGTAGGTATTTCTTACAAAGTAAACTCATATGTAATTCCAGGTCAACTAAGTTTTCCCAGACTTATGTCATAGGCTGAGGTATGTGGGAGAAAAAAGACTCCAAGGGCTCTTGCTTGTCATAAATGTTCAAATCACCCTTTCTATTTCTTCTTCCTGACCTTAAATCTGGCTCTTCCATATGGGAAATCTTAAATCTTTCTATAATCTTGGTTACCTCTATCATATCATCTTTGACAGAGAGATAGGAAAGATATCTTACTATCTTCCCTAGGGAGGGCAGCCTAAGGACAGCCCTTTATTTTCTCAACACATTAAATCATTCCTTTTGTCATCTCTTCTCCACCCTAAAAATTCCAATTCACTTGCTGAGCAGTAAAAAGATACAGTTTCTGCTCTCAATTACCAAAACAGGAATATGAGAGACTGTAACAGAGATGCAAGTGGGAAAGCAAGTAAGGCAAGATATGTACATGAATGTACATATTTAGACATTAGTCCCCCTCCACTTGCCAAATAATTTAGGCCAGCCCTATTAGATTTTTTTAGATTCCAAAATCAAAATGCTGCTTAATTTTGCTATCTTCAAATCAAGGGAAAAACATATGCATATAGTAAAAGGAGGCACATAGAGCAGAGCTGGGTTTATTATGAAGCTACTAAGAGGAGAAATGTGTATGCTGACTGTGAAGTGACATTATCCCCTCTCCTTCCATGTGCCTCCATTCTCTATTCCCCTCTATACTAGAAATATAAAAATTAATACAGTACTGTCATTGCCTTTCATGTCTATATAGACTTGCCAAAAAAGTGAAAGGAAGTTTTAGGATAGGGTGGGGTGGTGCTCTTAAAATCCCTAATGTTCTTCTTTTAAACCATTCCACTCAATTCTTCAGTCAAAGGCACAAAGTTGAAGTGTATAATCTGATAATTTTTATACATGTAGCTATCCATGTAACCACTTTTCAGATCAAGAAATAATGACATATCAGAACACGCCAAAACTCCCTTGTGCCTCTTCCCAGTCAATAATCAATATTCAGGCTTTTATCACCATAGACAGGTTTTGCCTAAAGCATGACCTTTTTAGGGCAACCAAAGATAAAATTTATACAGAACCTCAGGTAGCTAAAATTCAGGTCAGTTTAAGTTTAGAAAAATGCACAAAACAAAGTTCTCATAATGTTTCAAATGGTTGATTCCTATATGAGAATTATCTTTTCTCTTATAATTTCAGCAACATCTGTTCATATGGTCTTACATAATACAGATCTTAAATTGTCCATAAAAGGCTTCTGATGAGTAACAAAACTTCATTTTAAAACTGGAAATATGTACTTATCACTACTAGCACTTCCAAGAATCTAGTGTGTGCCCCACATCAGGGAAGATGTTTACGAACTACATGGAGGTGATACAACAAGGCTAGAGAAATAAGGTAGGATTTTTCCTCAGGGTTTATGCAAGTTGGCACCATGAATATTTTGTTGCCGTGATCCAAGAAATTACTAGAGGAGTTAAAGATGGATCATTTGTGCCCTCATGATTATTTGTATTATCTGTGATCAGTATGATCTCAGTTCTATGATCTCAAGAATGAACTTGCACAGTGCCTACTATATAGTAAGCATTCCATAATTATGTCTGGAACTTCTTATGAAACTAAACCAAAAAAAATATTTGCACAGCATAGAAAGGCAATTAGGAGAAAGGCTTCCAAATCAGATGGACCTGGACTCAATTAACTATTAAATTAATTTTTTAAAACACTATTTAATATTTCAGACCTTATTTTTTTCTTCTATAAAATGGAGAGGGCACCAATTGCACTAAATTCTTTGGGTTGTTTTCAAGATTAAATCAGAACAAATGTAAAATTTACCACAATGACTGGCATGCAGTAAGGTCTCACTGGAATCAGTAATAATGTCATTATTAATTTTAATTGCAACTTAATGCCATTAAAGTCTGTTTTCTTCACCAAGGACACAAGTACAGTGCATGACAAAGTTCCACATCATAATTTTAAAAAGATCTTTAAACTCACAGATTAACTGTTATTCATATTTGAAGAATATTATATATTTTTAGTAACAATAAAATTTATTATTAAAATTCTTTAAAAAGGTCATTTTGTTACAAAAACCTCAAATGAAAAAGTCATGTGATAGTAGAATAGTAAATATTTGAATGTTATGTAACCTAAATTGTAATGTTGATGTAAAACTAACTGTTCTTGTGCTGCTTATATAACCAAATAATCACATACCTCATTAATGTAGAATCCATTAATAGCTAATTATTTTTCATAGAAAACTTACATATTTTTAGTAAGATAAGAGGAGGTATATCACTTCAAAATGTTCATCTTTTCCCACTTGAAATATCAATGGGACAGTTATAATGTTCTATTTAATTGTATTCTGTAATATAATTTAAATTTTACAGACTTAATTCACAATAATGAAGAATTATTGCTTCTCTTTTAATTCATGTTTTGTAAATATAGTGTCTTAGGTTAGTTATTTTAACTAGGAAAAATTAAATATTTAGTTTCTAAACTGATACCAAAAATCATTTTTAATACTGTGTTGAATTTATCTCTCTTAAGATACAGACCTGATTATGACATTTCCATCCTACAGGAATCAAGCTCTACATGTTAAACAAATTTATAGTCTCTTTATAACTGATGAGAATATGCCAGTGTAAAGGAGAAAATAATGCATGTGTTTCAAAATGACAAGTAACTGCTTAAGTATCTATGGATTATGGGGATTCCTGATGAATTTGCTCTCTTTCGTCTACTTTAAAGCCCACTTAACCATTCAATGCCTACTAATTAGCTGGGGGAAAAAAAACTTACCTCAAATGCAGCTGTTAAATAATTTGCAAATTTTCCCTTAAAGACATTAAGAATGTTTCTAAGAATATAGCTTAAAAGATTGCATCAAATGATAGAAATGTGCAGTTTTATGCACATATAAGTCACCATGCTAACTCAACCAAAACTATCTGGCAAAAAAAACAACCATCTGAAACTTAAGGATGTCTATTCAACAGAAATGCTGAGGGCAAATCTGCACATTCACTGAATCTGGTTAACAGTTATCTCAATTAGCAACTAAGCCTGGTAACCCCTGAAAGTATTTCTGTGATGTCCCAAAGAAAAACAATAAATGTTTTGTGCTTAATTGTACATGATCTCTGCCTGTACCACATAAACTCAAAACCACTCCAAAAGCTGAAACAAATCTGAATTTCATGTAATAGCTCAGTTCCAGTTCAGGTTAAAAAAAGTTTTTACTTTTATTAGTTGATCCAGATCTGAAATAAGTAGGAAGCAAGAAATAATGCTGTTACTATTCAAGTCACCAAGAAGGGAATTATATTATACAAAACAGGTTGGGAATGGCAGGGGGTGTCATACTATTAGTTAATTATTTCTCCTTAAGATGAGTTCTGAGGCCTAGCAGATCACTAGTTAAAAGGTGGCTATTCTGCTGTTTGCTGAAAGGTGAGGGAAGCGGGGCATGGGAAATTCATTTTCAAACACATTTTGTCTCTGCCACTTATCAGGGGGGCAGAGGAAGGGCACTATGAAAGGTCAAAATACCACATGGTTCTGGTCTCATACAATGCACACCCCAAAAGAGTAATCTAAGAAAGCCTTTTTTTTTTTTTTTTTTTTTTTGGCAACAGTAAAGAAACTACTTTAAAGCAATTAGAATTCTGAAAGGAACAACTGTTAATTAAAAATATTTTTAAAGGATTGAAAAGGAGCTTTGGTTAAAAGAAAACATTCTTCCTCAGCACATGAATTTAAATCTGCATAGTTTAGTTGAGGTTATAAAGCAAACAGCCTCATGTGTTACATTTTAAAGTTACACTAAATTATAAAGTACTTACCCTTAAACTCAAGCCTTTCCATATCAGACTGTTGCTGTGAGCCCTGTACAAAACATGCTTAATGAGAGTATAATATATAGTTTTCTTAATAAGAAGTGAATAGTAATCATTAATATGAGATCCAAGAAAAGCCCATAAGAAAGCCAGGAAAACCTTATTAAATTTAACTAACTTATGAGCATGGAATGCTGGAATTCTACAATCCATAAGCCCAAACACTCACCAGACACTGATGCTACTCGCTGAGAAATTTGAGGAGGAAGAGGTCCAAGGGTAAGGAAGTGTGGGGGAGGGGGACAATACAATTTGGAACTCAATGTAGAATTAACTCTATGCAATAGAAGAAAGATTTTTAATAATAAATTAATACCATTTAAATAAATCTTTCCTAGGGATTGCTTTATAATGAAGTAATTTTAGTTTCTGGTAATATATATGATAGGTCATGGTTGACAGCTCAAAAACAAAGTTTCAAACTAACAGCTAAAAACCAAAGACCCAGAACATTCAGTATTGGCCAGGACCAAAAGAATTATCTCCCTACTATAGCTTCCCTTATATACATAAGTGAAAATAAAGATAAACAGTCATGTTTCTATTTAAACTTCTAAAGTACAAGGAAAATCATCTGTTAAAAATAATCTTATTCACTGAGATCAGTCACCCGTTCCTGTCCAGGGCTAGAAGACTCTTCCTCCCTCAACTAATGCTTCCTTCTTCAGAACTTACTCCATCCCCTAAAGGAAAACTTTCATAGCCAGGTCAAGGAGTTTGGGGAAACTGGAAGATTTCTGAGCAAAGTAACATAATGAAAGCAGTGTTTTAGGAAGGTGGCAGTGAGGTCCAAGTGACCACAGACACAAATAGGGTCCAAAGGAATAAATATGCTAAACTATCCACCTTTGCTTCTTACTAGACACAACGAAATAGCGCTTAAAGACAGTAAATTGCTTATGTTCCTGTAGAAAGCATCATGCTTGAATCTCAAACTACACAGTGTCTATCAAAATTATATACCACTCAAACGGGGGAAAGGAACTGTTTTATCTAAACCAACTAACCTAGTAAATTCACACAGAACAAAGCATCAAATTTAGTTTTGACTGTCTTGTTTTATTTACTTTCTAAATTCAAAAGAATACAGATGAACAAAGAAAAGCCCAAATCCTTATTCTGGAATTTAGGATTTATCCTCCAGCTTCATAATTTATTGGTTGCTTATAAAGCCACTTTTATCAGATTTGCAAATATGATGGAGGTGACCAGAGTTGAACAGAGAGACTATAATCAGTCTGACTCTCCCTAGGACATAGGCCCAGGGTCACCAGGCCCATCCCCATTTTTGCCCTCAAAGTGAATCCAGAAATCAAACAAAAAGGATGCTCAAGAGCTGTAGTAGTAGTGGACTACACATCTATTTGTAATTTCTTTTCTTGTCACAAAGGAAGCTATGATTTTTTTTTTTTTTAAATCAGTGCATTGCTGAGCACAGTGGTACTTGCCTGTAGTGCCAGCAACTTGGGAGGCTGAGGCAGGTGACTTCGAGTAAAATGGGAGTTCATAACCCGCTTGAATCAAAATGTGAAATATGATATATCAAGAACTATGTAATGTTTTGAACAACCAACATTAAAAAAATAAATTAAAAAAAAAAAACAAAGTCAGCCTTAGCAACTTTGAGAGGCCTTAAGCAAATTAGTGAGACCCAATCTCAAAATAAAAAATACAAAGGGCTGGAATGTGGCTCAGTGGTAAAGTGCCCCTGGGTTTAACCCCTGGTACCAAAAACAAAAACAAAACCAACCAAACAACAACAACAACAAAAAATGTCAATGCATTTGGGGTGAGGAGATTTACAGGAGAGGAGGAGGTAACCCAAAGACAGATTCAAACAACAAATAAAGGAAGCAAAGCCTTTTGCACCTTCTCCCACTATCTGGGAAATATCTCACTATGTGCATTAGACCAGTGGTACCTGATTTTCATTATCAAATTATTATGCCATAAAATCAAGCTCTCCATAAGGACTTGACTGATGCTCAATGATATATTCAGTTCATTCAACAATTAATTTCTGAGAGTTTAACAAATGCTATGCACCTCACTAGGCCTGGAAGATACACCAGCATACAAAACACAACCTAACACACACATACTCACACAAATGGTTTAACAAACTGAGGGCAATATCTGTCAATCAAAGGTATTAGAATTATATAGCTACATATAAAGTAGTTAGCTACTTAATAAATGCTTTATGATGATTATCTAAGATTCAGAATCCACTGTTTCAGGGAGCAATCTTCACGGACTAACTATAGCATAATCTCTAAATGTGGAATGAAATGAATGCCCTGTAGCGATGCCCCTCTGGCCCTTTTCCAGATGAAGAAGAGAGCTTGCCTTGCTCTGCTCCAGGATCCTCTAGGTGTCTTGCTCCCATGATTTCAGCAGCTGGATCCTTGTCCATTTTTGAAAAGCATCATCTCCCATGATGCTTTCTCTAAACCCACCTATCTCTATCACCCTCTCTGAGACTCACATAACCCTCTAAACACTTATTGTGATATTCTGAGAGTAAGGTTATTTTTGCCCAAATTGACTACCTAAGCTGCTTGATCACACTGATCAAATTTGATGAGTTTTTTAAAGTTCTGTACATTTTTCAAACACACACATTTTAAGAAATATTTTTCATAATCATTCATTCAACAAATATTTATTGAAGCCTAAATAGACCCCTGGAACTAGGCTATATTTAAAACTCCAAAATACCAAGCAATCAGTTGAATATCTGGTTTGTGTTAAAACAAAATATATATATATATAATTTTGTACAGTCCATTTTGCTGAAAAGTACAGCAATCAAATTTCTCCTTTAAATGTTAAGTTCTATAAATTTGCTTGAATTATACCTAACAATGCAAATTAAGTTTGGAAAGAAGTTGCAGTAGATAACAATTGCCTTCTTCCTGGAATTAATGATATAACTGATCTGTAACAATGTCTTTTTATTACTTCTTATGTTTGCCAAACATTTTACAACTTTTACAACCTGATTTTTTAACACAAAGGAAAAAAAAATCACTTGAACTGCTTTTTTTTTCCCTTCACTCTTCAGTACCTGCTAGACAACTAATAGCAATAAGAAAAGGGAGTAATTAAAGAATACATTCCCTTCTTTCCAAAATGTTATATTAATTAATTTTATGAAATAAAGAAGGCATTGTTTCTTGACATTTATTATTAAAGTAAAAGATGACCAAGGCTCATATTCTGAAATGTATTACAGACTGTGCAGTGCATTCCATGAGGCAAAGCACTCTAAAATCAGCTCATTTATAATATAAAGAACTCTCTAAAAGAAGTCCTCCTAATAAAACAGGCCTTCACTCAATCTGACTGCCAAATTGACTGGCTTTGGCAAGCAAGCTTGGAACGTTTTAAATTTTACAAACATTATCCCTTTTTAAAAAGTTAATTTGACTACTTTAAGGAATGTAAAAATAAACCTTGGTTTCCATAAAATCTAGATTAAATCTTACCAGACTTCTTCTAAAATAACTATAGAACTATCATAATCAGATTATGTAATTGGTATAAAGTATGAAGGCCTTGAAACATTTGGGCTGGAAAGCCTTCTCAACAACCCCTTTTCCTTTTCTAGAAGGCAAATTAGTGATCCTCTTTTCCACTTGCTCTTTCCCATATGTTGAAGGAGTGAATAAAGTGTATAATTTATAACGAAGAATGAAAAGGGATGCATCATGTATTTATTTAAGCCAGGTCTCAATAATAGCTTTGTTACTAAAACAATACCAGCACGATTAAATACAGGCAGCAAGTAACAACAAATTAAGAGAAGGAAAAGAAAGGAACAAAAGTTAAAAGAGAAGGGAAATTAATATACAGTGCTGCTGGGTACTGTGCTAAGTGCAGGGCAGCTACTGTCATTCCCATTGTTACAGAGATGGAAACTAAGGTTGTGAGAAATTAAATATTTATATAAGATGACAAAGCTAATAAATGGCAGGGCCAGGATTCAAATGCAGTGTATCTTCCAAAGCCCAGGCTCTTGTATATTGTACAGTGAGGAAAGGAGAAGAAGTGGAGGCATGAAAAAATAGAGTTAGAATATCACACCAATGATTGCTACTAGAGCCTCACTGCACTTATCTACCCTTCAGAAAAACTATGATCTATATTTGATCTACTTACCAAAATCCTAAGCAACTAGAAACTGAATAAGCTGATAACTTTGCACTGAAGATATCGAAATAATGATGTGGGGTGGCTTTTGTAGGATGTAATTGTGGCTTCGGGAAGATTTTGAAAGATATGCTTGCCTATTGTATACTTTTTTTCTAATATAGGGCTTTAGTCTTTCAAATTTTTGAAGAAAATGGATTTTTTAATTACATACTCAACAAAACAGAAGCAATCAAATCCCAATTAACTGGAATTATATTGACACAAGGGTATTCACTGACAAATATTGCTATTGTACATCATGAGTTCTATTTGCTCCCAAGAAGATTGAAAAGAGATCTTAGTTGCTTTACAGAGCCGAGACACATAGCCCTGTCCAATGGAACTTTCTGTAATAATGGGAATGCTCTACATTATGCTGCCCAATATGGTAGTCACTAGCCACATATGACTACTGAGTACCTGAAATGTGGCTAGTGTGGCCAAAGAATTAAAATTTTAATTTTATTGGACCCTACTGAATAGCAAAGGTCCAAGAATGAAGTTTAACTATTCTTTCCTGCAAAATACACCTGCCCAGCAGTCCAAGAGATGTAATGATTTACATTAAGAAATAAAGATAAATTACTATTTCACTATAAGAGGAGGATACGAATTTTTAGAACTGTATTGTTTAGTTTCCTTTTTGTATTAATATATAAACCTGGTCCATTGCTCTGAAAAAACACTGATATTTACCTTCTATGCTCCAGAGGATGTAGTAGTGATTCTATCAATTTGTATTGATCAAAGATGATAATCTACCTGCGGTCAGCCCATGTTGAAACCTATTGCTTTACCTGTCCACACTGTTCTCATATCTTTGAAGTTGTGGACCAGGCTTGTAGTTTTCATCTGTGTCTCCAACACCTAACACTAACTACTACTTAAATACTTGCTAAATTAGTGAATAAGTAATCTTGAATCTCTCTGTTCATTGCTCTAACATCTTAGAGAAGCACTGGGGTTGACTCTGGATGATCTGGGTAAAGCAAAGATGCTGAGATCTACATCAACGCTGTGGTTCAGGCCACAATGCTGATGTGTGTTCAGAGTGATTTTTTATTTAAATTTTCTGGCTAAACAAAATAACACCATCACCAGGAATAAGGAAATGGAAAAGGTATGTCTCTGTAGGCCAGGTGCAGGAAAGTAAGACAGATATTGGAAAATGATGCTCAGAGGTATCTATGATTTTTCCTCTGGATATTATGATACAATTTATATAAGTGAATAAGAATTCAAGTGGTAGATTCTGTCTCTTCACAGAAAATAACTAATGTTCTGAGGGGAAACAAAAAGAAAACATGGAAAAAGTGAGTCAGAAATTGGTAAATGAATAAAGAGCTGAAAAAGAAAAGAAATACAGGTGATAAGAACCATGCAGTTGCAATGTATGGGATGGCAAGGACAATGTTCAGTTAACTTTTAAGAGACTAAGCTAAGGATAGGGTTCTTTATCCCCTCTGTGCCAAGCATTCTAAGTCTGTATAGCTCTAATTCTTCCATTGTGCCACAAGAAACATTCAAAGTGACCATCTGTCTGTGAAATCATCTTCAGAGACATAAAAATACCCCAAATTATCACAGGTTCCCTATCATAATGACCGTGGCACTGCCAATGATCATTTATGGATACTGTTACAATGAAGAACATTTCTTTGCAACACCAAATTAAAAAGTAAGTATAGTTTAGATTAGAAATCTTTCAGGCTATTTTTGGATGCAGAGCTTCTTATTAACTCTGCAATAATACTATTATCCTTTCATTTTAATAAAGCAATAAGAAGATCCTAAATGAATTATTTGCAACTTGTTTCAACCAGCATATATGAAATGTGACTGGCTCCTGAGAGGCATTTTCCAACTCTGGAGGATAAAGAACAGATCATTACCATGCAGCCTTTTAGACAGCTGGACTGTGTTCAGGATGTAGAATTAGGAAAAGCTCACTCTCATCTCCAAAGATCCTCCACTCCAACAGCCCTGTTCTCTACTCCTTCTTAAATAAGTCTTTATTTTTGCAAGCTCTCTCCTAAGAATTTTCTCCCACCTTCCATGTTCTGCCTGCTATGGTCCTTTTATTAATTCTTAGTAATCTTTCAAGGCCCACATTTAGTTCTATCCTCAGCCCAACTGTCCCTAAGCTTTACTACCCTGCAGGGATCCTTTCCAACTCTGAACTCTTACAATTCTTTACTGTTTCCTACAGCAAAATAAATGTTTTATCCTCAATTCCCCAGGTGACTGGATGGATAGCTAGGTTTAGCACCTGCTGGTATAAGCACAAGTCATGTTTATAGGAAGATATTTTGCCTTTGGAATTACTCCTGTTCTCAGTCATGTTAATTAATGGTTGAACAATGAATATGAGACTAGGAATCTACAAAGAAAAAAGTCTGAAACTTTAAAACTAAATCAGCTTAAGCTAGTTTATAGTTGGTAGCACGGTGATACGTAGTGTTAAAATAGGATATACCAAATGTGATCTCTGCAATGATCTTAATTTTATTGATCAGATGTTACAAAAGAATTTTACAAAGACAAAAATCACACACAGGTTATCAATATAATGAATCTTTTAGAAAGATTAGAGCTTAAAGAATCAAGAGGAAATGAAAAAGACCCTACTATATTACAAAGGGAGGAGGAGAAATTGGAACATGAACATATTCAAGTAAGTAGCAAATAGACTAGGTTAAAATTAGTATCTATTTGACTGACTCTTTAAAACATTCTCTATGGCTTAAGTGCTTTATAAATAAATGAAAACATTAAAGATAAAATACTAAACAGATGCGCCCATTTGGGTATATGTGCAAATAGCAATAACAAACCAAAGCACTTGGGACCCTCCATCCCTGCAATTTACTGTAAGACTGTCAACTTTTAAGATATCCTTTAAAATAATGTGCAGTCATGAATGCACCTTAAACAGTAATTGAAAAATACTTCATTAAGTACTTGATATTATTGATTTTAAAACAAAAACTTAAAAAATCAAGATGCAATAAATCATCATGAAGCAAACTAAAAAGAATTAGGAAATCTAAATGCCTGATGGAGTTTAGCTTCTAGAATGTTTGTTCCAAAACATTCTTAAAAGTGCTGAATAGAATAATTAATGAAAGGCAGAAAACATCACTGCATTCCCATTTTCAGAATTTCTATACTAAGGACATTCTGTTCAGACTCACCCAAACTGCTCTCTTTTCCCTTACATAGCAGTTCTGTCCACATCCAAATGTGCTTTGTGGCTATCTTACTGGATGGAAAAAGGGAGCCAGCATCTGGCTCAGGTCCTGGCCCAGAGCACAGTCCTGCAAATAAATACCTGCTGGCTTGAGTTTAAGTTCTTCAGAGTTTAGTCTAAGATAACCCTTACCAGGATCATTGTCCTCAATGTTGCCATTATATATTACATAGCATCCTAATTCTCTGAAGGAATCTCACTGTTATAATTTATACCCTGTTTTAATACCATTTATCACCAAATTCCAGTCCCCCAGGAAATTCCATGACTCCACTCTGTTTACTTAGGACCCTTTACCTCTCTTCTCCATTTTAGTATATGACATTACTATTTATCCCTCCAGTACAGGCCAAGAAACTGAAAATCAATTGTGATTTTTCCTCTCTTCCCATATCCACCTCATATCCAATTATTCACCAAATCCAGTCTATTCTATCTCCCTGGAAAGAATTTACGTCTAAATCCTGGTTCAAGTCACCACAATCTCTCACCTGAATTACTGCAGCAAGCCTTCTAATGGTGTTCTTATCCATAACAATTCTGATTCAATCCATTTTCCAGAATGAAGATGACAGTATTCCTTTTCTCCTCAAAAATCTGTAGCATCATACCCATTAGTGTGATAATTTTCAAATAAGATGAAACAGACAAAACAACAAATATTGATGGGGATATGAAAATCTGGAACTTTGGTGGGAATATAAAATGGTGCTGCTGCTTTGTAAAATAGTATAGTAGTTCCTCAAAAAGTTAAAAAAGAGAATTGCCATGTGACCCAGGAATTTTACCTCTAGTCTGGGCATATGCCCCTGAGAATTAAAAGCAGAAACTCATACAGATATTTGCATATTCATATTCATAGTAGAATTATTCACAATAGGTGAAAGATGCAAGTTGCCCTCAATGAATGAATGGATAAACAAAATGTGATATATAGGTACAACAAAATATCAATCAGCCTTAAAAAGGAAGAAAAATCTGACATATAGTATAATATGGCTAAGGAGACATTATGCTAAGTGAAATAAAATAATCACAAACACACACACACACACCAAAAAAAAAACCAAATAGCATATGATTTCACTTATATGAGGTACCAAGAATAGTCAAATCCATGGAGGCAGAAAGTAGAATGGTGGTTGCCTGTGCTGCAGGAGAGATGAATGGGGAATTAGTGTTCAGAGGGTTCAGAGTTTCAGTTTGGGAAGATGATAAAAAAGTTCTGGATATGGGTGGTGGTGACAGTTGCAAAATAGTGAAAATGCACTAAACGTCCCTGAACTGAACACTTAAAATGGTTAAAATGATAAATTTTATGTTATGTATATTTTCCATTATGAAAATACACACACACACACACACACACACACACACACACACACACCCCTCCTTTTTGTTTTTTCTTTTCTTTTTGCAGTGTTGGGAATTGAACTCAGGGTCTCCGGCATGCTAGGCAACAAATCTCTAACAGGTCCACAAATGGCCTGCAGATAAAGGCCTAGTAGTCCTTAAGTGGTTAAAATTCTCTCCACACTTGATCCCAGAATATCTTTCCTCTTGCTACTACTTTTCCATCAAGGTCAAGGCACAGTGAAGTCTGCTGTAGTTGGGCCCACACTTCCTTATGAGTCTAGGCAGGAACTGTTCCTGCTACCTGTAAGAAAGACAACCCCCCTATTCTCTCTTCATTTGACTTCTATTCATCTGCACCCCTGTGTGTTCCTTCTTGGTAGTACTTATCACAATATTGTAGCTGTTTGATTTACTGTCTTCTTTCCTACTAGTTTATAGAATGAAGGGGAAAAAAGCCTCAATCTGTTTAGAATTATCTCCTCAGTGCTTGGCACATGTACATATTCACTAAATACTGTTGAACAAATAAATATACAAAATAGGAAAGTAATGCTTGAACACAATAAAGTGCATGATATACACAACTGGACATGTACCTTTCCTTTGCAAGTACCTTTAAAAGACTAAAACAAATAATTAATCAAAAGGCTCAAATTTTTGAGATAAAATTTGAAATAAGAAAAATTTCCTTCATCAGTTTCTACTTTTTAAAATAAGTTTTCTGGATGGACAAATATGGTGTTTTTATCAGTTTTTGTTCATTCAAATTAAATACTGTTAGTGTTTTAAAATATGAACATTCTGTAATTTAGTTATAATCTTTTATTTTCAGGTAACTTCTTCATTAGGTTTCATTTTCACTTTAAATAACAGACTCTTATTCCAGAAGGCAGTAAGCTTTTCTTCATTCTTTTTGTCCAGTTAAAATCCTAAGACAAATCTCATAGGAACAAGTATATGAGCCCAGTGGTCATGCACAATCTGAAGTAAGTTCACCATGATTATTGAGGCCTCAGGGCCAAAAAAACAGGCAGTGGTGAGCTCAGTCACCCACTTCTCTGTTTTATTAATACCATATTATTTAAAGTGTGCATAGCACTCTCAATAAATTAAATTAGATCATGTTTTAAATTAGATTATTAAAGAAATGCTAAGTAAAAAATCCTGAGAATCTTGGCACAACCTGGCATACTGAAAGAATTGGTTATTTGCTCATAGTTATTAACTTTATAACTTTTTAAAGGAGAGTTCAGCTTTAAAACAGAACAATTCATCTCATCTCACATTCTGCAACCATTTAATTTGTGATTTTATATATATATCATTATAACATATATCACATTTATATCATATAATATAATGAATTTGGTGAATTTCTTATCATAGTTCTAGAACTATGAGGTTCTTATGTCCATATGGAAATGTATTCAGAAACTACAGAAACATGCTGCAGAGGACTGTCCCTTCTACACCTCTCCCAACCCACTTTACCCTGTTCTCTCATTTTTTTTCTTCCTCTAAGATTAAAATACATAATCTCAATATGTAAAATCTGATAAAGGTGAAAAGTATTTATCACTTAATCTCTTTCTGTATATGACTCTTTAGTTATAAGAGAATTTGCTACATGCAACAAACGGATTACTACTCAGTAAGAAAAAGAAAAATTAATACACACAGAAATAGATCAATTTCAAAAACTTTATGCTGAGCAAAAATTGCCCAAAACAAAAGAATAAATGCTGCATATGACTTTGTATGAAGTTCTAGGAGCTGACAAAACAAATCAGTGGTAACAGAACTCAGAGCAGAGATGATGTCTGGGGCAGGGAATGACTGAGAGAGGGACAGAAATATGCTAGCTACACCAGGCTAAGATATGGATTATACTAGTGTACACATTTGCTGAAACTGATCAAACTGCATATTTAAAGATCTGTGCATTTCTCTGTGTGAACTGCTAACAATAAAACATCTTACTGAACTTTGTAACTCAGGTATAGCCAGGTTGTAGACATGGAAAAAGGAAGGAAGAATTTAATGGACCAAGAAGTCAATGGATAAGATATATTATTTCATTTGCATTTTAGTAGGCTTCACACAATCTATAAAATAAGCATTATTATTAGTTTTGTTTCCCAACACATTTTCCTCTCCTACTTTTGGGGAAATAAATATAAGCAGTCACATCCAGGTGGAATCAGTTGAATGCTAAAGGCAAGCAAAACTTTCAAAGACTCACCTGATGTTGGCTATGTGCCGCTGCACAGGCTGATGCTGAAAATGGTCAGGCCACGGATGATGCAGGCAGAAGGATGGAGAGGGCTGAAGACAGCACGCGGCCTGATACACAGGTGAATGGTTTGGACACAGAGATGCAGAATACTCTGAGTGTGGCTGCATGCAACAGGAGGCCAAAGCAGAGGGTGCTGCAGGGCCAGCCTCAGGATGGCATTCTTGGTGACTGTTATGGCTGGTCAAAGGGTGATGATATGGGCAAGGATGGCAGCATTGGGATAACATCTGAGGCGTTCTTTGGTTGTCTAAAGGCAGAAAGGATGATTTAACTGTGCCATTAAGTTGCAGGCATCCATTTGGACTCACTTTTGTTCTTGCTGCTTCTTTGGGTGTGAGCTGCTGGGCTGCATGGTCTCCATCACAGGGGGTGAGGGGACCAGGATTGGTAGCACTGGTTGTGATGCTGCCATTGCTCAGAACCACAAAATCGTTGTTTCCATTGCTCATAGCCATGCTCTGATTTCTTGACCCTATGAAAGAAAACTATAGAAAATCATCTAGTCATAAGCAGGTCAGCAAATACATAAAAAACAAAAGAAAGATATCTAAAAAGAGTTTTTTGAACACAAGGGTTTTTGCAGTAAGTTGTTCCACCATTGGTAGAAACCCAGCAGCATCTGCAATGGAACCAGCCACACTCAGGCACTGTTCTTTCCTCCAGATACTGGTGCATTTTAAGAACACTCTCCACATGGCTGTATAACCAATGTGATACTGCAATCTGTACATGTGGAAAAATAAGAATTCATACCCCATTTGAATCAAATGTATGATATGTCATTGTGATGTTTTGAGCAACTAATAAAAAAATTAAAAAAAAAGAACATTCTCCTATCCCCACCTATCACTTCTGCCACCTCACCTCTCCCCCCAGTGCCTTTCTTCTCTTCTCATTTTAGACATGCAAGAATGTGTTAAGAATTAGAATATTTAGACTAACTCACAATAAGGGGGAGTGTAAAAATAGAAGTACTTTGGATTAGGAAAAGGAAAATGAAGGGAAGGGAGGGTGAATGGGGATAGGAAAGACAGTAGAATGAATTGGACATAACTTTCCTATGTTAACATATAAATACACAACCAACGTAATTCCACATCATGTACAACCAGAAGAATAAGAAGTTGTACTCTTATTAATTATATGACATATTATACATACTGTATATGTATAATATGTCAAAATACATTCTACTGTCATGTATAACTAAAAATAACAAATAAAAAAGATTATGCATTCAGGTCACAAGATTTTAAAAAAGAAATCAGAATATTTAGGGATGCTTAGGTGTTCTGACTGAAGAGTGATGGGCAAAATGAAGGACCTGAAGGCATCAGTTGAACAGGTTAAAACAATGTGAATAATCTTCAAATGTTTTATGCTTTAGAAAAGCCCCCAAACCATAGACTTTTCTTCCAAATTACTTAAGTCAAAGAATAAGAATAAATAAAATGAAAATTAGTTAGCTAAGAATTCTTACAATCAAAATACAAGATGCACAAGTTTTCTCCTTCTTTTTCCATCAATGACTACAATGCTAAAAATTTAACCATATTACATAGTTGTCCATAAATGTATTAACATGTTTTGTTATACATAATAGGTAACATTGCTCGTACATGAGAAAAATGATACTGAGGTAGGATAGAAGAAATAAAAAGATAGGTAGAAAGGAGACAAAAGGAAGAACAAGGAAGTGTAATTTTAAACTGAAGTTTCACATGCCTTTCCAGGCCTGTTACTCCCCAAATTAGTTCTTCTCCCAGGCCTGTCACTCCCACATTTCTGGGAAATACATAAATCTTAGAGTTACCATAAATTCATTCACTTCCAAAAATCACTCAGTGTAATCAAAATTCACCCATGCAATAAATAGATTAAACAAAGAGACATATGATATTTTAAGAAACCTATAATCTAGGGTACTTACCAGTTATCTACTGATCCGATAATGGAGACCATACCAACCTAAGGAGCCTGGGCATGACCAGACCAACCTAAACCATCCTGTGATCACCAGACTGATGTCATCCTCACAAAACTTCCCATTCCCATCCCTCACCAAGTTTCATTTTAAAAAAAGAATCTCAGATCCCAAGAGTATCTCTCACTCTGGAGATGGGTCACATTTTCCCTCAAACATGTATTCTTTGTTTTCCTAAATAAATCTCTGTGCCTCTAACTAATGTCCTTTAATTCATTTTTGTGATGTTTGTCCAGGACCCAACTCATTCTGAGTTGAGGTTTCCCTCTCCAGGACTCCTTTAGTTTCTTCTGTGACAATACTACTGTAAGACCTGCCTCAGATGAAAGTTTTTTCCTTACATTTTTTTTTCCTTTCACCAAAGGCTTCAGGCATTCAATATAAAGGAAAACCCTTACATGTTCAAATTACTAGTAGGATGCTTGTCTAGTCAACAAACAAGGACAAAAACAGACAAACTCCTTCTTCTCTGCTAGTTCACCCCACCTCCTCTAAGAAACATAAAAACAAAATCTGCAAATTCACAGTAAAAAAAAAACAAGTCATTAAATGCCACTGGTCTACTTAACCTATACACAAAAGCCAACAAGAAAAAAAGAAAACCATACTTTGGTTCACGAACCCTTTGGGCACGGTACTTTGGGTACATACTTTGGGCTCACTACTTCTAAGCAGACAAAACAGATTTTGAAGAAATCTTTCTCCAGTCTCTCCACACCTCTGACAAGAAACACAGGGGCTAGTATTGTGGCTCAGTGGTAGAGTGCTCGCCTAGTGCATGCAAGGCCCTGGGTTTGGTCCTCAGTACCACATTAAAAAAAAAAAAAAGGCATTGTGTCCAACTACAACTAAAAAATAAATATTAAAAACAAATAAACACGGTAGCCAATTTTGGTCTAAATACATGGCAACCAAACCAAAAAACCTATGAAGAGGAGTCTAATGCACATTTTTACCCACTGTGTCAACTACTCAACTAGAGCATTTTGGAGCAGAGTATACGAGAAGAATACAAAAAACTTTAATCTAAATACTGGCACCCAGGAAATATCATTGTACTGGGATGAGAATTTAGCATTATTAGTTTATTTACCTTTCAGATAAAACCCACACACATTCAATTAAATAAGCATCACATAATAAAAAATACAGGAATTAAGGTATGTATTAGAAACTTTCCTAAATATCATTTCAGTAGAAAGACAAAAACATTTTAAAGTATTTTTAAAAATCAAATAGGTGTTACTTACCTAATTACAATTACTTTTCCCTGCCAATCCCCAAACTTCCTCTTATAATGACTACCTAGTGGAATTCTGAATTGCAGTACATAAAGTTGCTTTCACCTTCATAAAATCACTCTTGGGTACACATATCCAGTATAAAATACTCAATTAATATGTCCAACACAAAGCAAAAGTAATTAAATGAATTGTGCAACTCGCTGGAGAGCAGAGTAGGCATAGTGTCCAATAAGAACACTAATCTGGCCCAGGAGGCACAAAGTAATCATTCTTCATTCACTTCCCAAATGTGCCCCTCACTTAAGCTTCTGTTTACTGAAGAACATATCCTCCCTTTTGCTGTTAAAAGGATGAGCTATATGCTGATCCTCTGAAAACAATAAAATATAAATTAAAGGACATTTAGAGAAGGCTGGCCTCTTTAAAAAGTTAACTGAAATTTAAAATGTTTATTTTATGATAGACAATGTAGGAAGCAATGGCTAGATGAGATCAATGAAATGATTGTCCAGAATTAGAAACTGCCATGGTACAAACACTTCACACACAGAAACTACTGAAAGCATAGTATTCTCCAGCCTCCACCTGCAACCTGTGTTCCAAAGCTGCCTCTAGACCTCAGCGAAGCTAGCCCCACTGATGGGACCTGCTGGGCTAAAAGAAAAAAAAACAACAAAAAACAAAAAACAACTCCTGCCTTTTCTATCAGGATAGAAGGAAGAAGTTCTGGTTCGCCAGTTTATTTTTCACCATCTCAGGTTGGCTAATACACCATCTCAGATCATCTATTTTTTTTAATTTAATTCAGTCAATCCCATTGATTCTAATCACAATTGTTGGGTGAGTTATGTTAGTAAGAAGCATCTAACAACAACAAACATCTTCAAAGTTCTAAAGGAAAAACTGGGACAGTGCTATCAACTTCTTACACCCTTAGAAGTACCTTGAAATCTCTCCTAAACTCTCCACTATTTTCACCCCTTTCTCTACCTTCTAATTAAGTCTATGCATCCCTAAGGAAAATAATTTCCCTTTTTATTTTTAAACAGACTCATAACTACCATTCTTTTTTATTTTTAGTGCAAATACACATTTTGTAGTTACACAAGAGTTAAATAGATTCTTGTAGGCTAGCTGAGGGACTTAATACCATTTAAAACATTTTTTTCCACCATGGCAAAATGCAGATCAAGTGCCAAATAACTGACTTACAAACAAACTTCTTGAGCCTAACCTATTTTATAAGTTGGATATTTCTTGTAATGAAGCAGGAACTAGTGGATAATAAAGAATAATCTGAACTCTGATTTTGGCTTGTGTTTGAAGCAAGAAACACAGCTTTCTCTGATTCAGTTTCTTTAATCATAAAATGGGAAAAACCAATATAATTTCATAAGTAAGGAAACACACTCACTCACACACACACAAATGCAAAAACAGAAAGTTAAGAAATGTCTCTGACTTATCAGTGTGTGTATTTGTGTAGGGGTTCAGTTTCAATCTGAAGTTAAGAGCTGACCCTGTGGTTCACACAGAGAAACACTTTTTTTCTTTAGAACTGAGATAAATGAGAAAAAAAATGTGGTCTAAGCTTAGGATGAACAGAACTAACAGTAAAGCAGACAAGATATAAGAAAAAGAAACTGAATCCCTTTCTCTCGCCATGCACAAAAGTTAACTCAAAATGGATCAAGGAGCTTGATATCAAACCAGAGACACAGTGTCTGATAGAAGAAAAGAAAAAGTTGGCTACGATCTACATACTGTGGGGTCGGGCTCCAAACTCCTCAATAGGACACCCATAGCACAAGAGTTAATAACTAGAATTAACAAATGGAACTTACTCAAACTAAAAAGTTTTTTTCTCAGCAAAAGAAACAATAAGAGAGGTAAATAGGGAGCCTACATCCTGGGAACAAATCTTTACTCCTCACACTTCAGATAGAGCCCTAATATCCAGAGTATACAAAGAACTCAAAAAATTAGACAATAAGATAACAAATAACCCAATCAACAAATGGGCCAAGGACCTGAACAGACACTTCTCAGAGGAGGACATACAATCAATCAACAAGTACATGAAAAAATGTTCACCATCTCTAGCAGTCAGAGAAATGCAAATCAAAACCACCCTAAGATACCATCTCACTCCAGTAAGATTGGCAGCCATTAGGAAGTCAAACAACAAGTGCTGGCGAGGATGTGGGGAAAAGGGTACACTTGTTCATTGTTGGTGGGACTGCAAATTGGTGCAGCCAATTTGGAAAGCAGTATGGAGATTTCTTGGAAAGCTGGGAATGGAACCACCATTTGACCCAGCTATTCCCCTTCTCGGTCTATTCCCTAAAGACCTAAAAAGAGCATGCTACAGGGACACTGCTACATCGATGTTCATAGCACCACAATTCACAATAGCAAGACTGTGGAACCAACCTAGATGCCCTTCAATAGATGAATGGATACAAAAAAATGTGGCATTTATACACAATGGAGTATTACTCTGCATTAAAAAATGACAAAATCATAGAATTTGGAGGGAAATGGATGGCATTAGAGCAGATTATGCTAAGTGAAGCCAGCCAATCCCTAAAAAACAAATGCCAAATGTCTTCTTTGATATAAGAAGAGTAACTAAGAACAGAGTAGGGAAGAAGAGCATGAGAAGAAGATTAACATTAAACAGGGATGAGAGGTGGGAGGGAAAGCGAGAGAGAAGGGAAATTGCATGGAAATGGAAGGAGACCCTCAGGGTTATACAAAATTACATACAAGAGGAAGTGAGGGGAAAGGGAAAAATAATACAAGGGGGAGAAATGAATTACAGTAGAGGGGGTAGAGAGAGGAGAGAAGAGGGGAGGGGAGGGGAGGGGAGGGGAGGGGAGGGGGGATAGTAGAGGATAGGAAAGGCAGCAGAATACAACAGACACTAGTATGGCAATATGTAAATCAATGGAAGTGTAACTGATGTGATTCTGCAATCTGTATACGGGGTAAAAATGGGAGTTCATAAAAAAATTTAAAAAAAGATATAAGAAAAAAACACATAATAAAAAGAAATGGAAAAAAGGAAGTCCTGAAAGAAAATGCTAATACCCTTTACTTATGTCAAACACTTGTAATAAATATTATGGTATGTGATTACAAATGCATTAATAATTGTATTTTTGGTGGAATTTTGAAATAAGTTCTGGGTCAAACAAAATGAAAAACTTTCCAAGGCAACTACGATGAAGCCACCTGTTCTCCCTTAGGCCATAACACACAGGGGATGCCAAAGGAAAGCTTTATTGTGTCACTGGCTCAAGGTGGGATGGAAACCATATTTTGGTGTACTTTCTGCTGTCCATGAATATCATGTACCAATATAATTATACCCAAAGCTACTATTCTCACTCATAAACATTATACCTTTTCAGGTATTATTTTTATGTTGAATGATTTAGCAGTTTGGAGGCTATCTGGTCTTTGGCAAGAAGCATCTTTTATTACATTAAAAAAAAATTTTTTTTTGGTACTAGGGATTGAACCAAGGGGTGCCTAACCACTGAGAAACACCCCCATCCTTTTAATTTTTTATTTTGAGACAGAGTCTCACTAAGTTGCTGAGACTGGCTTTGAACTTGCAATCCTCTTGTCTCAGCCTCCTGAGCTGCTAGGATTATAGGCATGCACCACTGCACCCTGCTTTTTTTATTTATTTGAGTTATGAGCATATAAAAAGACATGGAATGATGCTTCCTAGTTTTAAAGCCAAAATTATGCTTTAAAATGGCAACTGAAATATTCATGGCTGAGAAGTGATAGCATGGGCAGGTCTGAGTTTGAAAGTTGACTCTACAAGTCACCAACTTTGAGAACCTGGGTCAAGTTACTTAAACTGTCTCTAAGTCTTGGTTTCTTCTTAGAATTAAATTTGTTAGAAATGCCAATTTGTGTAACCTTGTAAGAGAGTGACAGGGATACTACTTATCAAAATTTAAGAAGCTTTTATCCTTTGACCCACAATTTAACTAGAGATTTATCCTTTGGATATACTTGAACAATGTGTTCGATACATGTATGCATCAGGAGGTTGACTGCAGCATAGTAACAGTGAAAACAAGAAACAACTGAACTTATCAGCAACAGGAGACAATTTCTGCCTAACTCCAACTTATGTATTCTGCCCAATAAAAAAGTGGGTTAGATAAGGATATAATATTTGGAAGGAAGTCCAAAAAACAACATTATGTGCAAATAAAACTTAGATGTAGAACAACCTACGTGGTATGGATCCAGAGTGAGTGTGTGTGTGTGTGTGTGTGTGTGTGTATGTGTGTGTGTGTAGAGTCACCAGAGTTCATGTGATTAGAATTACATCCTACTTTTGTCTGGAACTCAGAAAGTATGAACCTATAAAATATACAAAATCATCATGTTTCAAAGACAAAAAAGAGCAAGTCATTAAAAATGTTAATGACGGAATGTGCTTGTATTTGTAAATTTTATTCATGAACATAGATTATACTACATATGGTAATAAAATATAATTATAATTTATCCAAAGAATGTAATCATACCATTTAGGTAGCTCCCAGAATACAAATCATCTAAAGCCCATTAAAAAAAAAAAAAAAAAAAAACACCTCACATCAGCTACTTGGAACTGAAAATCAGAACTGCTAGCCTGGCCAGAAAACTGCCAAGTTAAAATCTAAATGTACCGCTGAAGAGAATACACAGACCTGTTCCAATTACCACAGTAACCACTTAGCAAAGCCATCACTATCCTTAACAAACATAGGGCTTACATAGCCTGAAGGAACAACATCTTCATCCTCATCAACAGCTACAATAGTACACCTCTTTGGTAGTGCCAAAGCACTTTCACACACATGATCTCATTTGAGTTGATCCTCTTAATAGCCCTCAGAAAAACAGATGTGGCAGGCATTGCCACTTCATTTTGCAAAAGAGAACTTGACACAGAGACTCTAAGTAAGGTGCCCAAAGTTACACTGATGGCATATGATGAGGCCAGGAATCCTGATGCCAAGGCTGAGAATTTTCTGTTAAGCTACTTTTGGTAAGCTCAGATGATGTATTTTACAGTAATACTTTGCTTCACCAGATTCATAGCAATACATTTAAGAATAAAAGGCAAGAATGGGTCACCAAGAAGACTCCATGCTATATAGCCAACCATTTTTTCCAGAAGAAAGCTACATATAGCAGTGTTTCACTAGATGAAAATAGAAAGCACTAATCCAGGAATTCCAAACATAAAGTTAACCTGGGAATTAAGATAAAAGCAGATTCTGATGCTTCCACCTGGAGTGGGGACACAAGCCTCCAACAACATGCTTGTGCTGTTGTCCCTAGCACACACTTTTCATAGCAAAGCAAAACAACAAACTAGGTGGGGAGGCTACAAAAGAATTGGGCCTAACTAGTGACAAGATAATGCATAATTAAAGTAGGAAGAACAAAACAAGTAGAGAAATAATAACAGTAGCCGAGAGATAAAGGTCCATTTTTCTAATTAGAGCAGAGAAAAGTAACAACCTTTAGCAGAACTTCTAATTGATAATCAAATTTATTTATGATCTATCTCATGATTCTCACACTGGTTTGTGCATGAAAATTAGAGTTGATAGAATTTTAATCTTTGGTGCAATCGATGTAAACGGACTGAAGCACTTTGCCCAGGTAACTGGGTGAGACACATTTTGTTTCCTCTTACATGGTATTAAATATAAGAAGATGGGTATACAAAAGAGGTATAAAGGCAATGTGGGAAGTACCTATCACTATTTACCAATTCTGTTTTTATATGAAAGGGTTCCTCTAAAACTGCTTGACGTTTATCCTAAAATGATGGTCCCACTTCCAATCACCAGAACCCTATTAAATTTAGGGCTATAACTGGTGAAATAGTTTCTCTAAATGACAAGAAAAACTGACAAAGGCATATACATCAGGCATTTTCTGCAATGGGGCTATTAAAGCTGGATGACAGAAGGACATCAGCCAGGTTTTGTCTCTAGGAATATTTTCTCCCACAAAATGCTATTAAAAATGTTTTCTATCATCTCACTATGTCAAGCACTTTCCTCTCAATCCCTCTCTGAAGATCCCATTAAACCCATTACAGAGAAGACTGAGGGTCAAAAATATTAAAGTAATTTATCCAAATCACGTGATTGGGATTCAATCCCAGGCCGGCTTTACTTTTCTAAAGGTAAGCTTTTCCACTACCTCAAGATGGTATTACCTCAGGGTAAAGCCAAGTTCAACTGGTGTTTATAGGATCACTAGAGACTACTGATATAAAACTCTGTCTGAGGCCCATGTGAAAAATAGCCTCTGAATTCAGTATTTCCCAGGATAGTTTTAAAAAGTTACAATTCCACACTCAAGAGTATCAGAGACATCTTTCATTAATTTAAGGAGGTGCTACTCATCCATGTATTGTTATGCAAACTTGACAAAGCAAGGCAATGGAATGATCACTGTTGTCATGAAGTATCTGAACTTTTCAAAATAATATAATCTACAGACCTGACAGAAAAATATTTATCTTTAATCAAAGAAACAGGCCCTTCAACTAAAAGGATGGTTTTAAGTAGGGAAATATAATCTTCTTCCCTTCTGAGACAAATTAAATTTTATTTTTCTTTGAGTTCATGAACTTTTTACCATTAAATTCTCCTTCAATAAGAACACTCATAAATATCTTTACCTAATCATTTATAAACATTTTATACATTGAAAAGAACCATTCAAAAATAAAATATTATATTATTATCCCCCATAAGCATAAGTTGCAACAAATTAGAGGCCATTTTCCAAAGAAAGAACATTATGATTTTGGAGATCCAAACGACTAACCCTACATTTCTTAAGAATACTAGTATGCTTTTCCCCACACCAAGCTCTAGGAATTCTGAAAGTGAAGGATCATAATTCTTTATAATCAGATAGTCTCAATTTGTAATAACAAGCACCACCTTTGAAAATTAAATATACTTTTCTATAATTTTGAAAAATATGATTATATACATGGTATATATATATTTATATATATTTATATATATATCATATATATAAAATGATAAAGGCATCAAAGAGAATAAAGTGCAAATGTTACATGTTACTTTTTTTTAGTATTTTTTTATTGGTTGTTCAAAACATTACAAAGCTCTTGACATATCATATTTCATACATTAGATTCAAGTGGGTTATGAACTCCCATTTTTACCCCAAATACGGATTGCAGAATCACATCGGTTACACATCCACATTTTTACATAATGCCATATTAGTGACTGTTGTATTCTGCTACCTTTCCTATCCTCAACTATCCCCCCTCCCCTTCCCTCCCATCTTCTCTCTCTACCCCATCTACTGTAATTCATTTCTCTCCTTGTTTATTTTCCCATTCTCCTCACAACCTCTTATATGTAATTTTGTATAACAATGAGGGTCTCCTTCCATTTCCATGCAATATCCCTTTTCTCTCCCTTTCCCTCCCACCTCATGTCTCTATTTAATGTTAATCTTTTTTTCACTTTTTAGGAAAAAAAACTGTTCCTGGAATTTACAAACAGCTTAATGATACAGAAGAAAAATTAAATTGCTAATCAAAATCTCTAACCCATATTTACAACAAAAGTTATAAAAGTAAAATAACCTTAGAAAGATATTATAACACAAGTAGAATAGCAAATATGAAAACACTGAATTAGTTGGGTTATCAAAGCAGAAATTTATACATGTGCTAAATATAAAGAATTTTAGGGCTATAGAAATATCAATCTTACGTTTCTGTTTGTTTTATGTCTAATGTACTTTTTTCTACTAGTTCCCTGTGGGAAGTTACATATAGGTCTAATAGAAAGTCTGTCTTTTCCAATCTGGAATAAATGATGTCAATAGCATATATATTTAGCATAAACACTTAACTTCCTAAATATGTATTTCAAGAGCACTGCATTTAGAGCAATTCTCAGAGATTCCTTTCCCAAGTTCATCTACAGAAATTATCATTCAATTTTCCCCACACTAGTGTTGTATCCATAAGCATCAATGAGAAGAGGGGGGATATCTGAGTTTGTATTTCAGATGAATTTAAATTCTATTTAGCTGCATTAATTATTTTTGAATCCAATGTCTGGAGAATGACACCAATTTGTATAACCAAGAATACACAAAGTAAAACTAAAGCTGTCTATACTCAGAAATGTCAAACTATGGTCATTTAAAAAATTCTAGAAAAATTACTTATAGAAGAATTCTATAAGTAATCATCTAATCAAGAGCCAACCAAGAAATTTATCTAGAATCTGCTACTAGTCTTTAAGGGAATGTAATAAATACAACAAATATTCACAAAATCTCAGATTTATTACATCAGTCTCAACCCTAGCTGCACATTAGAATCACTTTGGATGTAGATTATATATCTTTACATATATATTTTATGTATTATATATAATATTATATTCTATATTGTGATATGTATTATATAAAATTATAGTTTTATAATGTATAAAAATATACATATGTATTTAAGTTTTACAGACACAGGGCCCTAGCCAGATGTTCTTACTTAATTCATATTGTAGTGATTTGGACATAAGTATTTTTTAAGAATTTTTCTGAGTTTAACTAATTTCATTAAACAGATCCCTAGATGACTCTAATATGCAGCCAAGGCTGAGATTACTGATTTATACTTCATATAAATTAATCCTCATCAATTTATAACTCACTCAAAATAGTCAGCATTCAGACAATATTGCTTGAAATGCAAAATACTGCTGCCTATTTTAAAAACTTTGGATTTGGTATTCCATGTTACATGTGGTTTATAGTACTGAAGCTATCTCCAGTTGTTTTCTTGGTTAACCTAATTCTTATGTTGGAAGGGTAAGGGCAAGGATGTAGTAAGGGGAAAGGCTTCGTAAGCAAGATAGCTGTGCAGAATTCATATGGAATAACGTGACATAAGCTGCCACATAACCTCAATTTCTTGCAGATCTTTCCAACGTTTAGGAAATAGTTAATTTGACTAATGAGTTTGTTTATCACTCAAGCAAAAGTATGTCCCTAACCTCTGGTCAGTTTTTAAAATGAAGCCTCAAGCTTCTCTAATAGAAGAGCACGCTCCCTCAAGTTTCATGTCAGGAAGGGGGAAAAAGATTTCTGGTTACATTTTAAGCATTTTAAACTTTTAATACTAAGGTAAGACAGTCTTCAGATGACAAGTCTATTCTCTAGCTTCACATCCCTGACAAAGAAGAATTCCAAGATGTTTTGGTAGTGAACAAGACCATCAAGATGTAAGTCTGTCTTTAGGTCATAAGATTTCATCTCAATCCAGTTTACCCTTACTGAAATCACAAAATGGGCAGTTTTACAAGTGAGCAATTTATCTGTATCACTATATACCTCTCTTCCTGGTAGAAAAAGGATCATATTTCTGAGCTTAACTAATTTTGTGAAACAGATCACAAGCATATCTAAAGACACCATGATGTTTAATACTTCACACATCTAAAAACCTCAAAACTTAGCAGCTCAAAGGAAAAAACCATCACTGAGGTAAATCAAACCAAGAACATTTTCCTCCCACCTATTGTGAAGATAAAGAATGTGAGAGAATTTCAAAAATGTCTTTTATAAAGCCCAAAACTGAGATCAATCACAAAAAAGCTCTTAAAAGTTGTTTGATTTAGATGGTAATGTGTTTTGTTTTAATACTACACTTAGAATTATCTAAACTTTTCCCACAAATGTTAAGTATCTGATACCAGGCCTTACTCCCTGCTGTTTTGTGAAGTTTGAGAAGTAGCAAATCAAATCTCCTAGAGCAGCTTCCCGAATGGGTTCTTCCCTGCAGAGTCCAGCAAATAATGTCTCAAGGGTATCCTTTAGTCTACAGAGCAACTTAGGCAACATCACTTAAGGTATTCGCATGAAACACAACTAAAAACATCCTTTTATTTGAAGGACTCGGATTTGTTTTAAGCTTAGAAAAACATCAAATTTGTCAAGATTTGTTTCTTACTTGAATTGAACCAATAAATTAACTTTTTAGTAAAAGCCTGGATGCAATTTTCACAAATCTTTTCCTATCCCTTACTTAAATAATCACTACAAATGTCTGTGAATTGTGCTGTATGCTTTCTTGGATGTTTCAGATGAATTATAATTGCATGAACTGTTGATATGGGATTCTTGTTTGCTTACAATTAAGACATACTTTTCAGTTAAGTAGATAAACATTTAGCAATCTCATAAGAAGCACCTACTATGTTTCTTGTGAATAGTTTTCTTGATATCTAAATGTGAGCCTATATAACAGTGATTAAAATAAGAGAATAGAAACTGGGATGGAGAGAACAAAGAGCCACTCTATTCACCAAGGGTAGCTTTTTTAGCCTTCAGTTGCTTTGTTTTATATGCACATTTTTTTCTTTGCTTATTTGTTTTTTGGTGGTTCCCCACCACCACCACCAAAAGCTGATAGGCTAAGCTGTTCATGTGTCTTGATCCTAAACAATTCAGTTTTATTTCATGTTAGGATGTGATCAGGAACTACATTTTTTAAAAAAATTTGGAAAATGTTCTTATCTTCTGTAGGTGAAGGTTGTCCATCACATCATCCACAATATAAAGAATCATGCAGTGAGAATGCTCGGATCCAATCCCAGAACTCAAAGCAGTTAGGTGGAAGGTAAAGAACTGGGGCATAGTAATAAACACTGAAAGGAGATTTCCCAAGAGTTGCTCAATTGGTTCAATATAAGTGACAAACACAGGTGGGATTAAAGCTAAATGTTGGATGAATCAGTTTCATAAGACAAATTACCTTTTAGACTGAGGCAAGGTTAACATGTATTTTCTAAACTGCTTTGTAGGTCAATCAGTTCAGATATTTAAACATATAGTTTTCATAATCAATGCAAATAGTTCATGTTCACAATTCTGAAATTCAGGTCTTGATGTAAGTTATATGAAGAATGGAAGATACATAAAAATATTCTGCCCTTATTTTTCTATATTAAAGCAAAAAGTTCCAAATGAAGTATAATCCATAAAATATTACAAGATTCAATATTTTGGCAATGAAAACATTCTAGGATAGTCTACCAGAGATGCAAAAACTAAAAACTAAAAAATATCATGCAAAAGACTGTTTTTAACATTTTAAAAGGCAGAAATATGTCAGGAGACACTTGAACCATGGGAAATAGTAAACCTCTGCCCACTAGTGTAACATTCATTAGTTTAGAGCTTATTTACCTAGTTTAGTAATTTCCCAGCCATCAAAGAGCCCTGGAGTCTTCTTAATTATAAATTCTATGATGTACAATAATCCTCTTATGGGCAAAAAGAGCATAGTTCATTCTTCTTTCAACAGGAACATTTACTTGTTAAATTTTTAGCAAACTGTAAAGCATGGTCGTTATTTCTTGTACTATCATTAGGAAAGGCATTTCTGGTCAATCAGTAATCAGGATGAAATACTTTGATTTTCAGTGAATTTTTCTGTTTACGTTTTTAAATTCACATTTCATAAGCAGACATAAAACATTTTGCAAGTTGAAGTCCTTTAAATTGTTCTACCAGTAACATATAAATGTATCCATTCTCATTTTACACAAAAGTCAATATAGCAACTACATTCCAACTTGCACTGTAAGTGGTAAATCCAATCATGATGTGGCTATCATCGTTACAAGTAAAATGCATGCAATGCAAGAAACATTTAATCAACTCAAATACAGCATGAGGGTGTGCACCAAGCTGTGTTTGAAATGAACACTGATAAGAATTAAACCTGCTGTTGAAACTTAGCTCCCAAGTAAGTAGGTATCTTCACCAAACTTCTCTCTTTATAGGTTAGAAGATGCTAAATTGCTACTTTCTTAAAATATTCAATTCACAAAGTGATTAAAGCTATTTTTTCTATCGACTGGTCATCATAGAAACACATATTTGCAAAATTTTCTGATTTAGATTGTGGTTATTAAACAAGAATCTCAAATTATGAAACAAATAGTAATTGAAATCTTAGGTTTACTTCCAACTTTCTAAAGCAAGCACCACATTTTAATAAACTTAAGAAATAGCTGACCTTATCTTACTGTACTAGACTATAAATTCAGATAAACTTCGAAAGATTTTAATGCATTAAAATGCTGTTCAAAGTTTACATTGATAAAACAGTAAGCTGGAATTTTAAATACAACCCTCGAAACTAAGTTCAGTTTTAAAATAAATTCTTCCAAAATAACAAATGCACACACACTGAAGCAAGAATAAATATACTACCTTTCTGTTACAAGAGGAAACTTCTCTGGCTCCGTTTGGTCTGCAAATGACTGCAGTAGCCACAGCTGTAACTGGCTGCAGGAACAGAGCACAACAGAAAGCAAGGAGTTGGCAGGAGCAGCTCCACGGAGTGGCGGGACAGACTGAATGACAGCACATGCAGATTGCTTTGAATTAGGCATGTTAGGGGCTGGAACTTTTGGTGTTTGCTAGCCTATAGGACAGGAGAGTTTTTCTTCTACTTAACCCCTCGGGGCAAGGTCTTAATAATGGTAACAGCTGGCATACAGAGGGACTTGATCTGAGCACAAGGTCAGCAAGCCAGGATATGAAGGTGACATGTAATTTCTAGCCTTTTCCTGCTTCTACAGGGAAATAGCACCAAGGACTGTTTTTAGTTATAACTTCCTTTGATCTTTTGGATTTAAAGTTACTTAGTAGATTAAAGCCACATTAGCTGATATTATTTGCTTGCTTAGCCTCACTTAAGTGTTACAGATTCAGTTTTCTGACACATAGGGCTACTACATTTAAACTAACACAAATAAACACCAATCCGTGTTTATTTCCAAGTTCCGGGGATTCTTGTGTTCTTTCACAAATGGCTCTTGAGACTCTGCTTTTGGGATAGAAAGTTCATAGTTTTTAAAGAAGAACCAGAGTGTTCTTTTTTAAAGAGGAAAGTATTAGTTGAAGCAGTTATAAGTGTTTTTCCTCAATTATCCTAAACAAAAACAGCAGTTTGTTAAATGGATCCAACACACTTTTTATAAATGGATGGTCCTGATGATGCCAGTATTTAAGATTCTATAATTACAACATAAAAACCTCATAAATACCTACAAACAATGCTTTATAAGAGGCATCCCTTAGCAAATAAGTGATAATTTATTAAAACCACGAAATCCAACTTTTCATGACTTTTTTCCTTTTTCCCCTGTGGTACTGGGATTAAACCCAGGGTTTCTAGTATGCAAAGCAAGTTCTCTTTTAACACTGAGCTACATCGCCATTTTTTTTTAAGTTTTATTTTTGAAACAAGGTCAGGCTGGCCTCAAATTTGTGATTCTCTTGCTTCAGCCTCCTGAATAGCAGTGATTATAGGTTTGTGCCATCACACCACACCAAACTTCTTCATGACTTTAATAATAAAATGTGTGAACAGTTCTCTTAGCACTGACTAGTTAATTATATAAAGACTGTGCTTTCAAAAACATCAAAAGCACAAAGGAAAATGAGATAAAATAAAACTTAATCAAAATAAACATTTATATCAAAAAACATTACCAAAAAAGTGGGGAAAAAATCACAGAATGGGAGAAAATATTTTCAAATCATATATTTAAGTATCTAATATCCAGAATATGTTTAAAAAAATCTTCCTACAACTCAACACTAAATCTAATTTAAGAGACAAATTTTTAAACAGGCATTTCTCCAAAGGTATACAAGTGACAAATAGGCCTATGAAAAGATGCTCAACATCCTGAGTGATTTAAGAAAACACAAATCAAAATCACAATGAGTTACCAATTTACACCCCTAAGTATGGCCATAATGAAGGAAAAACAAAAACAAAATAAAAAAAAAAAAGTACCGTCAAGGATATAGAGAAACTGGAGCCCTTATACCCTGCTGGTGCTAATGTAAAATGCTATGTAGCCACTGTGAAAAACTCAAAAATTTATTTAGTGCTCACCTAGCATGTGCAAGGGTTCTATCCTCAGCACTACATAAAAATAAATTAATAAAATAAGGGTATAAAAAAATTTAACATAGAATTAGCATATACCTTGCAATTCTACTACTAGGTATGGTTGATCTTCACTATTTGCAGATTTCATTTTTGCAAATTTGCCCTATAATTTACTTGTAATCCTAAAATATTTGGGTTTTTTCACACTTATTTTGAAAAGATAATGTGCAGAGTAGTAAAAAATTTAAGTTGCTAGATGCACATATTCCCATTGGAGGTCAAACAACACAACACTTTCTTGTTTGGCTCTCATATAGTAAACAAGGTCCCCTTTTCTGGTCAATTTAGCACCACACTTTTTCACTTTTTGCATCTTTTTGTTGCTGTTGTTTTCGTAGCAGTGCTAGGGAAGGAACCCAGGGCCTCACACATTATACAAGTTTCAGCTACTGAGCTAAACCCTGAACCTCTACATTTTTTGTGCTTTTTTGGTGGTGATTTCAATTGCTCTTAAATGGCCCCCAAGCATAGTGCTGAAGTGCTGCCTAGTGTTTCTAAATGCAAGAAGGCTGTGATGTGCCTTTCAGAGGAAAATACAAAATAAACTTTTTTCAGGCATCAGTTATAGTGCTGTTAAATGTTGGGTTCAATGTTAATGAGTCAACAATATTTACTAGATAGGGTGTCTTTAAACCAAATCACACAAAAGGCAATATTATATATTGATCATCTGATGAAAATATGACCAGAGGCTCACAGGAATCTAATCGTGTATTTGTCCTAGAAGAAATGATTCTGTATTAATTAATTCAGTGTTTGCAGTGACTTTATGGATGTAACAAAGAGTGAAAATTGAGTCTACATACTCAAGAGAATTGAAAACACATGTTCATACAAAAACTTGCACATAAATGTTCACAGCAGATTTACAACAGCCACAAAGTAGAAACAACATAAATATCCATCAACTCATCAATTAATTAACAAAATTTGGTATATTTGTACAATGCAATACTTACTATTCAGCCATGAAAATGAAGCACTGATACATGTTACAAAATGGATGAACCCTAAAAACATTATCCTGAGAGCCAGAAATAAAAGGCCCCATATTGCATGATTCCATTTATATAAAATATGCAGAACAGGCAAATTCATTAAAACAAAAAGTATATTAGTAGTTGCCAGAAGCTGGGGGTAGGGACAGAGGATGCAGAGTGACTGCTAATAGGTAATAGGTATGTAGTTTCTTTTGGACTAACGAAAATGTTCCAGATGGTGGTGATGGTTGCATAATCTTGTGCATACACTAAAAACTGCTGAATAGAATGTACATTTTAAAATGTACATTTTGAATTTGGGGTATGTAAATTATAGTTCAATAAAAAAATAAAAAGGTTTGAAGTTCTAAGCATTTAACCAGTGGCTCTCAACTTGAGCATTTATAATAATTCCCAGAAGGGCCACAGAAACACTGATTACTAGGTTCCATCACCCCCAAGTCTGATGCTGAAGGTGTGGGGTGAGGCTTAGGAATTTGCTTTTCTAGGAAATCCTCAGATGACACTGTACTACATTTTGAGAATGCTGTATTAAAAATCATGTCTGAGTTCCTCAAAGGTAGAAAAGTAATTTTCATTTCTTAATCTCCTAACTATACCTAAAAACAGAGCCAGTCTTAGAGAAGAAAAAAGGAGTGGGAGGGAATAAAAAGAAAAATTATTTACTGGAGTAAAAATGTAATGATGTCAGTCCTGAAATCTTAGAGTATGGTGATTTCATGTCATACATATGCCAAATGCTATAAAATCTAAAAATCCACAAGACAAAAAGGAATTAAAGAATTAAAATGAAAATGAAGGTATTTTAATGTTCTCTGGTCATCTCAAAGGTACTCTGGTTGAATTTGGAAAAGCAGCTATCCTGTTTAATTTTGTTTGCCCTTACAAGAAACACAAAGATTCCAGAGTTGTTGATTCCATAAATTACTAGAGGAAACTCCTTAATTAGTTAAGGTATCACAGAAAGGAAAGACCTGAACTCTCTCTACCTCATAAACTTGTAAATCCTTATTTACATTTTTAGCAAAGTTACTGATTTGTGCATATAATTACTTGATTTGAAACATGAGGTCCATGTAAAAATAGACAATTTAAAGTAAACTTCTAGTATTTTTACATGGCATACATTATTACTTCATAAATAATCATGTTTATTTCTAATCACTTCAACATGTCTCTCAGTATATTAGGCAGAGTAAAAAGAAGAGTGTGAGTGAGCTTACAAGGTTCTAAAATTTTCTGAAAACAATGTTCTTTTTTTTCTCCTCAGATTGTTTAACTTAGATATATGTCTTCATTATCAGAGAGACAGAGGGTAAGGGGTAGGAAGAAGGGAATAAGAGTTGATAGGAGAGACACATTTGGTACTTTTTAAAAAGTACAAAAACAGCTGCTGATTAACAAACTCTTTCCCAGCTGAACCTAGCCCAAAATTCAATTCCAGATTTTGTTAGGGTTATTAACATTTAGAAGTTCTGTCTGTTGTCTATTTTCTTCGTGTTAAATGTCAAAACAGTTATGAACAAATAAATTATAGTCTAAAGTAGACAGTAGATGAATGGTTCAGCAAGATTTTCTTCTTTCAGTAGGGTTAAGTCAATAGTTCAGTTATTTGGAAGTATGAGTTCAGAAAAACCAATCTTAGGAAAGTTCTACAGACAATATTCTATATTGCATTTTAATGTTTCTGAGTAACATATGATATCTACCCTTGGACGCTTCAGACCGGAACATGATGATGTTCAACTCATAGCCTAGAACAGGGAATCAATGTAGACTTGCAAGTCCAATCTCAGCTCTACCACTCAACTGGCTATATAACCTAGAATTAGTCACTTAATTCAGAGGTTATATGCTCCTATCTACAAAATCCAAACACTAGAAAATATGATCTCACAGGCTCTGCATTCAGTTTTTATGAATTTGGATGTCACTACAAACATATAAAATAAATCCAAGTCTTACTTTTCAAATTTGGGTTAAGAAAAAACTACACATTCAAAGTTAAGTTAACAAATTTGGAGCAAATACCATACTGCAAATTAACTGGAACAAAACCAAAATAATCATAGTGTGCTAAATTTCTTCCCCTGAATTTAGAAATGTGTGCATCAATCTTATATATGCCTCTCATCTGACAACTGACCATTCTTAATCTTATTGCTTCTTTCTTTTCCCATTTCCCACTGAAATTTCTACCTCCAGAATATACCACTCTTTTTTAACGTTTAAAAAGTTGTTATTTTTAGTTATACATGACAGTAGAATATATTTTGACATACCAAATATACAATTCTTAAAAATGAAAACTGTATGGCCTTATTTATCTCCCACAATCTGACACCTAAAGAATTGGCTCTTTACCCTTATCATGATCTCCAACTCCAGTCTTTATCCATGTCTTTTCTCCTTTTTTACTTGCTGAGTATTGATTTACTTGACCAGCACTTCAGCCTTTCAAAGATTTCCCCTAAAATTGCTCTCCCTATCTCCCCATTTATCCTCACCCTCCCAACCCCAAGAAGCAGAGTGAGGTGCATACTCTGACCTCTGGAGGGCGCTCCACACTGCTACCATTCATCTCATCTGCCACAGATTCTCCACTGGAAATCCCCACAGACATTGCCAAAAATCCCGCGCCCCCCCCCCCCAAGTTCCCTACCTGAACCCTCCCAGAAAGTAATAGTATATATCTTGTGGTAAAGAAGGAAACTATCTGATCATTAGTTTCTTCAACACTACCATCTACCTTGAACTTTTTCTGGAACTTGTCCCTTAGTTTTCACAATGTCTGACCCTCTTTGGTAAATTAACTACTTACCCTAGATAGATTTTTTTTTCTAGATTTTTGCTACCCAAAAAGGCAGCCACAAGCCACATATAGCTACTTAATTTTAGATTAATTCACATTAAATAAATCTAGAATTTTAGTGCCCAGTTGCAGTCAGCATTGAATTTTAGGCACTCAACAGTCACATGTGTTGCTCATGGGTATTGAACTGGACAGTGCAGACAGAGAATATTTCCATCACTGCAACTAGATTTATTGGACAGTGCAGCTCTAGACACTGACTACCATGTTCTTCTACTGTCTCATTCTCCTTCCCCAAGCCCATCTTCATCTTTTCCTCTCTGTCAACTCTTTCTTCACTTACTTACAAAAAAATGTAAAAGTTTTCCTCCAGTCTTTAAAAAAAAAAAAAAAAATCCTTTCCTCAGTCTGCTAGTTCTCCGGCTACTTTTCCTTTCTTTTCACTGCAAGACAATACTCAGGCCTTGCTCCATCTCCTTACCCACCATCTAATAAAACTCTTCCTTCAAAAATGAAATTCAAAGGTCCTTTTCCATACTCATTTTCTTTACATTTCTTCATTTCCCAATTCTGCTGGTAATACTTTTCTCCTACTCAGTTCCCATTATCTTTGTTAATCTCTATTCCATTTTCTTAAGCAGATCTTTTAGATTCTCTTGTTCTAAACTTTGTGCAATATTCAACAATCTTGTCCTTTATCCTCTCTGCTGTTCCCTGCTTACATCATCACAACTTCTGAATTCCATTTTGCAGCTTCTGCTAAGAACATTTCAGTTATATGTCCTTCTAGTAGCTTAAACTCAATAATCTAATTATCAAACAACTTGTTGATTTTCCTATTTCTATCCACTCTCTCAGGCACTTGAGCCCATAATCTTCACTTAAATATTTATTTATTAAACACCTGATCTATGCTGCATTCTGAGCTAGAGCAGGAGTCATCTTTGATCTTTACACCACTGTATAACTTTGTTCATTTCTTCCTCCAAACCTAGCCACTGTTACATACACTCATCCGTTCCATTCCATTACCTCTGCTTCTTAGTTCATTTTTCCCTGAATTATTGCAACACTCTAACAGACGTGACCCTATGCATAGTTTCATAACTTTCCAATCTAAGCAACATGGAGCTTCTAGATTCATCATTACAAGGGACAGACCTGATCAAATTACTCCATAGTCCAGAAAACATTAACAGCTTCCCTATGTCTCCCCAGCAAAGTTTAAATGTGTTAGCCTGTGCACAAAACCCTCCATTCCCTACACTCTTCCCCTTTCTACTCAGTGCCCTTGCAAAAAGAATTTACTCCAAACAAGCTTCACACACACTTAAAATACTTAACACCATTCCTCCGGCCAGCACTGGCCTCTAATCACATTTCCAACTGTCACGACCCCATCCTTTCCTTTTAGCACATGGCAAATAACATGTCTTCCACAAAGCCTTCCCTGATTATCCAAACCAGAGTTCCCTGGTCCTATTCTACATCATATGACTGTAAGATCTTTCTTGCAGTACTTAGCAAATGTGAATTTTTTAGTTTTTATCATAGTCACTTAAATTTCTCTTTTGGCTTCTTAATCTACACTTAAAGGCACAGGCTCTATTATCTTCATACCTCTCAGGAAGTGATATAAAGTACATTATACCATGTAGGTCAAATGCTTATACTTTACAAGCTCATTGAATAAATGACATTTTATAATTTGTTACTATCACATATATCTTTTATTCAGCAGAATAAATGTACTGAAATGTAGTTTGCAAAATAAAATTCAATATAGAAAATACTATTTTCCTGCTGACTTATATGGACCCCAGGAACCATTTTGACTATGGTTGTGGGAAAAAAACAACAGCCACAATTCAATATATTTTAAATATGACATCATTATTTTGCAATATTCTCTGATTTTAAATTCTGAATGCTAAACCACTACTAAATTAATAAGGAATGACAGTAACTGGCTTTTCACCTTTTTATCCCTAAAGAAGTAGAAGTCATTTCAGAAATGAATATACAAGCTTATTCTTTGGCAGTTTTTATTTTGTTTTGTCTCTTAGGCAGGATTTTCCTTGGCATTAGCAGAAACATTTTTAAACAATGAAAATATAAAATAAAGTTTTCTCCTATAATGAGACATTTACACGGAATAGCCTACAAACTTTCTACTCAATAATCAATTAATCTTATTGCATCAATATGTTTTCCTTAATAGCATCTTAGAAACAAGTGAATCTGGAAATCTTAGCTTTTATTCCCTATATCCTTAGCTTGATTAGATTAAAAACTAGGAAACAACATGCATTTTGTCAATAATGTATTTTGTCATGTAGAATGTATTTTACTTAAACTATCAAAAATTTTAACAGATTGGAAACTGTAGTACATATTTTAAAGCAAAAAGTATGAACATCAGTAGATTTGGGGGAAGAGGTATTCTTTCATTTTACTGCAAAGAAAAAGAACTTAAAAGTACTAAAATAAAGGCAAAAATAAAAGTCCCCCACTTACACAAGCCAAAAAAGTACTTAAAAACAAAACCTTTGTTTTAAAAGGGAAAACTAACTCAAGCAGGTCACTTTATTATAGGTTTCATATTAGAATTCAGGTGAACTTTCTTTCATAAAAAGCATAGTGTTATGTGGCTCAGATTTGATAGCTTTATATAAAAAATGAGCTGAATCATCTCAGCCATAACAAAATAGTGAGATTATAGATAGATCATATAAGAATATAATCCTGTGATGCATGAGGATTTAAAAACAAAGCACAATGCATTCACAGGCTCTGGAAAGTTTCCAAAATATTTTTGGTTTGCAATATAGGATTTCAAAATGTGATATTTTACTTTTACAATAGAAGCTTTTGGCAGAAGATCTACTCCTAAAATGAAGACCACTCTGCTTTGACTCTAATCTAATTAGAACATTCTTTTAATGGTTTTAGTTGTATTTTGTTACCAAACTAAACTGAATCTAAATGAATGTGGTATTCATATATAAAGAGGGTTTATGACTAGTAAACTCAAAATTTCCATAAGCTAAACTTTGAATATTTATAGGAAAAGTTACATTTACTTTCTTATGTCATGAAATAAAAATACATGTAAATTAATTTTCCAAAAGTTAGACTTCAGAGGAAAATAAATGTGTCATCTGCATACAAACACCTGTCATCATTGCTAAAGGCTTAGATTAAGTAATACTGTGTCTCATCACTTCCTCTGATGTAAAATGAAGTTGTATAGAAAAAAGAAATAAAATTCAAATCCCCCTTTATTCATTTATTCTTTTTGTAATATGTGGTAATATTATTTTTGGCAAGGAAGAAAACTCTAAGACAGAAGACACAGAGCAAGGTATTTCACAAATGCAGAGGGAGTTGTTTTATATGCTGAAAACACATGCATTCGTTATTGTGAAGTTCAAACAGTTCAAAATTATAAATGTCATGCTAGGTCCAGCTTCAGAAACTTGTTTATATGAAATAAAATTCTGTGAGATGGCTGTAAAAAGATAAGAAATGAAATAATAAATGGGAAAGGAGTAAGGATATTTATTTATATCAAAATTTAAGAATATGAGAACTTCAATAGAATATTTTACCTCAGTCTTTTTTAAAAACTCTTTTAAAATATCCCAACTTAGCAGTGTTAAGACTCCAAACAAAGGCCTGGCTGAAAGAACTCATTTATAAATGGAATACATTAGAAATTAGGATTAAGTGCCATAAAGCAAAAGGGTATCTCAATATATTTAAGGGCAACATGTTATGAAGTTCAGAAATGCCACTTGAGAAATGCTACTTCAAAAACACTGAAATGGCACCAGGCATGATGGTGCATGTCAACAGCCCCAGCTACATGGGAGGCTGAGGAGGCAGGAGGATCACTTGAGCCTAAGAGTTCAAAACCAACCTGGGCAACATAGTAAGATCCTGTCTAAAACAAAACAAAACAAAACAAAACACCATAGAAACAAACCCATCAAAATGACTGGTTTTCAAGATCAGGGAATCTTTGGCATTTTCACTGTAAACCCCAATACTGAAAGTCTAGGCAAGTCCTAGTTGACATTACCACCTATGAATGGTAGATGTTTCAGTGTCATCTGTCAGAATACACCTAGTAAATGCCCCAGTGTTGTGAAGCATGAACATGACAAGTCAGCTATTCTTATGACCATATCAAGCCATCTTTCATGTACTATGATATGTGTCTTTTGGGCATCCCCAAAAGACTCAGAATGCTATAACCAGGGCAAGATAAAGCCTCCGGAAATCATTTAAAGGATCCTCAACTTTAAACAACTTTGGAGAGGAAAATTTCACAGGTTTCTTTGTTAACATACATTAAGCATTACTCAAATAACCTAGGATGGCAATATTTCTGACAAAAAACATAAATGAAAAATATATAAGGTGAGTTTAAATATCTATATTCCTTTATTAAAAACTCACAACATAATCTTAATGAGAGTTACCGTGATATGGGTAACCAGCATTGGTTCAGGCACTGAATGTAAAAAAGAGCAAAGAGATAGATATGCATTCTGTATCAAAATTACAAAGCCATAACAACAAAAAATAATCTTATGCCATTATTGGTAGCAAGAAAGCACTTTATCTACTATGGAGATCATTGTATTAGAGTTCTGAGTTATACTAACAAACAGGATATCACCAAGATGATCTTTGTCTTAAATAGAAAAGAGACATTTATCACAATGCTTATTAATATTTAACAATATTTAATAACATTCAGTATTTATACTTTGCAAAGGTCTGTCATTGACAATACCTTATAATACAAGAAAATGAAAGATGAAAAAAATGTCGAGGAGCCACAGAAATAAAATAAGAAAGTTCTTTGTTGTTTCTAAGGTTATTTGCCTTGTTGAGTCACTCAACAGTAATTGCTTTCCTGTATATTTCAGTCAGTGATCAGGAATTCCTGAGTATGTACTCTACTTATTATTCTCAAGTCACACTCCCTTATGCATTACACAGCTCTCAATCACTAAGAAGGAACATTATGCACCCCCTTCCCATCCCTATGGGATATTAAGCAATACAGTATTCATTCCTTCTTCTGCCAAGTGCAATGCTTTAGTAATACATATCAACACCCTGCTGTCTTTGCAAGGAGTCGTATCCAGCCTCAAGGATCAAGCTTAGATCCCCTTATAAGAACAAGGAGAATTATCATGAATCTCTAAAATAAAATCCCTAATCTTGTATGAAGCTAAAAATGTACCTTTTATTTACATCAAAGTGCAATTTTTAGAAACAATTGTTTTTTCACAATGTCTGATTATATTTGTAATGATGATTACTGTATTAGCCAGCTCTCTGTCATTAAAACAAATACCCGAGATAATTAACTTACAAAGAGAAAAGGTTTATTTTGGCTCACAGCTTTGGAGGTTTTAGTCCATGATCAATTGGCTCTGCTTCTTTTGGACCTTTGATGAGACAGCATATCAAGGCAGACAGTGTGGTAAAACTGCTCACCTCATGACTGGGGGGCAAAAAAGAGGAAGAGGAAAAGCCTGGGGTCCCACTACCCTTTCAAGGATACGTCCCAATGACCTGAAAAACTCCTGTTAGCCCAACTCTTAAAGGTTCTACCACCTCCCAATAGCACAAAGGTGGGGACCATGCCTTACAGCACACAAGCCTTTTGGGGACACTTAAGATCCAAACTACAACAGTCACTGTTGATAGGAATAGACTGACAAAAAAAAAACAATCAGAAACAGAGTTCAGGACAACTGAACTCAGATTTTAGAAAGCCAATAAAGGAAAGATTCTCAGTCTTTGTACCATGATCTCAACTTCTTTACATCTAAATTTTATAGAATCTCTCATTAGATTTCTTGGTGGGGGAGGATCTTATTTATATTCATGACTAATAGTATCCGTGGTATCTATTATCACAGTGATAAATGATTCTGCACCCCTTTCAAGAGGGGAAATGAAAACAAATAGGGAGGTGAACAGAATGAATCAGGATTTAAGGTCCTGGTGCCTGTATCATCTTGTTTCTGAAGGCAAAACCCTTGAGTTGTTCCAGAGAAAACTTGCAATCCAAATTAATAATAATAATATACAGATCTCACTAGGTCACAAGAAAAAAATTTTTTGCTGAACCTAACTTCAAAGCATAAAATGAATATCCCTTCAGTGTAATATATTTTCCAAGGCAATTAAATCTGTGTCTAGTAATACACATTTATTTCTGGATTCTGGTTATATATTTGAAAAGTTCAAATGAGATTTTGCACAAATCCCCCTAAAAGAGTTTCTATTTTTTAAAAGTTTCTTTTAAAAACTTAAATCTTGGTCCCTTTGATCAAGACTAACTTTAAATAGAGGAGCAAGGAATTTTACACGACCCAAGATTTTAATGATATCCTTCGGATCACCAGGCATCAGAGAAAGCTTACATAAGCCTGGGTAAGAAAAAGACTATTATGGTTTAGATACGATGTGTACCCTGAAAAGTCCATGTGGTAATGCAGGAATTTCAGAGGTGACATCATTAGATTATGGGAGGTATAACCCCAGCAGTGAATTAATCCAGCTGATGGATTAACAATCTGAATAGACTACTGGATAGCAATTATTATTTGTAACTCTTTCATGAAAGTTGGGGTAAAGCTACTTTCCATGGTCATAAAAGGTCTTGGAGGCTCTGTAGGTTGGCAACTTTTTGGTTCCCTTTCCCTCTTGTTTTTCTGGTAACAATCCGGCCATCCTGCAAGCCAGTCTCTCTGCTTCCAGTCCAAAGTGAAGCTACAGGAATGATGCGGCTGGAGCAAGCAAGACACCAAGGTTGTGCCCTAGGGGATTATATTTTGTCCCTGGTTTCTTCTGCAAATGCTCAAGTACTCTCTTCTCTGCTTCTTAGCTGCCAAGTGCTGAGTAGCTTTCTTCCATCATGCCCTTCCACCATGATGCTCTGCCTCACCTTGAGCCCAGAGCAATGGAATCCACAGCAATGGAGTCCACCACAGACCAGACCTATGAAATCTCTCAAACAGTGAGCCCCAAATTCACTTCTCCTCCTCTGAGTTGTTCTTGCCAGGTATTTTGGTCACAATGATAAAAAGCTGACTAATACAAATACATAACAGTATTAGTCATATAAGCAGATCTTACTTACCGAATTTTTTGTTGTTGTTTAGAAAGTCTTTGAAAACAATAAAATATTTTCACTCTCCAATACAAATTCGAAACTAAAACAAGTTATTCCCATTTGGATCTAAAGTGTATCAAACAAAGAGTTTGAATCACAAATTTGTACAGAAACAAGAAGTATTTGAAACTCAGATTTTATAAAAATTATCCCACAAATAAATACTAATAAGAGATTCCGATTTATTTATTTTGCAGTACTGGAGATCAAACCTAGGGCCTCATGCATATTAGGCAAGTGCTCTACTACTGAGATAAACCTCCAACCTACGTATTTTATTTTTATCTACTCCTTCACTGACGCTAATAACTTGTGACTTTATTTTTTTATATATATACTAAAAGTTAAACACTAAAAGGAAGAAAGAGAAAAAGCAAAGTGAAGGATGTTCATTAAGGACAACTTACTGCTAAATAAATAAATAATTATAAAAGAAATATAATTCAAGAAACTTAAACACCTTATAGATCAACTTCTTTTTCAAATAAACTCTTAACCTGTAAGTTCATATTTTAGATAATATGGGTCTAATACTAACATCTCTACTAATACATGTAAACCAATATTTTGATAGATAAAAGCAAATTAAAACTCAGCGGATCATTGCTTCATTCTTTAATATTCTATAAAATAATTTAGTCTTAACTTTATACTTCATTTCTAACTATTTCACAGGGAAACCTTTTAAGAGAGCACAAGTTGCTACCAAGTACCATGGAAGTGGGGAAGAGGCTGTATGTCTCTTATCAAAATAAACCTTTTTTTTAATGTACTAAGTTCCAATCACTTTTTTTCCTATGTTCAAGACTTTAAAGTACAATCAGAAGTCTTTATGATTACAGGTTGTTTTTATCATTCCTGTTATAACTAGCGAGTGAAACGGGCTGAAAGTCACATAAACTGTCTCATATCCCTAGATTATATCACTGCATATGGTGACTCTGCTTCATTCTTGCTCCCACTACATCATGTGTCAATACTCAGACATGAAAGCACGTCCCAACCATGCTATTTTTCTAGGCTACATTCTTTAGTGAAACCTCAAATAACCAAATAGGTTCAACAAAAGTTTACTGAAGCTTAAGAATATACTGTGATTTGCTTTTGTTTTTCTGCTAATAAACCCTGAGAATAAATTAAAGTTAAAAAGAAACACTTTGATTAATTCATGAGTCAATCCTATGTAATTAACCTCTAGAAAAAGAGTTCAACATATGAGGAAACTAAGGCACACAGGAATAGAGAAAAGAATAATGAGGAAATAACAGAAAGCAAATGGCAAAGGGGATCTTGGAAATGGAAAACAGCCACAAGCAGTACAAAGATGACACACAACAAATAACGAGGAAGGAAAGAAGGAAAGCAGAAACCAAGGCAATCTAAGGAAAATCAGAAACTGAGGGAGAAGACGAAATATGACACTGAGCATAGGCAAATCCAAGAAAAAGCGGGTGCTTCATGCTATAATCTAATGCAGAGCAGTAATCTAGCTTCTGAAACAATTATTAGGAGGATTAAAAACTCACAAATGGGGAAAACTGAAACACTGTATATAACTATGGATCAATTACAATGGTAAGATTAACCCCTCTTGCAGCAAACTATGGTTCTTCTTAAAGTTCCAGAGTGTGTGTGTGTGTGTGTGTGTGTGTGTGTGTGTGTTTGGCAGTACTGGTGATTAAACTACAGGCCTCATGCCTGCTTTAATAAGCACAGGCTCTACCACTGAACTGTACCCCTGTCCCTTTTTTCTTTTTTCCTTATAACCACAAAGCATCCATTTAACTTCTGGACACACAGAACTTGGTTAAAGCAAATTAGTAAAGTTTAAAATTAAAAAAATCCAGAGAAGTGCAAGTGCTTGGGATCCCAGAGATGATATTCAGATTGCTCTGGCCTATGTTCACATCCTAGGAGTGTTGGATGTAGCAATAGCCAACTATGTACAACTCTGTACCTTTTCCTTGCTCCTCTTTTGACCTGGCACCTGCCACCTGCCACCTGACTCCCTCATTAAAATAAGCTCTGTTCAAAGAATTCAGAAAATACTAGAACGCATCCCTCCTTCAAGATCTCCCGCTTGTTCTACACAGTCTTATACTTGCATCACAGTAAATCCCGAGTTCTCTCATCCTCTTCGAGGGATTCCTTTGTCTCACAGATAATTCAAATTGTTAGCAGACAACAAGCTTCGGTTTATAGAAGATTCTCTCTGCTATTATGTTATCATTACTTTATACTAATGTCTAATCAGCCTTTTTTTTTTTTTTTTTTTTGTCTGAAGACCAATGAAGGGACAAAGTGAAAAAAAAGGCAGGGTCTTAGAGTTAATTTAAGACAAAGGGTGGAACCTTTCAAATTACCTAAACTAAACATATCAGAAAACACCCTCTGCCACACACACACAACTTGAGAAGCCAGCATGTTTTTACCAAAAAAAAAAAAAAAAAAAGAAAGCTCCATAATGAATTACTTTTAACTTCTTAAAGAAATATATGTTGCTCACTTAGAGAAGACAGATTACCAGAGTTTGCCTAGAAAAAAAAAAAAAAAGATAAACTGAAATAGGTGCCATTTCACTTCTCTCAATATAGATACCACAGTGCCTACAAAAAGGGTTCCCAAAAGTCTCTGTCTTGATTCAGAGACTGCTGTATCATTTTAGTTCTCTCTTTTTACACTGTCTCATTGCTTTGTGGGAATGATATTGGAACAAGACATTTTTTGGAGCCATCCTATCTAGAATTCTTTTGTACCTCTTCTTTACACATAAGTGTGCCTAGCATGGTGGCTACTGCAGAACAGGATTTTTTTTTTTTTTTTAATCAGCGATTGAACTCAGGGGCATTCAACCATCCCCAGCCCTATTTTGTATTTTTTATTTAGAGACAAGGTCTCACTGAGTTGCTAAGTGCCTGGCTAAATTTTTGAGGCTGGCTTTGAATTCACAACCCCCCTGTTTCAGCCTTCCAGGCTGCTGGGTTTAAAGGGGTGTGCCACCATGCCCCACCACAATAGGTTCTTGATAAATAACTTTAACATGCTAAGTGTCAAAATATAAGCACATAAGAAAATGTGTCAATGGAATCCCGAGTAACATGAGAATTATAACATTCATAAGCAATCCTGGTGGGATATAGGTGTAATTTGCTTTGATTAAAAACAGCCACACTATGTTAGTCTCATTAATATAATAATTTACTAGGTAATTCATAATGAGCCTAAAACAACTAAAATTTTAAGAAACTCAGTGAGCAAAGAGGCAGAAATTACTACATGGTGCTGACTTAATTCAGACTTCCTTTGTAGTCTACATATGTCATTGATAATACAATTCTTAAAAAAAAAGTTAATATGACTCAACTGAAAATGGATGTTTTGACCCATCTAGCACATATCATCCTTAGAAGTAATATATCCTAAGAGGCTTTTTTTTGTAGGAGATATATACCACAAGGAAACATAATGTGAATCCCAAAATCCCAAATCACATCAGGATATATACACTTGCAAAGTGTAGTATATCGACACCACAAAGAGAAGAGTAATACTTTAAAAGAGAGAGAGAGAGAGATTCAAAGTGAAAATTCATGAAGGTATCTTCAGCAGTGACTAAGAGAACATAATCTTGATTCTGAAAAGGGCTTCCACTTATTTTACATTGAAATATTGATAGCATAGAGAAAGTAAACATTAGGTTGTTGATTTCAATAAAAATAATGCTTAAGAACAACCAGTTGCCTTTAACTCTATCTACCACACAACCTTTTTGACTTATAAATTTATCTTGTAGAAATAAAAATGAAAGTATATTGTTCTGGTTTGAGCTAGTTTTGTTTCTATTATTAACATTCATACTGTACTTTCCAAATAAATCTCCAGTTACCTCTGTGTAACTGATAAAATAAGTCCTTTATTCCATCAAAATACAAACATCTCTTTCATTTAAAAATTCAGTATATCCAGTGATTAATCATTCCTGCATAGCTGTGCTATGTAATCAAACTGTTAAATCATGCAGTTTCTATAGAATCCAACCTCACTGCTGTTACCCATTATCTTATTTTCCTCCTCCAGCCCAGTAGTTCTCAAATGTGAGCCTGCTGATATCACAATCCCCTGGAGAACTCATTAATACACAGTTGTTAGGTATGCCCTCTCTCCACTCCTCACAGGGAAATTCTGACTCAGTAGTTCTTGGGGGCTCCGAAATTTGTCTTTCCAACAGGCATCCAGATGACGCTGAGGCTACTAGCTGGAACACCACACCTTGAGAACCACTAGTCTAGCTTCTTTCCTCTTTTACTACATCCACTACAGTTAATCAAATTAATTCTCTCCAGTTCATTCATTGAATAACCTAGAGCAATCATACAAAGTTCAAACTACTGAATTTAATAGTAGGTTATCTGATAATTAAAGTCCTCATTTGTTTGGACCTTCTCTCTTGGCCAGCCTAGCAAATCTTTTCACAGTTCTTGCCTCCACTAAAATCTCATCTTAGTTCTCCCTCTGCTAGAAGGTTCTCCTTATCTGCAAATCAATGGCCACTATTTTCTTTATCAACTCCTATTTATTCATTCATTAATTCAGTAAATACATATGAAGTACCTGTCATGTATTATTCATTGTACTAGGTGATGTAAAAAAGATCCAGGTCAAAATCTTCCAAAATTAACCTTAAATCAACTCCAAATACTCCATGGCTCTGTGTCCATTTTAGAAATTAACTTGTTTAAGCAAAAAAAAAAAGTACTGACTCCAAAGCACACTGAACTGGATTTTTTTTCCATACTTACATAATAGAAATGGAAATGTAATGATTTTACTATATTCTCTTTACTGGACCTCTTAAAATTTAGTATGCATTTTAGAGAGTTCTAAAGAGTTAAGGATGCCACTAATATATCATAATCCACATTATTTTTATTTGTGTTTTTATGCTCTGCTTTGTCCTTAAATGGGTGATTGGTAGCTGCTTTTATATTTGCATGTTTGCAAATTTATAGATTTGAATAGATTTTTATTATCTTCTTCTCGTTCAGATTTCTAAAAAGGTATTTTTTGGTAATTACAAGTTGATGCTTGATATTCTCTCCAAGTAAAAGGAAACTAAAATATTTGAGGGCATGAAATAAAACTGGTTTATATTTGAATATACAATACATGGCAAGTGCCCAGAAATTAAACAAAAGGAGAAACCATCTACAGTCTGTTAAATTTTTCAGAGGAAAAAAATGTGTGTGTGTGTGTGTGTGTGTGTGTGTGTATACACACACACATACAGACAACACTGTAATGATACATTTTACTTTTTCTTTTGCTAGGCTGGAAATCAAACCCAAGGCCTGATGCATGTTAGACAAATACTCTACAACTGAGCTACATTCCCAGTCCCTTACTTGCTCTTTTGAATCAAATATTTTTGTAAATCCTCAAAGTCCTATAAGTTTATTTTAAAATACTTTTACTCTTGCTTAATTTTTAAATAATATTTAATTCACATTCTAGTGCAGGTCTGAATGAAGTCATGCAAGTTATCCAAAACCAATAACCCCATGGAATAAATGAAATTTATTAATGATAAAGGAAGCTTTCACACAGACCACATTAAGTCCATTTTATAATTTTATTAAAGCCTGACAGAAGAGTCCATGTAAGAGCAATAAAGTTTAATGAAAACACAGACTGGTACTAAAAGAGTAGGTATTATAAGCAATGAAAGCATAAATTATAAATAAGAAAACAGTCTTTGAAGACATCTGAATTTGTTCAGAAATCAGGCAACATATATTTACGATCAAATTTATGCATTCAGGTAAGAGGACAGCTACAATGATGCTATATATTGTTTGCACAGTCTGAATTTAAGAAACAAAGTTATTCTTTAATTAGTTATTTATAAGACAAAGTTAATGATTGTTTGAAAATGAGGCTCATTACATGATTCCGTAAATGTACTGTGTAATAACTAACATTACCACACAGCTGTATAAACATATTTACTATGACATACTCTTCTACCACAGGTGTATATTTTCCATCCTAAGCATTACTAATATGCATTTCAGACTAGTCTGATTTAGAACTAAAATTTAAGAAAAGCAATATTTCTTAAATTATTTAACTATTCATAAAATAAAATGTTAACCCTACAAAACACTTACTATGTCATAACCCACTTCATTTTTGTGTTTTTATGCTTCTTAAATAGGTGTATGCTGTTTAATTCTTTTTTATTTTAGATAATATCAATAATAAAAACCTCATCTAAAAAGTCAATAAAAGTAGTCTTGAAATAAATTCTTTGATTTGCATTTACCAGCAAACATGTTTGTAGCATGAGTAGATTGTTTTTCTACTATAGTTAAAAGTAAAATATTCTAATACTATAACTGAATGAGTAGAACTCACTTTATTAAAACACAAGTCACTGAATAGCTAAATTGTTTTCTAGATTTTATATAAAGTATCATATTAAGAGGAAAGGCTTTAAAAATGAACTTCATCCACTTTTGAATATCATTACTACTAAGACGTTAAGTGATACTGAAATGTCTATAAATATGTTAATATATAAATAACATCTTGGTTATAGTTTGGAACAAATGGCTTGGTAACAAATGACTGTACTATATCAAAGGCTAAATGATTAAGAGCCACAGATTCAGGAAGCTCACACAAATATATTTTCTATCTAACAAGCATTTCAGACATACACTTTTTACTTTTGGAAATAAAAACACATTAACAAACCTTACATTGGCAGAATGATTTTAAAATCTAAATGATTTTAAAATATGCTTAAATTTAAATCTTTACATAATGGACATGAGAATAGTCTTCAGCTTTTGCTTCATCCTTTGTGATTAGGAAAATGAATAAGCAGACTACTTTTCTACAAAAGGGATCTGAACTGCAGAAATACATAGCTCAAGTGCTGGGATTTACTTGAAATGAGTACTATTGCCATACAAACACTAAATAAGATGAGGAGAATTAAAATACATTTAATCACATATTTGATATTTATTCACTGTAGTGTCTCCTTTCAAAGGAATAACCAACCATAAAAGTCTTTTAAGAGTAGATGTCTTCCACAGCCTTTGAGCAAGCATCTCAGTGCTTGGGACTGTGCTAGTCTTTGGTATATTTGGAAGGTAATGTCAAATATATCTAGTACCTTCTAATTTTATTTTATGTTTTTTTGTTGATTTATGCCAAATGTTTCATGAAAATCTCATTAAGTATTTATTTATTTTAATGCCTTCTGATTTCACATTTTGCCAAAGTTTAAGATTTATAAAGTTTAGCAACAAACAGAAAGTTGAGAACTCAACAATGAAAATGGAATTAGCCATCAAATTTATCATAATACTCTGAATATTTTTCATTTACATTTCTTTTTTTGTGTATTTATTTATTTGTTTATTGTTTATATATTATATCAGAATGTGTTACAATTCTTACTACACGATTTTTCGTATCTCTGGTTGTATACAAAGTATATTCACATCAATTCTTCATACCTGTACATTGGATAATAATGATCATCACATTCCACCATCATTTCTAACCCCATGCCCCCTCTTTTTCCCTCCCACCCCTCTGCCCTATCTAGAGTTTGCCTATTCCTCCCATGCTCCCACTCCCTATCCCACTATGAATCAGCATCCTTATATCAGAGAAAACATTCAGCATTTGCTTTTTTGGGATTGGCTAAATTCACTTAGCATTATCTCTAACTCCATCCATTTACCTGAAAATGCCATGATTTTATTGTCTTTTATTGCTGAGTAATATTCCATTGTATATATATGCCACATTTTTTATCTATTCATCTATTGAAGGGCATCTAGGCTGTTTCCACAGTTTAGCTATTATGAATTGTGCTGCTATAAACAGTGATGTGGCTGAGTCCCTGTAGTATGCTGTTTTAAAGTTCTTTGGGTATAGATCGAAGAGAGGGATAAGTGGGTCAAATGGTGGTTCCAATCCCAATTTTCCAAGGAATTGCCATACTTCTTTCCATATTGGCTGCACCAATTTGAAGTCCTACCAGCAGCGTATGAGTGTATCTTTTCCCCCATATCCTCGCCAACACTTACTGTTGTTTGTCTTCATGATAGCTGCCATTCTGACTGGAGTGAGATGAAATCTTAGAGAAATGCAAATCAAAACCACTCTAATTGCTAGTGATGATGAACATTTTTTCATATATTTGTTGATTGATTGTATATCCTCTTCTGAGAAGTGTCTGTTTAGGTCCTTGGCCCATTTGTTGATTGGATTATATGGTTTTTTTTTGGTGTTTGGCTTTTTGAGTTCTTTATATTCCCTACAGATTATTGCTCTATCTGATATGTGAGGGTTAAAGATTTGCTCCAAAGATGTAGGCTCTCTATTCACCTCACAGATTGTTTCTTTTGCTGAGACAAAACTTTTTTAGTTTGAATCCATCCCATTTATTGATTCTTGCTTTTAATTATTGTGCCAAAGGAGTCTTATTAAGAAAGTTGGGGCCTAATCCCACATGATGAAAATACAGTATAGATTAAAATCACAAAACACCTGAATTTCCTAAACAGTGAAACCATACTTTAAAGCAATTTGTTATACTAAAATTGTTTCAAATTTTCTAATATTGAATTTTAATATGTACTTTTTATAATTAATACTTATTTAACATACCAAAATCCCATTTCTCTGCTCATATGGATTCATGCCTGTGATTTCCTCCATATGGCCAATTTACTTCTAGTTGGAGTACATGCTTTTGTAGCCTCAGCAAAAATATCTATCCTCAGTTTCTGCAGGTCCTAAAATGTCTTTTTTTTTCCCCTTCACTTTGACTCTTGAATTATTTTTGAAGATATCATTTCACTGCCTTCAGCATCTACCAGAACTACTATCACTATTGATTTTCATTTTTGATAAAGAACCTATCTTTTGTGAATACTTTTCCTTTTAGATAACTATTCCTTACTTTGAAGGCCCAACCCTCCACTATTAGATTCTATTCCCTCTCCCCTATTCAATAAGATTATCAAATAATTCTTATCTTTCTTATCTCTTATAAAACTTTTCCCTCTCTACTGGATAATTGCCATCAGCTTATAAATAGGCTTTTATTTTTCTCATTTCAAAAATAACAACAAAATACTTTCTCTAGTCCTAGAATACTGCCCAAATTTCCCAACCAAGTACATAACTTCAATTCCTACCCAGCATTCTGATCATAAAATATTAGGTAACTCAACTGGAATTATATTGCAATCAAGTAAGATCATCATTAACTTTACTACTTTCATCTTCATTCACTATCCCTAACTATTCAGGTGAGGTATTATTCTACCTTAAAAGTATGTTCTGGGTTATTTGATTGTTGTGGTTATAATTAAAAGCATAACTAGAGTTAAGTGGCAATCTTCCAGACTATCCATATATATTTTATCCAATTCACAATTTTGTTGAGGATCACAATTTTTCCATATCATAATTCATTGCACAATAGGCTCTCCAAAAGAAAAAAAAAGAACATGGAAACACTAAAAATCAGTAAATTGTGAGGTCAAAACCACTTAATCAGATTTTCTTTTTTATGTATCTCATATTGACATGAGACAAATCCAAATAACTGTATCATCAATATGTAAGTATAACAAACATATATTTACACATATTATACTCACATATATTATATTCACATATATTACATCATTTAATTTTCATCTTACCTAAAAAGGCAAGTAGTATGATTATCCTCATTTCATCAATAAGACGACTAGGGCTTATAAAAGTTGTCCCTAGTTACAAAATGAGAAAGTGGCAACACTGACATTCAAAACTTGACAGTCTGAATCCAGCCTAAATTCTTTTATTTAATTTTTTCTTAGTTGTCATTGGACACAACACCTTTATTTTATTTATTTTTATGTGGTCCTGAGGATCGAACCCAGTGTCTTGCACGTGCTAGGCAAGCACTCTACTTCTGAGCCACAATCCCAGCACCCAGAGCCTAAATTCTTAACCACTATGCTATATTCAATGTCAATTCCAAGGATTAATAAGGAAAAGTACACTATGATTTTAAGAAATAAACTACCTGTAGTTTACTTGTTTTAATATGTTTATCAAACTGTATAGTAAAATTATTTGAACTCGTCTTTTTTTCTCACTCTCTCCCTCTGTCTTTTAAAGAGACAGGGATTGGGTTTGTGGCTTGTAGCAGGGGTGTAGCACAATGGTAAAGTACTTGTGTAGAACGCATGAAGCCCTGGGTTAGATCCCTGGACCCATAAAAAAGAGGTGCGGGGGAGACAGGGTCTCTGTGTTAACTTTGCTTCACTGTGACCAAAATACCTGACATAAACAATTTAGATGAGGAAAGATTCATTTTGGGCTCATAGTTCCAGAAGTTCCAGTCCTTGGTTGGTCAGCTCCATTGCTCTGGGCCTGAGGTAAGGAAGAACATCATGGCGGAAGGACATGACAAAGGAAAACTGCTCAGTTCAAGGCAGCCAGGAAGGAGGGGGAAGAGGAAGAAAGGAGGAGAGAGAAAGAGAAAGAAGAAGGGGAGGAAAAGGAAGAAAGACGTGGAGGCAGATAAGGACAAAGATGGAGGGAGAAAGAAAAATAGAGTAGGGCAGACAGAAAGACACTGGAAACAAGAAATATCCTTCCAGGACACATACCCAGTGACCTACTACCTCCAACCATGTCCTACAAGTCTATGGTTTCCACCACTTACCAGAGAGAGATTTATTATACTATTCAATCAGCTCCCAAAAGCTCTGCCTTTGAACACATGAGTCCCTCGGGGAAGCTTCATATCCAAACCATAACAGTCTCTGTTGCCTAAACAGTGCTGAAATTCCTGAGCATAAGCAATCCTCCTGACTCAGCCTCCTGAGTCAATTATTTGAACTCTTGAAGTCAGACAGAGAGCTCTACTTAGAACTTGACATTTAATTTCCTCTTACTCTGGTTAAATAATCTCATTCCTCTAGGCCAAATGATATAAAACAAGGCCCTTACACTCTGGACTCAATTAAAGAGACTTAATATTTTGACTGCCAGATGTACATAAAAGTTGGGATTCAATGCTCAAAATTGCTCAACCATTTCACCGGCTTGAAATCACCCATGAAAATTTACCAACTAAGAAGACATGTTCTAATTCTTTTTCAAGCAAATAATAAAAGCAAATAACTTCTTTTTTCTTTGGAGTACTTGGCATTGAATCCAGTGCTCTATCACTGAGTTATACTTTCTGCCCTGTTTTTTTTTTTTTTTTGTTGTTGTTGTTGTTGTTATTGTTGTTGTTTTTGAGACAGGGTATTCCTGAGTTGCTCAGGCTGGTAACTCAGTCTTGTAATCCCCCTGCCTCAGTCTCACAAGTAGCTCATGTTTAAACCTCTTTTAAAAACTCTATATCTGGGGCTTGGGCTGTAGCTAAGTGGTAGAGCACTTGCCTCGCAGGTGTGAGACCCTGGGTTCGATCCTTAACACTACATAAAAATAAATAAGTAAATAAATAAAGATATTGTGCCCATCTACAACTAAAAAAAAATAAATAATAAAACTGGCATTGAACGCCACCTTCTGTGGGGCGGGGGGAACCCTATATCTAAATCTGAGGCTGTGTTTTCTTGACACCCACCTCACAGAAAATAAGCAGATTGAAATTTGGGGGAGACAGACAATGACCTGATGACATGGGGAAAATGTATTAAACATAACTTCCATGAACACTGTTTTTCTCAAGGCCTTAAGGACTACATCTATATAAATTCTATTTTGAGGCCTATGTTCATAAAAAAGTATTATTCATATAGAATTTCCTTAAAAAGGTATTTATAATTTATTTTCTAAAAAGATTTTTTTCCAGAAACATTAAAGATTAGTAGTCAAAAGTTAAAATAAATCAGCTAAGTGTGTACTTAGATAAGGCAGACCAGGATGCAAATACACAAACTAGATAGTTAAATTTAAACTAGATAAGAAGTTGAGTTCAGATATACAGATGATGTAAGGGAATGAAAATATGTAGTAAAGTCAAATCATAAATGCAACCTCATACATTATCTGTTACCATGGAAGCCATACCTTCCCTGCTAACTGTAGTAAGGCATTATATGGGTCGTAAGAGATGAGACACTTGAAAATGTTTTAAATCCTTAAGTATCTTAAGTGAAAAAAATTATTCCTATTATTATTAAACTAAAAATTTGGCAGAGGGTTTCAAGAGTTAAAAACTAAGAATTTTCTTTTTTTTAAACCTTATCACTTTTACTTAAGAATCTCCCTCTAGGCTCTCACAAAACCAAAGCTGACACCTCAGGAATAATGTTCCCTCCCCCAAAAATCTGATGTATGACCTTGATTTAAAAAAAATAATAATTCTCCTTACTACTTCTGAACAAGACATTTTGAAACTGGATTAAACTTTTATAATATATTTGCTAGTATGGACATTTTCCATTCAAAACAATGTTTATATACCTGCAGTTAACTTTCTTCCATAAAGTGTAAGCTATAAGCCCTGAGAAACGAACCAAAACTTTACAAACCAGAGGATTAAGAAGAAGGTTTATGTTTTTTCTCAAAGAATGTAGCTAGTGAATATCTGATGTCAACAGTTCATCTGTAGGACATCCAGACACAAAGCAGAAGGGGAAAAAATGACAGTAAAAATGTTCTACTTCTGTGAAGATTTAAGACTTAGATGGAAAAAGATAATATCCCTATGATTTGGATTAGATAATAACTATATATCTGAAAGTAAATCCAAAATATACATACACATATTTTAAAGGCACACATACACACAATTAAAATGACGAGTACTTTAAAATTCTAAATACAAAAAAGTAAGTATAAGAAAACTGGTATATATTTTAAAAATAAACAACATTCAAATGAAAGTTGGAGGTTACAGACATTGAGAAGTATTTTCCTGAGGGAATGGGGCCCACTTCATTATTTCTGGACTTAACCAGAACTATTAGATGCAAAATGAAATCATTCATGACAGGTTCACTGAATTGTTTTTTAGAAGGTTTAATAAACCATTGTAGAAAAACAGAACAACACCCCACAAACTTAATTGACAAAAGCGTATTTGAAAACATGCAAAACTAGATGCTACTGATATTTGAATTGTTTTTTTAAATAATTTCATCCTGTTCCTTTTTTATATATATTATTGGGGATATAACCCAGGACTATACACATGTTGAGCAGGTTCTTTCTGAGTGTAGTGGTGCATGATTGTAATCCTAGCAGCTCAGGAGGCTGAGGCAAAAGGATCACAAGTTCAAAGCCAGCCTCAGCAACTTAGCAAAACCCTGTCTCAAAATAAAAAATAAAAAAGGGCTGGGGATGTGGCTCACTGGTTAAGTGCCCCTGGGTTCAATCTCAGTACAACCCTGCGACCTCCCCACCGCCCCCCCCCCAAAAAAAAAAAACCATGCTAAGCAGGTTCTGCACCACTGAACTACATCCTCAGACCCCTGTTCTTATTTTTAAGCAACTTTACTGGTATAATTTACATCCAGTTAAATGTATAGATTTTAAACATATAGTTTATTGAGTTTTGACAAATGAATAGATACATCCAAAAACCAACAACCCTAATGAAGTTATACATTTCCACCACCACAGAAAGTTCTCCTACACCCCTGTGTACCTACTCTCCCCACCAGGCAACCTATGATGTAATTTCTATCATCAAAGATTATTTTTACCTTCTCTAATCCTTAATAAATGGGATCATGAAACACATAATCTTTTGTGCTAAGTTTTTCATTCAACATGTCTATGAGATTCATACACATATTAAATGATTACATCACAAGTAGTTTATCCATTTTCCTACTGATGGACATTCAGGTTGTTGCCAGTTTGGAGCTGTTACAATAAAAGCTGATATGAACATGCATATATAAGTGTTTCTGTGGGCATATGTTTTCATTTCTCTTGGGTAATTAAATTATGTTGATATGGAACTGTCGGGTCAAAGATTTGTGCATGTTTACTAAGAAAATGACAAATTGTTTCCTAATTGGTTATTCCATTTTACATTTGTTCTGTATTCTCTCCATTCTTGGTATTCTCAGTCATTTTAACTTTAGCTATTCTGATGGTTTTCACGAGTATCTTGTTGCTGGTTTTACGCAATTTCCCCGATGACTAATGATGTTCATTGTTTTTCATGTCCTTACTGGCTATGGCATATCTTCTTTTTTAAAGTGTCTTGTAAGTCTTTGCTAATTTTCTTTCTCTTCCTCCTCTTTCCTCCTCCTCTTCTTCCTCTTCCTTTTTTTGTACTCCTTCTCCTCCCCCTTCTTCTAAGTAGTGTCTTACTGTGTTATAAAAGTTCTTTATTCTAGATACAAGCCCTTTGTCAAACATTGTTAAAATTTTTTCTGACTTTGTGCCTTGCTTTTTCACTAATGGTACCTTTTGAAGAGAAGAAATTTGTACTTATGATGAACTGATTTATCAAAACATTTTTAATCTTATGAATAATGTTGTTCTTATCCTAAGAAACCTTTGCATATACCAAGGTCAAAAAGATTCTGCTTTCTTCTAAAAGTTTTATAGTTTTAAAATTTTAGTATTTAAGTCTATGGGCTATTTTCAGATCATTTTTATATTTGCTGTGTAAGATCAAGATTCTTACTCCCTCCCCTAAAAGAGATCAAGGAATACATTATGTGTTGAAAAGACTGATCTTTTTTCTCCATGGAATCATCTTGGCACCTTTATTGAAAAATCAATTAGTCCTACGTGTTGATCTTTCTGGACACTCTTATGTTCCACTGATCTGTCTACTGATAATATTCTTAAATGCACATTATTTCCTATCTTTATGTAAGAAGTTAGAACTAGGACAACTGTGATATATCCCCAGCATTCTGTTCACAAAGTAACAGTAATTTCATTATTCTTTGATATATTTAATATATTGTTACCTTGGTTCATATTTATTATTATTATTCTAGATAACTTCTTAAAATAATAAATATCAGCCAAGGTAACAATAAAACGTGTTGAATCAGTCTTCTAAGTTGAACCCTATTCAGTAGACAACTTGGAAGAGTATAGTGGCAAAAATTCACCAAGCAGGTTAGCCCTATAAAAAGTCCCTAACAAACCTTTCAGAATTTCCCACATATGCTTTAGCTGAGCCTTACCTGGACAGTACTCTCAGGATCACCCCTGGTCAGCTATTCAAAGCCATAAAGATATAGCCCCATTCTCCTAGCCAAGACCAGCTCACTGCCCACCAGCTGTGAAGTATGAGTTACTCCTGATTTAGAGAAAAAAAAACTGAGACCATGCTCTAGATTATAAAATGCATCTAAATTTCCACTCATAAATGGGCCAAGGACTTGAATAGACACTTCTCAGAGGAGGACATACAGTCAATCAATAAGTACATGAAAAAATGCTCACCGTCTCTAGCAGTCAGAGAAATACAAATCAAAACCACCCTAAGATACCATCTCACTCCAGTAAGATTGGCAGCCATTAGGAAGTTGAACAACAATAAGTGCTGGCGAGGTTGTGGGGAAAAGGGTACACTTGTACATTGTTGGTGGGACTGCAAATTGGTGCAGCCAATTTGGAAAGCAGTATGGAGATTTCTTGGAAAGCTGGGAATGGAACCACCATTTGACCCAGCCATTCCCCTTCTCGGTCTATTCCCTAAAGACCTAAAAAGAGCATGCTACAGGGACACTGCTACATCGATGTTCATAGCAGCGCAATTCACAATAGCAAGACTGTGGAATCAACCTAGATGCCCTTCAATAGACGAATGGATAAAAAAAAATGTGGCATTTATACACAATGGAGTATTACTCTGCAGTAAAAAATGACAAAATCATAGAATTTGGAGGGAAATGGATGGCATTAGAGCAGATTATGCTAAGCGAAGCTAGCCAAGCCCTAAAAAACAAATGCCAAATGTCTTCTTTGATATAAGGAGAGTAACTAAGAACAGACTAGGGAAGAAGAGCACGAGAAGAAGACCAACATTAAACAAGGATGAGAGATGGGAGGGAAAGGGAGAGAGAAGGGAAATTGCATGGAAATGGAAGGAGACCCTCAGGGTTATACAAATTTACATACAAGAGGAAGTGAGGGGAAAGGGAAAAACAGTACAAGGGGGAGGAATGAATTACAGTAGTGGGGGTAGAGAGAGAAGAGGGGAGGGGAGGGGAGGGGGGATAGTAGAGGATAGGAAAGGCAGCAGAATACAACAGACATGAGTATATCAATATGTAAAGCAATGAAGTGTAACTGATGTGATTCTGCAAGCTGTATACGGGGTAAAATGGGAGTTCATAACCAGCTTGAATTAAAATGTGAAATATGATATATCAAGAACTATGTAATGTTTTGAACAACCAACATTAAAAAAAAATAAATAAATAAATAAATTTCCACTCATCCTTAAATCCTTCCCAGGAAAGAAGGTAAGGAAAAGAGGTGTACCTCACTCAGAGTTATCTTTCTGTCTCCTTTAACCTACCACTCAGTCAAATCAGTTTCCTAAGTGTTTCTCTGAATCTTTAGCAAAGAAATTGGAATCTGTAGGAATTCTCAATATCATGCATTATTCAGTATTTTTCACAGATTATTTATCTGTTTTTAAATAATGAGTGATACTAATTTTCATGTACAGTGAATAATTTTTCATGATAAGGTTATACAAAAAGTTTCAGAGGTTTTCTCTAACAAAAGATTTCATAATAAAGGCATAATTTATTATTATTATTATCAACCAATATCTTTTTATATTTGTATAAATTGTATCTTTTAATAACATGTAAAATGATCTATACCTGATATAGACATGTAATATGAAAAAACATTAAATGAAATAAATGTTAACACAAATTGTCAAATAAAAATGATTTTAAAATTGAAACATCAGAAATAATATTTAAAAGCCACCATTTTAAAATGACAACCTACAACACATCAAACATTAACTCCCTATCTGAAAGTTTTGCCATATGACAGATATTCCAGACACAGAAAACTTTCTTTTATGTTGCAAACAGATGTTGATGTGCTCTCCAAGTTAGACATTAGGATACGTTTTGCTTCTTTTGAGCTAATTTTCTTTAACAATGGAAATATTCTGCATGCTTGACCTGATTTTGGATTTACTATTGAAGTCCCTATTACGTTGCTAATTCAGATTATAGATCAGTTATTTCAGAGTGTTCCACACATTCTGATCTCCTGCATTTGTCCTGTTAAAGTATTTACAAAGAACTGTAGCCTGCCAGAAGCAAATATCAAACACTAGAAATCCTCAGAGGAGACTCTCTGAAGATGGTGGGGTAGAAGGGCTTGCTTTCCAAGCTGCTCCCTGACATGAAACCAATAAAGTGGATAAACAGATTCTCAGTGAGGTGGGTGAAAGAGGGATTTTACTGGGATTTCATACTGGACTAAAAGAACAAATTGCAGACTCAGAAGGTTAGATACAATAAAATAAAGAAGAAAGCTCACAGCTGACTACCACAATAGCCAGAGCTGATCCACTGTAGGCAAAGCAGGTAGGGGGACAAAGGGAACTTGAATTTCCGGTGGCACTATGGTGTGTCATGATACAGAAAAATCAGAGATCAAGGAAACTGCCAAACTAATCCAGAGGGTGTGCTACACTGTATCCTCATGCAGGAAAGACACCACTGGTCTCCCAGTTGTTCACGGAGAGCCAAGGCACAAGACATCTTGCTGTAGCACTGTGGCTGTCAGCTGTGGGATCAAGTCCAGGAGCAGAGACCTGGGAAATCTGAGCTGAGTATGAAAAACAGATCTGGCAGACACTACCACTTGACCCAGAGTGTGCCTAGGAGAAAATCAGGCATAGAGAGAGTTTTTTTTTACTCAGGGGAATATGGTGGTAGAAACCTGAGAGATCCCATGGCCCCTCCATGTCTTTGAGTCTGGCAGCTTCAAGGCCCAGCTGGGGCAGGCAGGGAATTTGAATGGGCAGGCAGGTGTGACTGTGTGCTTGGGGACTGAACCTGGAAGGCCAGAAAGGGTAGGGCTGGCAGAAGCAGGTGAGGGCAGAAACTGACTCCTTGTTGCAGGAGTGGAACACAGTTGAGACTTCAGAGAATCTCTCCACATGGATCCACAATTGCCAGTCCCTGAAGGTGCACTGATTTAAAATCTCCAGTCCAATGGCCATTCAAGGAAGCACCTGGGGCCTACTTAGATCTAAACCCTGCCTTCAGGAGCCCTATCTTTGGGAATTCCTCTCACAGAACTCTACAGTGACCACACCCTGAGAATAGAGCAGACAATATTCTCCAAACTGATCTACTTCCTACTACCTAGAAGGGAAACCGAAAAATTCTGAACTTCAATGGGCAACTTGATGAGCAAGTAAAAAAAGAGGAAGGAATTGACAGCCTGCATCCACTACCTAGTGCACAGTACATACCTCAATAAGAAATGAAAAGATATTTGGGAACAGACAACAAAAACTATAGAGACAATTTTGACTACCTCAAAAAAACAATTCCTTAATTTTTTAAGAACATTTTTTTCCATCTCTTCTTTCTTCTTCTTCTTCTTTTTTTTTTATTGTGTAGTGAAAGTTTCATGGACATTTGTATGTATGCATATTTGTCTCATTTTTCTCATTTCTAGCAGTTTTGAAGGTAGTTATTTTTCATGACTCTGTCTTTTGAGGGCAAGTGTTTTTGATTAGTAATATTTTGGTTTTGTTTTGTATTTTTTTCACCTGTATACATCTCGTTGATTCTCTTTTCTCCTTTTCTTTTGCTAACAGCCAAATTCTATTATCCTCTCTTTCAATCTTCCTTTAATTTTTACTTCTATTTTCTCTCCTCATCCCTCATAATCTGTTAGGGTCTGTAAACAGGTCAGGATGGCGCCTGGCATTTTGCCAGAGGGAGTGGTTTGTGAAGTAATGCCAGCGAGCCATTAAGTGTGGAGATTCCTTATTGGTTGACTGCTGTATCTAGTTTATGTTAATTAAGATAAGCTGTGTGGAATGTATATATACCCCTCCTGTCCTACAATAAACGGCTTCTACTCCTGCTGTATCAATGTACACAAGTTGCTCGTCACCCCCCGGTTAGTTTGCTGCAGCCAGACTACGGCAATAATCATCCCATCCTATATCCCTTCTGTATTCTCCCTGTTCACTTTATGAAATAGCAAACACTTTTGCAAACTTACTGCTTTAACTATTGGCAATTGTTTACCACACCATTTTTGTTTATGCAAATTGACACTGTACATGTCATAAAAGGAATTATGAATTCAGTTTAATGCTGCATTGTTTGCATCGGTAGTGGTTGTTATTTGTCTCCCCCTAAACTGTGAGGTACTAGAAACCTTCAGGTATATTATAAGTTCATAGGATAGAAGCTCTGCCACCTCAGATTCATACTGATAAGTGGGAAGACACACAAATGATTATGAAAAAGCAAGGGAACAGACCTTCCCAAACAAACCAATATACCTCAACAACAAAATCCAATGACATCACAGTGGAGGAAATATGAGAGAAGGAATTTATAAAGTTCATAGTTAAACTGATCTGCAAAGTAAAAGATGATATGGGGAGTAAAATCAGAGAGAAAGTACAAAAAGTGAAAGATCACTTCAGGAAAGAGAGAGAGATTTTGAAAAAGAAACAAATGGAAATCCTCAAAAGGAAGAAAACAATAAACCAAATTAAAAATTCAATGAAAAGCATCACCAAAAGATTAGACCATTTGGAAGACCATTTGGAGTTTCAGACAACGAAGACAAAATATTATAACTTGAAAATAAAGACATTAAGAGACCATGAACAGAACTTTCAAGATATATGAGATAACATGAAAAGAACAAATTTATCAGAATAGATAAAGGCTCTGAAATATAAACTAAAGGAAAGTACAATCTTTTCAATGAAATAATATTGGAAAATTTCCAAACTTTAAGAATGAAATAGAAAATAAAATACATGAGGCATACAGGATTCCAAATATACAAAATTACAACAGACCCACACCAAGGCACATTATTTTAAGACTGCCTAATATACAGAATAAGAATAGAATTGTAAAGAGTGCTAGATATCAAAGGTCACAATGAGAGGTGAACCAATCTGGATTTCGGCTGATTTCTCAACCCAGACACAGAAAGCTAGGAGATCTTGGAATAATATACACTAATCTCTGAAAGAACATGGATAGCAATCAAGAGTACTATACTCAGCAAAATTAAGCTTCAGATTTGAATATGAAATAAAACCCTCCATGATAAACAAAAAGAATTCACAATAAGAAAGCCTATATTACAAAACATACTCAATAAAATATTTCATGAAGAAATGAAAAATAAAAATAAAAACTAGCAGAAAGAGTAACTATACTAGAAGAACAGTTAATAAAAGGAGAAACTAATACAAATTAAAACTAAGTAAATCAAAATTATAGAGAATAAAAATCAACTCTCAATAACAACATTGAATGAAAATAGTCTAAACTCACAAATCAAAAGACAAAGGCTGGCAGGTTGAATTAAAAAACAAGATCCAATAATATGCTGTCTCCAAAAGACTCATCTCATAGGCAAAAATACCCACAGACTGAAGAAAGGATAGGAAACAATATACCATTCACATGGATCTAGTAAACAAGGAAGGAATTCTATTCTCATATCAGATAAAGTGGACTTCAAGCCAAAGTTAATCAGAAGAGACAAAGAAGGTCATTTTATACTGCTTAAAGTGATTATACAAGAAGAAATATGTAAGCCCCAAACAATAGAGCATCTACAAAAATCAAACAAATCCTTATCAATTTCTTATCCTCAAGAAACAAAAAGACCACAAAACAATAATACTGGGTGACTTTAACAAATCTCTTTCACCACTGGATAGATCTTCCTAACAAAAACTAAACAAAGAGACTATAGAACTCAATAATTCAATCAATAATTTAGACTTAACAGACACTATATAGAATATTTCATCCATCAATGATTGAATACATTTTATTCTCAGTACCACATGGGTCATTTTCTAAAATAGATTATACTTTAGGACACAAAAAATCCTAGGAAATATTAAAAAATAGAGATAATACCTTGCATTCCATTAGATCATAATGAAATGAAATTAGAAATAAAAAAATAAGACAAAAAAATAGAAGCTACTCTAACTCCTGGAGATTAAATAATATACTACTGATTGATGAATGGATAGCAGAAGAAATCAGGGGTGAAATAAAAAAAAATACTTAGAGGCAAATGAGAATAGTGTTACAACATATTAAAATCTCTGGGACACTATGGAGGCAGTTCTAAGAGGAAAATTCATAGCATTTACTAAAAAAAACAGAAAGACACCAAATAAATAATCTAATATTACATTTCAAGGCACTACCAAAGAAAAACAAGTCAACACCCAAATCAGTAGCAGACAGGAAATAATTAAAATCTGATCCAAACTCAATGAAATTGAAATTTATTTAAAAACTTCAAAAGTTAATGAAACAAAAAGTTGGGTTTTTGAAAATTAAACAAAATTGATAAACCTTCAGCCAACCAAACCAAAAAAAAAAGTGGGAAAAATTATTTAAATTTGTGATGAAAAAGGAAATAATACCACAGATACTATAGCAATACAGAGGATAATAAGAAACTATTTTGAAAATTTATACTCCAATAAGTTAGAAAATATTGAGGACATTTACAAATTTCTAGAGCTATATGACCTATCCAAATTGAACCAGGAGGATATAGAAAATTTAAACAGATCAAGTTCAAGTCATGAAATTGAAGATGCCATCAAAAGCCTACCAATAAAGAAAAGTCCAGGGCCAAATGGATTCTCAGCCAAGTATTACCAGACCTTTAAAGAAGAACTAACACCCAATCCTTCTCAAATTATTCATGAAATAGAACATGAGAGTACCCTTGCCAATTCATTCTATGAAGCTAGTATCAGCCTGATACAAAAACCAGACAAAGACATATCAAGGAAAGAAAATTTCAAAGCAACATCCCTGATGAACACAGATGCAAAAATTCTTAACAAAATATGTAAAACCACATACAAAATACATTTGAAACATAGTGTGCCATGATCATGGGTTTCATCTCAGGAATGCAAGGTTGGTTCAACATACGAAAATCAATAAATGTAATTTAACACACAATAGACTTAAAGAAAAGGATCACATGATTATCAATACATGCAGAGAAAGCATTTGGCAAAATTCAGCATCCATTCATTTTCAAAACACTAGAAAAACTAGAGATGGCAGGAATATACCTCAACATTGTAAAAGCTACATACAATTAACACAAGGCCAACATCATTCTAAACAGAGAAAATCTGAAAGTGTTCCTTCTAAAAACTGGAACAAGAGACAGGGATGCTTTCTTTCACCACTTCTCTTCAACACAGTCCTTAAAACTCTAGCCAGAATAATTAGGCAAAAGAAATAAATTAAAGGGATGTGAATAGGAAAAAAAAGAGCTCAAACTATATCTGTTTACCAACAACATGATCCTATATTTAGAAGACCCAAAAATTCCACCAAAAAACTTGCAGAACTCATAAATGAATTCAGCAAAGTAGCAGGATACAAAATTAAGACATATATCAATTGTGTTCCTACACACCAATAATGAATCAACAGAAAGAGAAATTAGGAGAACTACCCCATTCACAATACCCCCCCCCAAAAATAAATTACTTGGGAATCAATCTATCAAAAGAGTTGAAAGACCTCTACTATGAAAACTATAGAACACTAAAGAAAGAAATTGAAAAAGACCTTAGAAGATAAAAAGATCACTCATGTTCTTGGGTAGGCAGAATTAATATTGTCAAAATTACCATGTTACCTAAAAGTACTGTACAGATTTAATGCAATTTCTATTAAAATTCCAATGCCATTCTTCATAGAAATAGAAAAGGCAGTCATGAAATTCATTTTGGAAAATAAGAGGCCTAGAAAAGCCAAAACAATCCTTGGCAAGAAAAGTGAAGCAGGAGGTATCACAATTCCAGTCCTTAAATTATACTACAGAGCTATAGTAACAAAATTAGCATGGTATTAACACAAAAGGCATGAAGGCCAATGAAACAGAATAGAAGACACAGAGACAAACCCACATAAATACAGTTATCACACACTAGACAAAGGCACCAAAAATATACATTGGAGAAAAGATAGCCACTTCAATAAATAGCTGGGAAAACTAGAAATCCATGTAATAGAATGAAATTTAACCCCTATCTCTCAACCTCAAAGTGCATCAAAGACCTACTTATTAGACCATAAACCCTGCACCTACGAGAAGAAAATGAAGGCCCAACACTCCAACATGTCAGCTTAGGAACTGATTTCCTTAACAAGACTCTTAACGCACAAGAAGTAAAATCAAGAATCAATAAATTCGACAGTATCAAACTAAAAAGCTTCCATCATAGCAAAGGAAACAATCAAAATCATGAAGAAAGAGCCTATAGAATGGGAGAAAACTCTTTTCCCCCTGCTCCTCAGATAAGGTGCTAATTTCCAGGATAAACAAAGAACTCAAAAAGCTTAACATCAAAAAAACCCCACAAATAACCCAATGAATAAATGGGCAAAGGAACTGACAGATAATTCTCAAAAGAAAAAAATACAAATACTGAACAAATATATGAAAAATGTTCAACATCTCCAGCAATTAATGAAATGCAAATTGAAACTATACTGAGATTTCACCTCACTCCAACCAGAATGGCAATTATTAAGGATATAGTAACGATAAATGTTGGCAAGGATGTGGGGGAAAAGGATACACTCACACATTTTTTGTGGGACTACAAATTATTATAACCACTGTGGAAAGAAGTATGGAGATTACTCAAAAAATGTGGAATGGACCAACCATTTCACCCAGTTATCTCCTGGTGGTTATTTATCCAAAGGAGTTCAAATCAGCATATTATAGTGATGCAGCCACAGCAATATTTATAGCAGCACAATTCACAAAAGCTAAACTATGGAACCAACCTAGATTTCCATCAACAGATGAAGAGATAAAGAAATTGTGGTATATAGAGAGAATAGAGTATTACTTAGCCATAAAGAAGAATAACTATAACATTCGCTGGTAAATAGATGGATCTGGAACACTATCATGCTAAGTGAACTAAGCCAATCCCCCCAAACCAAAAGTTGAATGTTTTCGGATATATAGATGTTAACTCACAATAAGGAGGGGGGTGAGGAAAGAAGTTCGATGGATTGGACAATGAGGAAAGAAAGGAAGGGAGAGGGCATAGGAATAGGAAGACAGTAGAATGAATTTGACATAATTTCCCTATGTACAGATATGAATACACAGAGAATCTCACCATCACGTAATATCCACAAGACTAGGATCCTAATTAAAATAAGATATATTACATGCTTATATCAATATATCAAAATAAATTCTACTATCATGTACAACAAAAATGAACCAATAAAAAAATACCAAAAAGAAAAAAAAAGAAATCCTCAGAGAGCATTATTAGAGATAGTATTTGAATAATGTAACTTTTAGATATCCTACTAAGATTAATAGAATCATATATCCCAATTGCCAAGATAAGAACTTATTTTCTTGTCCAAACTTGTTATTTCTTGGTACACCACTCACTGGAATCAAACACAGTATTATACTACATGAACAGATTTATTAATACTTGGTTTGCAAGAGTGATTCACCATCTAGCCAGGGCTAGAAATACATACTTGTAGATGGCAATGCCACCAGCATGACCCACTGTGAAATCATCTGTCCTATGTGCTCCTATCCAGCTTCCTAGAAAAACCACTTAACTTTCAACACACTTGTGCACGTTTTTTGCTCTTGCTTTGCACTTGATGTCAATAGGTTCCTCTGAATTGGCAATGTATGGCTTGATTGCTAACCTTGCAGGAGAATTAAAATATTTTCCGTTTTCCTAATTTCTCCACTAAGTTTCTTTTAGCATTTAGGATCTAGAAAAATGGAAAATTCCAAAGAAGTGCCAGGATATAAATCCCCTATAGAAATGCTTCTCCTAGGTATCATTACTTAAATTTAAGTTCTCTTTCCCTTGGCCTCAGTGATTTTCTGCTTCTGACTCTCAATCATAACTCAAGTTCTTCTCCAAATACTTTTAGGTTCATCTTCGAAAATTTTCATGCCCCCCCGATGCCCTTCCTGTTACTGTCAACTCTTAGTAGAGCAGTTTATACTTCCTACTTCTGCTTCATCATCTGCCTTTTTCTCCTAAACACACACAAACCTGGCTTCCGCCTTCACCATTCCATGAGCCTGGCCTGCTCACTAATGACCTCAAATCAGCAAATGAGATCTCTTTTCAGGTCTCATCCTGCTTGATTCCTGCAGTGTTGGATCCATCAATCAATATCTCTTTCTCAAAAGTTGGTGTTCCAAACAGTATTCCCTCCAGTATTTCTTACTGAATCATTTTGCATGCCCTTTTGACTTTTTATGGATTTTTGTCCTGGCCTCTTCTGTAAGTAGGGGTGATTTTCAAGGTTCTAGGTCCCAGCCCTTTCATCTAAAAACATTCTTCTTGAGTAATTCCAGCTAACTTTGACCTATAATACAGTTGACTCCAAATCTTTATTTCTAGCCTCTTACTTCCTTTTGATCTGCAGAAAGAAATTTCTGTCTCCTGGATATCTCTGATTGGAAATGGCAAAAGTACTTTAACTCATCACAGCTGCAACTAGGAACTCATCTTTGATTACTCCTTCCTTCACACCACTTTCAGCTGGTCTTGGGGCCCTATCTATTCTACCTTCTCTAGAACTGTATCACTTCACTATTTCTCTCAGTTTCTATTTCACCTGTACTTTACTCCCAAAGGAGCCTTGATTCTAACACAAGACCTTCACACATTCTGGTCTCTCTTGATAATTAATTAAATTTTATTTTTTTAATTCCCCCTCTTTTCACCTAACTCCTAATATTGTGGGTTGAATTGTATCTCCTACAAATTCATATGTTTTAAAGTTCTAACCCCCATTACCTCAGGATGTGATGTATTTGGAAAACAATGTTATAGATGTAATTATATGAGTTCAGACTGCATTAAGACAGGCCCCTAATCCAACATGATTAATGTCCTTAGGAAAAGAAAATATGGACACAGCATATTAGAGATAGTATTTGAATAATTTGAATAGAATAAACACAACGTTAACAGAGGTAGAGATCAAGGTGATATGTCTATACAACAAGTAACAGCAAAGATTAACAGCAAAGATTACCAGCAAATCGCCAAAAGATATATAGAACAGATTCTCTCTCACATCTTTTAGAAGGAACCAATCTTGCTGACACCTTGATCTTGGACTTCTAGCCTCCATAACTGAGAAACAATAAATCTGGTTATTTAAATAATCCAGTTTGCTACACTTGTTACAGCATCCCTAGCAAACTCTTACATATTGTCAATCATACCTTAAATCTTAGCTCAAATGTCATTTCTTCCAAGAGGTCTTCTCTGATTGTCTCCCCCCAAAATTAGTCCCATCTCTCTCAATTATACGCTATCACAGCACTCTGCTTTTCCTTTATGGTGATTATTATATTTATCTGTGGGATTAATACTAATATTTTTCACCTCTATTAATCTGTAGAGTAGATCAGCCCAGGTAATTAGCTCTCCTTGTATTATTGTCTTTGAAGTACTGATCCTCATTTGAAGTTATCTGAATCATTAAGTACTTATGTGTTGCTTGTCTCTCCACAAAGCATAACCTCAGGATATAAAACAGTGACTGATACATAATTGGTGTTCAGTAATTATCTATTAACTGACCTAATGCATAAATAAACTCCCAAAGAGGAGAAACTGTAACTGTTTTGCTATTAAATATCTGGTGCTTACCATATATAAACCTGATTATATAAAAAGCATTTGATAATTATGCATGTTGAATAAATTAATTAATGAGACTATTTAATAATGGCAGGTGTTTCATTATAAGAATATTTATTGTTTTAAAAAATCACTTAAATATTAAAAGATTGGAAACTGTGACCTATATGCTCAAGGAAATCTTTTTTTAGAAATAATGATATCCTCAATTTACTTCTACTTTCTAACTCATATTTAATATTTAAGTACAAATCCCAACAAGACAGACTGAAAGGCATAGCTCTCAGCTATGACTGACCTCAGAATGATTTAAATTCATGAAACAAAGATATAACTTTCTTGGTTAAGGTTTCTGCTCTATAAGAGCAAAATGGAAAAGGCTTATAAGGAGTTTTTTCAAGATAAATAAAAATTTGCCTTCCTTTGAATATTGTATATTGTTGAAGTAATACTAGCAACATTAAGTTTTTTTAACTTATTTTCACCCATTATCTACATCTCTAACATAATAGGTATTTCCTTTTTCTGTTTCTTAAAGCCTTTGCCTCAAAGTCTATAAAGTTCATGAAACTTGATAATATGTGGCTATAACTATAGGGAAAATAGTCATAGAGAAAATGATAAGCCAGTGAAACACTTCCATTTGAAAGAAACACAGTATCACAAAAGCCAAAAGATACTATCCCAAGTGCTACTGTTTACATTCCATCACCATTAATCAGGAAATCTCTTAAAAGAGCTACTTTTAAACAGGGGCCTTAAGGAATTGCAGAAAAAGTACTTATTGGGGAAAACCAGATTCACCTATCATCAATCAGTTCAACAGACAAGCTATACAAGGTAACTGGATACCAAGCAAAGCCCTGGCTTTCAAAGGATTAACCATCAATTGATTTAATACTAGCTTGCTTACATTTTGAGAGGCATTTCTTCTTTCATTGTTCACGTAAAATTTCTTGACCTCAAAAGGATCCAAACACCTTTTCCCAAAACATGCTGAGTAGAAATAAAAAACATACACCCCACAAATTATCAAATATATTTTTAAAGAGAGTTGTAATTCCAGGGTAAAAAGTGTTTTATTTATTTTTTAACTATAAAAAGTATTTACCTTGTTTATTTTCAATGTTAAAAATATGTAAACAACGAAGTAAACTTACTAAGAATTGATCTCTTAAAATCCTTTTGAGTAGGGGGAAAAAGTACACACAGAAAAACTGGACATAAACAGATACCCAAGATAAAGTTGTCACTAAAATAACTTTAAAATTTTCATAGTTCTAATAAAAATTAACACCACTAATATTTAGGAATATTGAGTCACTCTCTTCAATTAATGGGAGAAAATATGGACTTTCTAAACACTTTCTGGTTTGTCTGTTAACTTCCATGTACACGAGGTTTTATGTTGTTATTCTGATAAAAACAAAGAAAAACTCAACACTTCAAATAGCCTTTCCCATTATCCTGGACATTCTAATTTCATTGTTTTTACACTACCACACTTTTAGCATTCCCTTGCTCCAGAAAAAAAAATTACTGAAAGTAACATTTTACCCAATAAAAATACCAAAGAAAATTTAATTTAAAAAAACTTTCCCTTTTTAAGAAATGATTTGCTAGCCATATGAAAGTTTTAAGTTTTTAAAAGATCTTTGTCAAGCTGGGGGTGTAGTTAGGTAGTATAGTGCTTTCCTAGAATGTAGGTGGCCCTGAGTTCAATCTTCAGCACCAAAAAGTGAACAAATTTAAAAACAACAACAAAAAAAAATCCATGCCGTGAGTACAGCCTAATAGTTCATATGTGATACTCATTATGAATGCTCAGTATATCTGAAAAAAAATCATAGTGAGCCTTTCTCTCCATTATGTACTTATACTTAGAAGTAAATGGGGAAATTGAAGTAGGGCCACTCTGTGATATTTCAAGAAATTCTAAAAAGCTATCCACCTACTAGGAATGGTCTTAAATGAAATAATTGGTATGAAATACTTTGCCCTTAAGAGTCAGGCAGATCTATTTTGCAAAACCACTCAAAACTATGAACTTCTGAAACTTCTAATCAATATTTCACCAACTGGCAGCCAGGGACCCAGGAGAGTACTAATCTGAACCCCAGTTTGATATTAGTGACTGAACAATCAAATGATAATGGCTCAACTCTGCTGATGTGATCCCCACACACTTTGTTCCAACTGGCCAAATTAAGACAAAGAGTTGTTACCATTCTCAAGGACATCAACATTTTGAATGCAAAGTTATTAAAAACAAAAACAATGTGATATTTATTTAAAAAACCAAGTTCAGGAATTGTTATGCCTGAAATTAACATAAGTATTTTAAAATATGAATATATGAGTAATGGAAAAATGCTTTGACAAGTTTCTTTTAATCTTAACTGCCTGAAAAATGCCCACATATTTTGGTTATGATCAGAAAAAAAAACAAAAAAAAAACCAGCCAATCAGAAGTTTGACTAGCAGGAAGGAAAATAAGGGCCTTATACTTTAGGTATTAAACAAGTATTTCAAATATGTGCCTGTCTTAACAAGCAACATTTTAAGGTGTAAGAGGGTAACACATACCAGCTTTCAGTTTCTAATTTCCCATTAATCTGACATCAGGGAAGAAACCTGATAACTTGGTATCTCTGAAACTGAACCTTAAGCTTTTGTTATTACTTTTCCCCCAACCAAAATCCTTTTTAGCTGGCTTTTACAAATGTTTCAACTACACACTTTGAATTTATGTAAACTTGTGCATTTATCAAAAAATTGGTCCTTCCCAGAAATGTCTCTGCAGTTAAACATAATGGTGCTCACAGAATTCTGAGATACATTACATCAAACTATAAATTCCCATAAGGAATCATTTTGAACAACAAATCCTCTGCTTATAGGTAAACCAGATTAACTCCAAATGATCTCAAAACTCTTTAAATAAACATGATGTTTCAAATCACCTGTAGCTTCTTTTGGCTCTCTCTTGACAAAGGATTTTTCATTCAAGGCTTTTCCAGTCAAAAGACTGGCCCTTTATAAGCAAAGATTACCCTGAATTACTCTTCTTCAAAGGAAATACAACATAAGTTGGTTTCTCACAATAGTTCTGACATCAAAGTACACTACAACTTCCTATACCTTTGGAATTGACAGGGTTAGTCTATGTGAGTTAAGGAACTTCAAAGAGTTGGCCCCCAGCCAGCCACATTTGTGCTCAACTGCCTTCTGTACTAAGCTAATCCTCTTTAAGGAAGAAATGCAGGTATTATTTACCAGGGAGATCTAAACTTTGTCTTCATACAATCAGTGGAGCTTATCTGAAAATACATTTTAAGGCTTTGCTGACTTTTTCAGACTTTTTGAGACACATACTAGGTGCTCAATAAACATATCTTGATACATGAATGCCTGCATCTGACAGCATAAGAAGCAAGTGTAAATAGGTACCGTAGATGCTCCTTTTATCAGGATTGCTGCCCAATAAACTTCAAAATAGTGTTCCCCTTCCTTTTTCTGGAGTTCTCTCAGCATCCACCATTCAGATTTTTTTTTACAGCCTAGCTTTCTTTGCCATTAGCATCAGAAAAACAGAAAAGACACAAAAAAGGAATTTGTGCTATCAATTGCATTATCTGGGTTGGAGAGGTGTCACTGAATAGGATTTCCCCCTAAATTTATCTTTTAACATCAATGACATGGACACAGTCTACATGCTAAATAATATATACCAGTTTAACTTAATATGTCTCCTTCTAAGTTGCCCTATGCAGGAGTTTTCAAACTTATTCATATGACAAAGCACCGAAAATTGTGGTGCTTCTTACAGACTGGATCTTGAATATTCCCCAAGGCCCATATTCTAAAAGGCTTGATGGGCAGCCCATGATGCTACTGAGAGATGGTGGAAAGTATAGGAGGTGAGGTTTAATAGAAAGGAAGTTAGGTCACTGGAGACATGACCTTCAGAGGGATATTGGGATCCATGTTTCCTTCTATCTGTATCCTGGCCACCACATGTTTCTCCACCACATGTTCCCACCATAACATACCATACAACCACAGGCCCAAAGCCACAGGGCAAAGCAACTATGAACTTAAGCCTCTGATACTGAGCCAAAATAAACCTGTCCTCTTTTTAAGTTTTTTATCCATTTTGTCACAGTGACAGAAAACTGGTTAACAATACTTTTTATTAAATATATATCATGCTGGCTTTTCGTGAGATAGCATGCCCAAAAAATAAGGTATATATTTAATTCTGTCATACAAATTATGAATAATTTCATTAGAAAAATATTGCTGTGTAAATATTTTTAAAACTAAACATGGCTATTATAATAAACTTACAAGTTTACATGATCATTTCAAGATTTTTCATTAATAATAGGTTTCAATTGTACATTTGTCTTGTTATCAAGGTTTACTAATGGAGAGTAACAATAAATATGAACAATTCATAAGACCTGAGCAAATTCTATCCATTACCTTATCATTGTTTTAGTCAACTTAAAAAAAAAAATCTACCTTTACTAGAATCTGCAGAGACACAACCTAGGCAGCTTGTGGAATACCAGAGTGCCACAGAAGCTTGAGAATCCCAAGGATGAAAATAAAAGACAGAAGTCAGGAAATGAAGAGAGAGGGGATAGCTGTTCCCCTCAAAGAGTCCCTAATTATGTCCCTGCCTGACCTCTCCAGAGAAGCAAATGAGCCTTTTGGAGGCCCCAGATAGCCGTGACAACTCTTTCTTCCTGAGCTAAGGAGGAAGGAAGATCCCCTGGGGTCTTACAGACCTTTTCAAGGGATCTACAGTGTAAAAAATATTTTTAAAACAAAATTAAGTCACTATGTTGCCCTTCTCATTCTCATTCCCTCACTGATGTCCAGTGGTATTTTCCGGAGGCCAGGTGATGGATGGTATTGCACAGATTGAGGGCAAAATCAGATAAGAAAACCCACTTGTCTTCTATTAAGTCAGACATTAAAGAGATTTGCAAACAATTTAGAATGATGTCACTCTTCTAATTTTTTATTATGAAAATTAGTTATTTTTCATGAACTATGTCCATATTGACATGCAATAGGCTTATTTTTTTAAAAAAGTTAATAAGTTTTTCTGAAATTGTTTTAATTCCTACTACAGTCAAGATGGGTAGAGACGACAAACAAAAGTTCTTAGAGGTCCTCAATTTCAAGATTGTAAAGAGTTCTACAGACTATAAAATTTGAGAACCACTGGCTTAGGATATAGAAAATTACTACAAGACTATAAGAAAATGTTAGGGAAGCAACATATATGAGAGATGTAGATGTGGGCCTAGAATAAATGAGGCCTAAAAAGCCTTCATTTCCATAGTGCCTGGGTGAGTTAATTCACTTATAACTATATCTCTATATAGTGCGTGCGTGCGTGTGTGCATGCGTGCGTGCGTGTGTGTGTTTTGAAGACCACAGAATCCATTAATTAATTGGGACTAGGTCAATATACCTAATATAACACACTAATTAGTTACTTCACAGTAACTAATTAGTGTGTTATATTACTAACATTGGTGACAAGGGGATCTTTTGTTGCCATACATAACCCAAAATGAAGAGGCCCTAATTCAAGCTAAGCTATATTGGTGATTATACATTTTCTAAATATCAGACACCTTGGGAAAATCCTGAAAAGATTTTTATTTAATCAAAGTGATAAATTATTAATAATCTACCCTCAATATTTTATTTCAAAGGAGTCAGTCTCTTTTCCATAATACACAGTGGTAGAGTCTAAACTTTCAAGCCCTCATTGGGCAACTATTCTTGAATACCATACGCTCAGTGTAGAAATTATAGCAATATATCTCTATACCAAAATTAGGTAAATTCATAAATACACACCTACATACACATATATACACACACACTAGAAATTTTAAAGGGATATATGAAGTAAATGATATTTTAACATATTCCAAATTTGGATTGGGTTTGTGGCTCAGCAGTAGAGCACTCACCTAGCATGTGCGAGGCCCTGTGTTCAATCCTCAGAATCAGATAAAAAAAATAAATGCAGTAGGGATATATATATATATATATATATATATATATATAGTATTCTAAATTATTAATTAATGGCTCAAAAACTTTCACCAGGACTATTTTATTATTAATTATTCATATATTAATATAATAAAAGTAGTGCTATTACACATGGATGAACCCAAAGTTCAATACATAGAGTAATAAGTAATTATATTGCAGTTGAATAACCAGCCATATTGAAGGGGGTGGAACAGGACCTAATAAACTCTAACATTGTTTGGTGGCATATTGTAAGATGAAAGAAAAAACAACTGTCAAAAAATGTTATAATTTGGAAACTTCTTTTTGTCAGAACTTTCCAACTTGGCACAACTAGCATTTTGGACCATATAATTTGTTGTTTTAAGGGCTGCCCTGTGCATTGGTAGGGTGTTTAGAAGCATTCCTGTCCTCTATTCCTAGATGCCATTAGTCCTCTCCCAATTGTGACAACAAAAAATGTTTCCAGCCATCAGTAAATGTCCCCTGGAGTATAAAACAGCCTCCAGGTGAGAATCACTGCTTTATGTGATACTACATGTGAATAAATTAGTCAATATATTGTAGATAATTAGCATCAAATTTCTCTCTGCTGGAGAAAGGAGTTACAGACTAGAAAAAGGGGAAGGTCAGAGCCTGTCCTGTTGAACTGGAATCATAGGTATGAAAACCATGTTTAATATGTATACATACAAATATGGAAACAAATATATGTGTGAGTGGATGTGTTGGTATATATAATTCCTAGCTCTGCCCACTTAAAGAGCACAGGGAATGACACCCATGCAGTATGGGGCACAACTGGCACCCAGATCTTGGTTTTTAAATATAATCTTCAATAAAAGAATCATGGCTCGGGCTGGGGATGTGGCTCAAGCGGTAGCGCGCTCGCCTGGCATGCATGCGGCCTGGGTTCAATCCTCAGCACCACATACAAAGATGTTGTGTCCGCCAAAAACTAAAAAATAAATATTAAAGTTCTCTCTTTCTCTCTCTCTCCCCGCCCCTCTCTCTTTTTAAAATAATAAAAAAAAAAAAGAATCATGGCTCCTTGGAGCTCTAGGACCAATGTAGGCAAAATATAATGAGAGCTTTGACTATTTTTTGGTGCCTCAAAGTATGGAAGTGCTAAAAAGAAAAAGAGAGAGAGAGAGAGAGAGAGAGAGAGAGAGAGAGAGAGAGAGAGCGCGCGCGAACTGGAAAGGGCACAAAAGTCAATTCAAAGGTACTCTCAATGGCCAGAAATAGAACCATATGAGCAGCAAAACACACAAAATAACACTAATGCATTATAACCCATGGAAAAAGATAAATAGAGGCCATACTGATATAAATAAGTAAATGAGGGGAAAGAGACAGTTTTCATTCTAGTAGCTTCCAATTATTCAATGTAAACACGATAGAAAAAAGAAAAATCACCATTAGGCCAATACCATAGTAATTACTCTAGGAAAGAACCATCAATGGATGCTAAAATCAGTGAGCAAAAGTTTGGTGAGAAGCAGGATATCTGCATCATTTCACAGTATCACCACACAAAATATTCACGAATCACTAAGAGGAAAATGCAGCTTTACAGAGTAAAACCTGGGTCATCTTTATCATGTGGTCAAAGTGAAAATCACTGATAAGATACACTGATATCATATACCCTTGATATGATACACTGAGAAGGTACAGCATCCCTTCTGTAGGATGCATAATCTAATATGCACTGGCTCAATCGAATCATGAGGAAACTTCAGTTACACACACACACACACACACACACACACACACACACAATGATAAAATCTCTTTAAAATTGCCAAAGTTATGAAAATAAAGAAGTGGAGAAATATTACAGATTGGAAGAAACTAAAGAAACCAAAAACCTGCAATGTGGAATCCTGGAGTTGGAGTTGGGGCCAGAGAAAGGATACAAGTGGAAAAATTGGCAAAATTTAAATAAAGTTTAGGTATCAATTGATAGTACAATAATGTTAAGTTCTTTGATTTAAGAACTTTGCAATGGTTACATAAGATGCTAACATGAAAAAAAACTGGGTGAAGAGTTAAAAGAAACTTGAATTTTCTGAAGGTTTAAAATTATTTTATGTATTTTATTTTATTTTTATTAGTTGTTCAAAACATTACAAAGTTCTCGACATATCATATTTCATACATTTGATTCAAGCAGATTATGAACTCCCATTTTTACCCTATATACATAATGCAGGTTCACATCGGTTACACATCCACTTTTTTACCTACTGCCATACTAGCGTATGTTGGAAATTGCATGGTAAAGGAAGGAGACCCTCATTGTTATACAAAATTACATATAAGAGGAAGTGAGGGGAAAGGGGAAAAAGAAAAAAAATAAATAAAATTATTTTATAATAAAAAGTTTTTAAAAATAGAGAAAGAGAGTATCTCTAGACCCAGGTGAATGAACAAGAATTCCAGGACAGAGAGACCCAGGAATTTGTTTTCTAAATGACAAGTTATTCGAATGTGATCACTTCACAAGAGTTTGGGGATCCTAATCAGTAGTGAGAATATCCAATCCATATGGTCATTGTCTATTGACAGCCAACTATAGGATAGGACTGTACTAAGCTACTAAGATGAATCCTTGTCTCCAAAGAGCTGTCAGTATAAGTCCTTCTCATAAAGTATGAATGGAATGACTTCCATTTTTTAATATAAAGTGTATTTTGCGTTTTGTCTCCTTGTAAGCAAATGTAGCATACTGTCAATTTTCCTTGTTTTATGTGTATAGAACTGTAATACGACAGAGCCCTATGTTTCCAACAGACCTTCTGCAAACATATTTACAACCATGTGTGTGATTAACAAAACTGAGCCTGCTTATGTTTGTGTAACTATTTATGTAACTCTTGTACAGTCTATCTCTAAACAACGTATGGTCTTTTGAAAAAACTGTGGAAAAAGTTTAAAAGACATGAAATTATTCTCCTAAATTATTTTAACTGGTATTTATTTAATTACTAGTACTATCCCATAAGATATGTGTGTGTGTGTGTGTGTGTGTGTGTGTGTGTGTGTAATCTAAAGGCTGATCTAAACCAACTTACATATTTCACTACTCTTTACATGCAATAGATCTTAGTAGTCTTCCTGAAAAAAATTCTTTTGTAAAAATTTCTTTTTATTTTATCTCTAATTTTTTTAATTTTTGTTGTATATTAATTTCTAAACATTTATACAGACATACTGTGCTGATGTTTAATATATTCTTAATTATCATCATTTTTTCCAATAGGCTGTCATAAGAAAATAAGGAATTTATATAACTTCATTGTAAAATGCTTTCTTTGCTCCACCAAATTCCATAGACAACCAAGTCAGAGAAAGAGGAAATGGCTTAAAACATATATTATAGCAAGTTTTAAATTGGAACAAAGGAAACACAGGAATTATTCTTCTGTATTCATTCACAAAACTATAATGAGAACAATTTAGTTCCTTTAACTTGACCTGCATATTTGCAATATTTCTTCTTTCTTCTCTAGACAAAGATACTTTTAAATCTAATGCAGACAAGAGAAGAACCCACCAAACTTTAATTTCCTTTCCTTGTCCCATTGTATTAGAGTTCTTCTAAATATTTGCCATTCCCAGATTACTGAAACAGAAAGAGAGGCCAGTCCTTTGTAGTGCAGATGACTGGGATAGCCCTAGTAGTAAAGCAAAATTCTCACGCCTTCTAGGAGGAATTAAGAAACTGACTCTTAAAGATGAGACAAAAATTACTAAAAAATAAATTAGTATTCTTTGTAATGTATATTTATTTTATTCTTGACTATCTCACAACATAAATACATACAGTAAATAGAAATAATGAAAAACAATTAAAACCTAAAAAATCTTCATGGCCATTTGAGGTAATTCCTTATATGTTTGTTCATAAAGTATTTCTTTCAAGATTTGTCAAAACCTTGGGGCTGGGGTTGTAGCTCAGTGGTAGAGCACTTGCCTAGAACATGTGAGGCACTGGGTTTGATCCTAAGCACCACATAAAAATAAATAAATAAAGGCATTATTTCCCATCTACAACTAAAAATATTTTCAAAAAGATTCATCAAAATTCTATAGAAAAGAATTGGCTATTTTTCTAAATGTTAATTCTTAAAATCCTTAACCCTCCTCATCTCAAATTTCCCCTTTTGTTCAGTCGAGTTAACCATCTTTAAAATGTTTTGATTCAATACAACATCTTAAGTTATGTGTACATATTGGATAGACAAATACAGCCATACACAGAACTATATATGAAGGTATTTACTCAATAATTTGTTCTACTCTGTTCTTTTCAAATAGGAATATATTTTATGTCTCCTCAAAAATCTAGAATAAAGATTAAGGTAATAATTTTCTTTTAAGTCAAACTAAAGGTATAAATGACTTGTAAAACCTTCAAGAAACCATAACAACTGAAAATATTGTGTTACTAATTTTACAATTTCAAACTATGCCTAATCCCAACATGTGTTTGCCAATAAATCCATTATGATGCCGCAAGCCTGGCTCTTGGCCTGACACTGTAAAGAGAACTGCAGGAAGGAAGACAAAATAAACACTTATCTGAAAAATCCATTAAGGTAAGCAACTGAAATAGTACCTTATCGACAACCCTAAAAGATATGGACAAGTTCTGTTCTTGTGATATACAATAGGCCTGAAAGTTTCTCAAAGTCAAACAAGTAAAACTAATTTTCCTATATATAGAAAATTTTTCTAAAACTCTTCCAGACATTTTATTTTAGGACGATTATCCACCAAGTTCCATGTAGACCTCTCTCCACATTTTGCATGGAACCATCTTTGTTCTTGAGTAGTTCAATTAAAAAGAATAATTGTTGCCCTCTTTAAAAGACCTAAGTTCTTTCCTGTGATAAACAGCCTTCCCATAGTAAAGGAACCTGCTACAAAGGCCTGAGCATTCTGCATTCCCTAGCATTGAAAGGTTATTGTAGAAGCGATTTTAAGTAAATAATGTTCACTAACTTTCTGACTGCAAAACTGGTGCATGCATACTGAAGAAAAAGTGGGTCACACAAGAAAGCACTAACAGTGAAGTAACAATTATCTATGATCCTGAAGCCCAAAAACCTGTTAATATCTTGGGTTATATATTTCCAGTCTTTTTCATGTACCCATATCTGTTTCTCTTTTCAAAATATGAGATTGTTCACCCTGCTTTTGCCCCACTCAATATCATAACAATTACTCTCTCAAGTTAGCTTAAACTTCATAAATATACATGGTAGTGGTTGCATAAGACTACATCATCCAGAGCTCAAAATATATTTAAACAAGTTTCTATGATTTAACTTTTAGATTGCTTCTGATTTTTTAAAACTACCTCAATCATGAACTACCATAAAGGATAATAACTTTATGCATGACTGTTTTGGCATGTTATTATTTCCTTAAGACATTCTTAAAAGTGGAATATTGACACATATTACAAAATTGCTTTCTTGAATGTTATACTCATCTATATTCCATAGCAATGTATGAATGTGCATGTCAACAAATCTCTAATAACAACACACTGCTACATATTTTTTGTTAAATATATTTTAATTTAAAAACAGTATCTTATTTCAAACTTATGTTTCTTTTGTTATTAGGGAAATTAAATCATTTTTTATATGTACTAGTAATGTGTATGTTCTCTTCTCTGAATTGAATTTTTGTTTATTATGACTTTGGTCTTGGGACTGGGATTGTAGCTCAGTGGTAGAGTGCTTGCCTAGCACATGTGAGGCACTGGGTTTGATCATCTGCACCACATAAAAATAAATAAATAAAATAAAGGTATTCTATCTATAAATACACACACACACACACACTTTTTTTTTTTTTTTTTTGGTACCAGGGATTAAACTCAGGGGCACTCAATCACTGAGCCACAAACTCAGCCCTATTTTGTATTTTATTCAGAGACAGGGTTTCACTGAGTTGCTTAGCACCTTGTTGTTGCTGAGGTTGGCTTTGAACTTGCAATTCTCCTGTCTCAGCCTCCTGAGCTGCAGGATTACAGGCTTGCAACACCATGTCTGGCTAAAAATATTTTTTTAAAAAGACTTTGGTCTTTTTCTTATAGATTCATTTTTTTCATGAAACTAATTATTACTAGCTGGCTTTTCATCTTTGCCTTTAAGTTTAACGTGTCTTAAAAATTTTATTTTAGCCATGCATAGTGGTTCCAGCCTCTCTGGAGACAGGTGGGATTACTTGAGCCCAGGAATTGGATGCCAGTCTGAGCAACATCGAACCCATATCAAAAAGAAAATTTTACATTTGAATATATTCTTCATCATTCACAAAGATAGATGTAAACAACTATATTTAATTCAAATTGAAAATTCTACAATATATGAATTCTTTATATAATTTACAAAGTTTACCAGTCATTCATGAGGTCACTAAAAAAACAAACAGAACTTACATCACCCATCTCACCTTTATCATCTCTTTCACATTGCAGCATTCCTCAATTTGTAACAGCCAATGTTAAACACACTCAAGTGTGAAAAACAGACATCACATGTGCTTGTTTGGGTTTCAAGCAACTCAACATTTATGTGGCAACAAACATGAAAAAGTAAAAATATTTCACTGGCCTTAAACAGCTAAGCCAGGCATCTTACTGCCAGTGGATGAACTGTTACTTAAGATATTAAATAACTGTTTTTAAAGCAAATGTTTTACTAACAAGTATGATTTAAAATCTAATAGTCTTCAAAACTGCTTCCCTGAGAAGGCCAGTTTCAGTACACAGAAAATCTGCTAGACCCCTAATTTATTACAATGCAAACTCTTTACTCAAAAGTAGGTGGGGAGGAAGCTACTAAATAAACATACATTAATTAAAGTGCTGGCTTTATACCACCCCCCCAAACAGTATTTACACTTAATCTCTTTACACATAAACTTACACTATTAATATTAATGGGTAGACCTCAGTTTTCCTCAAATTAATTTGTAAGATTACAGACCCTTCCCTAAAGTTCTTTTTCAAAATTAATAAGAACATCTGAGGGTTTTGTTCTCAGAGTAAATTTAAACAACATACAGCATGTTATACTTCCATTTCTATAATAGCTTATGTTTACAAAAATGCTTTATCCAAACATTAGAGTTGATCAATCCCTACCTTTCACACCCACTGCCTCCTTCCGAAGCCAGATGTCTGTGTGCATAAGGGAAGCAGCTGAGCAGCTGGGAATCAACCTAAGTATTAAACCAAAGGACTACTGGTTAGAAATAAATAATAAAAAAAGCATTGGCCAAAAAATAAAAAGAAACAACTTGCAAAACTAATTATGAGCTCAAATTAACTTACTTATAATGAAGGTGCATTCAAATTAAAACACTAGAATGGACCTTTTATTAATCAATTTAAGTTAACTGATACCTGATGCTGACAGAGGTGTGGGAAAATGTACAGTTATCCTATGACATAGAGAAAGTAAACTGGTGCAGCCTTTATAGAGGACAACCAGTAATCTATTAGTATTCTTTTAAATATACCTTCAAAATCCTTTAATCCACAATCCCACTGCCACAGGACTTTATTCTAAGACTAAACCTAAACATTCATCAAAACAGCATATATAAAGATATTTGTTACAGATTTTTTCTTTAGTAAAAAAAGAGGAGGGGCTGGGATTGTGGCTCAGCGATAGAGTGCTCGCCTAGCACGGGCGGGACCCGGGTTGGATCCTTAGCACCACATAAAAAATAAAGGCATTGTGTTGTGTCCATCTACAACTAAAAAATAAATATTTTTAAAAAAGAGGAAACAGAAGCAAAGTATCCATCCATAGGGAACTGGTTGTATAAACAAAGGTCCATCATTTAATAGAACTTGATGAAGCCATTTAAAAAATGTTTTTATTTCCTCATTTTTGTCTATATTTTAAGTCCTTTACTTTTATTTGCCAATTTTCAGAATAATCAATTAGTTCCTTAACATTCCCTAAATCTAATCAGAGAGGAGTTGGGTTTTTTCTTTTTTTTTTTTCCTTTTAATTATTTTTAAAGCCCAGTCCACATTCTCTCATTCAACTTCTAAACAGCAGTTTAGAAGTTGCTCCTTTATTCCTAGAGGAGAGTGTGAAATGCCTCAGAAACCAAGGGGTACAGCTCCACTGAAGGGTGAAGAGAGAAAGGAGGTATACACAGTGAGAAGTACCACACAAAAACTCCAACTAGTAAGAGAAATGGTACTGATCATCACCAGAGAACACTGAGTATGAAGCCCTGGACATGGTAAACTCTGAACATTCATTAATCTATTAAAGAATGGAAAACACTAGTGTTGATTATCAAGCACTTGTATGGGGAGAGTAGAAATATCATTGGTCATCTTAGTGATGGTGGTTGTACATACAGGAATCTACTTAAATTACTATTCAGCTCCTTGTTGGTGGTTTGTTATATTTATTTTAGACTTTAACTTTATGTGAAAGTTATAAATAGAATCTGTATCACAGTAGGATCTCATTATATTTAAAGAAGATAACCATGGGCATTTGAGCAGTTATTGGCAAAAGAAATGGTACCTTCATTATGTATATGTAGAATCAAAATAAATAAAGGAATAAAGGGAAAATCAGTAGAGGAGGAGAATAGGGGAAGTGAGAAGAGGGCAGGATGGGAATTGAAATCAAATTCCTTGCATGTTTGATTTTGTCAAAATGAACCCAAATACTATGTATAATTACATGCTTTAATAAAAATTAAAAAGTTATCACCATAAAGAAGTAATGGGTGTTTCAGGGAATAGATATATTTAACCTAATTTGAACATTACACAGTGTATACATGTATCAAAACATCACATGGCCCTCCATTAATATGCATAATTTTTATGTTTGTATATAATTGTTAAATTTCAATTTAATTTAAATATTAAAAGAAGACCATTTTTTCCCCTCAAAGACATGGTGATCTAGTGAGAGGGTTGTGCTAATGCTCCAGTGAAAGTAAAATCAGGATGTCTATAGAGAAGAGAAAGAAGCCACATTGGAGTTCCATTTTTCCAGCTTGTATTAGTTTTCCATCGTTACTATAACAAACTCCCACAAACTTATTGGCTTAAAACAACTTATTATCTTATATTTCTGAAGAGGAAAAATTCAGCATGTGTATCACTGACTAAAATCAGGGTGTTGGCACGTTGTATGCCCTCTGGAGGCTCCAGGGAAGGATCTGTGTCCTCAACTGCTCCAGGTTCTGTAGACTTCCTGCATTCCATGGCTCAGGGTCCCTTTTTTCTTCAAAGGCAGCAACTCCATCAACCCCAGGCTGGAGCTCTCATGAATGGAATGTGTGCCCTTTTCCACATCTCCTTCCTTGACTCTGCTTGACCCACCTCCCTCTTTCATTTAATAGGACCTTTGTTTTTATACTGGGCCCACCTTAATAATACAGAACAATCTACCCAGATCCTTAACTTAATGACAGCTCCAAAGACTCTTTTGCCACATAAGGTAGCATATTCACTGGTTCTAGGGATTTGGATGTCAATACCTTTGACAGCTATTCTGCTTGTCACAGCTCCTAAGACATCCAGGACTCTCCAACAATCTTTCTTTTTCTTTGGCAATAGAACCCAACTTATTCAACAGGTAAGTAGTATCTCTTAATCTTAGGAAGATTAAACCCCTATCCAACTTTAGGGGATGGATCACTGGTTTAAAAATAATGATTCCATATCCTATTCTTTTGTCTTTAAATTTAAGACATAATTGTCTGGAGGGACAGTGGTCGTCATGGAGCCATGAGGGGTGAAAGCACAAGTTTAATTTAATTAACTTAATTAACTGAGAGGAATATAATGATCCTGATCCTCCTGCCAAGGGTCACTGAACTAACAGCAGTAATAGCTTACCTCTAGATTTCATAGTATATGAGAAAACTAAAATCCTATGGGTTTAAACTATAATGATTACGTTTGCTGTAACTTGCAGCCAAGCATCTTCCTAATCAATGCACTTGAATACAACATCACCTTTCAAATTACTGCAATTTGTATCCATATCTCCCTTAATAAGCTGGGTGTTCCTCCATGGCAAGAGGAACTTTGCCCAATACCTAGCCCCTGTAATAAATGGCTCCCAGTGATTCCCACTCCTGGATTCATATGCTTATGTAATTCATCCCTTTGAATATAGGCTAGAAATAGTGGTTTACTTCTAAAAACAGTTTATAGCAAAAGTGAGGAAGGGTCACTACTTTGACAAGATTATACAAGAATGTAACGTCCCTCTTTCTGGTTGTTATGGATTGAATTTTTATGCCCCCTTCTAATATTTATATGTTGGAATCCTAACCTCCAATATGATGGAATGAGGAGGTGAGTCTATTGGGAGGTAGCTAGGTTGTGAGGCTACAGCTCTCATGAATGGAATTAGTGCCCTTATAAAAGATATAAGTGAGTTTGCTTCCTTTTTTCTTTGTTCTCTGCCATGTGTGGATACAAAAAGAAGATGGCTATCTGAAACCAGGAAAAGGACCCTCACCAAGAACTCAATAATGTCAGTATACTGATCTCAGACTTCTAGCCAACAGCACTGTGAATAATATTTTTATTTATGTAGTTCATGTAGTTTATTGTAGCAGCCCAGTTCATGTAGTTTATTGTAGCAGCCCAGTTCATGTAGTTTATTGTAGCAGCCCAAGCTGACTGAAACACTGATTCCTATCCATCCCCCAAATCCCCCTCTTTCTAATCACTTGCTTCCTATGATGAAATAGATTGTTGTGATCTGACCTGTGGAGAGTAAGGAACTAAGAGCAGCTTCAGAATAACAACCATCAAGAGATTGAGTCCCTCAGCCCAAACAGGCTAGCAGGAACTCAATTCTGCTACCCTAAGTAAGCTCTAAAGCAGATCTTTCCCCAGTTAAACATTAAGATGGCTGCAGCACTGAACAACACCTTCATTGAATTGTTGTGAGAGACCCTCACTGTGCCAGTAGACCCAGCTCACCTGTGTACAAATTTCTGACCCACAGGAACTGTTACTGTTTAATAAATTTTGTTTGAAATAAATTATTATGGAAATAACTAATTCTGTGTCCAATAAGATTGTGTTGAATTTTCTAAAAAGGCAGGCACAGTGGCACATGGCTGTAATCCCAGGACCTCAGGAGGCTGAGGCAGGAGGATCACGAATTCAAAGCCAGCCAGCCAGCCTCAGCAATGACGAGGCACTAAGCAACTCAGTGAGACATTGTCTCTAATAAAATACCAAAAAACAAACAAACAAAAAAAAAGAGCTGGGGATGAATGTGGCTCAGTGGTCAAGTGCATCTGAGTTCAATCCCCAGTACCAAATGAAAAAAAAGGAATGGTGCCTAACCACTGATGCAGCTTGTACTTAAGTGTTGTCTTCTTTTAAAAAGTCATCAGTATGGGCTGGCAATATGGCTCAGTTGGTAGAGTGCTTGCCTCACATGCACAAGGCCCTGAGTTCAATATTCAGCACCACAAAAACAAAAAACAACAAAAAAATTTCATCAATACCAGCTTTGATTGCTCCAAGTCAGTTTACCATATCATTTTCTAGGACTCCATTACAATCTCAACTGTCCTTCAACTATTTCTTTTTTTACCTTGATTTTAAGGAACTCTAGCTTACTAATCAGTGGTTTCCAACTGCTCATTTACCCCAAACTCCCTCACCAGGTCTAGAATTCTGTAGGATCTGGCTCATACCTCCTTCTCCAGCATCTTCATTCTCCCTCAGAGGCTCTCCATCCAATCCACTGGCCTCCTCTCAGATCCTTCTATTGGCTATGCTCCTTCCTACAACATCTCCATGCTGTTTCATTGGGGTGAAACACTCTACCCTCCCTTCTTCACTAAGACCCCACTCTTTTCCTTCAAAGCCCATCCTTAAGGGTTTTCAGGGAAGCCTTTCAAGACCGTCCCAAGCAGCTTAAATTCCCTATTAGAAAATTCAGAGTATCTTGCACTTGGCCCTCAAGACACTGGTCACATATACCATTTACACTTGGGAGGTTACAGATAATCATCTATCTCCCTCACTGAAGTTAGGTAAGGGTAGGACAACACCTATTGGCTGATGTTTTATTCTCAATGCTTGATACTTCTGCATTCCAAGAACTATAAAAGTCATTTTAGGTAAGAGAGGGAAACTAACTTGTCCAAAGTCAGAGGCAGGAAAAAGCAGGAACAAGACAAACTCATTCCCCTCTGACTCCAGAGACCCTGTACTTTATCTCTCTACTTGATATTTTAACATGTTCACATATCTATCTTAATTTGTGTACAATATTTCAAACATAAGAGAGATAAAAAAATAATACAATGAATACCCATGTATCTGCTTCCCAACTTAGAAAAACACCTTAACATTTGGCTTTATTATTTATTTTTTTAAACAAAACATCACAAGTAGAATGCAGACCCCTATGCAACATTCTGGGATCTAATTATTTCTTCCTTCCAAGGAGGTAACCACTACCCCAGATTTAAAATGTATCTTCTCACGCATGTCTTTTACTATTATTAGATTTGTATCCATAAACAATGCACATACTGGTTTTTGGTTGGTTGGCTGGTTAGCTGGTTTGTTAGTTGGTTGGTTGGTTGGGTTGAGGGGAGTTGTTTTGTTTTTGTTGTTTTTATGTAACAGGGATTGAACCAAGGGCACTTAACCACTGAGACATATCCCCAACCCTTTTTATTTTTTATTTTGAAAAAGGACCTCACTAACTTTATGTAAATACCATCATATCCCATCTATCATTCCACAGCTTTTTTTTGCTCAACACTGTTTTTGAGAAAGGGTCATACACAGCCCTACTTCATCCTTTGTAACTGCCAATTTTTGTTCCACAGTATAAAGACACTAAGATTAACCTATACTTATTTAATGCACATTTAGCCAGTTTTTATAATTTCCAATTACATACAGTACGCAGTAAACCTTTTGATGCCTGTCTCCTTATACATGGGTGGGAATTATTCCCATATATTTCACTAAGTAGATATCTGTTGGGAAGAAGGATATGTGTATAGATGATGCGCAACTGCTCACCAAAGTACTGGTGCACAGTCTTCATTTTGGCCTGTGTATTAAAGATTGAAGAAAATCCCTAGCCTATACTCCAGAAACTTCTCTTCTAACACCCTGATGAACAGCAGCCAGACCTCCATATGCACGACTCATATTCAAGAAATAAACAGAATGTCTAAACCAGAGAAGAACAGCAATTGAAAATATTATTAAATGTTTGTTCTATGTCAAACACTGATATCCTAAGACCTTGAAATAAATAATATCTTTTAATCTTCATGACAACTCCACGAGGTAGATATTGTTAATACTCAGTTTTGCCATCTGATACATCAAATTCCCTTAGTAACTCTGCTTTTCAGAACTTTCCAAGCTGTTTTTGCGTATTTTTTTTTCTCCCAGGAAAACTTTACAGAGTCATGTACATATCTAAAATACAATAGCAAGAGTCAAGAACTCTTTTAATTTTAATTCATAACAGACATCTAATAAATGTTTTCTGATGCAGTTTCTACTTAAAATACTCTTTGTCCCTCCAAGAGATCAAAAAAGGTACTGGCTACTTTCAATCTTTTTAAGCTCCCAGTATATTGATTGGGGCAACAGGGGAGAAGGAGGAGTTAAAATAATTTATAGTAACTCTTAAAGTTTAGTTTCTTTAGAACATATGCAGAAAACATATAACAGTGTCTGTAAATAAAATTGGGTATATAATGCTTTAAAATCTAAATTTAAGATCCTTCATGAATATAAAGGCTCAATCAACCTGAATAACCAACTAACTCCATCCCATTACAAGCCCAGAATTCTAATTTTCTATCCTCTCCTACTGACTCCACAAACTTAGTTAACTAAAGCAATAATAATAATTCCACTTGATGTGATAATTATTTAACTTTCCCTTCAGAGTTATAATAATAGTAGGTGTAAGAGGGATCAGAATTCTTCACAAAGGATCAACTTTCATAATCTCATTTTAAAACACAGAAAAGAGTAAGAGGAAAATAAAATCCCTTTATTTTTCTTTATAATTGTTTCATCATGCATGATTTGTTTTGACCTTTTGAAGCTTGAATCAGCTAATCTTAAAGTTATCAGGAGCTTTTACAGTAGAAAATCCTCCTGATTTCTACAAGCTTCACTAGCTCCTCAAAGTTGAGTTCAGAATGAAAGAATTCCTTGTTAAAATGCAGTGTTTGGATCTGCTCTTGGTTACAAACTAGAAATATTAATTTGTTGCTACTGTAATGGAAGAAAAAAGCTTATAACAAAAGGATCTGATTATAACATATAATTCAACCAGGAAAAGGGTTTATATTTTTTCTGTTCCAAATATACTCAAATTATTACCAGTATTTTCTCACAATTTTTAAATTACCCAGTTTTCATTTTATATGAAGAACAGCTTTGTAAGTGCTATGTGAAGCCTATGACTAACAGGTTCCCAGTAAATATTTACATCCAAAAATATTTTTCTTTTATTAGTACCTATGATTTAAAGCAAACAAACAACCTCTAAGTACCAGAGGCATCCCTAACTTAGGAAAATTACAAGACATTTACTCTTATTTGAAGTTATAGAAGACTCAAGAACATTAGAACTTATGAAAACCCACAAGGTACAAAGAGTGTATTTTTCTCTTTTAAATAAAAAGTATAATTACACTCAAGCAATTCATTTCTAGGCAAAAGAATGGTTCAAGTCTTAACTAAATCAAAGGGATGAGAATTTATTAACCTTGTTTTTGCATGGAAACAATATTCCTCTTTCATTGGTGAATATACTAACTTTAACCAGCTCACTGCTAAGTACAAGAAATTTGAAATAAAATAGGATGAAAAAAACATGTGCATACTAAAACTTTCATTTCAGGGAAAGCACATCTAAAAATTAACTTCACGATGATCCTTTTTATATACATGTTATTACTGAAGAATTTCAATATATAAGAAAATTAGCAGAATCAGTAGCCAAATCACTTGTATTTTTCTCCTGTTGGAAATTCTATTAACTGGCATCACTGTTTTATGTTCACTTTCAAAAACAAGTCATAAATATAAAAATCTAGAAGTGAGTTTTAATTTCCTTATATTAGATCTCTTTAATAACAAAAGTAATAGATGCTTATTTTAACAAACTAAATAATACAGAGGTAAATGAAGAAAAAGTTAATTTCTGCCACAAATCCCATTCTGTTAGATAATCTATGTGGCTAACCTGATTCCTCCAGGCACATTCAAATATATACAAACAACATCTATAAACACATATAGAGCTATACATAAACACATATATGCAACACGTGTGTGTGTGTATACATATGGATACAGGTTTTAATTTTCATGGGATAATACATAGTACTCTGCTACTTGACTTTTCTATCATGGTTATGGCTTCATCTCAGTAGACACAGAATTAAGCCAGTGTTCTTGTTATCTGCAAAACCATTGCACAGTATGGACATACCATAATTTATTCTCTTCATAATCATTCTCTTTGCCATTGCCCTTGATAGAGGTTCAAATCTTTTCTGAATGTGTGCTCCAATTCTGACACCGTAAGATTCCCCTTTCCCTCCCCTTGTCACTAACTCTGCAACAGGCACAAGGCCTAAGCAATACAGAAGACGGGGAAAAACAAAACAAAAAACTTATTTTAACAATCTTGTTTATAAGGCTGCCCCTCAGTGCCCTATATTTAACATATATCATTTCGAGAAAAATCTGCACCAAGACACTGACTCTTGTATGGCAGTAACAAGTCAATTATTTACAAAAAAAAAAAAAAAAAACACTGAAAAGGGAGCCATAAAACCTAGGCTCTATTTCTATCTTTGCCACTAACAACTGATGTGACACTTACAAGTTACTTAACTGCTGGGAGGTCCATTTCCTCTTCTAAACCATGAATCACTGGAGCTACATAATGTCTAAAGTCTCTTCACCCTGAAGTCAATGACACTGTATTGTTCAACAAATGCAAACTTTATGACAGCCCACAGAGGATTCCTACAAGAACCTTTGTTTTATTTGCACAAAGGGTTTATGAACCAACTAACAGTAAGAACATAAAAGAAAAAAATATTTTAACAACTCAAGAAAGTCAACTGTTTACCTCCATAGGAATATTTTGATTGCTATTTAGAGACAAAGAATATATTAATCACAACTATAATGGTCAATTCACTGAAGGGATTTGTCTAAAAACATCTCAAGTTATTAAGTGCTCTGCTAAGTTCCAATTATTATATATCTTGAAAATAATATATTTTCTTTTAAAAATGTAGTAAATGATGAATGGTCCATAAAGTAATTTGGACTCTACTTCTGCTTTAACCATTCAGATTCTAGATTAAGGTTTCTCATCTGTAAAATGAAGAAGTCAAAAGCTTCAAAGATTCATGAATGCATTTAACAGATCTTTATTGAGCATCTACAATATGACAGACAGACCCTGTGCTTGGTACTAGGAATACAACTGAGAAAAAGAAACTACTCTAGTCTTCTATTATGAGGATGTATAATTCTATGGTTCTGTACCTCAGATTGTTTTCTAATTCAAATTGACCCTCCCAGTAACTGGACTAAATTTAGTTAAATTTTACTATGTGTTTTTTAAAAGATTCATATATAATTTTTTTGCATATTTCATTCTCTTTTTTTTCTAAAGTACTAGGAATTAAACCTGGGTGTTGCTCTACCACTGAGCTACATTCCCAGATCTTTTACTTTTTACTTCTTTATTCTGAGACGAGGTCTTGATAAATTGCCCAGGCTGGCCTAGAACTTGCAATCCTCCTGCCTCAGCTACCAGATAGCAGGGATTACAATGATCAATTGTGCTGCGCTCTTTTCTTTTTTGGGGGGGTGGGGAGTGGGGGTGGGGCGAGGGGTACCAATGATTGAACTCAGGGATACTAGACCACTGAGTCACATCCCCAGCCCTATTTTGTATTTTATTTAGAGACAGGGTCTCATTGAGTTGCTAAGCACCTCACTTTTGATGAGGTTGGCTTTGAACTTGTAATTCTCCTGCCTCAGCCTCCCCGATGCTGGGATTATATGCATGCACCACTGCGCCAGGCCTCTGCTGCATTCTTAAAAGACTGAAAAGAATATCAGTTTTCACTTCAACTGGTAAAGAAGCTTGTGTAACTGCAAACAGGAAATCCAATGAGTTATTTAATATCCATAACTACCTTTAGTTTATAAGTGATATTAAAACATATCTGCATTTTAATTTGCCTAATCTTCATCTTAAAAGAATGAAAAGAGAAATGAGATGTGAAACTATCCCAAGGAATCCAACTACTGGTCATGTTTCTACGGCTCAATTTTCCTGTAAAAGAAAGGAGCAAAAATAAAGGAAGACACAGAAAAGAATGAGGGTGAGGATGAAGGGAATGAAGGGAAGAAAATGTCACTCGCTCCAAACAAAAGAACAACTGGAGGAAGAGTACCTCAGTGTTCTCTGCTTGCCCCTTCCTACGTTCATCTTTCTTTTTTTTTTTTTTTAAGGGGAAAGGGTAAGTAGGGAGAATCAGACAACACCCATAAAGGTCAACACTGAACCTCAATGACCTAGAGTCACTGGAATTTCCCTTCCCCTAGTAATTTTTACCAGTCCTCATCTGGGTCATATTCCTGGGGTGCCTGTACTCCTCTAAGAAATTACTGCACTGTCATAAAACCCAGCAGGGGCACCTAACTGAATATTCAAAGAGAAAACAAAGCCATAACTGGCTAAAAGCACCAAGACATTTTTGGAAATATGCCAATTATACATCCCTCTCTCCTGCCCGTGGAGGGGTGTGTGTATGTAAAATCAGGAATACTGGGCTGATGCTGGAAAAATTCTATTTGTAGAGATAAACCAAAATAGGAATCAGGGAATCCATGATATTACAACAACATCTTGTCCTACAAAAACACATTTGTAAGTAATGTTTTTTGAAATTTAGCTTTAAATGTCTACAAGTAGAGCTTTGTCCTCAAATTTAATCTAGGAAAAGAAGACTCTGTATATGAACGGCCATTTAAATTTCTGTTTAAACAGGGAAGGCTTTTAAGATGAATGCTTTACATGTTTTGATTTTTCTATTCATATTTTTTAAAAACCCACTCCCTCTTGTAAACATGGAGATGAAAACTTAAAATAAGTATTTCCATACAGAGTTAAAAGAAGCTATGCTGGAGAAAAACTTATTGAAACAAAAAATAATCAATTTCCATTCAATTTTGTGGAAAAGCCTTACTGAATATAAAACCAACTCCCTTTGCTATTTTTCTGTAGTTTACAAGAAACTATCCATTATGAATTCTGTACAAGATATTAAAATGCATATGCTACATTTAACATACTTGGGTAAATAGAAAAAGCAAATATAGAAAAGCATAGAGTCATTTTAAGCATATTTATACAAATAAAATAACAGTTTATGAGCACAGAGGTGTGAGTTTTAATTACATCAGAGAAAAAAAGGAGACATTTCCTGAAGATTGAAGAAAAACTCCAAGAGGTATTGTCATTAATGGCTATCCTAAGTTGTAAATCTACAACCTTTGAGGGAATAGGTGAATGAAACCCTACTGTTTTCCCCTAGATTACTCACAGAGTTAATAATGTAATTTGGGAATGAGCTTAAAGTTATCAGAATTTTCTAGTCATTGATTCATAAGTTACCTTCATGCATTCTTATTTATAGCAGCTTAATAACAAGCAGCAGTGAAGTGGAAATTCTTTTTGTCTGGCAGCAGGAGGCATAGGAAGAGAATTCAGATGAAGAACATATTTCACATCACTAGAGCTGACAAATGTGAAAAATGTGCCAGACAAACCCTGCAAGCTACAATTTTTGTAATTAGAAATGCTGAAATCTTTCTATAGTGCCGTCCATGTCCAAGATTTTTTAAGTAAAAACAAAGGAACTATTTTCCTTATAGAGCAATTTTACTTTTATTTATGATTTTTTTCTTATTGGAAAAAGGCTAAATTGTTCATATTAATTGAATAATTTATAAGATTCATGCTGTAAATGGAAAAAAACAAGAGCATTTATACCTCATGTGGTTCAAAGTGAAAATTAAGAAACTGGCAAGAAGAAAACTATTTGTTCAACCAAGTGTCATTCCATATCTACCTCATGCCAAGGATTGGTCATGCAGTGAGAATACAAAGCACCATAACTATTTATTCACTCACCCATTCGTTCAAATGCTTAAAACACATATATTTATCATTTACTGCCAAAGTTTGGACAAGATGCTAGGGATAAAAAAAAAATGCTATAGAGCCAAGTTTTTCACTGTGGGAGATGAGAGTTATAAACATGGACAGAAACTAGAACGAATACTTGAGTGCTAGATCAGAACTGAACTAATCAATATGAACCTTGAATTTAGATACAGAACTATAATTGAGACAAAGATTATTTATACACACACAGACACACACAGACAGACACAGACACACACACACACACACACACACACACACACACACACATTTCTTAGTTTAGTCCCTGAAAAATCTGAGATCTGAGAGGGTCTACAACCAATGACATATTATTAGTAATGACATTACAAGCACTCAGATCTTGGTTTTAAAATACCATTCTCCATTAAAAGGAAATTAGGCACTTGAAAAAGGTTGAATTCAGGTCTGGGGCCAAGAAGTACAAAAAGAACCTAGATCTTCTTGATACAGCAAAAAATGTTAAGACATTCTCAAATAATGGTAAAAACATACCAAAAGAACAGAGGCAGATTACAGGGACTCTCACTGACTAAATCTGGAATAATTTAAGCACCAAAATAATTAATGACACTAATGGAATATAACTCATTGAATAAAATATGAATCCATGAGTTCACAACCAACAAATGAAAAAAAAAAGAAAGGGAATATTTTCCTCCTAGCAGAATGTCAACTAATAAATACGAAAGGATGGAATGATGACCACCAAAACTAATGGATGAAAATTTAATGAAGAAAAAGATATTTACAGTTTCAAAGTATCTCTCTACAAATTACACATTAATTACAAAGAGATAAACAGTAACTTCACAGTAGGAAAACCTGGTGGATACAACTTAACCAACTGGACGATCACTAATACTTGTACAAACTGATATAGGCTTTCCTGCCCTAATTGCAAAACCTCAAACTAATTAAGAGGGCACATTATGCAAACTCATATAGAGGGATATTCTTCAAAAAACTGACCTAAGTTCTTAAAAAAATGTTAAAGCTAAAAAGAAAAGACTACAGAAAGAACTGTTCCAGATAAGAGAAGTAAAGTACAATGTCAACAACTTATTCTCAAATGGCTCAGAAAAGCATATGTATATAAAGCTTAGTAAATCTGGATAAACAGTATATGAAATTTGCTTGCCCTTATAACTTCTATAAGTTTGAAATTATTTCAAAATAAAAAGATACAAACAAAACAATAATATATTTAATTCATTCATGTCTATAGTCAGTCAGTCATAGTTAAAATCTGACTATATGCCAGATAATGAACAATGAGATGAGCAGAATAAAGATCTTGTTAGGGCTTACATAGGAGGTGTTCCCCAAAAGTTCATGTGTGACACAATGCAAGAATTTTCAGAGGCTAAATTATTAGATAATAGGTATAACCTAATCAGTGGATTAATTCATTGATGTGGATTAATTTACTGATCTGGATTAACTGGGCAGTAACTATAGGCAAGCAGGGTGTAGCTGGAAGAAATAGGTCACTAAGAGAGTGCCTTTGGGGTTTATATTGTATCCCTTAGTGAGCAGAGCTAGCTCGCTCTTGCTCGCTTTCTCTCTCTCTCTCTCTCTCTCTCTCTCGCTCTCTCGCTCTCTCTCTTTCCCCTCCCCCACCCCTTCCTATTTGCCATGTTCTGAGTTGCCTTCTTCCTCCAAATCCTTCCACCATGATGTTCTGCTCACCTTAAGCCAAGAGTTATGGAGTCAGCTGGCCATGCACTAAACCTCTAAAACCATGAGCCAAAATAAACTTTTCCTCCTCTAATTGTTCCTAATTTTAAGTCAAAGCAACCCAAAGCTGACTAAAACAGAACCCTACTTTTGAGGACAATCCAGTTTTGAAAGGGTCGTTTATCCTTTCAGAATACACAAATTACAAGAATTATCTTATCACTATTCTCTTTTAATGTAGCCCAATTACTTCATGAAGAAATGTATTGTGAAGAACATAAACATTTTTCCCATTGTACTGGAAGTTTACAATAAATACTGTTTAAAACAAATATTTCTGTCTTCTTAGAAATAAAATTTTTGCTTTAAAACTATGTGAGTTTTAATATGATCTATAGTGTGATAATATTACCAGAGATTTCAGGGGAAAAGTGTTACTGGCTCTATTAATGCCAAATATTACTTTTAATGTAAAATTAATAATTTATTTGGTGATTGGAAAGCACAGCAAGATGATTATAAGAAAGTCATTTGTAAAGTAGGGAGTCTTTAGGTGTTAACTGGAAGCAAAGAGAGATAATACATGAGAAAGCTAGCTATATAGACTACAAGGATAGAATTGAAGAAATATACTCAAGAGTAATTTACACTTGTTGAATCCTTATGAACAGGAAAAATTCTTCATAATCAGAATGGATTTTTGAAAGGCTAGCAATGGCAATGACATCACTCAAATCTAAGGTAGAAATAACACCATGAAGATATTTACGCATTTACTAAGTGTAGAGCACTTTATCTGGTTTATTTCATTTAATCTGCACAACAATCCCCACTACATAGGAACAATTCCCATTCCCATTACACAGATGAGGAAATGGATTCACAAAAGAGGTTGAGTAACATGGCCAGTAAGTGGTAGAGATGGGCTTGAAATCCAAGTTTGTCTAACTCAAAAGCCACACTCTTAAACACTACATAATCTCCTTCTCAATGAGAAATAAAGTTAATATCAATCAAATACCTAAGAAACTACTATATGCATAAACTGTAATGGCTACTAAATAAATTATGAATAAAACCAAGAATCCTTAACTGATGAAACTTGGAGTCTAGAATATAGAACTAACTACAACAATACTGAAGCCTTCATTATAATGAAGTGTGTTTTCCATATTTGCAGCTACAATAAAGTAACCATCACTAACTTAAAAGTCGCATGGAAAAAAAAATCCAAGTTAAAATGTAAAGTCACCACAAAATAGACTAGAGAACAAAGAGACAGAATATTCCTAGATACTTGGCCATGATTCGATTCATTGTACTAATGAATAAAGAGCACAGCAATTCAGAAGACAGGTGAGCTGGCAAAGGAAACAAGGAGAAAGGAGAAGGCCTATCTAAAGAGTTCCCTGGCTGAAGACAGCCATATTCCAGTGACAAGTATGGCTTAATATAGAGAAGGAGGTTGTCTGGTGCCATTTAATATCTGAATTTTTTATTTTTATCAAAATAATTCATCTACATAGTTTAAAACTAGTTCTATATGACCAAAAAGAAGGGGAGAAATGGTTCACTGCCCCTTTATTTTCCAGCAATCACTTTCAATTATTTCAGCTATTTCTAGGTAATATGTTTATAACTGCTTTTTAAAATTTAATAGCTCAAACTTCTCATGCTGACATTTTGCTGAAAGCACTCTGGATTTAGCTCGCTTAGAGCATTCTTTTTCCCCCTTTTCTCAATATAGTCACATCACAGTTGTCAATTAAATCAATATCTAGTGTTTTCCATTATTATGACTATCTAGATATTATTCCCAACTAAATCACTTAAGAATGATTAAATTACCATTCTTAAAAAAAGTTTCCTTCTAATTAGCTGCCTTTTAAATTTGCTTAGTTTTCTCTGCATCTCTGCACTGAATAATGAGTAGGACCAACAACTTGCTCCCCAACCTCACAGAATAGAGTCTAAATTATGTAAGTAACTGGAAGAACATTGATTCATTCCAAACTCTTATTGGAACATCCCCTATTAGTCAAATGAGAGCCTAGTTGTACTCTAATTGTATTTTCTTTTTTTCTCCTTCTTCCTTTAGCTATTTTATTTCCCTAAGAGAGAGATCCTCTGTTCTCTTGTATATTTGGTTGTGGGGTGGTGGGTGGGGATAGAGGGGTGCAGTAGTAACAAGCCTGGTATCCTTCTGTGTGCTATAAAAAGGATAGAGAACACCAAAAGTCAGTATGCAAACTCCGATTTGTACCCATTAAATTTTTGGTTAGATCAGGTTACCCAATTCAAATCGCAGTAAAAGTCCTTACAAATGGCCAGAAAGGCCAACCTGATCTCTACCACTCACTCAAGTCCCTTCATTACCTCTGACATCATCTCACCTCCTCCAACCACAAGAGCCTATTTCCTTCTCCAGGCCTTTACGCCAGTCATTCCTCTGTCTGGCACACCCGCATCTCTATCTCTGTAGTTTATTCACTATTTTCCAAGTCACTGCTCAAATCAGACATAACTTTCCTGTGTTCATATATAAATACACCACCAGTGAAACTCCACATCTCATAAAATTACAAGAATGGGATCCTAATTAAAATAAATTATACTCCATGTGTATATGTCAAAATACACGTGAGTGTCATGTATATCTAAAAAGAACAAATTTTAAAATTAAAAATTAAAAAAATGAGTCTACTCTATCAACTCATTTTAAACTATGACACTCCCTTCAGCATGACCAATCTCCCTTACTTTATTCTATCTACTTTTTCCCTGTTTGTCACCAACATAATATATAAAGCACTTTATTTCGTCTTCTGTTTGTTGTCTAACTTCCATGATAATGGAGCTTTTTTGGTAAGTTTTCATCACTGATGTACTCCCAATACCTATAACAGTGCTAAGTACATAATAGGAATTCACCTGTCCTTAACTGTACCTCAACAATTCTAGAAAAGAACCTCCAGTTTTCTGTTACAGTGTGGCAATCACCTGGCAGCATGGAGTAGGAATGAGAATCCAGGCTTCTGACTCTCCTTCAGTTCTTATCTCTTCTAACATGCCTACCTCAGGGATATCAAGTGCCCCAAATTCTGTGGCTTTCCAGGGTTTTCCAAATGTCCTTATTTTTTTTTACCCTGTAAACATCAACTTTCCAGCTTCAAAAATTTTGTTCAGCCTTCTTCCACTATTCTCATCTCCTCATTCTATTAAAGTAATTTCAGAGGAATTTCAAAGAGAAGCAGGGAAGGAAGTCTGTATCAATCTACCATATTTACCAACATTGTTAAATTTTAGAACCCTGTAACTACCTCATTTTTTTTTATACTTCCATACACTCCAAGAAACTTTCTGATGATTACTGTGGTGCGTAGTTATATACTAGTGCTGGCTAGCAGACAGTCTGTATTTGTTCCTTTTAGCAGGTAGAATTTGTATATACATCAGTCTACCTTGGTAGATCCAATATCCCAGAAAAAGAGCAAGTCTTAGGATGCTGACACGCCATCAGACTGAAGGTCATAGTAAATTAATGTTAACTTAGAAGTCTCGCTAGTCAGCAAATCTTTAGTTTTTTTATTCATCTATCTATTATGCTGAGTATTTTCATACTTTCAATTTCAACAGAATAGAACTGAATTGGCAAAACAGGTGGAGACCTCAAAAAAACTAAAAGATCAGTAGTCAAGCAGGCAAGCAGGTAACTTATACTATAAAATCTATCATTTGCTGAGCAACAAATATGTGAAAAGCACTTAATGTCTCTACCATAGTATTATTCCTTACACCAATTCTACAATTTATTATTCCATTTTAAAAACTACAAACTGAGAGTCAGATTTTATATCACTGACTTCTGGTCACAGAGCTAGTAGAATTATGAAGTCAGAACCATCTAATTTCAAGGTCTATGACCTTTATTCTGTCACTTATAATCATACTTTCAAATCAATTAACAATTTAAAATGTAAATGAAACCATTATGGTCTAATTTAAACAGAATAAATAATCAGTGACAACATTTTCAATGTTTCTTGAAGTTCTATTATTAAACATAAAATTATAATAAACATTAAAATATATTGTCCATTTAATTTAACAGTCTGTCCCAAAATGGTGAGTGACATCAATAGATATTTTGTGGTAGGGAATAGTTGCTTCCCAGGATGTCAATTTCTAAAACTTAGAGCAAATTTCTAATACTCTCTTATTTTCCCTTCATGATCTACTAGGTGCCTATTCTCCACTGTTTTATGTCTAGCATCAATCTCATATCTATACTAGCCCTACAACAAAGCCTAATCGTGTCAGTGTGGAAAAGACACACTATCTCCGGTTACTGAAATCTCAGGCATATTATCACTGACTTCTCATGGGAAAAGGGCAAGCAATGCCTTTTTAAGTTCAGAAAAAGAAAATTAAAAACAGTGACCAGCCATACCTGGATTAGTAATGAATGACAGCAACACAGCCTGAAACTATTAGTTTCATCTGGGCCGGAAGGAATCTCAACACAGGAATTTTTGGCTGCAGCTCTATTTGCTAACAATTTTGAAAATTAAACACGCATCCACTAAAAGTGGAATGTGCCTATGCAGATCACAGTAACATGTAGGCCCTTGAAGTCAAAGGTTTATATAAAGGACTATATGTCAAAATAAAGTTTTCAATTTCTCTATTTGAACTTGATAGAAAATAAATGACAGTGATGGGACTCAAAATATGCACACCCTGGAGCTGCCAAACTGAATAATTTAGTATCTTTTTGAGCAGAAAAATCCTTTCCTCCAGGACATATTTTTCAAAATATTAAATGTTCTGTTATTTTAGTTTAGCTCTCCTCTTGCAAGCAGCTGCAATCCAGTTTTTTTTTTTTGAAACTAGAGAATAATGATCTTGCCTCGCCTATAATTGGAGAAAAATTCCAGTTGCATTAGGTAGGAAGCATTTAAATCATATATCTTTATAGCTTGTGTATAAATTATGGTACTTTTAAGTGAAAGTTGAATTAATCAAAAATCTTCAAACGTTAGGGGAATAATTTTTTTGAAGTAAAGAATCATTTCAGGCTACAAAATTAAGCTAGTCTTTCTTCATATTGTTTCATTAAGTATGGAAGGCAGTTAGCAACCAAATAAAATTAGTTATAAAAATCAGCATGCCATGATATAACAAAGTTCCTTGACTTAAGAAGTATAATGACATAGGTCTATCTGCTGGTCCATAATAATGATTTCCATGTGTTAACCCTGCAAAGGTGAAGGTTCATTATTGGCTAAAATGTTGCTTTCTGAATAGTTCAGTTTGTTTACTTCCTTGCATTCTTCCTAATAAAGACAATATACCTTTCCATTTAGGGAGAAGATTTAATAACATGCAGGGTTTTCAAACACTTGTTAATTGTTTGAATATCATTTCTAATAGATCTTAACTACCAAAGCCTAAAACTCAAATGTCATATTTCTCCCTACTTTCCTGCGAAAACAGAGACAGAGGGGAAATGATAGAAGGAAAACATAGGAGAACACAGGTGAAAAGAACGTGGTGCAGTTTCTTGTCACACATGATGGAACTTCCAGGAGATAGTAAACAAACACTAGCTCAGAAAGGTTCTACGACAAAGAAGCAAAAATTAGTTTGTTATTTCGAAATTCTCTGTTTTGCTTTGTATCCAGTAGGAGCTCTGCAGTTGGAGTAGCAGGCTACAAACCCCTCCCTTTTTGGCAACCCTATTCCCTCTTCTCTGAAGACCCCTAAGTTCCCTGGATAAGAATGAAAATTATTCATTTCACTTCCCCAAGACACAGAAAAAACTGTTAGGGCTCTCCTTTTCCCCAGAATCTTGCTCATCTCAAGCAGCTAGGTACACCCATTAACCCAACCACTCAATCTTTAAAGCATGGTATTTGAGGCATGCATAATATCAGCTGTTTACAATGAAAAGAAGAAGAAGAAAAAAGCAAAACAGCAGATGGAAAAGTTTACGGCCAACTATAGAATCCTTCAATAGCCAACTGAAAGAAAGGCATGAAGCTTTCCATTTCATAATATTTAAAATAAAAGAGTCAGACTAGTTCCTAGCATCCAAACTGCTTTTCTTAACAGCCCAGACATAACAGCTATCTCCAAGGGACTCTGGAGTTCTAATTCTATGATTCCATCTTATTAAAGGATCTATATATCAGGAAAAATATTACAAAAAATAGAACTCTTTCATTGTACTCCCTTTTAATAGGCAGTAGCTAACCTCTCTTGCACACACTGCTATGCTTTCATTTTACAGCAAATTTTTTTTCAAGGTATGAAAATTTTGGACTTCAAGAGCTGCTTCTTTTATGAACAGCCAAAATCATAGCCTACCATCAACTTCATTAAACAGATTAACAGAGACTAAATGAAGGGCTCTAATTTGTCTATGCAATAACTACTTGTGGATAGCACTCTAAAGCAAATTTTTTTAAAAAAATTTTTAATTGTCAATGGACCTTTATTTTATTTATTTACCTTGGTGCTGAGGAGTGAACACAGTGCCTCACACATGCTAGGCAAGCGCTCTGTCACTGAGCCACAACCCCAGCCCTCTAAAGCAAAATTTACTCTCTCATCAGACCCTACTCACTCCTTCATTGAATTTATTCCTATTTGTATAGGAATGCATACAGTATATATCCATAGATTTATCTCTTTTTCCCAAGGCAATGACCTTTGATGCTGTATTTACTATTTACACCAAGAGCCCAGCACATGCGAGGCACTCAGTCATTTTTGCTAAATATGCTGTTGTATCATTGGTGCTCTTCACCCTAACTCAGTTGATCAGACATGGGGCTTGTACATATTCATTTGATTGGTACCTAGCAGAGGCTAAGCCCTTGAGAATGTAGATTTTATTTCTCAGAAGTATCAGTGCAGAGATAAATTTCATAGCAGTGCTACTTTCAAAGGAATGGTTTCCCTCTCTAGTCTTTTACCCATGATAAGATGTCTGAAGAATTCCTTACTTGGTTATCTCCTCTTCCTAGAGGAATGCTATATTTTTCAGGCTGTCATGATGATTCATGTGGATGATGGTTTTAGTTAAGGAAACAACTGGCTTTTTGGCCAACTAGAAAGTCTACATGACTGTTTTGTTACAGCTGACATGCCTGCCTTCAAAGACTTAAAAGAAACCCAAAATGCTGTCAATGTAGATTTTTTTCCCAGTGAATTTATAACTAATTCCAAAACATTTTTTTTCAATGGACAATTAGCTTCTAAAATATTGAATGCATTGGTTCCAAGTTGGCTAAACATTTCACACAGGAATGGAAAAATAAAAAACAAAATTAAAATGAGAAATATGTACCTTGCTTTAAATTGAGCTGGCCTGAATATTTGAAACTGAGAAAAATAACTTTTAGGAAATGTTACCATTGTATCTCTGAAACTAAAAATAAGGGGAAAAAAAGCTATTGCATGCAAACAGAAAAGCACACACAATGATGCCACAAGGTATTAATTACCTGGGGTAGAGTAAGTTATTTTATAGTACAATGGTGTATATCTTGAGTATACTCTGAGTAAAGACAGTAATGATGAGCAACTTTTCAAGGATAAAGAGGTTCTGTAATATCAAGGAGGTAAATGACAAAGAAGCCCAACGAATCACTTGGGAGGGAAGGGTAGTTACACTCTATAGACAGAGCAAAGGTTCTTAGCCAGGCATGAGGAGAGAATGTCTACTTACATTGAAATTTATTGCCAGCATTTATTAAATATTTCTCATGTTAAAGCATTTTTCATGTATTAACTCAAATCTCACAAAAACTTAATAGGGCCTGTCTTATATGTGTTATAGCACAACAAACGGAGATGGAGACATGTTTGGTACACTGTTCAATAGCTCAGTACGTGACAGAAAGGATTCAAACAAAGCCAGCCTCTCAAACTTTATTAGAAAAGTCCACTATATGATCTGCCTTCCTGAAACCCTTAAAGGCATCTCTAGACATCATGTTTGTATTTCCACTGAAAGAAGTTTTCTTTTTTTTAATTCGTTCTTTTTAGTTTTACATGACGGTAGAATGTATTTTGACATATCAGACATACATATAGTATAATTTCCCATTCCTGTGGTTGTACATGATATGAGGTTATGCTGGTCATGTATTCATTCATACATAAACATAGGAAAGTTACGTCAGATTCATTCCACTGTCTTTCCCACTCAAATTATCGCTCCATTCCCCATCCCCCTGTCCAATCCAATGAACCTCCACTCCTCCCTCCCCCCATGACCTTTTGTGAGTCGCATCCACATATCTGAGGTTTTGGGGATTGCCTTATTTCACCTAGCATGAAAGCCTCCAGTTCCATCCATTTACTGGAAAATGCCATAATTTCATTCTTATTTGTGGCTGAGTAATATTCCATTGTATATATGTACCACATTTTCTTTATCCATTCATCTGTTGAAGGGCACCTAGGTTGGTTCCATAGCTTAGCTACTGTGAACTGAGCTGCTATGAATATTGATGTGGCTACATCACTATAATACGCTTATTTTACATCCTTTGGGTATATGCTGACAAGTGGGATAACTGGATCAAGTGGTGGTTCCATTCAAAGTTTTCTGAGGAATCTCTATATGCTTTCCAGAGTGGGCTGCACCAATTTTCAGTCTTACAAGCAATATATAAGTATACCTTTCCCCCACATCCTCACCAACATTTCTTGTTATTTATATTCTTGATAATTGCCATTCTGACTAAAGTGAGATAGATATCTCAGTATAGTTTTAATTTGCATTTCTCTAATTGCTAGTGATGTTGAACATTTTTCATACATGTTGACCACTCATATTTCTTCTTCTGTAAAGTGTCTATTCAGTTCCTTTGCCCATTTATTGGCTGGTTTGTTTGTTTGTTTGTTTGTTTTTTGATATTAAGTTTTTTGAGTTCTTCATATATTCTGGAGATTAATGTTCCATCTGAGATACAGGTGGCAAAGATTTTCTCACATTCTGTAGGCTCTCTATTCATGTTATTGATTGTTTGCTGTGAAGAAGCTTTTTAGTTTGATACCATCACATTTATTGATTCTTGATTTTACTTCTTGCACTTTAGGAGTCCTAATGGCAATTTCTTAATAATGGAAATGACACTGCAATATATTGTCTTTCTTAATAAATACTGTTCCAAAAATCTAAATTATATTTTCAATTAAGATCTAGTGTTATCATGGTTTTCCTTTCAACTAAAATGGTACCTTTATTCAGGATTTCAATTTTTGAAAATTTCACAATTTCACTTGTCAAAATACTTCATGTGCATTAGAATATTATTAAGAGAATACATAGAAATATGGTCTTTAACAGTCCACTAATACTTAGAAATATTTGAGTTAAGCACTTTGAGTTCCACAGTTTCCTGTCACAGAACATATCTGTCAGACTGGTTGCCAGCTGTTTCGCTTTAGTTTAACAATACTGTTTTGTTAAAGCTGTCTTTCCAAATCATGGATACGTTTTTTTAGCTACATTGATCTTGAAAGGTTTATGTTATACAGATTTGGTCTATTGCATCTCAGTATGGTTTTCATTTAAAAGGCCTTTTTGGAATGAATACTAGATTTACAAGTAACTTCATTCTTCTTAGAGTTTCAGTAATTGGTATTTTTCACATGGCTAATGGGCAAAAAAATAGAATGCGTACTTCAAAGCTGGGGTACCCTTGAAAACGTGTTTCTCTTTTATAAAGTAGATGGTTGAAAACATCTTGTCACAGGTGTGGAACAAATACAAAACAAGATGCTTGGATTAAAAATGCATTAATTTGATCTTATAAAATATAAATTATCTGACTTTAGTCACAGAGCTAAAAGACAAAAAAATAATATTAGAACAAAGTGTTTAAATTACCAGCATGTTGTACATAGAATTAACATCTTTAAAAGTAGAAAACATAAAAAAAGAAAAAAATCCTAAAAGACAAACAAGCACTTTGAGATATAGTTCATGAGAAGTTAGCATAAAAACACTATTTAAATATTTTCCTATCCCATTCTTGTGTTTGACAATACCTCAGTGAATGTGTACAGTTCTAATTCAAATAGTTCCACATTAGTGGAAGACAACTAAGTATATTGGTATATATGTCAGGCCTTTGCCCATTATCTGTATTTGTCTCTATGTCTGTTTCCCCAAATGGACTGTGAGGTGCCCAAGGAAGATACTATATTTTATTCTAAGTTCAGTGTCTGGCACATTGAGGTGCAAAACAGTATCTGTTAAATGAAATAAGTCATAATATCTGCCTTCAAAGAGTTTATAATCTAGAACATCTGTATTTCTAAATAACTGAACTTTATCTAATCTAGGCTATATTTTCAACATAACTTATCTGTGTATTAAAAGTATTTGAACTCTTGCCAGTACAAAAGCATAGTATAAATATTAAGAGCTTCAAGTTTTTAATAGAAAAAAAATGCCACTACTCATACTTTATATATTTGTTTGTGTGTGTGTGTGTTGCCTTTGTAATTTACTCTTCTAAAAGTTGATTCTTTTTACATTAAGATGGTAAGAATAGCTACTGTGCTGACTACTTCATGCCATATGGCTGACAACATAGTAATAATCTTATATAAACTTTTAATTTTAGGCTCATAACTACCCTATGCTACACTGCTCCCTAACAGGTATGCAGTAAAAGAAAAAAATAGTTAGATGGGGGTAAAAAAGAGCATAGAAACAGAATGGTGTAGAACAGGACAGAAGGAGGATTGTCTTTCAAACTAGTGAAGAAAAGATGGATTAATCATTTTTTTTTTTTTTTTTGAGAGAGAGGTCTCTCTTTTTACTCAGGCTGGACTCTTAACTCCTGGGCTCAAGTGATAACCTCTCTCCTCAGCTTCCTGAGTGATGGATCTGTACAGATACACACGACCACACCCACCTTGAATTAGTCAATATTAATACTGTAATAACTACCTATGCATTTGGAAATATATAACTTAATGCCCTTCAAATAAACCTCAGGTGGACTAAAGATTAAAAAATATAAAGCAAAACAAAAAGCAGAGCAAGTACTATAAGAAAGTATTTTAATGGCCTTTACTTGTAACATGAAAAAAACTACAAAAAAAGGGAGACTGCCAAACCCAACTATTCAAAAGTTTAAAATCCTATATACTTCCTTCCTTCCTTCTATTCTTTTCAACCAAAGGACTAATTCAGTCAAAACTTCAACTCTTTCTCCCTCTCTCTTCCTTTCATCCTTCTCCATTCCCTCTGAGCTGAACATGGCTGTTGGGGAAGGTGCAGAGTGTTTCCTACAACAAGAGTTTGGCAAGTTGCAGCCAAGAGATTTGTTATACAAAAAGAACTGATAAAGTAAAATATTATATGTATAATAATAATAATATTAAGCTTACAGTTTTCTCACTATAAAATAAAGAAATTACAAATATGAAAAGGGAAAAGGCTAGGAAAAAAACTATCATAATTAATTAGAATTAGAGATACAGAAGTGAACTTATGGTTACTGATACAGATGGGTATAGAAATAAATATAGATACATGTATAATATATACATAACTATATTTGTATACACACACATTTATATGTGTGAATGTATAATTTCCAACCTCTGTCTATTGACAAGACCTGAAAGGCATGATGTTTTCATAGCAATGTTTATAACTATGCCTGGGACAATTTGGGCATCAAAATGAATAAGAACAGTAAAATTTTATGTGGAAAGAATAATATGTCTGCATATCTTGACAAAAACTGAAAGAATATCCTTATTAATATTTATGTTGATGGAAATGGGAGGGAAATGCAGTGGAAACCATTCTGGTATCATCATTTGGCGATTCTTTTGTATAGCAGATATAATAGTTTCACTACAAAATTTGGTAATAAAGACTATCATAATGGAGACTATATTACAATATAGAAAATTAGTCACAGTAAGTTAAATTTAAAAATGTTTTTACTTAAAAGCTGGCTATGTCCCAAAATGTGTGCATGTGGAGGAGGATGGAATGTCCTGCTATCATAAAAACTAACAGTTTGAAAACAGAACAGAACTCTTCTCCATTCATCATAAATCTTATCTTGGTCTTATATTCCAGTCCTGGTCACAGGCCATACTATTTCCTGGAACCATAAGCCTTAATCTCATTTTTACTTCTATCCTCATGCTCACTTTCCATCCAACACATTCTATCTCAAAATGCCATCAAATCTGTCCTCTTTCCTGCTCTCTCCATATGCAGAGATGCTGTCCTAGCTCAGGTCATCATCAACTCACTCTGTCTTTTCACCCTTTCACTGCAACCTCCACACTATCGTGAAAGTTATCTCCCTGCACACACACTTTCACTGGATTTCTACTGAACACACACACTAAAAAAAAAAAAATCCATACTCAAGCACTAACAAAAATTAATTCACAAAGGATCTTAAGCAAAAATTAAAATATATAAAATTTATAAAAAAATCTAGAAAGAAATCTTCAAGACGTTAGGCTGGGCAAAGAATTTTTTAGACAAGGTACAAAAAAGCACAAACTACTATGTAAGAATAATTGATAAGCTGAACTTTGATTTTCAAAATTAGAATTTTTACTTGCAAAAATACCATGAAGAAAATGAAAAGACAAACAATAGAGTGGAGAATGTATTCAAAATACATTTATCCAATGAAGGACTCATATCTAGAATATTATTATAAAAAATCAATAACAAAAATACTTCTCAATTTAAAAGTGGGCAAAAGATTTGAATAGACACTTCACAAAAGAAGTTATACGAATAGTAAATGAGCACAATGCAAATTCCAACCAAATGATATACCACTACAAATCCACTAGAATACCGTATTAAGTGTTGTTGAGGAGGTAGAGCAATTGGAACATTCATATAGTACTGGTGGGGATGTGAAAGTTACAACTCAGACAATTATTTGGCAATTTCTCATAAAATTAAACATAAGCCTACCATATGACTTGGAAATTCCACTCTTAAATATTAACCCAAGAGATATGAAAACATATTTCCATGCAAAACTTGGTATACAAATATTCATGGAAGCCTTATTCATAAAAGCCAAAAAACAGAAAACTACCCAAATGTCTATCAATACATGAATAGATAAGTACACTGTGGAATATCCATACAATGGAATACTACACAGCAATAACATATATATTTCTAAGCATATATATATGCTAAGCAAAGAAGCCAGACACAATAATACTGTATGATGTCATTTGTATTAAAACTAATTGATATCCCAGTGGCTTGGGAGGCTGAGGCAGGAGGATCTCTAGTTCAAAGCCAGCCTCAGCAATGGCGAGGTGCTAAACAACTCAGTGAGACCCTCTCTCTAAATAAAATACAAAATAGGGCTGGGAATGTGGCTCAGTGGTTGAGTGCCCCTGAGTTCAATTCCTGTTACCAAAAAAAAAAAATTGATATTGAATGAAGAAGATGGGTGGTCACCTGAAGCTAATGTGAGGAGATCGAGAAGCACAAACAAGGGCACAAGGGGATCTCTGGGAGGATGATATGTTCTACATCTTGACTGGGATGGTGGATAAATGGCTGTTTAGATCTGTCAAAATGCCTAAAACTGTACACTTAAAATGAGTATATTTTATTAGACACAAATTAAACTTTAATAAAGTTAACTTAAACAGAAACTAAAATTGAGAGGCACAAAAATTCTTATTGAACACTGATTACCAAGATCATACAATGTTTGTGACATTCTTTCCCCACTGTTCATACTTAAGACATTCGGCCTTCTGCAAAATTTTGTTCTGCAGTACAAAGTTTAGATGCATATCATTAGTTCTCCCTTCTAAGAGCCATCATGCTTCAACATTTTTCAAATTTTTTAAAAACTTTAAATATTTGTATATAAGGATTTTCACTGCAGTATTGTTTACAAAATCCAACAATGAGAAATAATTTAAAGGTCCATTAAAAGGGACTAAGTGAATAAATTGTTGTCCAAACATACAATGCAGTTCTGTATATACTGATCTAGAATCATCTACACTACACTCTTTTTTTTTTTTAAATATTTATTTATTTTAATTCTCAGCGGACACAACATCTTTGTTTGTATGTGGTGCTGAGGATCGAACCCGGGCCGCACGCATGCCAGGTGAGCGCGCTACCACTTGAGCCACATCCCCAGCCCTACACTACACTCTTCACAGCAGCCAGAGTAATTTTTAAAGAAACTGAAACAGATATCACTTGCTTGATAAAATAAGCAAATAAGCAACCTTCATCACACTAAAGAAAAAACTGAAACTGTACTCAGACCTAACCCCTGCCTACCTATCCCTTCACCCTCTATCCCTCTGTGCTTCAACTATCGTGGCCTTTCTTTTTAGGTCTCTGTAACTTCTTTCCCCAGATCTTGACTTGGTTGGTAGTTCAGACAATGGTAGAGGAAGGAGAAGACATATTGATTCAAGTAAAAGAGAAGGTCTCTTGAGCTAGTCAGACAGAGGAAGAAAGTTTAGAGCAGAAAAAGCCATCAGGGGAAAAGTTACAACAGGAGACTACTACTAACACCTTTCTATCACCAGAGGGTGTAAGTATCCAACCAACAGCGCCACCTCTACAGGACACTGCTACTAACACCTTTCTATCACCAGAGGGCATAAGTGTCCAACCAACAGTGCTACCTCCATATGCTGGGAGGCTCCCAACCACCGCAGTTGATAGTTGGGATCCTGAGACAGGATCTCAAATATTAACATGCCCTGTATTTAAGCAGGCAGGAGGGCAACGAATTCACCATGCTTTAAATTTCAAAAAAGTGAAGCAGCTAAAAGAGGCTGTAACAACCTATGGTCCTCAAGCACCCTTCACTGTAAGCATGGTCGAATCCATTACCAACTTGAACATGATGCCAGCAGATTGGGCTAATATGTGTAAAGCTGTGCTAAATGGAGGACAATACCTATTATGGAAGGTTGCCAATGAGGAATTTTGCAAGGAGTCGGCTAGGCGAAATGCAGCAGCTGGTTATCCTCAGAGAAATCTAGATATGTTGTTAGGAAAGGGACCTTATGAGGATCAGCAGCAAATAATTGCATATGATCCTGGCGTATACTTACAAATTGCTGTAGATGTGGTTAGGGCATGGAAGACTTTACAAGGATATGGAGGTTTACAAGGTCAATTATCTAAGTTAATACAAGGAGCTAATGAACCATACGCTGAATTTGTAGATAGGCTTATTCAAACAGCTACCAGAGTTTTTGGAAATACAGAACAAGCAATGCCATTAATAAAACAACTGTCTTATGAGCAAGCGAATCGTTGGTGCAGAGAAGTCATTAGACCATGGAAACATGAAGATTTAAATACATATATTAAATTATGTAGAGACATTAATGAACAAGGGCAAGTTGTGGCAGCTGCAGTACAACAGGTTTTAGATGCCAGGCCAAAAACATGCTACAATTGTGAACAAACAGGACATTTTAAAAGGAATTGCCCCATAGGAGGAGGGTTTAACAAAACTAGGTATCAACAGAGTAGAATACCGGGTATTTGCCCATGATGCCGTAGAGGGAGACATTAGGCTAATGAGTGCCACAGTCTGGCTGGGCACAATTCAGGAGCCACTTGTCAAAAGAAACGAACTTTATTTTTAGAACACACACACCAAACCACACAGCTCTTCAGGAAAACCTTCTCTTTTACTTGAATCTTTTCCTCTGTCTGACTAACTTGAGAGACCTTCTCTTTTACTTGAATCAATATGTCTTCTCCTTTGGGCCTTTCTTGTCATGCAAGTCTCCATTTAAAGGTCAGTTCCTCAGAGGCCTGAACACCCAATTCAAAAGACTAGCTAGTCATTTTTTACCACATAATTCTACCTTAATTCCTCCATTCCCATTTCCATTTTCTCTCTCCCTCTGGCTCCCCACTCTCTGGTCCTACCTCATGTCTATCTCTACTTGAATTTGAACTCCAGCAGAAACCTTTTCTGTTTTGTTTACTGCTGTATTCCTGAGGCCTACATTGACTAGGTACTCAATAAACCTCTCTAATGAATGGTCTCCAGGATATGTTATTCAATAGGAAAAATGGGATACACATACAACACTGTTTTAGTGCACTATATATTTGAACAATAAATACATATTATACATATTGTATATATGCATAAAATCTCTAAAAGAATAAAGAAACTGGTCTCAAAAGTTGCCTTCGGGTATAGGAATTGGGTGGGTAAAGGGAAATCATAGAGGGACTTATCCCTAATATCTTTTGAATTTTGTATCATATGCATGTGGTATCCATTTTTAAGAGTAACCTAGTAAATAAGCTATTATATGTGAAATGATAATAGAAAATGAACTTTAGCAAAGCAAAAGAAAACTAAGAGATCATATTTGCTTATAACTTTACTGATTTTCAACTTTATTACACCTTTGAGTAAAAAGTGTCAAAAACTGAAACTTAATCCTTGCTGTGGTTTGAATATGTCTTCTATAGCTCATGTGCTGGAAATGTCATCCATCCACAATATAACAGTTTTGGGAAGTGGGGGCCTAGTAAGAGATGATTAGGTCATGAAGGGGTTAATGTTATCTCTGGAGTGGCTCAGTTACCACAGAGGGAATGAGGGAATGTCCTGCCTTCTGCCATGTGATGACACAGCACAAAGGCTCTCATCAGATGCAGCTCCCCAATCTTAGCCTCCAGAACAATAAGCAAAATAAATCCATTTTCTTTATAAATTACCCAATCACAGATATTCCTTTATAAGCAGCAGAAAACAGACTTAAATTCTATCATTATACTTTTACCTATACTTATCACATAAAATGACATCTGGATTTATGGAACATCGCTGTTCACATCACTGACACAGTATCCAGACAAATCTACCTATCTTCTCTCTTCTTCCTAATGAACAACCACAGCTTATTCTACCATACAAACTATTCTGGCATAATCAGAAAAAATCAGAAGACAATACTGTCTCAAAAACATAGGCTCAAGAAAAACAGAACAAAATTATAAAAATATCACTAGAATAATCTTAAAAGTTACTTAAACCTATTTGGATCAAATGATGATTTGTTTTAATAGCAAGATTCTACAATATGGATTTAGAAAAAAATAAATAAGCCAAAAACAAAATATAGGCCAAAACAAAAATAAGTTAATCAATTAAAAAAATACATTTTATTCTTAATTGAATTTTTTCAAATGTTAAAAATTAAACTAGTAGGAAACCAACATTTAAAATATATTTTCCAAACATGCTTTAAATTAAACCTAATGAATTTAAATTTTACTTCAATTCCTGCTTTTGAAAAAGCCACTATCCCATAAAGGACATTGACTAGTTACTGAAAATTCAGACTCATTATGAATTATTCTGAACATTTAGGCATGATGAATACATTACCAAAACAAATTTGCCCAAAGTTGTATATTATGGAGAGAGGAAAAAGGTAATAAGTCTTCAAAATTATCACCTTATCTTAGAATTGACATTTAACTGTCTTATTGAGGTCCAGATAGAGCTAAAACACATAAATATACACAAATAAGTAAGTTCAAAATTAAAACAAAAATAATTTAAAATGACCAAAACATATTATTCAAATTCCCATTTATAAAACATGGTTAATAAATGTTTACTTCACTAATGTGTACTGCATTACAAATCTATATGTTTCAAAAACACTTGCTGAAACCAGATCTAATATTTGTGTGAATTTTGTGTTTTATCTTACATTGAAAAATTACATAAGTCAAAACAACTCTGAATAAAAACTATACTGAGACTTTAAAAAGAAAATCCTTGCAATCAATAGTGTCTATGATTAAATGTCAAAATAAACATGTAAATTATTAGGCAATATTTACTATCAATCTAATTATCTCATTTTCTACTTCTGTCTTGCTTTATAATGACAAATGAACCACAGAATCAATTCTGAATGCACATAAAATATTAGTAGTACTTCACTGTGCCTTTCCTTTGGCATTTACCACAAACAAAGTAAATACTTTGGATATTCTTTAAAAGACAAATCATTTTCACTCAACTCTTTTGACCTGCCCAGAACAAACAATTCTATATCTTAAGTGGAGATTTTACCTTATTAATAGCTGGATTATGAAAAGTCCTTTACTTTAATAAACAACAGTCATTTTGTTAAAATTTAATCAAAAAGCTTAAATATCCCATTTTTAGTGAATTCAATTACTAAGTTCTAAATGTTGAGTTTGAAATTCAACAATTCTCATTCTTTTTATACGTGAAATACCTCCTTCATGATCTGCAACTAAATTTAAGCAATTTTTAACAACTGGGGAGGGATTCTAAATCCCACTTCATAATATCTTAAACTATTCACTTAGAAATACAATTATCAATACAAATCCCAATTGTTTCATTCTGTTTCCTTGCCACATGGCCCCATGCCACTAATATATTTTTTGCATTCAGAAAAACTCAATGTCTTACTTAGAAACAGCTTTGAAAATTGGCTTGTGGCCTATTTGCAATTGATACTCAAGCTTAAATACCTTCCCAGCAAAGTTACACTAACTTCAAAATACTCTGGGATCAACCATCAAAATGTTTTTGTTTCGGTTGCGACACTAATGAACACCAAATGCTGGAATTTGTTTTAGTGGTCTAGTACATCAAGGATTTTCTTAAAAGGAAAGGCTAGATCATCTATCCATTATACAACTAAAGGCAGATTAGTCAGTACAGATATAGATATACTTGAAAGATTTAATGCTTAAGTGTACAATCAAGCATAAAAATGTTTAATTCAGAAAGTCTGATCAATTAGTCATCTTATTTTTCCTATAAAAATACCAACTCCTAGTTTCCAAGCCACACTTAAAAGTCCTTCCTTTCATCCCTTGCACAAGCCACTTAACTTTCACCTTTATTTCTCTATTCCTAAAATGAAGTGGTACTACTATACTTTCTTATCCCACAAAGGAGTACCAAATATTTTGGAAGCAAAAAGTGGGCGAGAGGAACTTCAACTCATCAGATCTATTAGAGTTCCTAAAAACTATTGATTAGATGTGATTTTAGGAAACAAAGTAAATGCTATTTTTAGGGCTGGGGACAAGGCTCAGTGGTACAGCCCTTGCTTGGCATGCATAAGGCCTGGGTTAGACCTCCAGCATTGCATTAAAACTAAAAAATATTAAAAAGAAAAAAAAAAGGAAGGAAGAAAAGAAAGAAGTAGAGGGAATGCTATTTTTAAAATACAAAAGCAAAGACTGGAAAATGAGCTCTTCTGAACATATTCTAGAGATAAACTCTAAGCATGTAAAAGAAAAAAGGTGGCACTAAGGGCCATTTCAAATCTATGAGTGCCTGTCCTAGCCCTAGCACCATAACCCAATAGGGCATTATCAATATGTTCAGTGTTAACAACAATGATGACATCATTTATCTACTTTTGCTGCTGTATTTGCTTCCAATGTTGATTCTTCTGTGCAATGGCATTGGTTCCTGGCTGCCCATCATTGTCAATCTCATCTTTCTTTTCCAGCATCTTTTCATTTTCCTCCTTCTTGTCTTTGGATTACCATTGTGATTTCACATTTCTTGGCCTTCAATCTGGACTTTTGCAGAATTCAACATTCAGATGTCTTTCCTTTTGGTTTACTGATTACTAATCCCTCCTTTTAGCTGCAATAATCAATTCTTTGGTTCTTTATCTGAATAGTTTGCTATTTAAAAATAGCAAAAGGGAATTTTCCCCCTTCTACTTACAGATCTCTCCTGTGCCTTATTTCGAAGTTTCATTCTATTCTCAATTAGAATATAGATCACTAAATAACTAAGGTTTTATAAGCATATCATATTACAAATTTACAAGATACTAATCCATAAAGAAATGGCTTAACAAATGAACAATGTAAATAAGATTCTTATAATGAAAGCTAAATTTTTTGAAAGAAATGCTTTTAAATATCTCAATTATTTCAGAAGTACCTATATTTTCAACTAAAAAAATTACCAGTCACTGCTATTTATTCTTCAAAGAATTTCCACCACTTCTTGGGACTATTTAGTTTAGTATAATTTTATATGCATTATTTAACAATAATAATTTACACTTAAAAAAATTCTTAGTTTTTTTTTCACTATCTTTGATTTTGATGGTTTCTCCAATCAGTTAGAACTAATGAGGTTTATCATTCTACTCTTATTTATCAAGTAGAGACTAAAAGTCCTTTGTAAGTAATATGTCTATAAATACAAGGTTCTATGTTATATAAAATCAAGGCAAATTCATTGCATTTTAAATTTGTAACCATTTCTAAATGGCATTCCCTGAAATCCATTTACTATGAATGAGCTAATAATGGTACATTATTCTGAAATCTCATCAGACAAGCAGATATAATGTTACACTGTTATAGTATACAGCTTTATTTTCCAAAGAGTATTCTGTGGTGCACAAAGTACCTCAGATAATTAAAGGATTATGCAAGGAAAAGAGGCTCTGAAGTCAAATAAATATGGGAAACAAAAATAAAACAGTTTTATTTTAACCATGGCATATACTATAACTCTCCAAACATGTGTGTACACATATATGTGCATATATGTTGGGAAACATTTATCTATTTTTTCCTCAGTTTATGATAACAAAAGCATATTCCAGCAAGGCATCTACCAAGACTAGAGTTCCATGGAATATACTTTGTAAAATACTAACATATAGGGAAAACACTGCCACTGTTGGTTACAGTTTTTAATCTTTAACATAAAGCAACTTCCACCTAATATTGCATTTGAAAAAAAAAACTAGTTATTTGTGGAAATGCAGTACACATAAAAAGAAAGTGTAGTTACAATCTCTTTCTAAATTGGTAACACCTGAAAGGACAAACAGTGCTCTGTTCATATTCAACTCTTCCACAGTAACTATAGAATATAACGTCTTTTTTATATGACATATTTTGTATAATAAATGCTTCAGTGATTTTAGACATTTTGTTTTTGTTTTTTTTCATATAGGCCATGTAAATAATCCAATCAAGGGATATCCTTAAAGACTTTAAAGAAGAGTTGCATATAAAAGTAAATAAATGTGAATCTTTGTGCCTCAATATTTGAAGTATCAAACTCAAATAGAGTAGATTTGAGTCTTTAGACTTCTTTACTGGACCACAGAATTAAATAAGGAGCAAAAAACACTCAAAACCTCAGGTACCAAAATAATTAGCATAGCAAGGACAGGAATAGACTCAAAACACATTTAGTTACCTAGCACAGATACAAAAATTAATAGTGAAACATCTAAAAATCCAATTCTTTTGCATTTTACCTGCCATTTTTCTTTGGTTATTAAAAGATGTTACAAACACAACAAACACTTTATCAATTCCAATGAAAAGTAAAAGTACCCCAACAGTTGTTCATACTACACCATTATATTTTAAAATGATTCCAAACTTTACCAATATCAACACTTCATCAATATAATTATTAGCATATAAATATCAAAGATGCTTATAATAAATATTACTTTTAAAATAAAACAGTATACTCATTAAAGAACTTAGTGATAAAACAAAATAACAGTGAATATTACTGTTAGAAAAATTCTATTTTAACAAAGTTTACTTTAAATAATAAGATAAGCCCCACTTTACTCGGGTAGTTTTCTGGAGATAACTGCTGTAGTATGCTGGTAATTGTTTAAAGTAGGAGTCTAAATAGTATAGTGGTTATACAAATTAATTTTGGAACCCAGACAGGGGTTCAAATCCCAGCTGTGATTAACTAGCTGAATAAGCCTTAGTAAGTTACCTAACTTCTCTGTGCCTGTTTCCTTATATAAACAGAAAAACAACAGTAACCACCTCATAGGGATTTTGTGAGGATTAAATGATTTGAGAACAGTACCAAGCACATAGGAAGCATTATACTAATGTATGTTAAATATACCTTTATTCGTTATGAAATGCTACTTAAAAAGAAAACTTCTTAAAATAATGCTTAGCAAGTTCTAAAAGTCAAATATGCAGAGAAAGCAAAAAACATTAAGATCATATAAGAAAGATCTACAGATGAAAATGCTATTTATCTCACTTCATAAACTGAAACATATTCATTCATTTAGACATTCATTCATTTAATTATTAAAGCATTTTAGATGCATGACACTGTGCTATGTAATGTCACAGTGATCAATAAGATCTCTGCCCAAAATGAATCAAGGACCCCGCTTACCTTTACATTTATTAATAATTTAATGAAAATACATTGTGTAATATACTATTTAAGTCAATAGTAAAACTATGTATAGAAATGCCAACAGCTTGCTTTTGTAATAATTTTTGGCTTTGTGTTTTTAAGAACCTTCCTAAACATACTGCAACATGTATCACCATGGCTGGTGATAGGGAGGTACAAGCATAAGCTAGTCATTTTGTTGCTTAAAACTCAGTTATTAACTAAGGAATGTTGGAAACTATAGTTTAGGTTTGGTGGCTAAACTTAAAAAGAAACAAATGCTGTTCTCTGATATCAAAAAATTTCATCATTCTGAGAAAAATAAACAGAAGTAATTTTAAGCATGTGGTTGCCTCTTGACTTTAAGGCAAATCCATGGAGGCTCTCACATTCCTCCATGTTGCAGGTAGACATAATTTTCAACCTGCCTCTTAGCACTATGATATAGATATCATCTTTCTAACTTTGCCAGTTAATCTACCTAGGCTCATAAACTCTAACTTGGGTTACAAAAGTAGGAATCATATACACAAAACTTCAGTCAATATAAATCAATGACCAAATGGCATTTAAAAGAAAACTTTTATCTAGAAACCAAAAATTTTAAATCTATGATCCTTTTAAGAGCAAATAATAATTACCAAAATGACTCTTCCTCTTCAAGGTCTTGGAGTTGGAATCAGCAGCATATTCATAAATTTAAATATTTAGGAAATGAGATAATACATTCTTAGGAAAAGACTCTCAAACTTCCAGACTTATCCATTCCTTGCTAGCTATTCCAGTGGACAAAATTAGTTCCATTAATTTATCTTTAAATTGATTTTTCATAATTTTTATTAAATTATTATTATAAATTATAAGTTTGTAATATATAAATTTATATACTATAAATTTTACTAAATTATTTTTATTTAAACACACATATGTAAAATTTAGAATCTAATCCAGTTTTTTAAAGTATATTCAGACTGTTGTACAAACAATTTCCAGTACTTTTTCACAGTGCAAAACTGAAATTCTATACCTGCTAAACAACTTTCCATTTCCTCCCTCCACCTGTCCTGGATAACCACCATTCTCCTTTCTGTTTCTACGGTTTTGACTAATCCACCTTGAATAAGTGGAATGACAGTATTTGTGACTGGCCTGTCATTTCACATAATGTTCTCAAGGTTCATTCATGTTATAGAATGTGTCACCCTTTCTTTTTTATTAAATTATTTATTTATTCTAATTTGTTATACACGATTGCAGAATGCAATTCATTTCATATTACACATCTAGAGCACAATTTTTCAAGTCACTGATTGTATACAAAATATTTTCACATCATTCGTGTCTTCATGCATGTACTTAGGGTAATGATTTCTAACTCATTACCCCATCATTTCTACCCCCTTGCCCCTCCTTTCCCCTCCCTCCCCTTTGTACTATCTAAAGTTCCTCCACTCCTCCCCTGCTCCCCACATCACCATTATGAGTCAGCATCCTTATATCAAAGAAAACATTTGGCCTTTCCTTTTTTTAGGGATTGGCTTGCTTCACTTAGCATTATATTCTCCAACTTCATCCTTTTACCTGCAAATGTCATAATTTTATTATCTTTAAATGCTGAGTAACATTCCATTGTGTATATATACAAAGTTTCCCTATCCATTCATCTACTGAAGGGCATCTGGGTTGGTTCCATAATTTAGCTATTGTGAATTTTGCTGCTATAAACATTGATATGGCTGTGCTGTAGTATGCTATTTTTAAGTTCTTTGAGTATGAACCCAGAAGTGGGATAGTGGACCTAGGAATTAAACCAGAGACCTTGCGCCTAATGAAAGAAAAAGTAGGCCCAAATCTCCATCATGTTGGATTAGGCCCCAACTTTCTTAAAAGACTCTATAGCACAAGAATTAAAACCAAGAATCAATAAATGGGATGGATTCAAACTAAAAAGCTTCTTCTCAGCAAAAGAAACAGTGAGGTGAATAGAGAGCCTATAGAATGGAAGCAAATCTTTACCACAAGCACATCAGATAGAGCACTAATCTCTAGGATACATAAAGCACTCAAAAACCTTAACACCAAAAAAAACAAATAACCCAATCAATAAATGGGCCAAGAATTGAACACTTCTCAGAAGAGGATATACAATCAATCAACAAACATGAAAAAATGTTCAACATCTCTAGCAATTAGAGAAATGCAAATCAAAACTACTCCAAGATTTCATCTCACTCCAGTCAGAATGGCAGCTATCAAGAATACAAACAATAGTGTTATCGAGGATGTGGGGGGAAAGGCTCATCATGTATTGCTGGTGGGACTGCAAATTGGGACAGCCAATCTGGAAAGCAGTATGGAGATTCTTTGGAATACTTGGAATGGAACCACTATTTGACTCAGCTATCCCACTCTTCAGTTTATACACAATACCTTCCTTTTAAAAGCTAATAATATTCCACTGTGTCATGTTTTGTTTATCTAGCCAATCACTGATGGACACGTAGGTTACTTCTACATTTGGGCTATTATGAATAATCTGGGTATAAACTGATTTTTATAAAGAATTCATCAGAAGTTAAAAATATCAGAATTTTTTGATAATGAATAGGAAAAGGCAAGAAAACAGATTTTATCACATGGTTTTATAATAAAATATGATATTTTCCATGCAATGAAAGAAAAATAGCAAAAAAAAAAACCACAAAAAAGCCCACTTATTTATTTGAATTGTCATTAAGTTCTATTTCTTTCACAAGAGGTTTAAAACTCTTCCACATCAATTAAGTGGTAATTCGTTTTTATTCCTAAAATGAATACATTTCAAGAATTCATATTATGGGGCTGGGGTTGTGACTCACTGGTAGAGCGCTTGCCTAGCATGTGTGAGGCACTGGGTTTGATTCTCTGCACCACCTATAAATAAATTAATAAAATAAAGGTCCACTAACATCTAAAAAATATTTTAGAAAAAAAAATTTATATTATATAGGAATTTCTAGAAATGTTTTTCTATGGCAAATAATTATACAATTTTATAAAAAAGCTTTAAACTATGCCTGATTTTTTCACAAAACCTCCTTACAACTTCACTAATTCACATTTTTTTCCAAACTCCATTTTTCAAAGAGAAACATAATATACCTGTTTTTAAGAGCATCTAATCACAAAATCAATAAAGCCGCTTAAAGGTTTAAAATATCAAGGATGAGGAATTATTAAGTCTTCTATAATACTAAATAAAAGCTTTTCTATCTGAACAAAAGTACTTATGAAATGAACATAATATATACATATGCCCATGTCAGAGCATTTGCTTCATCTTGTAGTTAATAATATGTTATTATGTGTTCAATAATCCCAAAAGCTTAAATTATATGTTATAATATTCAATTTCCATACCAAAGTGTTGCTATTGTATAGCATTAGATATGCTACCTTATAGTATTCCTTTTCTCAGAGCACTGCTCATAAAAATACACTATGGGCCTAGCCATTACATTTATCTAAGGATGAAAGTTCTTCCTATAAGAAGTTTCAAGATTGTTTACCAAGCTGTCACAAAAAAAAAAAAATGTGACATCTGATATGTGGGAAATATGATATATATAAAATTATCTCCATGTACTTATATAGACAGGAATTTAAAAATCACTGTTTTGTTAGAAAAATAAAACAATTCTGAAAAGATAAGAAAGAAAATACTAATGGTAGTTTCTCAAAGGGGTTAGACTGGGAAGGCTGACAGAGAAAGACTTTATTTTCACTTCAAAATCCCAAAGAGGATTTTTAAGGTAGCAAAACTATTTTATGAGCTCTAATGATAGATACATGGCATTATATTTGTCAAAATACAAACAATTTCTCAACACAAATCTTACTATGAAACCTAATGTCAACCACGAATTTTAATTAATAACAATATATTAATATTGTTTCATCAATTGCAACAAAGGTCCCGCAAACACTGTACTTTCCACTTAGTTTTCCTGGAAGCCTAAAACTGTTCTAAAAATACAGTCTATCAATTAATAAAAATGAAAATTGGTAACTTAAAAAAAAGTATAATAAGTATTTCTTTTATGAGAAACAATTTTTTTAGATGTTCAGAACTCTAAATAATCACAATTAATATAGATTTGGGAGATGAAATCAAGGTAGGCATGAAATTGCAGGTCTTTCATTCAATGAGCTATTTTGCCATTTATAGAGGCTAGCATCCAGCTGGACACAGTGGTGCTTGCCTATAATCCTAGTAACCTGGGAGACCGAGGCAGGAGGATTGCAAGTGCCAGGCCAGCCTCAGCAACTTAGTGAGACCCTGTCTCAAAACAAAAATAAAAATTAAAAGTGTTAGGATATACTTTAGCGGTAAAGCACCCTTAAGTTCAATCCCTAGTACTGTAAAAGAGAAGGAAGAGGAGGAGGAAGAAGAGAGTTAGAGAAGGAAGAGAGGAGGAGGAGGGGGAGGAAAAGAGGAGGAGGAAGAGGAGGAGAAGGAGGAGGAGAAAAGTAGGAGAGGAGGGGAGGAGGAATGGAGGATGGGAGGAGGAGTGGAGGATGGGAGAAGGAGTGGAGGATGGGAGGAGGAGTGGAGGATGGGAGGAGGAGTGGAGGATGGGAGGAGGAGTGGAGGATGGGAGGAGGAGTGGAGGATGGGAGGAGGAGTGGAGGATGGGAGGAGGAGTAGGGAAGGAGGAGGAGGAAAGAAAGGAGGGAGAAGTAGGGAGGAGGAGGAGGGGAGGAGAGGAGGAGGAGGGGAGAAGAGGAGGAGGAAGAGGAGGAGGAGGAAGAGGAGGAGGAGGAAGAGGAGAAGAGGGGAGAAGGGGTGGAGGAGGGGAGGAGGAGTGGTGAAGGAGGGAAGAGAGGAGGAGTGGAGGAGGAGTGGAGGAGAAAGAAGAAGAAGAGGAGGAGGAGGAGAAGAAGAAGAGGGGAGGAGGAGAGGAGGGGAGGATGAGGAGGAGGAGGAGAAGAGGAGGGGAGGATGGGGAGGAGTGAGGGGAGGAGGGGAGGATGGGGAGGAGGGAGGGGAGGAGGGAGGGGAGAAGGGAGGGGGGAGGAGGGGGAGGGGGAGGAGGAAGAGACAGTGCTGCCACTGATGTCAGCAGCTAGCATCCAGAATAAAAAAATGCACAGTATATAGAAAACGAGAGATATCCTGCACAGGTGCTCCTGCTTGTTAGTACCTAAATACTAGAAACCATAGTAAAAGTTATCTATATCTAGATATTTATATACAATTTTTCATCATACCTCCCTAAGGTGCTTCTCTGGACATTTTTTTCCCTAATTATACTCACACGTAATTTTTTTTTATTTGTTCTTGTTATACATGACAATAGAATGTATTTTGACATATCATACATACATGGGGTATAACTTCTCATTCTTCTGGTTGTACATGGTATGGACTTATACTGGTCATGTATTCATATATGAACTCAGGAAAATTACGTCCAATTCATTCTACTGTCCTTCCTATTCCTATCCCCCCGCCCATTTCCTCCAATTTTCCTCTGTCCAATCTGGTAAACCTCCACTTCCCCCACCACCACCTATTGTGAGTCAGCTTTTTCGTACCTGAGAAAACACTGGGCCTTTGGTTTGGGGGGATTAGTTTATTTCACTTAGCATGATAATCTCCAGTTCCATCTGTTAACAGCAAATGCCATAATTTCATTCTTCTCTATGGCTGAGTGATAGTCCATTGTGTATATGTACCACATTTTCTTTATCCATTCATTTGTTGAAGGGCACCTAGGTTGGTTCCATAGCTTAGCTATTGTGAATTGAGCTGCTATAAACATTAATGTGGCTGCATTTTAAATCCTTTGGGTATATGCCTGAAAGTGGGATAACTGGGTCCATGAAATTGTAATACCACAATCATACTCATTATTCTTTTATATTATTATAAAATCACTCTCCTCCATACATAGACTAAATTGCAATTTCTTTTTCCTAAATCTTTCTTATTGGTGCTTTTTAATTATTCAGAACAATGGATTTCATTGTAGCATATTCATACATGTATATAACATACTTTAATTTTAATATATATAACATACTTTAATTTTTCCTAAATCTTAAGAAACAAAAAGATGTACTTACCTCTAATCAGCCCATCTAAAGTTTGATAGAGGATACTATAAATTGTAAATAACAAGAATCCAGAGAAAAGGAAAAAAAAAAGGTTTGGATAAATACTCCTGAACCATTCATTACTGCTTCTATTCTCAAGCCCAATCTATCTAAAACATACAATAACTATTTAAGGAAAAAAATAGGAAACATGTCAAATAGAACTTTTTAGTACATCAGTAGATTTAACAGCCTAACTTTTCCCTATATTTTTTTACCAAATATTGCTTCTAAAAAGGAAAATATACAATAAATACTTTTCAAGTTGGCTTAATCAAGCATTTGAAATCTTTCTAATTTTCTTACTAAAATACAATTAATCAATCCATCATTCAGTCAAAACTGAAAAGACAAAACTAGTGGCAAGATAAAAATCATTATTAAGTGGAAACAGCACTGGAAGATTTCATCTCACTCTAGTCAGAATAGCAATTATCAGGGATACAAGCAACAATTAATGTTGGCAAGGATGTGGGGGGAAAGGTACACTCATACATTGCTGGTAGGACTGAAAATTGGTACAACCATTAAGGAAAGCAGTATGGAGATTCCTCAGAAAAGCTGGAATGGAACCACCATTAGACCAAGCTATCCCACTCCTCACAAAGGACTTAAAATCAGCATACTACAGTGACACAGCCACATAGATGTTTATAGCAGCTCAATTCACAATAGCCAAACTATGGAACCAACAGAGATGCCTGCCCTTCCACAGATAAATGGATAAAGAAAATATGGTATATATACTCAATGAAAAATTACTTAGCCTTAAAGAATGAAATTATGGCATTTGCCAGTAAATGGACAGAGCTGGAGAACAGCACACTAAGCAAAATAAGCCAATCTCATAAAACTAAAGGCAGAATGTTTTCTCTGATATGCAGATGCTAATTCACAATAAATGGGGGGAGCTAGGGAAAAATAGAGGCACTCTGGATTAGGTAGAAGGCAGTGAAGGGAGGGGAAGGGATAAAAGGAAGGATAGTAGAGTGATTGGTATATCATTACCCTATGTACATATATGATTACATGATCAGTGTGACTCTAACATGCAACCAGAAGAATGAGGCGTAATACTCCATTTATCTATGTTGTGTTAAAATGCATTCTACTATCATATATAACTCATTAGAACAAATTTTTTAAATCTTAAAAAAAAGAAACACCATGTTCACCAAAATAAATATACATATGTGTGTGTGTGTGTGTGTGTATACACACACACACACACACACACATATATATATACCAATGTTCAAGGACAGAAAGTCAATACAACTATAGCTTAACCATGTGAACTAGAGAGCTAGAATTCATGGATTCAAATCTCAACTCTTTCTTTTCTTAGTTATATAACTTAGGCAAATATCTAATCATCAGACTCAGCACCTTTGCCTGGAAAATGGGGATACTGAAAGTCACCATCACAAGATTAAGGTTCAAGGAATCGAATGAGATAATGCCTTTAGCCAAGAAGCTGGCACATCACACACACCCAATAAATGTTAGCTTAAAAACAAAGATATAATATTAATATGTGGAAATAAATTGAGCCTGCACAGCTCTTCAGTCCCACTCCCATGTACGAACTGCTGAGCTATAGGGAATGCAGGTACAAAGCGGTACTGGCTTTCATGAAGATAACTATTTAAACCATGACCAATGTTTCACACAGAAGCTTTGTTCATAATGTTTTTGACTAACACTAATATTATGGAATATAAAAGAATAATCAACAAGCAGACAGCTATAACATGAATGTTGAACTGTATAAACAGTAAAACTAGCACAGATCCAATTTTTTTTTAATTTTCTTATTTTTTAGATTTTTCTCTAGATCTGAACTTGAACATTGTTATGGATTGAATGTGATGTGTCCCCCAAAAGCTCACATGTGAAATGATGCAAGAAGGTTCAGAGAAGAAATGATGGGTTCTAAAAATATTAATCCAATTAATGAATTAATCCCCAGATAGGGATTAACTGAGTGGTAACTAAAGTGGTGGGGTGTGGCTGGAGGACCCCAGAATGGAGGCATGGCTATAGGATATATATTTGCATAAATAAAGTACAGTCCCTCTCTCTCTCTCTGCTTTCTGGTCAGCATGTGAGATGCTTCTCTCTGCCATACTTTTCTGCTATGATGTTAGGCTTCAACTCAAGCCAAGGAATGAAGCCTGCTGTCCACAAGGACTGAGACCTCTGAAACTATGAGCCCTCAAATAAACTTTTGCTCCTCCACAATTGTTTTGGTCAGGTCCTTTTAGTCACAGCAGCAAAGTGACTAAAACAGAAACTGGTACCAAGAAGTGGAATTGTTGCTGTGACTAACCTGGAGTTAAAGGACTTGTTTGTCCAGCTGGATTTCGGCCTTGCTTTGGTTCTACCCCTTATTTCTATGCCCCTAATTTTGTGAATGGAAATGTTTACTCTGCACCTTTATATACTGGATACTTGGAAATTGCTTTTAATTTTACAGGCGCTCACAACGTGAGATTGCCTTGAGCCTCAGAGAAGACTTCAGACTTAAACTTTGAGCCATCTCGGAACAGTTAAAACTATGGAGACTCTTAGAAGTGGACTAAAGTTTTTTTGCATTGTCAGATGAGTGTGAGCTTTTGGGGGCCGAGATGGAAAGTTATGGTTTGGATGTGAGGTGTCCCTCAAAAGCTCACATATGTGACGACGTAAGAAGGTTTGGAGGAGAAATAACTGGGTTAAGCCTTAACATAATCAGTAATTAATCCCTGATGGGATTAATTGAGTGGTGATTACAGGCATGTGGGGTGTGGCTGGAGGAAATGGTTCACTGGGGGCATGGCTCTTGTATTTTTTTGTATCTGGAGAGTGGAGTCTCTCTCTCTGCCCTCTGATCATCATGTGAGCTGCTTCCCTCCACCATACTCTTCCACCATGATGTTCAGCCTCACCTTAAGTCCCAAGAAACGGAGTCAGCCTTCTATGGACTAAGACCTCTGAAACTGTTAGCCCTCAAATTTTTCCGCCTTTAAAAGTGTTCTGGTAGAGTTTTTTAGTCCCAGCAGCGAAAAAGCCGACTAAAACAAATGTCATTTAGTAGACAGATATGAACATGTTGCAACCTCTCTCTGTTTATTTTCCACATCTCTAAAATGGGGGTAATATCATTTGCCTGACAAGACTGTTAAAATAATAAGAAATAATTAATGTGACATGCTTAGCATCATGTCCAACATAATTTAAGCAGACAATAAATGATAATAAGGCACTTCCTCTTTTACAATTGAATGACAAAAGAGATGGGCTCAAGATGCTCTATTTCTTATTTCTTACTGGAAAAAAAAAGTAAAAACCACCAACAACTAATAATAATTTATTACATAGAATGGAGTTCTCCCTGAGAACTGCTTAAAACATATGATATACCATTCCTATCATACCACAAAGACAATTTTAACAAATGAGTGAACGAATAAACAAACATGGAAATCACTTCATGTATTACTGATTAATTCACCAACTACTGAAATATAGCCATATCCCCAACATAATGTGGTTTCCACCCATAACTAGAAAATTCTCAAAAGCCAGAACTGATGGAGCAACAGGAAGCAGAGATACGACTGGAAGCATTTCACCTTTGTTCTCTGCAATGTTCTAACTCTCCTTTATTATAGGCGAAAAAATTATTTCTAGAATTAACAAAAAGTATAATAAAAAATATTAGTTTTAAGTGAAAGAAACCAGTCATGTGAAATTTCCAGAATAAAAAAATCTGTAAGATAAAAATAGATTATTTGTTGTGGGGATTGAAGAGGTAGGGAGGAGATGAGAGGGCCTAGGAATGAAAAGAAGTATCTACTAATGGATAAGAATTTCTTTTACTGGTGTTAAAAACTTTTTCAAAATCAAATGTGATGATGGTGGTTGCACAACTCCATGAATATACTAAAATCCACTAAACTGTATGTTTATAATAGGTAAACATTTTATGATATGTGAAATACATCTCAAAAAAGCTATAAATAGACTGATCAATCAATTTTGGCTTTTCTTTTTCATAAATGACAGTAAAGTCATTGGACTTTGTTCTCTTAGTATTTTTTTTTCATTTAACACAGTGATACAGTGCTTGCCCTGTATTTGTGAAGCCCTGAGTTCCATTTCCAGATCACAAAAATAAATAAAATATGAACCAGGTACAGGTACACATGCATATAATCCCAGCTACTTAGAAGGCTGAAGCAGGAAGATCACAGGTTTGAAGTCAACCTGGGCAACTTAGTGAGATCCTGTCTCAAAAGTGAAAAAAAGGCTGGGAATGTAGCTCAGTAGGAGAGTAGATCTGGATTCAAAGCCCAGTACACACACACACATACACACACAAAAAAAATAAATTAATGACAATAAAAACAGAAATTTTATCAGTATTACCAAAAAGTCTTATCCTCCCCTTAAAGTAACAAATCAATAATGCCCAGATTTATATCAAAGTCACGATTTCTCCATGTCATGAATAATAATTCATGTAGTTCTTTGAATATGACATTTCTGGCTAAGATAAAGACTTGAATGACTCAAAATAACATATCCAAACTTGCTGCCTATTAGGAAAGAATTTACATAAGAATTCATATCCTACATGCTTGGGCTAGTTTTTATTTCTGGCAATACAGCACACTAGAATACCTGAAAATCCCCTGCAGTGGTCACTATGGTGCACTGGCCGGATCTGGCCCCTAAGAATCAAATTCCCCAGCTGCTTGAGGTTGTCAGCTACTGGTGGCTCATAACTGATACTCATACCACAAATTGCTCTCACCAGAAGCACTCCATCACGTAGGAAATGGAGTACTAAAAGCCCCTGGTACACTATAGTATAACTGTTAAAACTTTTAGCTGGGATGAAATACTGGTAAAAAGGGAAGGCACTAGTGGCTACATTTCAGACTTTAAGAAGTCTGGGCAAAGCAGTAATTAAAAGAACAATGGAATTGAATGCCTTGCTGAATGCTATTAAAGCAACAGCCAAAGGTAGTAAAAGGCTGAAGATGATAATTACCAACTTAAGGTGAAGTAGGGGAGTCTTTTGTCAGCAGCATATAGAAACTCAACTCCAACAACCAAAGGGCAGTAAAAACTGAGACTTGGGCCCAGGACTTAATGCAAGGGTAGCTGAACTCCAAATTGAATTTTCAACCCCTAAGTCAGCCACGTCAAAGCAAAGTTATGGTTGGGAAACATGGAACCCTGAGACTTGGGAAGAGAACATTTAAATGACTTCAATCTCCCCAGTCCAGGAGCTATCTGATTTTGTACAAATTAGCCTTTCCCTTGCCTGAAGATAATACAGAGGCCAATACCTCAAAATACAACCTGTGTCCTCCAGGATCTATCTCCATCTCCATCCTAAATCATAGTAACCATGTTTGGAACATGCTGAATCTGTGAAGATGGCAAGGGACTATTTATGCTGAAAGAGATGCAGAGCTCAATCAATATTACCAGCAGAAGCCAAAAAAGTATATTTAGGATGGGATCCTGAAGACATTAGATAAAAAGAAATAGAGCGTATATCCAACTGGGGGCACACTCTTATGACACAATATTTAACACCCTGAAAAGGAAGGACCCTGGTTGCTCCTAGATATGGAGCACAAAGCTTAGATGCAAGCTATTTGGTGTAAATCCCCCATCTTGTCCCACACAATTACTGCATCAGCAATCATCATGTGACTAAATTCAAGTCAATAAATGCTGGATATGTTTCTGAGAACTTCTGGGAAAGAAAATGATGTAGTTTAAAACAATGCTACCTGGATCTCCTGTAGCCATTCTGCAACCATAAGGGAAGCCAGACTAAAAACAAAGTTAATATGTAGATTAGAGTTGAACTGAGAGAATTCCATAGAAATGGACAAACAACACCTAAAGACTGATCTATCTCTAAACTTTCCATTTGCATAAGTAAATCACCTTTGTTGTTTTAAATAGTTAGGTTTCCTGTTATTTACAACTAGAAGCAGTCTGTTCAACACGCATGGAGTAAACCTAAAATTCTATTTGATTTATCCCTAAGATTTAATCTTTTCTAATCTATATCTTTACATATATAGATATTAGACCTACAGAATTCCACCAAAAAAGAATTCCTCCCTGAGGATGAGCTCACCATCCAATGTTGTAAAGCACAAGAAGAAATTGATTTTAGATTCAGCCTAGGTGTCTTTCTTAAAACTATTTGTTTTATCACAAAACTTCCTTTCATATGTGGAAGGAATTCTTGATATTTAATTTTAAATTTATTATTTTACAGGTAAAATAACAAAAACTCAGATATTAGATGAGTTGCCTAAGTCCTACAGTCAATTAGTATAAAAAAAAAAAAAAAAGGGTTAGTGATTCTAAGTTCCTGATTTCATTCCAGTGTTGTTCTTTTCATTATCCTAGTCTATCTCCTAGTGAAAGTAAAGTTTATTCTGCCATAACAAGAGTCATTCCCACATGTTAAATGGTTTAAAACGGTCTTCCAAGTGATAATAAACCACTAGTCCCAAGTAGACATTAAAGTTTGGTCATAAATTATCACTTCTGTACTTTTATTGAAAATTCATCAAGTAATGTTATCTTTGGACCAATGTAATGCTAAAAGAAGAAACCTTTATAGGCATATTTTCTTTGTATGAATATTTCTAAAATCTAGCATGCTCATTTACAAACATCACAAAAATAGAGGAGTTTAAGACCAATTTTTTTCTCACTATGTTTACCTTCAGAGTCATTAAAATATCCAAGTACCAAGTTTGCACTCAGAAAACAAAACACTTAATGTCTTCTATACCCAGAGTCAAAACATTCATAGTTTACTCAAGCTCCATTTGCTAGTACCATATCAAATACAAAAAGATATCTAAGAAACCCATTGAATTAAGCTAAATTTTTACATTGATGTTAAAGTTGCACACAACTTTTGCACACAACTTCTTTCTATTGTATCTTTTCACACCCCAGCACCTAACTCCCCACAGAGATCACTCCAAATGCACATGGTATTCTGTTACTAAACAGAAAATAGTCATGTGCCACATAGTGACATTGTGATCAACAACCAACCACATATATTATAGTGGTCCCATAATATTATAATGGAGCTAAAAAATTCCTCTTGCTTAGTGACATCATAAGTCAAAGCAGTAGTACAATGAATAATTTAAATGTCTGTGGTGATGCTTGTATAAACAAACCTGCATTGCCAGTAGTTTACAGTTATAACATAATTTTGTATGCTATATAATACCTGATAATGATAACAAAGGACTGTTACTAGTTTATACATTTATCATATTATCACTTCATCATTACTTTACAGTGTACTTCTTCTACTTATATACTGTAAAACAGGATGCCATGTTACACTGGCAGCAGCCTCATACATCTTATGTTTATCACATTTCTTATTACATCATTTTTCTCTTGTGCTTGATTTAATCTCATGTTGTTTTGTTCGTCATAGCCTAGGAGCAATAATGTACACCATATATATCTACATATCTGTAACCATATTATATGCCACATAGCCTCGCCATGGAGTGGGCTATACCATTTAGATTTGTGTAAGTACACTCTATGATGTTTGCATAACAAAAAAAATAGCCTAATTATGCACTTCTCAGAATGTATCCCTAGCCCTAAACAACACATAAATGTATATTTAAAGTCATTTGGGAAAATTTTTAATTGTGTACAAGTCAATAACTTATTCACTTTGTCCACATCATATAATTATTAAATAACAGTCCTTTTTAAAACATTTATATTTTATATATATATATATATATATTGTAGTTGGACACAATATCTTTCCTAATTTATATGTGGTACTGAGGATCAAACCCAGTGCCTCAACATGCAAGGCAGGCACTCTACCACTAAGCTACAGCCCCAGCCCAGATAACAGTCTTTACTTCCTATGTCCATATCACATAGTATAGTTGTAGTTTGGGGGCTAAAACATCAACTATATTATTAACTTTTTTCCACAAAAGAAAAACTTAAAGAGTGAATATAATATAATTGGTATGTTGTTCAATCTGGATGACTCCAATTTGATTCAAGAGGACTATTACTTATCTATGCAAAGGACACAAATACAATCTGGATGACTCCAACTTGATTCAAGAGGACTATTATTTATCTATGCCAAGGATACAAATATCGCCCACGTAAAATTTAAAAAATAAGTGGCTTGGCAAAATTTAAAATTACCTTTTTTCAATAAAGCTGCTTCTGACAGCTGATATATAAGTGATTACAAATAATTCTGAAAGGAAAATATAACATATATTTAGTTCAAAAACAAATACTGAAACTGACAAGAATGAAACCTGGAATGTTCATATTATACCACTGGAACTTACTGTCAAGTGATATGCAAATAGATAAAAAAATAATACCCCCCATTAAATGAACCCAGGTTGTATACCCAGCACTGTACGAGGTACTTTATGTGTATTATTTTCCTTTAGAATAACAACCCTGCAAGGTATTCTCCTACTTCACAGCTGATCCAAAACAATTTTTTTCAAAAGAAGTTGGATGCCTTGCCCATATAACAAATAAATAAGTTTAATTACCTTGCCCAAAATCAAATAAAAGAGTCAGGAAAAGTCAAAATAGTTCTCCCAGGAAAACAAATTTGAAGGAAAAGTTAACCTACTGAAAATACTTACAGGGATATTATCAAAAAATGTGAAGTTCTAACTATTACCTGTCATCATAGGAATGCTGACTTACAAATATAAAAAAGTAAATATTTTTATATTTTGAAAGCACATTCTGGATGGCATGTTCCATGTGTGTGTTTTCGTGTACTACCTGGTTGCAACAGAATGTCTCAACCCTAAAACCTCATGTGCCCCATGTGGTCTGTATCATGTTGCCCTGTACCCAGCCAAACTCCTTCTCTGGGTTGTTTTGTTCGTCATAGCCTAGGAGCAATAATGTACACCATATATATCTACATATCTGTAACCATATTATATGCCACATAGCCTCGCCATGGAGTGGGCTATACCATTTAGATTTGTGTAAGTACACTCTATGATGTTTGCATAACAAAAACAGCTATGCCTGAATTCCTGGCTGGCTGTCTCAGGAATGTTTTACCCAAACATTTTTCTTTTCAGTAGTTGTGTCCTCCATATTTCTAACTATTATCTTGTTCCTTTTTGGCCAACATAGAACTAAAAGAGAATCCCATTGCTAACCTCTTCCTTCTTTAATTTTAAGGACAAGTCCACAAACAGCTGACTTATCTATAAGATAGGGATACTCTGTTTATACCATTTTTTCCTAAGATGGAGAAGGAATAATCAAGCTTCTAAGAAAAATCTGTGAACAGAAAAAAATGTTATTAAAGTTTTTCAACTTAGAAATAAAGAAAATGAAACAAGCAAAATACTAGAAATGTTGGGGATACAGTGATACAGACAAGGTCTTGCCCTCATAGAGCTTACAACTTCAAGATCTGTGCTTTAGCATTGTAGGCACAGATTAAGTACTCAAAAAGTTTTCGATTTCAGGTTTTGGATTTTTGGATTAGAGATGGTCAACTGGTAAAGTTTATGGCAAATATTCCAAAATCAGACAAAAAAAAGAACACAATGAGATCTAAAACACTTCTAGTCCCAAGCATTTCAGATATGGGATACTCAACCTGAATGTCAAATGATACAATACAAGGGGCTGCTTCCAATCACAATGCTCCAATGACACTTGGCATTTAAATACCTCTTCAAAATGTTATAAATTGCTTTCTCAGCATCTCACTTAAGCCTCACTGCAACAACCTGCAATGTTCTATTTTCCTTTTACTAATGAGAAAACAGATTAAGAAAAACTGTTTCTTACTCCAAATTACACAAATAATAGGATAAAGAGCCCTATTTTCTAGCCCTGTTTTTCAAGCCAGGGTTTTCTAGCTCCTCATCTACTACACCAAAATCTCTGAGGAAAAATAAGTCTGATTTCTGTCAAGTGAATTTAAAGGAACCCTTCATAACCCATATATCACATCACAGTTTCATAAAGTCATGCAAAATCAGTATCACATGAGGAAAGTGATCAGCAAATAAAGGGACTATTTAATAAATAGACTCTGAAGTACCAGGCAGAGCAACAGGCCCTAGCCTTTCTCACTTCCTTCTGCCCAGTCCCAGCCCCTGATCCCACACTGTATTACAAATGTTGCAATAGTGTTTGAATATAAAACTAAATTTTTCAACACTATCACATATCAAAAGATAGTTTGTGGCAATAAGTAAGGTCCTAGCAGGTAGTTATGGAGTACTCTGAATATTAAATACCATCAACCCAAGACCAAAACCTATAGAAGTGTCCCTGAACAAAAATGTACAGTATCCACAAGTACCTACTTACACCCTTCCTTTTACCACACTATTATGAATCACTGTGAGGTGTATTTATAACTTATTTTTATGGTTTAAAAGTCTATTCTTAAAGAGTATCAGTGATCTATCCCACCCTGACTCTAATAATATGTGAAAGCTACAATCCTGCCTACCCAGCAGGCTTTTCTAAACTTCTTTTCTGATTAAGAAATTAACAGCAACAACAAATAAACACTCCCCTTATCTTGGTAGAAATCATCCCTTAGTTCATGTTGCTTTGGGATAGTTGTTGAACACAGAAATCCCAAGGCCTCCATTCCATCCTCAAGCCACAGAGACGGGTATAAGGTTGTTTGAATTAACTGTGATTTTGGGGGGGATGCTTTTGGATTTTAACTCATTCTAATTTAACATAAAATGTTTAATCTTATTTAACTTACTTTTATTTAAATTTTAAGTTCAAATTTAACTTAAAATTAAATTCAATAGTAAAATCTAAAAAACTAAAAATAATAATAGCTTAAACAATGCTGCATTTTGAAAAGTCTTAATTGAAAAAAAAATCTTCTTTTTTTGGTGCTGGTGATTGAATCCAGAGCCTCACATGTACTAGCATATTGCCCAACCACTGAACTACACACACAGTCTTCCAGCTGAAAAACTTCTGTGTGAAACACTAAAATTTTTGTTAGTAATGATAAAATAGTTTTCTAAGTATCTTATGATCAAAATTGTAAGTTCTTATAAAAGCTTCTTAAACCTTACATTAGAAAATTTATAAAATTTTATAAAAATCAATGGGTGATTTGAAAAAATTATCAACATACAGACCTAGAGCTATCAGAGTATTAAAGAGATTTAAACAAAGTCATTCAGCCATCAAACAGCAAACCAGAACTTAAATGTGGAAGTTTAGGTCCCCCAGGGCTTATCTGCTATACTATTCAGCCTATGTGGTATCTGGCACACAATTGATAATTCATTGGTTATCAAATGAATGAATGATTAATTTATAGAGTTTCCTCAGCCCCAATCTAACAAGTATTCCATAAACTGCAACCAAACCAGCCCCTCAAACATATTGTGTAACTTTGCACTTTCTCTTAGGCTCCCCCACTGGTTATACCCTCCTCTATACCTCTATGCCTCTTTAAATCCTATCCAACCCCAAGTCATTATGTCATAAAGTTTTCTCTAACATTTTGTCCTGTGATAATCTCTCTCTCATCTGAAATATTACAATACTTATACAATGACAGATTATAGGGTCTTTATGAAGAAGAAATAAGAACTTACACCTGGCTATAAATTCTACCTAGCATCAAACAGTTTCTTACCATAAAAGGCATTTAGTACATACTATTGGGCTGGGGATGTGGCTCAAGCGGTGGCGTGCTGGCCTGGCATGCGTGCGGCCCGGGTTCGATCCTCAGCACCACATACCAACAAAGATGTTGTGTCCGCCGAGAACTAAAAAATAAATATTAAAAATTCTCTCTCTCTCTCCTCTCTCACTCTCTCTTTTAAAAAAAATGTATTAACTTTAGATACTTCCATCACCAAAAATAAGCCTATATATCTGTGACATAAACTCCCCATTTTTACTTGTCATCGTCAAACTTTAATCCATTATTCCACGTCTGTGTGCATGTGTGTGTGTATATATATATGATAAACTGTGCAATATTTAAAATGGATAATATTTCTCACCAGATAATGCTGAAACTCTCAATGTTGAAACCACCCACTTTTTTTGAAATATCTACTTTTTAGTTGTAGTTGGACACAATACCTTTATTTCACTTATTTATTTTTTTATGTGGTGCTGAGGATAGAACCCAGAGTTTCACACGTGCCAGGCAAGCACTCTACCACTGAGCCACAACCCCAACCCAAAACCACCCACTTTTTAAAATAATCATCAGAGAAGCATTTCACATTTGCACAACAGGAGAACAACACATTAAAGATTCTACACAACTAAAATGCACAGGCTTCTGAATCAGAACCCCAACATATATCCATAGTCATTGAGCCTCTTAAAACTCTATTAATGTCTTCTTAAATTGCAAGATTGAGTCCTGTAACCTAATGTATGGCACACAAATATAGGTTATAGAAAAACTATACAATGAAGCTAATGTACAACATGGTATCATTAAGAAATGAAAACAGAGGGGAAAAAAAGGTTCTATACAACTAATATTTATACATGTCTTTCCAAAGAAAGATGGACTCAGGAAAATTTTTATTTTTTTTAGGTTTTTTTTTTAAGGTGGACACAATATCTTTATTTTATTTTTATGTGGTGCTGAGGATCGAACCCAGTAGCATGCCAGGCGAGCATGCTACCACTTGAGCCACATCCCCAGACCCAGGAAAAATTTTAATAGTAAACATGTGTTGATGTGATTCTGCAATCTGTATTTGGGGTAAAAATGGGAGTTCATAACTCACTTGAAAGTAATGTTTGAAATATGATATGTCAAGAGCTTTGTAAGGTTTTGAACAACCAATAAAAAAAAATAATTAATTAATTAATTAATTTAATTTAATTTTAAAAAAAGAAAACATTCCAAACATCCAGAACCAAAGATCCTCCAATCACAGGTGCCTCCATAACAACTTTGGCAGATTTTCTGTAAACTTTGATAGCATTCTTTAGGGATTAGGCTCTTTCCCCATTACCTTAAAACTAAAGGACAAAGACCATATCTAAATAAAATGCAGAGATGACCATCTCACAGATGCTGCCTTTCATCTCTGAAAAATAGCTGCTTAAATATCATAGATACTATTAGCTTTATCTAAAAAACTACTGCTGATGGCAAGAACCCTATGAAGATCAACCGAAAAATACTATAGAAATCTTTGCATTGAAACTATCTTTTTCTTAGAGTGTTATAATTATACATAGTATTTGGGTTCATTCTGACAAAATAATACGCACAAGGAATTTGATTTCAACCCCCATTTCTCCACTTTCCCTACTCTCTTCCCTCCCCTTATTCTACCTCTTTTCCTCTACTGATCTTCCTTACTTCTTTATAATATTTTCTACATATACATATAGGTGAAATACCCTTTGGTATCATATACATATATAACATGATATTTTTAAATTCATTCCATATTTCCACCCCTTTCCCTTCTTTCCTCCATACCTCTTATTTTCTTCTTTCTACTCCACTGATCTGCCCTGTGTGTTTATGATATTCTATTCCCTCCTCCACCCCTTCTTTCCCTTATTTTGCTCTAGGTTCCACATTTGAGAGAAAACATTTGACCCTTGATTTTCTGAGTCTGGCTTATTTCACTTGGCATGATTTTCTCCATTTCCATTCATTTACTGGCAAATGCCATTATTTCATTCTTCTCTATGGCTGAGTAAAACTTCATCATGTATATATACCACATTTTCTTGATCTGTTGAGAGGCATCTGGGTTGATTCCACAATTTGGATATTGTGAATTGTGCTGCTATAAATATTGAAGTATCTGTATCACTATAGTATGCTGATTTTAGTTCTTTTGGATAAATACCCAGGTGCAGGATAGCTGTTTCATGCAGTAGTTCTATTCCTAGTTTTTTGAGGATTCTCCACACTGCTTCCTATAGTGGTTTCATCAATTTGCAGTTCAACCAGAAATGTACAAGGGGTTTTTTCCCCACATCTTCACCAGCATGTAGTTTGGTTTTTTGGTTTTGTTTTGTTTTGTTTTTTAAGTTTTTAGGTGGACACAATATCTTTATTTTCTTTTTATGTGGTGTTGAGGATCGAACACAGCGCCCCACTTGTGTTCTTGATAGTTGTCATTCTGGCTAGACTGAAATGAAATCTTAGTGTAGTTTGAATTGCATTTTCCCGGTTGCTAGGGATGTTGAATGTTTTTTCATATATTTTTTGGCCATTTGTGTTTCTTCTTTTGAGAAATATCTGTTTAGTTCTTTGGCCCATTTATTGATTGGATAGTATTTTTTGTCGTTTGGGGGTTTTTTGGGGGGGAAGGAATAGTTGAATTTTTGAGTTCTTTATATATTCTGGTTACTAATCCCCTATCAGAGGAGTGGCTGGCAAAGATTCGTTCCCATTCTGTAGGCTCTCTCCTCACACTCTTGATCACTTCCTTTGACATGCAGACATTTTTTAAATTGATGGCATTCCACTTATTGATTCTTGGTTTTATTTCTTAAGGTCTTGTTTAGGAAGTTAGTTCCTACATCTATAAGATGAAATGTTGGCACTGTTTTCTTCTAACAATTGCATGGTTTCTGGCCTAATTCCTAAGTCTTTGATCCATTTTGATTTGACTTTTGTGCAGGATGGAAGATAGGGATCTAATTTCATTATTCTCTATATAGACAGTCTTTTTAACAAGTGGTGCTCGGAAAACTCTCCAAAATACATACATATAGGTTAAATTCCCTTTGGTACATTTATATATGTACATAACATGATATTTTTAAATTCATTCCATATTTCTACCCACTTCAGTGTAACACTGAAGTGGCTGTATCACTACAGTATGTGGATTTTAGTTGTTTTGGATAAATACCCAGGTATTTTGCTTATTTTGCTCTAGATTCCACATATGAGAGAAAGCATTTGACCCTTGATTTTCTGAGTCTGGCTTCTTTCACTTGGCATGATTTTCTCCATTTCCATTCATTTAGTGGAAAATGCCATTATTTCATTCTTCTCTATGGCTGAGTATCAGATGATACTCAGTGTCTCCCATTCCACTGGTCTTCATATCTATTCTGATGTCAATATAATGCTGTTTTTGTTACTATAGCCTAGTAGTGTAATTTAAGATAGGGTATTGTGATGCCTCTTGTTTCACTTTTCTTGTTCAGAATTGCTTCGGCTATTCTAGGTCTCTTTATTCTTCCAAAAGAATTTAAGGACAAATTTTTCTAGTTCTGTGTAGAATGTCATTGGTATTTTGATGGGGATTACATTGTAAGTGTCTATTGCTTTTGGTAGTATGGCCATTTTGACAATATTAATTTTGTCTATCCAAGAACAAGGGAGGTCTTTCCATCTTCTGAGGTCTTTGTCAATATCTTTCTTTAGTGTTCTATAGTATTCATTGTAGAGTTCTTTCACTTCCTTGATTACATTAATTATCTTTTTTTAAGATTACTGTTAAAGGGGTGTTTTCCTGATTTCTTTCGCAACTAAATCAGTCATCGTTGGAGTACAGAGCTACTGATTTGTGAAGGTTAATCTTGTATCCAGCTACTTTGCTAAATTCATCATCAACTCTAGAAGTCTTCTGGTAGAACTTTTTGGGTCTTCTAGATATAGGATCATGTTGTCATCAAACAGTGACAGTTTGACTTCTTCTTTTCTAGTTTTATCCTTTCAATTTCCTTCTCTTGCCTGATTGCTTTGGCTAGAGTTTCAAGAGCCATAATGAATAGAAATAATGAGAATAGACATCCTTGTGTTGTCACTGATTTCAGAGCAAAAGCTTTCAGTTTTTTCCCCCTTCAGTATGATGTTGGCTTTGGGCTTGTTACCCCCAAATAAATAAATTAATTAAAAATTAAAAATTAAATCTACCTTTGGAATAGCTGTTTGATTTCATGCATGTTATGTGTGAAGATCAAGCAGTGATACACACCAAATAAAATGGGCCATTTAAGAAAAAGGCATAGAAATACCTATCTGGAGTTTATACTGGCTGTGCAAATGAATGTACTTAGTCATTATTCAATGTCACTACTTACAAAGCAAGCAACTGATTCCCTTCAAATGTTCATCATTTCTGTCATCACTAACTGAAAACTATGGCCCAAAATACAAATTAACATCATCTACTATGAAAATAATAACTCAAAACATTAACCCACTTTAAAAATGTGTGCTAAGTATCTTTTCAACTAAAATATTATTTTAAACAGTAATTAGTAACAAAAGCAAAACACATATATGCTATGTAGATAATCGTATTATAAGATTATATGAAAAAAAAAGATTACAGGAAACACTGCTCTGAAGTTATTTTCTATCTCTGAATGTCCTAAAAATTGTTGTTAAATTAGCAGAATAAGAAAAAATAATAATACAGGCACCATTTTCAATAACAAATAACAATTTCTTCACTTAAAATGAAGACACACATGGAGAAAGTCTCTGGTAGAAACTTTTTTATAGCCAAGGAAAAGGATATTTAAGCCTAAGATGCCCCAAGAAACACATTTAAAACCCCATTTATGGAGAACTGATGAAGGTTATCATCTTTTTAAAGCTTCTTTAAGAAGCTAAGTCCTCAGAACAAACTTTTCAAAATTCTACTACAAATAAGTTTTGACATGCTCATGGTAATTTTAGCCTTAATGTCATAAATCTTCTTAGAGCATCTGCTCCTACCTGAGCTTTACAACATGACATACCAGGCACAAAGTAAGTAATCCTTGGAGCCTGTTTATTTTAGAATAAGGTGCAAGAAAAAAAGACTATTTCATATCCCATTTAAAGATGTGTTCTCTTTCTCATCCCCCCCCCACTTTGTCAAGAAGTTCTTTTAGAAGGCACTTATTGTTTCCCCTTGAAACAAATGTTTATTTCTTAAAAACACTCAGCGAAAGAATTTTGCCAGTTACTAGGAATGAGCACACTAGACTAAAATAAATCAAAAAAGTACTCTGGCCAGCTGATTCACATCCCACTGGTTCAATGCAAAACACCCCAGGCAAACACAAGAACAAAGTAGACATATTTCTGGCAATGTGGATTCACGGATGAAGATAACCTAAAAAATGCTAGGTTAAATATTTCAAAAATCGTTTTTAAATGTATGTCAGAGCCAGAAATATAGTGAAAGAAATGTTCCAAGGGCATACATAATAAGAAAGCACAAATCTAAAAAGATGAGTTAGTTCTGAAGTCAACATGCCTAGGGGCATCTACATAGTCCTGGTGGCATGAATTTGATAGGGAGGAAGCTATAGAAAATAAGGTAAAAGGAAGCCAAACTTCAGATCTTATACAAGATGGAAAGTGAGATTAGATTCCACCCCACATAAAACTCCACAATGAAGTAAATTAAAACAATAATTCATCTTTCTGCTGAGAAGCATGTGGGAATGCTCAGAGAGCAAAAACAGTTAAATAATGTCAAAAAGAGGTTAATCTTATTGTTCAGGAGGAATGTAAAGATAGTATTTATATTTAGACTTTAAGAATGCATATATAACATTTCTAAGATAAGCACCAACAGAAAGAGAGAGACAGACAAACAGACCTGAAAACTTCCAATATAGATGAAGGGGAAAAAAATATGAAATGAGAAGAGGAAAAAAAAGAAAAGGAGAAGAGAAGAAAGCATATGATGTAGGAAAGAATTCAGGCCTACAGTTGGATACTCCTGGATTGAAATTCCAGTTTTGTGTATGTTCTTTCTAACCCCAGACAAATCATCTACTTCTAAAGTTTCTGTTTTCTCATCTTCAAGAAAGGGACAATAACAGAAAGTTTTTAGCCTATGATTTAAACTGATATGTAAATACACTATACCTTGTGCAATGCCTGGCACAAAGCTATATAAAAACCTTTCTCTTCCCTCTTCATGACACTGAAGTATGTTCAACAAACAAAAAATCCTCCTGCTGAGGCAGGAGGATTGTGAGTTCAAAGCCAGTCTCACCAAAAGTGAGGGGCTAAGCAATGAGACCCTGTCTCTAAATAAAATACAAAATAGGACTGGGGATATGGCTCAGTAGTCGAGCACCCTGTGTTCAATCCCTAGTACAAAAGAAAAGAATTATAGTGAAGATTAAATTAGATATAAGAAACATCAAACACTTAGCATGGTGATAAAAACATAGTAAATATTTAATAATTGTTAGTAATCTTATAATTATTATTCTCTGAATTTTTTTTACAACAAGACTCTAGGAGAAATGTCAAAAAGCACCTTAATGGTGGTTAAACAAAGAAATTACATTTTAATTACACATTCCCTGATAGAAGTAAATAAATCCTAATGCCCATCACAAAGCATTCAGCAAATAACAATAGCCTAGAAGCCAATAATGACCACAAATTAAATCATTAAAAAAATATTAGTGTAAAGAGGACTACTAATCTCTGCAATTGAGCCCAGTGTTCTAATTAATAAAACTCAGGTTACCGTATTAAGGGACTAATGAAATATTTCTGTAAAATACTATTTGTTGCTACAGTGATCTTGAGGATAACCATTACAGTTAATCAACCACAGTTAAAGTCAAAAAAGAAACAAAACAATACCAACTATTTGGTAAGCACAGTAATTTAATCTGCCCCCCAACAGCTTGATTGCTGGAGAGAAGCAAACAGGGTGACAAAATGTTGGAGATACAGGCTTAGTTCAAAACAGCTTAGTTTTCTCAGGTTCCATTGAGTAAAGTAAGAATCTACTGCAGATAATTCTGAAAGTTCAATTTGCATTTGACTATTTTTAAAATTAGCTTTTAAATTGGCAAATAAAGGAAACCCCTGCCTGGTCCCCTTTGAATAAATCCTACTCCTATACTCAAAAATACACACGTGCATACATAAAATTGGCAAATAAAAATTGTGTGAATTTATGGTTTACAACGTGATGTTTTGAAATATGTATGCATTGTGAAATGACAGCATAAGAAAATCTAAGCAGTCTCTGAGAAAGTAATGTCTAAAACCTAAGAGTTGAGAATGAAAAGTCAAGACCCAAGAATGTTTGAATTCTTATACCACTCCCATTACCGGAGAGAAACTATTTGGGAATGAGCTGCTAACTGGCAGCAACTGCCATCAGCATCACCTGAATAGGCCTCCAGAGCAGGAATCTAATAACTACTTACTTGGAGCCACTAATTTTCTCTTCATTTCAAAGTGGTCTTTTTATCTATGTTTAAAGAACAAAACTGTCTTTAAAAACAATTTTTTTTTGCAGCAGTTGGAAATGAATTCATCATTACCCTCCATTATCCCTTTCAGCTGGCAATAACTTGTGGCAGTAAAGCAAGGGGAAAAAAGAGTTGGGGTGATTTTAATCAAAGCTTGGATTCTAGCCCTGCCCTGCAGCATGCTGTAATATGAGAAATGTTCCAGCCTCACATTCCAATAGCAATGAGTTTTTATGTGAACAGTCCTTCTACATTAACTGCCACCTCTCTTTTTGCTATTGTTTTTATCCATGCAACAAATATTTCTTGAGCACATACTACTTTCAACTATGTTAAATGCTACATTAATTATGGTATCATCCTTGGGAAAATAGTGGTCGATAACAAACTGATTGCATTTAACAAAAAATTTAAATTGCAATAAAACAAGTAGAATAAAACATTTTTGGAGTGTACAGATAAAAAAATCTAGAATCAACATGCTACAAACTCTAAATAGTACTTTATGTATGGGCACCAAAACACTTGAGGGGCTTCTAAAATGTACAAGAAAACAAAGCATACTCAGAAAGGGGCTAAAATCAACTACACTATCTTTAAGTGGTACAAACTTAGACAAAATACTTAATCTCTCCTAACGTGAAGTATAAATATGTACCTTACCTAGGGTTATTGTGAAGATTGGGTAATATATTAAAATCCCAGTGTCTAGACCATAGTATAGGACCAATAAATAGAAGCCAATATCATTAGAGACACTTTCAACAAAAGGTATACACTTATGGGTGGCATTTAGTCCTTGGTAGAAAACAATTCATTCTGTCAACAAAATTTATTAACTCTGTGAAAAGCAAAGCAAAATCACAAGTTTCATGGAAGAACATGTAACTTGACAATATATAAATTAGGAACATTTATCTTATGGCAAGATGGGAGATAGTAAACTGCAACTAAGAGGCAAGTAATATTTCATAAGAAGAATATCTAAACAAACAATAGAAACAGAGATAGATAAGATAGATAGATGGATATAATGAGATTAAGGACTTGCAGAAGCAAAAAGTTCACGCTATATCTATTTGTCAAGTTGGAAAAGGTCCAGTCTCCTCCCATTATTCTTGCTGCTCTTCTCAACTCCTATATGGAAGAAATATGTTCTCTTAGATACTGGGAGTCCCCCCACCAAAAAAAAAAGAAAATCTGAAGTAACAATGTAAACATATTAAGTCGCCCACTAATTCTTTGGGCTAACATGTTTCACTTTATATATATATATATATATATATATATATATATATATATATATATATAATATTTTTTTTTCACATAAAATTTGCCAGGTGCAGTGTTGTATGACTGTAATACCAGCTACTCCAGGAGGCTGAAACAGGATTGAAAGTTCAAAGTCAGCCTGGTGACTTTGTGAGACCCTATCTCAAAACAAAAAAATAAAAGGGCTGAGAACATAGATCACTGTAGAGCTCTTGCACACAAAAACCTAGGTTCAATCCCCAGTAATTTTTCCCCAGTAATGGAAAAAAATTGTGTGTGTACATGTATAATATTAATATATAAAATGTGTGATGTATGTGAGTGTATACATGTAAAATTTATAAAATACACTTTGGAATTGGTGTATTTTAAAGGAATTCCACACTTTACTGAGTTTATTTAATCAAAAATTCAGACTAACATGAGAAAAATAAAGATTTCATGGAGCAGGGGCATTAGAAGACAAAAGAAAGAAAAATGGATGACTTTAATACATCAGCATTTGTAAAACAAGAAAGTATCATTATCCAGGAGGAAGTCAAAGAGCAGAAGAAAAAAGGAAATTGCAAGACAGTATGCACTAAGGACTATGGAACAAATACAATGTTCCACACACAACTTACTCTGATTTTTTAGAGGTAATAACGGCCAGCATTTCTCATTGAATATCAAATGTTACTATAGATTATTGAAAGTTATCAACTGAAGGACTGTGAAGTAGAAAACTTGTAACATGAAACACTGAGGTCTGTAAATAAATTGTTTTATCTTATTAAATCACTTCAAACACAAATCACTCAAAATATCACTCAAAATTTAATGTTTATTTACTTCTTTAAAAAAAAGTTAAAAGTCGTTTCTTAAGCTTAAGCATTTCTGAACTCCTTCTGTTTACAAATGTAGAAATTCATGAATTTCTCAACTTAAAAGCTGGCATACAAAGCTATGCAAAAACACTGTCTTCCAGCTGAAATGGCTCCAGAATGAACCTTTCTTAACAGATCTTCAAATGTGGCAAAGGTTCGGAAAAATGATAACTAATCACCAAATCACTCTGAGTCAATGCAAATTCTACCAACCCTCTGAATATAAGCTAAATGGTTTCCTAGTCTGGTTCAGAAATAACTGCATTACAAAGTTGAGGCAGATAGTCTATGCTTCATACTTAGTAATCTCACTACTGGATATTGAGACTATACATAAGAAAAAAAATCTGTCACATACTGAAGTGCTTTACTGCCTTAATATGCAGTTATCATGGAAAAATGTCTTTTTTGTTTAACCAATTATCTCTAGAGCTGACATTCATAGATTTTTTTATTCCAATCCTGAAGGGAAGAACCCTTTGGAAAGGATTGTGTTCTCCATTCCTTTTTTCAGCTACATCTTCCAAAGTGCAAAAAATAAAAAAGAAAGAAAAAAAAAAGAAAAAAAAAGGAGGAGAAAGGTTATAAAATTAGTTGGAATTAGTACTGTAATTTCAATTTGATGAAATGGAATTTGCAGTTGAAATGTGTCCCCCCCCCAAAAAAACTGCATAGTTTATTCGAAGATCAGGCCCTCTAACAACAAAGATAGAGAAGCACTATACATACGTCAGAGACAGGCACCTGCCTGGAAAGAGTAAATGTGAAGACAACAATATACTAAAGATCTGTGGAGGTGGCATGAAGTGGCAAAAATAAGGGGAAAAAAGATCTCATTCTAGTGCTACTTTCTAATAAGACCCTCAGCCAATTGCTATGTAGAGTATAATAAAAGCTACACTTTACTGAGTACGACATTATACTCAGCACATCCTATATTCAATATGTTTACTCCCTATAATGACCATTATTGTGCTTATTTTGCAGGTAAGGCAAAAAGTGCGGTAATTTGATCAAGGACTCTCCTGAGCTTGCAAGTGATCAACAAATGACATTATTGTTATTACCTAAATTCAGCTCAAATTAATCCCTGAAACCAGGCAACCTTCTAAAGAATCCACTTACATCCTACAATGTTCTCTTGATGTCCCAGAAATTTCTTATAATTTTGTCCAAAAGGGTTTCCAAATCAGCACCATCTACCCTTAACTTCTTCCAGAAAATAAGCTCTCTTGGTGACATCTCTTGGACCTATGTTCATATCCTTAAGGTCTGTTCCCATCCCCTATGAATCACCCAATGTCTGGCTACTTGCAAAATTTCTTTAAGCTCCATGGGTATCATGTCACTGTATTCCCCAAGTAAATATGTGGTTCATTTGGATATTTTATGACACATCTGCTTCTCTCTGCTCATCCTCCCTCCCACCAATATCACTAAATGGCTTGAATAATCACCTCCATTCTCTTAATTACCAATTATATCCTCTGAAGTTGAGATTCAAAATCATCCTCTCCTCATAAAGCCTGCCCTTGATTGGCTTCACTTAACTGTAATCACTATTATAACAGAAAGGGCTTAGGACTAAGAACCAAGAAATCTCAAAACTCTAGTCCTGGTTCTTTACTAGCTGTGTCACCTGAGCAAATCATTCACCTTTCTGAGACCAGTTTCTCAAACATAAGTGAGAGTTATTAGACTAAGTTCAAAGCTAATTCCCAGCTCTAAGAATTTTTATGCAAAAATATTAGCAGGAGCATGGAATTATAAGAACAGAAAAACTTATAAAGTTTTAAAGTAATTTAAGGCTCCCTAAATTTAAAAAATACAATATAGTAACCTATAAAAGAGAATAACAAATTTCAAAGACTGGCAAGGGCCTTTACTTTGTCCATTTTCCATTCTTTGACACATGTATGAAAACTTGGCCTTTGTTGTTTTTAAATCCATTAAAGGCTAACTGTGTTATGGATATATACACTCTTCTGTTTGCTAATCATTATGCAGTATTTTATATGCCACATTATTTGTTTAATACACCAACAAATTTTAAATACTAATTGTGTCAGTCTGATGTATCAACATTGCTAGGTTACAGGACCCAGTTATTTAATCAAATACTAGTCTAGATGTTGCTGTGCAAGTACTGTGTAGATGTGGCTAATATCTACAATTAGTTGCCTTGAAAGGAAAGATGATTAACCTCAACAATGTGGGTTGGATTCATCTAATCAGATGAAGGTACATTAAGAACAAAAGCTGAGGATTCCCAGAGAAGTTTGCCTCAAGATTACTCCTGCCTGAATTTCCAGCCTGCTGGCCTGACCTACAAATTCTGTACTTGCCAACCACCAAAAATGCCTGAGCCAGTTCCTTATAATAAATCTTTTTTAAAAATACACAGATATACTGTATATGATATTGGTTCTGTTTTTCTGGAAAGCCTAGTTGAAATACTAACACAGTAAAAGTCCAATAGGTACTTTTCCTTAAAGGTTAACAAATGCCTGTACGTTATAACCTCTTTAAAATATTGCAGCATTTTAAATAAATGCCAGATTGTTATTTTTTAGGTTAGTACTTTCTACACAATGCCAACAAACTAGCAATACTATTTTCTCATTATAATCATTAATCACCCTTATTAATCCAAAACCAGCCTTGACTCAACACAAGCTTTAAGGGATAAATATAGAAGACAAAGCTTAAAAGAATTGCTAATAAATGAGTAAGAAATTGACACCAAAGTATCTTTCTCAGGCTGAAATAATAAACTTTTAAAACACAGGAAGGATAAAATTTAACAGGAATACATGTAAAAGTCCTGCATTGCAACCTAAAAATCAGTATTACTAGCACCTGAGGGTCAGACTAATGGAGAGTTCCCACAAAAATTGGGGAAGCTTTGGCTCACCAAATACTTAATATAGGAACAAGATGGGCTGCTAAAATGTTAAGGCAATTTGGAACTTCAATAATAATGAATATTCAATAAGAGTATAGAATTGTATCCATCTTATAGGAAATAATGGTACAACCATTTGTCACCTCATCAGACAGGTAAAGGGGGGAAGACAATTACAAAAGCCATACTAAAACCTAGTGCTTCCAAAATGAGATGATCAGGATGATGAGAAAGCATTATTTAACCCAGAGAAGAAATAGTTATCTTTAAATATATGACAGAATCTTGCATAGCAAAGAGAAAACAGATATTTTGTGTTGCTATGGATAACAAATTCAGAAAATGGATGACAAGCCTGTTTGGAGAACAAGTTCAGTCAGCAAATAATCTATTTCCCTAATAACAAGTCAGGGTGGTAACAGAGGAGACGAAATAAGAAAGTCAATGGATTCTAAGGTTTAAAAATATGTTTTCCAGGTATGATGGAACACACTCACAATCCCAGCTACTCAAAAGGCTAAAGAAGGTTACAAAGTTTGAGGCTTGCCTGGGCAACTTAGTGAGACCACATTTCAAAGCAAAATAAAAAACAAAACTGTGATGTAACTCAGAGGTTGAATGCTCTTGGGTTAATCTCCAAGAGCAAAAAAAAAAAAGAAAAAAACAGATATAGATATATTATAGATACAGATATATAGATACAGATAGGTAGTGTAGGAGATATATATATCCATTCTCCAAATGTGTCATCCACAGCAATCCAAAATATCTACTTTCTCTTCCCTACACAAGATTTTGTCATGTATTTAAAGATAACTGTCTCTTCTCTGGGTTACATAATACTAGTACATAGATTTCTCACCATTCTAATCATATTCTGGATGCACTACATTGTTAGTATAGCTTTTATAACTGTCTGCACTCTTTTACATGTCTGATGAAGGCATTGTTGGACCATTACTTCTTATAAGGTGAACACAATTCTATATTATTACTGAATATGCATTTTATATGTCTATCTCCTAGATAAGTAGATAGATTCTACAAGGACATACAAATAAGATTCAATCAAAAGGATAACTAGATTTAGGGTCAGAAGACATGGGATTATGTACAATTTTAGAGGCTGAAAGTCCAAACAGCATAGCGCCAGATCATCATCTCAGGGCAGATGGCATTTTAGTCCAATATCGTGGAGCTCCATAACAGCACTGGGAAGTCTCTTAACCTTTTTGGAACTCAGGATTTTCCATCTCTGAAGTAAAGAAACCACCTTTCCTGCCCTATGACTACATAAGAAAACCATATCATAAACAATTTATACATAAATTATCATTGTTATTACACATTAGACTCTTTTAGGCTTTGTTCAACCCACTTAAAAAGGGTATAAAAACCTAGAATCTTAAAAGATCAGTCAAGACCTTGTAATTAGACTAAAGAAAACTATGTTTCAGATAGAAATCCTAAAGGAATAGTCTCATCATAGATAAGTTAGCAAGATACTTAATACATAATAGGTTAAGTGTTCTTAAAAGAGATGCTGTTTTGCTGTGGCTACAACATAGGGTTTTTATACAAAAATAATAATAATAAAGTGAATGAAACCCGTTAAAAAATATGCTGTTTTGTTGTTTTCTATAACTAAAAAGAGATTATAAGGTGGTCTTTGTAATGAATGTAAGTAAGATTTCAAGTAGGCGCAATGAAGAATATTTACATACCTCTCTAAGGTCAAATAAAAATGTGTAAGCATGAAACAACAGACAAAGAAATTATTATTCCTACCTGTGAGGATGCTAAGACTGACAGTGTCTATGGGAGTTCAGGAATCAAAACTCACCTGTCCTCGATTGGTCAATATATATAATCTTTAAGAGAATTAAATCAGATTAATTCCCAAGGAATTTTCTTGCTCCAGAACTCAGCAAATTAGAGCTAATAAATATTTATTAGAGAAGAAATAAACTTAGCAATTCAACTTGGGAGTATATTTAATATGAACATTCTACTTTAATCAATTTTTATTTTTATTTTTGTAGGCTGGGAGTGAAGTCCAAAGGTAGAGCACCTGCCTAACATTGTGAAGACCTGGGTTCAATTACCAGCACTGTGAAAAATAAACAAGAAAAAGTACATTTCTTGTTCTCAAATGATAAGGCAAATGGGATAATATATTAATAAGTGAATCTGAATAAATGGTATATACGTGGTCCCTTGTACTATTTTTTTATTTTTGCAATTTTTTTCAATTACTTTGGGATTAAAATATTTGGACTTGACTCTGATACTATCTGCATAGTCATTATTATGGGAAAGTTGAGAATTTAACTTTTTATCACCTTCTAGGGCCTGCTCTCACTTCCCTCCTGAGATAAAAACAAGTTAACTGATATATAATATATACAGTCCTCTGATTTATCCCATCTATAATGTTTTCACTAGTTTCCATGCCTTCCTCCTCTCAATATTGAAAATATTAGTGCTAAAATAAACTATCACTGTCTCAATCCCTCCCTCAAATCTCTCCATGATTCCCAATAACCACATAAACTTCAACTTCAAAAGCTCTGCCCCCTCATTCTCCTGGGAGATAATACCCATCACCTGCAGGCAATAAATAAGAGTGCACATATACACACATAGATATTATTGTTATTTTAAAACTATAATAAAATTCAACTCTAAGTCTTTCTGTTATATTATCACAAGGAGCTGGCAATTCTAAACCACTTCACTACTAAATTACCCCTTAAAATCATAGCAGACAGCTTCTAGTGTGTAACTTGTAATGGTCAATTTTCCTACATCCGCCCAAATCTTTTATCCAATAGCTCTTTTTTTTTTCCTTAGAATCTCAGAGAAAAAAAAATTAACTAATAATAGCAATAAAGAATGGGAGTATTTTTTTACAGTATTTGTAATTGTGAGACATGTTACTACTTTGATATGAAAGTTAAAGTATAATTTAATGTGATCCCTCTAAGCAAAACTTAATGGAGTCCATTTATATAATCAGAAAATTATGATTTAGCATTTAAAATCATTTTTAAAACAATAACTATCTAAACCCATGGCTCACAGTCATAACTTCCTTCCAAAAGGCAGGAAAAGTTGCCAAGATTTATTGGATCATATTGAACAGAATAGACAGGATCCTTCTAACAGGACTGCTGTCTTATTTGACCATTCTGATCCCATTTTGAGTCACCCTGAGGCCCAGGTCATCTTAGTCACTGAGAGAAAAGGTCTAACTCAGAAGAGAAAAAGGGACAGAAAGTGATCCTAAAGGAAGGGATGAGGGCCACACTCTGTATCATTAGCAGTACAGCAGCTGCATGGTAAGTTGGCAAAATCAGCATTCTGGAAGCTCCCTAGTCAAAAGATATATATTCCTCAGCTGTATCAAACTCTCTTGATTCTACCAATCGGCAGGGAATAGCTTCCTATAGGGAAGCAGATAACTAAGAAGGTACTATATAATAATAAAACTGATCACCAGAGGGCATGAAACCAAAGAACTAAATATAACAAATTATTTGATATATTACAAACTGGTGATTAAGAAAAACAAAATGTTTAAGTATGTGTATACAAAGACACTGTTCAGGTTAGCACTGCTTTGGTAGTTTTTACAATGCAGATACATATTCCATTGCAGCAGGGAAAAAATTAAACAGTGAATCCAAGGTAAACCAACCAATTTGCTGCATCTAATCAAAAATTGCCATTATTGCTTACACTGTAAAATACATCTCAATCCTACAGAATAACAATTTATCTAAAGAGTAAGCTAAGAGATTTATTCAACAATTAGAACAAAGAAACATTCCAAAGATTTTCCAAAACATCAGACAATCAAATTTCAAAACATTCAGAAATATAACTAGAAACTTGCTATAGAAGGTAGATGCTCTTCTGTTTCAACAAGAAGCACTTCCTCCAACCATAAACTAAAGTGTGAAGACTTGCATGCTTTCTTAAGTGTGCACCTCTCTAAAACACAAGGGAAGGAACACAGTTTTTTAAACCAAAGTTGAATGCAAAAATAAAATCAAGCCTCATCAGATAACCATACAGTCTACTTAAAGAAATGAGATTAAATTAAGATACATTTAGTAACCAAGATAGCAATTAATGCAGTAACTTTGGAGATGACTGTCATCTTTTCATTATCTAATTTGAAAATTTATTCAATATGCTCATCTACATGTTAAAGCAATTGGTTTATGACTAGATACTGATTTACACTAATTAATATCAACTGTGTTCCTAAACATAAGGACTTGTATATATCACTCAAGTATATAGATTTTCAAGGCTATCAAGAATTTATATATAAAATAGCAAGACACCAGGGTACTAATAAATACAAATTTTCTAGTTTATTTGAAATAATTCAAATCTGACCAGCAAATCAGATCTTAGAGTTACCTGTACCAACGCAGTCGTTTTTTTAAACTTAAAAAAAAAAAAAAAACTAACGTTGGAAATGTGAAATACCTGATGCTATTATCAACTATCACCCTCCATCAAAGACTTTCCCTAGCTTTCCCTAGCTGCTCCGTTGGTGGCGAAAATCCAAGTCACTTAACATCCAAAAATATGTTACAATGTTGAGCAGAAAAACAATTAAGTTGTAATGTTGACAGCACGGGTTCCTCCGGTGATTATCACAGTCATCCTAAACACATTTAGAAGTTCATTCCATGACAAAGGAAATAAGAAAAACTAAACTCTGCAAGGTAGACAGGAGTCCAAAAGGAAAACTTTGGTTGACTTGTCTGAACAGAGATTTAAAATACTATCAGTCTGACAAAGGCAGCAAAGTTGGATCTGGGTGAAGACGAGTTCAAGCTTTTCCTAAGAATATAAAATATTTTCCCGAAATCTACCTGGGTGGGCGGGAATACATTTTTTTTTTTTTAAAGCAGGACTAATTGCAAATAAAGCAATACGAGTTCAGCATCCAATCGGTAACCGGTCATCTCTCTTGATTCCTTAGGTCAAGACGTCCTTCTCATCTAGGACCCTCAGAAAAGGAGCGAGCTCCCCCGCACCCCGCACCCCGTTTCTAAATCTCTCGCTGGAAGCCAACCTTTGCCATATCCTGCCACCATCCCAGACAATCCGCCAGGACCCGGGACACACCCCCACATTTCTCCGACGTGCATCTCCGTCCAGTGTCATTGCAGCCCCCTGTCTCGAGGCCTCTTCGCCTCAGGGTCCCCGGTGCCTCCTTCCCAGACTCTCACGGCTACCCTTGGGGGCTCTCCCGAATCCCCATTCCCAGTCCTGGCCCCCCTCCTCAAGCCAGAGGTCCCAGCAGTCCCTCCACCCGTGCGGGGAGCGCCGACTCTCCCTTCCCTACCCGGTCTCCCAGTCCCGCCGCGCGGCGCGACAGCGCGCAAGAAGCATCCACTGAGAAGACAAGTGCCCGGGGCGCTCCGGCTCCGAACTCACCTCTAGTCCGGGCTCCCGGATCCTGGCCGGGAGCCGGGCTTCCGCCTGGCGCGGTCGGCGTTAGCAAGCGGGACCGGAAGTCCCGCCCCTGCCCGCTCAGGCTGCGGCTCCGCGGCCCCGCACCGCTGCGTCTCGGTGGGAGCGTGGCAAGGATTTCGCGGAGAGGGCACCTCAGCCTGACCTGGAAGGCCTAGGCGAGCGGCGAAAGGCTCCTTTTTCTCTCGCTCTTGCAGTTTCCAGTGCTTTAGTTAACCGATCTGCGAAGCAGGAGGACCAAGCGTGTCATTCTGCTCAGGTCCTCTGAGGAGCGAGATGACTCACTGAACTCTGTCCTCACAATCTACTTGAAAGTTGATATAAACAAAAACACAGGTTAATCACACTGCAAGGCACTATTTCTTTTTTTCATTAATTCAGATGTTTATGCTATGTATATATCACTTATGCAACAACCAGGCACTGCTGTGAATGCTGAGGCTATAACAGTGAATGCAGGAAAACCCTAAATTCTCTTGGAGCTTAAATTCAAGGCAATGAACTACGCATGGAATAAACCAAACAGCGGACTGTCCCTCCAGAAGCTTGGTCTAGTACAGGGATACGGGTTTATGAGCAAACAAGTGGAACCAAACCATCAATCATTGGAGGAATTGTGGCAGTGCTATAGGGAATGGTGAGGTGTAGACAGTAGGTAGAGAAAGCCTTCTAGGAATAATCACTTTAGTTGAAACTGAAATAAAGGATGAATAGGATTAAAAGGCAGGCAAAGTGGAACAGAGCAGAAGGATGTCTGGGAGTGAGAGCTTGTACACCCAGCAGGGCGGGGATACAGTCAAAATTACAAAGTCCAAGACACTGGAGGCAAGAACAAGCACAGTAAGAGGAGTCCAAGCCAGATAGTGAAGACTGCTGTACCTGTGCTAAGGAATTTTGACTTCAGACTCCATATCATATAATCAGTGGGATCACTTCAGAGAATAAATAATGAGTCCTGAAAGTGACCAGGGTGATTGTCCTAGTCATCAAACAAAAATACAAACCTGAAAATGCCATGAATAGAATGTGTTTCACTCTTGGCTGGTGCTTTCTCAAAGTGTCATATCCAAAAGCGAAGGCAAGGGATGCCTTCTACAACCCTATAAAGGCAGAACCACGGAGTTCATACCCTTCACATTGCCTCATTTGGCAAGTCATCTGAAACAACCGAGGTGTCAACCAAGGTCACAAGGAACCATGGAAAGGCCCAGAAGAGAAGAATTCATTACCAACCAGGATAATGAGGACCATTGCATCTATTACTGTTTTCTTGCTTGCTGCTACTGTTCAGTAAACCCACTTTTGTGTATCAAACACCCCCTTTTCATTTTTAAAACAAAATCGTATAATTTTGCCTTCATTTTCTTTTCCCTTTTGTCAGCAACAGGATATGTTGCACTATATGGAGTTAAGATTATGGTAGAAGAAAAGGAGCAAAAGGCCTCATGTAAAAAGTCTGTGCATAGAGGGCATGACAGCACCTTTAGATGGAGTGGGAGGACATGGCATCAGGTTTTCTCCCATTGGGAAGGTTAGCAGTCGATTTGTGGTGGTACAAGAAATAAATGAATCATGTAGTGGGAAATATGTCTCTGAGAGAAGAGAAAGAAGAGTCTGTGGTGTGATGCCTGTGGTGAGAGAGTGTGTACACTGGGTTGCCAAGACGCTTAAATATTTCCCTATAGCTCATCAAAAAAAATGTTTATATGAATGGCTGAAATACATAGAGGCAGCCCCTTGAAGGTCATATATGCACCAGTGACCATATCCTAGAGTAACCAGCTAATGTGGTTTGCTCCAGGCCTAAGGGGGATCCCAGGATACTAAACTTTTGCTGCTTAAATTGGCATACTCCTTACCATACCCCCTCCAAAGGTGGCACAACCTAAATCAGACAATTTTAGACTTTTCATCAGGAATTTTAAATGTGGCACAGGGAGGAGACCTCCATTATCCCCTGAGTTATACAAATACCAGTACCCTAAAGAAAAGATCTATTAATACCCTTTGCTAAGGACATAGAACCTGACCTATGTTCTTTGATTATAGGAGGTAACCCTGTATATTTCCTACACAATTTTTTTTGGGGGGGGGACGAGGGATTGAACCTAGGGGTGCTTAACCACTGAGCCACATCCCCAGCCCTTTTTATGTTTTATTTTTAGACAGGGTCTTGCTAAGCTGCTCAGGGCCTCACTAACTTGCTGAGGTTTGCTTTGAACTGAGGATCCTCCTGCCTCAGACTCCTGAGTCACTGGGATTACAGTCATATACCACTACATCTGGCTAGCCAGAGAGGCAAAACATTTCAGCTATTTGTGACCATAATAATTGTAAGGAATGTATTTAGATCACATTCTTGTTTAAGACAGTCTGCTCAACTGAATAGTCACTGAGCCAATGACATACTCATTCTAACAGCAAAGCTGGACCATGTGTTAACACTTCATCCAAATTGGGTGTGTGTGGGGTCTCTTATGTGTTGATTTTAGAGTTCACATGCAGAACTCCAATTGGTCTCTCTTTGCATGCTTACCTAGAAAAGTCATGCCAATCTAGAATTGGGTTAAGTATAAGCAAAATGTTCAAAGTTGGTTGAGCAAAAAGGAAAAAAAACAGAAGGGAGGAAGAGAAAATAGAAATAGAGAAGAGAGAAAAAAAGGGGAAGAGAAGAATTTTCTAAGAGATGCCAATCATAGTTTCCATCTTTCCAGTATTTTATTCCCAGTCCTTCCACAATTACCGAGAAGTTTGATCAATTTAGTGTTCAAATGTCGTGGGCAAGGAGAATCATGCAGACAATAAAGCTAAAGACAGACTTTGGAAACCATATATTACAACATAGGAGAAAATAATCGTTAGCTAATCATAATGGTTTTTTCCTCTTTTTTTTTTTTTAGGTCTAACAGCTCAATAGTTACAGAGAGAGAATCTGTAAGAAATTTTGAAAAAATAAAATCATCTTTTCTCTCTCCCCTCTCCCTCTCTCTCTCCCTCTTTCCTGATCTTCCCAATTAATGGATCTTCTAATGTGGAAAAAGTGAAGTGCCCTGGGAAGTTACTGTGAAATCCTTAGCCCAGTACTTACTCTTCAGCCTCCTCCCACCTACCTCCTGGACTTCAGAGTTTAGCCATATCTATATCATGACAGCAGCCAACTACAGAATTGTAAGAACCACTCAGGAGACATTTATGAGTGATAACAGACACAGATATGTTATTCTGAACCGTAAGAGAAAATTTTAATGAAAAGTTTTCCCTTTTTTTTTTTCAGTTCTAACTAGCTCAGACAGGTGAATGGGTTAATTAGCAGAGCCAAGAAGCTTAGTTGTTTATAAGGCCATTTACACATTACACAGTATTTTTAGTTCATACATGGACATTTGTCTTATTTTTCATCACCAACATGAATACTTGTATCATTATCAGTTATGTCTAAAACCATATCCTCGGTTTCTGGAGCCTGCCATTCTTCGAATCCATTTCTATGCTTCCAGTCCTTGTTCAGGAGACCCAGGTTTCTGTACTACACAGGAGCTGAATAAAGCTGGGGGGGGGGGAGCGGGGGGGGGGAAGTAAGCATGCTGAAAGCCAGGAAATGGAACCACTGACATTAAGGGATGTGGTCATTGATTTTTCTGAAGAGGAATGGAAATGCCTGGACCCTTCTCAGCAGACTTTATATGGAGATGTGATGTTAGAGATCTATAGAAACCTACTCTTTATTGGGGATTCTGCAGGTGCTGGGAAATAATCATGGCCCTGATGTGCCTTCATTAAGCCAAGAAGCAAGCTGCATCTGAGCTGGGCTGCTCAACTTTCCAGCTAAAATATCTATCACTGTGGGTATTGCTGACATTTTTTCTATGTAACTAGCTCACTGAAATCAGTTAGAGAATACTTTTGATTTGTTGAAAACATATTCCTTGAGATGCACAGATGAGTAGTGCTAGGGCCTCAGCAAAATTTAATGGCAACAGGATTAAGTTTACTGGGGACATGTATAGGATCCAGGAAGTCTCTGGGTCACACATTTGGAAAGTTTTTTTCTCCTATGAATAAGAAGAAACATCATCCTACCCCAAACCACAAAATGCATAGATCTTCTGGGATTTTAACTTGGAGACTGGTCAAAATCCCTGTTGCTATGAAAGATGAAGCAGTGCATGTCAGATGGAGCTGCTGAAAGACATCTATGAACTATGCATGAAATAAATAAATAAAAAGCATGGAAGCCATTAGACAAGAAAGTCTGGTATCTGGGAACTCACAGTTGAAATCCAGCTGGTTTGAGACTATCCAGTACATGTTATTACTTCATAAAACAGACAGATTAGAATACTGCAATCTTATATTAATGACCTGTAGACTTTTATCTAACCTGCACTTATGTAGAGATTATTAAAAGTTTTTAAACATAACTGATTAATAAGCATTCTATTAGTTTTGATTTTTTTCATTAAAATGCCTATTTCTATTCTAATCATATTTCTAAAGCTGAGCAAACTGGTTGAATCTTTATTTTCCTAAAGGTATTTTTAAGATACAGCTTCATAATGGCCTATAAACATTGCATATATATGTAGTTTGATACATCTTCTTGCACTTGAAAATATTGTGCATTGAAAGTGGTTTTAGAAAAAATACTGAGTAATAAAAATTTTACAATTACAATAATGTAATTAAAAGTTTTAACCAAAGAAAAAGTAACTGGCACAAGTTGAGCAGTCAGTCTTCTGAGATGTTTGTCATAATATAACCTGAATAATTTGTAATTTTCTGCATAAATAACTTTCATGTTTTTCCCTTCATTAAGACAAATTTTCTGAAAAAAATAAAATCACATCCTCTTCATTTGCATATGCAATAACTTAATAATTTGTGGCAAAATCAACAGCCTATTATTTCTGGCTATAGTGATCATTTGATGAAAAGTTGCATTAATTACAGGTTATAAATTGATTGAGAACTGAGATCAGCTAGTGTTCTATGATTAATAATTTCAAACTCATTTTCCAATGATAAGGTATCCTCTACAAAGAGCTCAATTTTCTGTGATCTACTGTCTTTTAGACCGAAGTGAAAGATGATCTTACTAGATTTAGGATGTTGTTTCCTTCCTAAAAGGGGAGCTGGTACAGAAATAGTTTACTTGAAACATTTTACAACATGATATTTGATACTTTGGTCTAATTATTTGTTGTGGTAAACTATGACATAAAATATTCAATTTGCGTTAGGGAGAAAAAAATACCTGAGATAAACAACATATAAAAAATAAAAGTTTTGTTTTGCCTCCAGTTTCAGTTGTTTCAGTACATGGTCATTTGAGCCAGTTGCCCTTGGGCCTGTGGAAAGTCAGTACATCATAGCAGGGAGCACTGGTGGAGGAAGCCTGTTCATCTCACAAAGACTGGAAAGCAAAAAGAGAGGAAGAGACTGGGGTCCCAATATCCTCTTCAAAGGTATGCTACCAATGACCTAACTGACTCCCACTCATCCCTGCCTTCTAAAAGTCCCACCACCTCCCAATAGGACCACAGGCTGGGTGCCTTTAACACATGGGCCTTTTCAGGGCATTCAAGACTCAAATCATAGTACCATTTTAATCATTCTAAATACACACTTCAGTGGCAGTAAATACATTGACAATGTTGTGCAACAATCACTGCTATCCATCTCTGGAACTTTTTCATGTTCCCCAAATGAAACTATATCTACTAAACAGTAATTCTCCCCACCCTCCAGTATTTTGATCCAAATGAGAAGGTTTGTATAGCACATAAAAACATTTTTAACATTGATTCACATCCTCTTGAAGTAAACAAATTAGTAAGTAGAAAGAAAAATAGTGCCTTACCCAACACTTTTCTCCTGTGGAATTCAAAGGAAACGTGATTTCCATGGGGACACATTGCATAATAATCAGATATTTCTGCTTCAGATTTCTTTAAGACCTAAACCAATGGAAATTCCATGTGTAAAAGAGAAACACTACAAGGAAACTTGGTCTGATGTTCATTAACTGAAAGTTTGGGTGGGTTCCTAACACCAAGTTAATAATTTTAAACTCAAATTCCATTTGTCCCTTTGCATAAACAGTGGGCATTTCCACATGTCTGATTGGTACACAGCCTTACTTTGTTTTCTTCCCAACAAAATAAAAACTAAGCAGAGATATTTCTGCCAGGGAAAGCTTCACCTGCTAAGTTCCAACTAATAAAATGAGCCTTTCTTCTCCAGTAAAAATTTCACTCTATGGCTTGGTAACTAAATTAAAACCACAGCTCTACTACTAACTTAAAAATCTCACTACTAAGCAAGTAATAGCTTGACTTTTCAGCTCTGAATCTTAATGATAAGAAACATATTTCCAAGCTGGGGATGTAACTAAATGGTAAATTGCTTGCCTAGTATGAGTAAGGTGCTGGCAACACACAAAAACAACCCTGCATATTTCCTAAGAAACAATTAAAGGCTAGGAATTTTATTTTTCTATAGTAACAAGAATTCTGTGCCTTTAAGATGGATATAGTTTCTCTACAAAAGTATTCTAATTGGTTAGTGAGAAGTCACTTCCTTTGTTTTTAAAACTGTATTAAGAACTTTTAAAATCACACAATATAGTACAGGTTAATTATATGTACCTTGAATAGACATGATAGAACTATAATGGGTTGTTTCTGATTCCTCCCCATGACAAATAGTCACTGCTGAAGCACAATTCACAATAGCTAAACTGTGGAACCAAACTAGAATGCTTTCCAGTAGATGAATGGATAAAGAAAATGTGGCATATATACACAATAGACTATTACTCAGTATTAAAAGAGAATAAAATCATTGCATTTTCAGGTAAATGGATGGCGTTGGAGAATATAATGCTAAGTGAAGTAAGCCAATCCCAAAAAACTAAATGCTGAATGTTTTCTCTGATATAAGGATGCCAATTCATGATGGAGGTGGGGGGTAGCATGGGAAGAAGAGATGAACTCTAGATAGGGCAAAGGTAAGGGAGGAGAAGGGAGGGGGCATGGGGTAGGAAAGGCAGTGAAATTAGATGGACATCATTACTCTAAGTACATGCATGAAGACACAAATGGTATGACTCTACATTGTGCACAACCAGAGATATGAAAAATTGTGCTATATATGTGTAATATGAATTAAATGCATTCTTCTGTCATATATAATAAATTAGAATAAATTTTTAAAAATACAAATACTCACTGCCCAGAAAAATTTCCTGCACATAGGATTACCAGAGAAAATAAAGGGCAGTCAGTTAAATTTCAATTTCAGGTTTTTTTAAAGAATAATTATGCCCTAAATATTGCATGGGACATATTTATAGTAAAGAATTACTCATTATTTATCTAAAATTCAAGTTTAAGTGGGAATCCTGCATTTTTATTTGCTAGAGTCTGGCGACCCTAGTTGCACACCAGCAAGATTTCTTAAATATTTCTAAAGGAAAGTTTCCTTAAATACATCTAATGCAACTCCTCCCAATTGACAAAAGTACAAAAGGGGCATTGGATTAACAGAATACTGTATAAAATCTATCTACCTTTGTATGGTTTTATTAATATTTTGAAATTTAAAAAAAAGAAACAAAACCAAAGAGCTCTGGAGGATATTAGAACTAAACCTAAAGTGAATAAGACTGAGCCAGAGAAACTGATCTAATTTTCCATATGATTATAAGATTAATAACTAATGGATTGGATGTTATTTAGTTAGTATAGTCTAGAATTTTATTTGGCTTTCTCATAGTGAACAAGTGATTTGAAATAGGCATCTTCACCATTGTTACTTTCACAGAATTTTTCTTTAATATTTTTAAGGATATATCTTGTTTTTTCTTAACCCATTTTTTTTCTCCTGGAAGTCATGTAGAATTTTGGCAATTGAGGAGTACAACCCAAAGAATATAAGAGGAATTTATATGGCATTTCTGGAAAATGGAACGTGGGCCTTCATTTACAAATACATATGGAGAGACCTCCTCTTCACATCCTTTTCTACATTCACTCCAGCAGGGTCAAGCTGAGCACATATCTGAGACATCACTGCTTCTCAGACCCATGGTCCTGTCTATATATGTCATCTAAGTTTCCAGTCTCCAAAGTGAAGGTACTTACAAATGTTTTTCCCCACCTGATGACATCTTCTCACCTGAGCACAACAAACCTCTAATGAAGCCTATGTTTGTAAAATACCTTCTTTGTTTTCTTCCTGCAGCTCCTCTTTCCACATAGGCTAGAGATGGCTAGATCTAAGGCAGATGCCATCCTATCCTTATTAGCTTTGTGCATTAGTCGTATTTCCATTGCTGCAGCAAAATACCCAAGATAAAACAACTTAAAGGAGTGTGTGTGTGTGTGTGTGTGTGTGTGTGTGTGCACATGTGTGTATATATAAATTTTTTTTTTGGCTCATGATTCCTAAAGTTTTATTCCATGATTATCCAAATCTATTTTGGGCCTGTGGATGGCAGTATGTTATGGCAAGAATATATAATAGAGGAAGTTTCTCATCTCATGGCACCCAGGAAGGAAAACGAGAGAGAAGAAGGAGCTGGGGTCCCAATATCCTTTTTATGGTCACCACCTTCCAAATGACATAACATCTTTGTACTCTGCCCCAACTCCTAAATTTACACAGCCTCCCATTGGTGCAGCAGGCTGGTGACCAACCCTTTTAACACATAAGATTTTGAGGTACACTGATGATCCAGTCTATAACTTATGTTAGTCTTTTGCCAAAGATCTTCTTTATGCTTCTTCAACTAAGCATACCCTAATTTATCAGATCATTCAATGAATATTAAGAGAGAATTTGCTGATCCAGATTCCAGGTTGATGGTCAATTTTAGGTGTCAGCTTGCTTGGGTTAGGGTATATCTGGATAGCTGGTAAAAGCATTATTTCTGGGTGTTATCTGTGTGGGTGTTTCTGGAGGAGATTGGTATACAAGTCGACTGAATAACTGAGGAGGATCTGCCTTCAACATGGGTAGGCACCATCCAATTAAGGCAGAAGAAATATAAATTCATGTTCTCTCTCTCTCTGGATCTGTGATGTCCTTATTCCTCTGATCTCAGACATCAGAACTCCAGATTCTCTGTCCTTTAGAGTGGGACTTGCACCAACTCCTTTCCCCCAGATTCTCAGGCCTTTGGCCTCTGACTGAGTCACATTTTTCCTGGTTTTGAGTCTTTCAAGCTTGGACTGAATCACAACAACAGCATTTCAGGGTCTTCAGCTTGCAAATGGCCTGATGTGGGACTTCTCAGCCTCCAAAATTGATTATATGAGCCATTTTCCCTAATAATTAGCTCATTCTCATATTCTCTCTCTCTCTCTCTCTCTCTCTCTCTCTCTCTCTCTCTCTCTCTCTCTCTCTCCCCTCCCCCCACCCCCATTGGTTCTACTTCTCTGAAAAGGCCAAACTAATACAACTACTCATCCTATTAGGGGAAGACAAAAAAATCAACAATAAACCAACATATGAATATGTTATTTTTAACATTTTTATGTACTTAACATGATGATAAATATTTATTTATTGTATCTTAACATGATTATTTGACATCATGGTAAGTATTTTGGAGAAAATGGAACTGATAAATGGGCATGCAGCAGGGATTGGGTGGTGATTACATTCTTTAAGAAGTGACAGTTGAGAGACTAGGGATATAGCTCAGTTGGTAGAGTGCTTGTCTCACATGTGCAAGGCCATGGGTTCAATCCCCAACACCACCCCCTACAAAAAAGTGACAGTTGTAATAGATGGAACTTGATAATATTATGTTAAGTGAAATAAACCGAATTCAGAAAGTCAAGGGTCCTGTGTTTTCTCTCATATGTGGAAGCTAGAGAGGTAAAAGGAGAAGAAAGATGAGGTGGAGATCTTATGAAAATCAAAGTGAGAATAGTAAATAGAGGAAAAGGATGGTGGGGTGGGGAAGAGGCAAAGGAGAAATACTAGAGAATGATATTGACCAAATTATATTGTTATATTGTGTGCATACATGAATTTGTAACCACAAATCCTTCCATCATGTACAACTAAAATGCCCCAGTAAAAAAAAAAATGTGTGTGGGGGGGAGTGATATTCAAGCAGAATCTTGAAGATAGAGGGAGAAATATGTCTGTGGAAAGGTGTTTCAGGAAAAAAAAGCATAGCCGGGGCAAAGGCCCCAAGGCAGAAACATGCAAATCTAATTCTAATTCTAAATCTAATTCTAGTTCTCTAGCATGCAACATGCTAACCACATTTCAATTCCACTTTAGATCTAGACTGAACCCCCTTCTAGGATGATTGAATTGTTTGTGTTTCTGGCTCCACGTGTCAGCTCTGCAGATATTTTTCCTTTGCCAGTTGCTCCCTGCAAGACTTTGCCAACAGGGGTGACAGAAGTAGTCTGGAAGCCAAGGGGCAGAGAAGGTATTTGCTCTTTTCTGGCTACTTGCTCTTTCCTGTCAGCATCACCTATGAATGACCTTTCACGTTGGGAATAGGTGGGTTTTAGTCAGCTTTTTCACTGCTGTGACTAAAAGACCTGACCAGAACAATTGTAGAGGAGGAAAAGTTCATTTGGGAGCTCACAGTTTCAGAGGTCTCAGCCCATTGTCTGACAGCTCCATTCCTCAGGTCCAGAGGTGAGACAGAACATCAGGGTGGAAGGGTATGGTGGAAGGAAGTGGCTCACATGAGGATCAGAAAGCAGAGAAAGAGATTCCACTCACCAGATACAAAATATATACCCTGATGACCCACCTCCTCCAGCCATACCCTACCTACCTTCAGTTACCACCCAGTTAATCCTATGGGGGGGGGGACTATAATTCACTGATTGGATTAAGGCTCTCATAATCCAATCATTTTATCTCTAATCTTTCTTGCATTATCTCACACATGAGATTTTGGGAGATACCTCACATCCAAATCATAACTAGGTGTGAGGATCAGGTCTCAGCTTTTATCTTATTTCCAAAGCCAGCCCCATCGGACCCCTTGGAATACCTGCTACCATAGAGCAGCTGCACCTCAGAGTCCGCAGTCCACATTTGCTAATTCTGCCTATCCCTTTGTTCCCACTGCCCTTGAGGCCTGAGCTGCTTCTTGCAGCTCCTGCTGTCTCCCTGTGTCCTTGTTCTTTGGCCTTTTCAGTTGTCCATCACACATTTGACCAATTCCCAACACTGAATTCTCTCTGCCAAGGTCACTAGTGGGTTTTTTTTTTTTTCTTGACTGGAACTTGACTGATACAGGGAGCTAGTATGTAACCTTCCTAACATCACGAGCTATATTTTATTCATCTCTGACTCTAAACACTTGGCAGAAAACCTAGCATATCCTAGTGCGCAATGAAGGTTTGTTGAATGAGTAATGAACAAAGTCATATCTACTCACAGGCATGGTAAAGTAAGACAAATTCCCCCATGCTTGATTCCTGACCTCCACTGTCCCATAAAGCATTCAGAAAATTCCCTTCGTTTGCCTTGCAAGAGTGCCTAAATGGAGGGAGTGAATATGAACAGCAACCCCCACTCTCTGCTCCCATCCAACACACAGAGGGAGTCTATGCCAGGTGGGAAGAGGGTGCACCCGGAGAACACAGTCAGGAATAACCAAGTCCTTGGGCAGGCTACCATGAGTCCACAGAGGTTTTGAAACAAAAAGAGAGTGTTTGGCTTAAAATGATTTACTAAAATCATTAGAGTTTGGCCCACCGCCCACCCAAGCTCTGCCAAAACATGGGCCACTTACTGACAGGGATTCATAGCAAGACACTGAGCAGCTTATTTTAGTCTGGTCAGAAAATATAAAAGAGCATCTCTTTGGGGATGCCTGTGCACTGAGGAAATACCAAACCACATTTCAAATGCTAAGCTGTATTCCTGCAAGGAAATTTGGTTGTAATAAAAATGAAGCAAATGAAAGTAGAAACGGAGTGGCACAGGGCCTTGCATGTAGTGAGCATACAATAAATATTTGTTAAATTATTCTATGGACACTTGTTACCAAAGTTCTAATCTGTGATTAAATTATCCTAGAGAACTTGGTTGCTTTGGATCCGATAGCAAGCAGGTGAGAGAGAACATTTGACACGGATACTTTTTGAGGTACTTTTCCACCCTGGCCACAGTTTCAATATAAACTCTCTTGTTTAAACAATTATAATAGCCTATAGACTTGACTTTTTGCTACTGGCTCTAGATCATATTCCACATTGCTATCATATATTCTCCCAAACATCCCTTGCTTCATTCAATCCCAACTCTGTCATCACTCACTGCATGGCTTTAGATAATTTACTCGACCTTTCTGTGACTTGGTTTCAATCTTTTTTAAAAAATGCAGAGGATAATTGTATTTACCTTATAGTGCTGGCATGAAGTCCGAGTAAGTTAATGCATCTAAAACATTTAGGACAATGCTTGACACAGCAAACGTGTAATATAGAAATGCAAGCTCAATTCTTTTTGAGTGAATGAGTCTATTGCTGCTGCCATCACCGGAGGACATTCAGCTCCAACACTCTTCCAATGTGGAATCTCACCAGTGATTCTCCAAGGAGTTTCAAGGCCTCTAGTCCCAGACTGGAGCTGCATCATTGATCCCTTCTGTTCCAAGTTTCCAATTTCTCAGACTGAGAAACTTCTGGTTCCTTCAGGTCTCTAGCCTGCAAACCGTCATTGTGGAACTATCCAGCTTTTTTAAAAAAATATTTTTTTAAATTGTTGATGGATCTTTATTTTATGTATGTGTATGTGGTGCTGAGAATTGAACCCAGTGCCCCACACACCCTAGGCAAGCACGATACCACTGAGTCACAACCCCAGCCCTATCCAGCTTTTGATTATGCCCAACTAGAGCCAAGTTCAAAAGCTTCTTGGGGAACACTGTCCTTCCCACACAAGTGAGGCATAGCCAGTGCACTCTGCAGGAAGTTGCAGTCAAGGTCACCGACTCTCCTGACTGCTCTGATCATGCATTTTTCATTCCTCTCCCTTCAGCAATCGCCTTCCTAGGCACCTCTGCCATGGCCCCCTTTTATATGTGTATTTGGTCTGGGGTGGGGGGAGACACTCTTCTCCACCCTGACTCTGTAATTTTTCACTCATATAGAAGGACATCTATTGATCTACCTATATGTATTTATAGATAGATCAATAGATAAGTAGATAGATACATAGATAGATAACCTAGCCAATATGACAGAAACAAGAAACCAAAGGCACATAGTTTTGAAATGGAGAAATAAATGTATTTATTTGTAGATGATGTGATTGTGTATATAGAAAACCCCAGGGCATCTACCAAAATATACTAGGATCAATAAATGACTTAGTAAGACTGTTATACATAAAATCAAAATCCTAAAATTAATTGCATTTCAATATATTATCACCAAAAGTTGGAAATTAAAATTAAATGAAGAATAGAATCAATAACAGCATTCAACCTACCAAAAAGGATAAATCCTGCAAAAGATGTGTTAGATTCTTTGCTGAAAAACCACAAAATATTGCTGAAATAAATGGAAAGATATAAGAAGGCTCAAACACCCCCAAAGACATTGCAATATAAGTGATAACTGCAATTACTACATTTGTAATACCAGTTGGTTTCATGTTGCTTATGGATAAAAATCCAATAGCTGATATGATTTTCCCACTCAAACCTCTAGTGACCTTTCCAGACTCATCCTCCACCTTTCCCACTCTACTTCTCCCCAAATCCCTTGTCTCCTCACCCCCTCTAATATAAATCTATTTTTTGTTGGAAGATCCCATGAAATGGACCTCAAACCACCTGTCACTGCCACCGCTACCACTTTCTGGTCTTAATGTCTTTGTGTTTTTCGTGCACTTGGAATGCCTTCCTTCTGTCTCTTCATCATCTGACACCTCCTCCTCATCCTTCAAGACCTGTCAAACCTGACTTTATGAAGCCTCCTGATGCTCTTCCAAGAAGACATACCTAGTCTTGTCCTCTGGCGTTAAACACGACTGCGTGTCTCTGCCATATTCATGATCACAGTACACACAATACCACATACTTACGTATCTGTTTCTTCTCACAGGAATTTAGTCTCCCTGGAGGGCAGGAAATACACCAAAACAGATGACTATGTTTTTCAGTGATCAATGAAGTTGTGTATGATAAATAATGAATAAATGAACCAAAAGACAAGCCAATGATTTAAAAAGCCACTTGAAATGTGAAGATGGAGTTGTCCATTATTCGGAACCTTAAAAGACAACTGAATGACAATCTTTCATCATTGCTTTTAAGGAGAAGTAGGTGAGAGTTTGGACCACATGTCTTGTCTTCTGACTGTATGAGTCCAGGAGAATCTGGGAGAAAGTTTGTGTGTAGCTGTTAGTGTACTTTGCAGGACATCAATAAACTGAAATTGGACTCCGATTTAATCTTTTGCTACTCAAGTTGAAAAATGTAAACTTAAGCTATTCCTATTACCAAAGAAAGTCAAACAGAGAAAGCATGATAAAGTGATTGGTGAAGAAAGGTGGGTGCTACAGGAAAATAAAGGAACTGCCAATGGGACTAAAAAATGCAGTAAAAAAATTAACAGTAAGATGAACAGTGAGAGGTCCTAGATGAAGAGGGCCTAGATGACTCAGAAAAGCTAACTGTCCAAACAACTTCAAATTAAAAATTGCAATGTTTATTTCAGTAATATATAAAATTGACAAAGTCAAGCAGCAAAATTACTATTGTTTTTTTCTTAACAAATATGTAGCATACCTATCTCAAAATAATACCTCTTTTCATTTAAGAAGTTTCTTCCTCTTTCAGACTCCAGTTCCTTACATGTCAGTGTAACAGAAAACATTTTTTAGAAATGGAGGTCAAAGAATATTTCTGGAAAAAAATGTCACTCTTAGTCATTTTAACAAAACAAATATATGTTTAAAATATTAAAATTATTCAGTCTCCAAGTTAAATGTTGATTTGCTAAACAAAAAAAAACAATTAACTGTTTAGACAACTCAACACATTTAAAATACTGGAGAGCCATCTAATTCATTCATTTTTACCTTCTTCTTCCTTGTTATTCATAGATTAAAGAGAAAGATAACTTTCCTGCTGTTTTTGAAGGTTCCAAAGAGATCTTGATTTACAAAGAGAGATAACATTTTTCTCTACCATCTTAGCATCAGTTTATCTTCAAAGACAGACTCCCCTCAGAATCCCCCATAATGCCAGATGCTCAGTTATCCTTCAAAATCTCAAATGCAAACTTACTTAGGCTTTAAGCTTATCCCTAGCCACCCAAATAAATTCATTGTGACCAATAATAATTTTTCTTGACATCTAACATATATGAAAATAAAATACAGAGTTTTAAAAAAAATGAAAATCCTTAAATGCAGGCATCCATATAAAACTTATAATATTACCCAAATTTTTTGACCAGAAATTATTCTACAATTTTTCAAGGGGAAGAAAAATTCTTGCCTAACACTTTATGTGGCATAAGCCCAGCAGATCTAATTATAAGTTGGAAAATGTGTAACTCCATCAGAGAAATGAGAGTCAGCCAACTTTGGCTAAAGTTCATTATAATCTCAAATAGCCTATAATCTCAAAGAGCCTATATCTGTATAAGTACACTTATATTTGTCAGATCACTTGGGGATATTTTTATTTTGTAAACATGATCAGTGAGCTTTGGACATGTAGGCCACTAATGATTTTTTAAACTTTATTTTATTTGTTTATTTTTTAATGTGGTGCTGAGGATTGAACCCAGTGCCTCAAAAGTGCTAGGCAAGCGCTCTACCACTGAGGCACAAACCCAGCCTCTACTAATGATTTTTAATGCTGCTGGGACAGAAATTTTCAGAAAAGTAGATTCCTTAGGCAAAATTATGAAACATAATCGTCAGCCCTTTCCTATTTCTTCTCTGTTCCTCCCTCTTGATATGGTATTAAATTATATCAAGATATTAGCTCTAGAGTTTCGCCATTGATCCTCTCAGGAATATTTTTATTTCCTTGGAAAATAGTCCATTAAAAATTTGGAAGGCTTAAGAATTCATGAAATGAAGCAATACTAGTGGATATATTGGAAAACAAAGGCCTCAATTTACCAGCCTGGCACCCTGCCCAGGATTTTGCCCCTTTCCTACTTAGAGATATGAAGCTCCATGGAGCTGCTGACATCTACCAACACTGTCTTTTCCCTCCATCCTCCCTCTCTTCCTTTATGTCCCTGAAGCTGCTCCAGTGTCACCATGCCTTCCAATTCCTACCAACACTCGATGAATAAACTGCTAATAAGACTGCTACTTCGGAAAAGAATGACTTCTGGCAAAATCACAAATAAACTGAAAAGACCTGAAATGGTCCACTTAAGTGATGAGCCCCTTGTCCTGTCCTTAGCTGGGGTCTAAGCATGTGAATTCAGCCAGTCTACTTCTTCCTCCTCCTTGACTCACAGCATGTCTGTTGAAGTATTCACCCATCTTCAGTCCACATCGAGCATTTTCACCTTCTTCAAAGACTGTGGGTAGATAGTCTTTTTACCTGAATGATATGCCTGAGCCCAGCCTCACCCCCCAAAAAATCAATGCTGGCAAATTGAGATCAGAGTATTTACAATAAATAGACCCTATCTTTCAGTGATGGCGGGTTCTCTCTGCTCCTGGACAGTTATTTCTGAGTTTAATGCTTCAGAACAATTGCCTATATCTTCTTTTCCACCCACCACTTCAGCTGTATTAGATTAGCATTTTGCTCTTTTGTTTGTTTGTTTGGGTGGATGGTACTGGGATTGGAACCCAGGACCTTGTGCATGCTAGGCAAGTAGTCTGCCACTGAATCACATGCTCAGAGACAGCCCCCCTCTTTTGTTTTGAGACAGAGTCTTGTGAAGTTGCCCAAGGCTGGCCTCAAACTTTCAATCCTCCGGCCTCAACCTCCTGAGTAGCTGGGATTACAGGCTGGTGACACCCGCCCGACCAGATGTCAGTGATTCTTACCTATCTCTGTCACAGGATTTGTGCATGCACACACACGATTTTACATACCATTTCAGTATGCTCATGGATGGTTCTGCTGTTTGCGTCTAAGAACCCTTATATTAGGAAACTTTGATTAAAACTACAGAGAAAAAGTTAGCCCTATCTATTAAAAACAAAGTTTACTCTGTGTGTTAGTCAGATTTGTGTTGCTGTGACCAAAACACCTAATAAGAACAACTTAGAGATGGGAAAGTTTATTTTGGCTGACAGTTTCCACGGTTCAGTCCGTGGTGGGCCTACCCCCATTGCTCTGGGGCTATGGTAAGGCAGACCATCATGGCAGAAGGACATAGCAGGGGAGTGCTGGTCACTTCATGGTGACCAGAAAGCAGAGGGAGAAAGGAAAAGGGGGAGAGTCTTCAGGGAAGATGAACCCTTCCAAAGCATTCCCCTAGTGGCCCACCTCAGCCACATCCCACTCATCAGTCTATTTAAACTAGGATGAGGTTACAGCTCTCATAATCCAATAATTTCACTTTTGAATATTCTCACATTAACAGGAGCTTTGGGGGGACATCTCATATCTAAATTCTAATACCCTAAACTTATCAAGTATTTCAAATATATGGTACAGCTCAGCTTAGATGTTTGGGGAACAAGTTTCGTGGGACTCGTCTTTGGAAACCCACACTATTACTGATATCTCCTCATCTTACGCTACATTCGAGATCTATATAGTCAAAGATTCAGGCTTCACTTATTTTAGCTGGAAGAATGCCAATTAGACTACAATTTTTGCCTAAGGCTCCATTTTTCCATTACCCAAAACATGATTTGAATTATCCTTTCTTTAGGAAAAAGAAAACACAAATAGTCTATGCTTTCATTGACATGCCTATATTTTCCCTACATCTTGTTTTTTTTAAAGGTGGGGAAGAAAGAATGTGGAAATAAAATAGCATTTGTTAAATATCTACAGTGGCATTGTTCATGAGTTTCAGAGAGAGACTATGTAACAACTTAGCTTGTTCAAGCATAATGGAGTTACAATTATTCTCATGTAGAACAAATCTTGAGACCTGAAGAACTTAATGGTGTCATTATAATTACTGAGGATTATAATTACTTTTGGATTATGATTGTCCATTAATTTGATGATGACAGTTTAAGTGCAATTTGGCTCTTTAAAGAGATACTTTTGCATTTATATATTGAAATATAAGGATGATAGTATTTAAAAAGCACTTTCAAAGCACTATAACATCTGTTATAAACCCCTAAACCATTACTAATGTTACTTTGAATGTGGAAATTCCTGAATAAGAGAGTAGGTGGAAAGGGAAAGAAACAAGTAGATATGTTGCAATTTGTTTTTTAAAGAAGTATTTGTGTTCAACATTTCTGAGGATGCATGCATGCATTCTTCCCACAGAAATTGAAAAGAGATCCAAGCATCAAGAGCATACTTGTGGGCTCAAAATATATCCAGACTGAGTACAATGAAGTCTACAGCTGCGGGACATAATGCTGGAACCAGATAAAGGGATGAGTGCCTAAATCTCACATCTGCCTCATCAGAGCATCTCAGGCAGGATGAATGATCAGATTGTTGTCTTAGGGAATAAGGGACCAAAGATGTAAGGGTTGCTCCATATTTGGGAGAATGGGGTGGGGGTGGGGGACTTGCAGTAATCTGGTTAGAATAGGAGTAAGGTACTTTTCTTGAAGCTCTTCCCAAAGCAAGCTTGTGATTGCCTTTTTAACTATAAAAAGCATTGGTCATAGGTTGTACTTATTTGAAATATTTAGATAAGTTTATGGAAATTTTTGTGTGGGGTATGCCCTAAGTTCCTCTCGGGAGCTTCTATTATACATGCTTTCTTGTTTCTCCTACTTTCTTGTCCTTCTCTCAGAAATAACTTGCTAGCCATCACCTGTGGGACCCCTCGCCTAAGCCAGAAAATGGCTCCTATTGCTTTTTATTGCCAGGCTCCCCCTTATTATGTCAGGGAGATTCATTCAAATTGTTGATAACAACATTTCATTCTTTTTCATTGATATGTAGCATTCAACTGAGAAAATGAGAACAGGAATTTCTAGGTTAGGTGTATATGTAGACAGAAAACACCACATATTTTTTTTCCTATTTAGTTCCAGAATTACTCAAGCTTGAGTTACTGAAGTTCTTTAGGGATATTTTAATTACACTATAAAAATTAAGGTTTAGCCAAAAGATAGAAAAGGAAAACTTAAACTTTTGAGGTTGAGAGTATTTTGTAATCAAGAGTGATTGGCGGTGGGGGGGAGGTTGTGGCTCAGCGGTAAAGTGCTTGCCTTGCATGTATGAGGCACTGGGTTTGATCCTCAGCACCATATAAATAAATAAATAAAATAAAGGTATTATGTTATGTACAACTGAAAAAAAATTTTTTTAAAAGAGTGGGGGTGGGGGATGATTCTAAGGCTCTTCTCTGGGCTCCCTGAAAATTTTGTTGTTGTTGTTGTTGCTATTATTATTATTATTATTATTATTATTATTTTGTAGTTGTAGATAGACAGAATGCCTTTATTTTATTTGTTTATTTTTATGTGGTGCTAAGGATCAAAACCACTGCCTCACACATGCTAGGCAAGCGCTCTGCCACTGAGCTACAGCCTCAGTCCCTCCCTGAAGTTTTAAGGACAAGCCTGGATCTTAACAAAGTTTAACAAAAGACAGGAAAAAAAAAAAAAAAGAAGAAGATGATGGGAAGATGGGAGAAAAGATGAGGTTAAACTTCAAGTAAAGTGTCCCATTCTCTAAAAGTTAAACTTCCAGATGACTCTTCAATATCAATTATTTTCTAGCTCACACAATACAGTGTGGTATACTGAAGATTGATTCTGAGTGTGTCTATTTAACCCATAAATAAATTGGCATTTGAAGACTTAAAAATTTGGATGGTCAGCATTTCCTGATTACCTACTCTGAATTCATAATTTGCAAGAGAATAAAAAAGAACCCAGTAATCATTTTTCAGAAGAGAATACACAATATAGTCTCATTAAAATTTTAAGAAAAAAATATATAATTCTCTTTGTTTTAGCAGAGTTTCTCCACCCTTGTTCAAATTAAATACTTATCGTGTGTCTACTATATATAAATCTTAATAATAGATGTTATGATGGATATCTAAATAAATCAGAGAATTTTTCTTCTACTGAGTTACTTCATATTGGGAAGAATGAATGAGTCAAAAATACAAAAGGTAGCTGAGCGTGGTGTCACACATAATTCCAGCAGCTCAGGAGACTGAGGCAGAAGGATTGAGAGTTCAAAGCCAGTGTCAGCAATTTAGTGAGGCCCTAAGCAACTCAGACCCTGTCTCTTAAGTAAAATACACCAAAGGGCTGGGATGTGTCTCAGCGGTTGAGTGTCCCTGGGTTGAATCCCCAAAACCAATCAACAAACCACACAAACAAAAAAATACAACAAGTAACCAGGCATAGTGGTGCAAGCCTATAATCTCAGCAGCTTGGGAGACTGAGGCAGAAGGATTGCAAGTTCAAAGCCAGGGTTAGCAACTTAACGAGGCCCCTAAGCAATTTATTGAGACCCTGTCTCAAAATAAAAAATAAAAAGGACTAGGGATGTGGCTCAGTGGTTAAGCACCCCTGGGTTCAAACCCAGTACCAAAAGAAAAGTAAAACAATAAATAAAGCTGCCAAAAAAAAAAAAAGACACACATAAATAAATAGATACATATGAGAACCAAAAGAAAAGACCAACTGCATAAAGTTCTAAACAGAGAAAAGATGTTGGAGAAATTGGCTATGGCTTTGACTTTGAGGAATGAACAGAATTTTGATAGTAAAGTGAAAATGGAGAGGAGGATACGCTCAGTAAAGAAAACGGCCAAGACAAAGCCATGGAGACTAGGCAAATCTGTGTTTATTAGGAGGAGAACAATAAATAATGCATCCCATAATAATGCATCACTAGGCTTATAAAGGAGAGATAGTTTGACTCTTCCTCCTCGTGGTTGGAGTACACTGGACCATTTCTCCAAAAATGTATTGCACTTACTTATTGCGTTCATTTTCCAGGCCTGCCGTAACAAACTATCACAGACTGGGTGGCTTAGAAGACAAAAAATTATTTTCTCACAGTTCTGGAGTGTAGAAGTCCAAGATCAAGGTGCTGGCAGGGTTGGTCTCTCCTGAGACCTCTCTCCTTGCCTTGCAGATGACTGCTTTCTTTCTCCTTGTGTCCTCACATCACCTTTCCTGGGTGTGTGTACATCCCTGGCATCTCTTCCTCTCTTTATAAGGACACCAGTCTTTCTGAGGCCTGATTTTAAGACCTCATTTAACCTTAATCACCCCGTTAGAGAACTTATCTCCAACTACAGCCACATTGTGCCATCCTGGCAGTGAGGGCTTCAACCTATGAAATTGGCAGGGTGGAGACACAATTCAATCCCTACCACTTAAATAACCTTCTTCTGCTTATCATAAGGAAGAGATCTAGTCTCGGATTCCACGAGCCTTACCCTGAAGCCTGACACATAAATATTTCTTGATCCTCTTTTTATGGATTGAAGAGGTAGCGTGCTAACGAGGTAGGTTGAAGTCAAATGATGAATGCTAAGAAAAGGTATTTAAATATTTTAGAATGAAGAGTGAGAGTAGAGGGTATATGGTGAGAAGTACTGTTTAAGAGAATTACTCTGTGAGCAAAGTGGACCGTGTGCTGGAGTCAAGAAGAACAGGAGTTAAGAAAACCAGTTAGGAGTCTAGTACTGTGACTCAGGCAAAAGGTACTAAAGATTTGAATGTTAGTGGTGGCTTTGGGGAAGAAGACAGAGAAGGGGAAGACCTATTCCAAAGCTAAAATGTGACAATAGATTAGGATTAGGAGACAAGGACAGGAAGCAACGAAAGAAAACTGAGGTTTTTGAATTTGGTGAATTGACAGAATTGGCAAAGTTTCCAATCAAGCCGATGAGCTTGACAAGTAGGTGGGCTATCTGGATGCTGCCCTGGGGTGATTTCCAATGTGGGGTAGAGAAAGGTCCTGAGTTTGTTTAGTTTATTTTACAGCAGAGTATTGGAAATGTGAATCTGTTGTCCATGAAAAAGACAGCAGAGTGAGTGACACAGTAGCCAGATTTTTATCTATTTTATTCACTCCTACATCCCTAGCTCCTAGTTCAAGGCCTGGCACATGTATAATGTTTAACAAATATTTGTCAAATGGATGAAATGAAGATCCAAGAATGATCTCCATTGCATGAAAGAGGAGGAAGAAGGGAAGCAAAGAGGAAGACCAATTAGTCTTACTTAATTTTAAATGACCTCACAGTAAATTATGTGAAACACAATAGATAATCCTAAAAATCAAATAAAGAAAAAACAATTTCAGTATCTACAAGAAAATACACCTATTTGATGTTGCTTGGGGAGGATGTTAAAAATGTGTAATCAAATAGCAGCACCTAGTGACCAGTTCCAAAACCACATGGGGACTTTTGAATGTCTTAAGATTTTCTCAGTACTCAAACTAGAGAGGCAGGAAATTTTTAGAAATTGAGCAGTTCTGCTGTGGTTGTGTCACAGGAGAAGAGATATCTCCAAAGAAGAGTCCAGGGAGTTACCAGAGAGAAGGGGGAAATTGACTCAGGATCAGCAGGGTTCTTAATGTGTGTCGAAGGATTTCAGCACACGTATGTCAAAGGCATAGACAGAGATTTATTTAGGAGAGTAGATACAAATTCAAAACGAATGGGGGTGACCTCAAGAGAGACACCTTTGGGATAAACCAAGGAATATAGTATTTAAGGAAGAATACAGGCTATCCTCAGAAGGAAAAAAAGCAACCTGTTGGTGTGGGGTGTTAATGACTATCAAGGGATGATTGCTGGGGTCTGGTGGGGTGGAACTACAAAATTTCATATCCATTTTCCCTGTGCTTGTGCATTGCCCTCAGGTTACAAGGGCATTGATCAAAGGCATGGGCTAAGGCCTGTAGCTCAGGATTTGGGATTGTGCATGGGTGTTTTCTGCATTTCAATGGCACATGGATGTTTTCTTTGAGTCTCAGCAACTCTCCCTTTATTCCCAAGTTCTTATCCTAGTAGCAACCTTGATAACGAATATTAACAATTTGAAAGACACTCTCCTATACTCTATCTCATTTAGTAACCAAGATGAATAATGTTGTTAAATAAAATTAAAGCTGACATAGAGAAGAGAGTTGGGGTCCGGGCGGTCTGGCATGATGCAATATGGCAGGGTATCAGGGCAGCCAGAGAGGAACGTTGATTTCTGTACAAGTTTTATTTGAAGAATTGGAACAGAGTGTAGACCAGTTCTCCATCTCTGCCCTCTGTGGCAGAAATGGTGGGCCATAAGAAGTGGCAAGCAGGGGGAGAGATAATTCACTCAGTTCTCACCACTATTAGAAAAAAGTCCCAAGGAGAGCCAAGCACACACATTCACACATGCGGACACACACACACACACACACACACACACACACACACATACACACACCGCAGTCCCCAAACTCAGGTAGGAACTGTATCCAGTTTTTCAATCCCTCTATTGATTTCCACTTGAATTTCCCTCAGCAACCTTTCTAAACCTTTTCCACTCTGAAACTCTGAATGCTGAATTGCAGAGGCAGTCTACGGCCATACCACCCTGAACGTGCCCGATCTCGTCTGAATTGCAGAGGCAGACTTCTTCGGGGTTTGAATGCCAGTTCCAATATTGTATGACCTGGGAAAAGTTGCTTCATCTCTCAGTATCTAAGTTTTACCCTCTATAAAATGGGAATAATAATAATGATGATGATAATAATAATAATAATAATAATAATAACGCCTGGTTTATTATAAGGATTATGTCAGTTAATATATCTCACACAGTTAAAAATACCTATCTATAATAATGTTAGCAATTCTTTTTCTAGCACTGTTTTGTAGCTAAGTATTTATGTTTTTTTTGGCTCTTCCCCTGGACTCTGGTTTTCTCAACTATTAAAGTCTCATTCATCTTCAAAGCTGCAGCACTTCTGTGTGGCACATAGTGGGTCCAGGTAATAGTTAGCCTCAGAGCATTCAGAATAGCATGCTGTCTGAACAGTTTTCTGGAACACAAAGCTATTTAAACAGGACATGTCAGAGGACTCAGGCAGGCTGTCAGTTTAGAATTCTGAACTGTCCCCAATTTGTTGAGTGGGGTAGGGTGAAAAAGTTAGGCACAGTGACAGGAACCTGGAAAGGGTTCCACTTACCAGACTTAAGGATTAAGTGAGCAATAAGATTCAGGTTTCAGGAAGAGGGCAGCAACCTTGATATCAGCATTGGAGCAAATCCAAGGCTGGACTCTCACTGCAAATTTGCTGAACTGATTCATCAGTCTTCAAAGTCTCTCTTATTCCTGTTCTTTCTCACACTGCTCTCAGAGTTTGCTTTTAAACTCTAATTATACCACTTTCTTGCTCATGAACATTCTGTGGCACACTGTGCCAGCCACTGTCTCAGCTTCAAGCCTGCCTTTCTATAACCTGCTTTGCATTATTGAGAACCTGGACTTTGCAAAAAACGACCTGTTCTTTTTGTGGCCTGGCTCCAAGCTCAGCTCTGCCAACAGGGGGCGAGAGAGAGAAACTGAAGAACAAAGGGTTCTTTATGCGTCCACACACACCCTAGCAAACAAGCTTCAGTGGCCAGTGGGGGCCTCCCGTTAGTTCTTATATCAGTTCCTGATCCCAGTTTGCCCTTTTCTGACACTTAAAGAGCCAGCTTTATTATGGCCCCTTCAGAGACATCAGCACCAACCAGTCCATTCCTCCCAAGCCCTGCATGGTTCAGCATGCAGATTCACAGCCCCTTCCTGTGAACTCAGAGATATCAACACTTTCAATTTCAAGTTTTAGCTCTGCAGGGCTTTTCCAAACTTTTAAGTCTTTTTTTTCTTTTTTCTTTTTAACTGTTGGTAAACACCTGGCATAAAAGTTACATCTTAACCATGTATGTAGTAGTCCAGCAGCGTTCAGTACATTCACATTGTTATGCAACCAATCTCCAGAACTCTTTTCATCTTGTAAAACAGAAACTCTATCCATTAAATAATAATTCACCATTATCCTCTTCCCCCACCCCATGGCAGCCACCATTCTACTTTCTGTCTCTACGACTTGGACCTCATATAAGTTAAGTCATACAATATTTATCATTTTGTGCCTGGCTTCTTTCACTTAACATAATGTCCTCCAGGTCCTTCCATGTTATAGCAAGTGCCAGAATTCTCCATCTATGTGACATGCATGGGGCATGCTAGTTGCATGTCTTTCAGGATAATTTCTATATATTTGGCATGAATAGCACACAGATTGTTGTCTTCAAAAAGGCCAAACAGAGGGCTGGGGATGTGGCTCAAGCGGTAGCGCGCTCGCCTGGCATGCGTGCGGCCCGGGTTCGATCCTCAGCACCACATACCAACGAAGATGTTGTGTCCGCCGAGAACTAAAAAATAAATATTAAAAATTCTCTCTCTCTCTCTCTCTCTCACTCTCTCTTTAAAAAAAAAAAAAAAAAAAAAAAAAAAAAGGCCAAACAGATTAGCCTCACTTGCCTGTTTTAAAGTCCTGAGCAAACTTTCCCACCAGACACTGGATGTGGAATTGAGAATAAGAATTTTGGTGGACTTCTGATAACATCAAATTTCATGCTCCACAACCAGGCCTGTAATGCTGAGGTTTCTTTTCTGCCACAGAACCAGGCCCAGAATGCTGAGATTTTTTTTACCCCTCCAATAGAAGGTACACTCTTGGCTTTTGTAGCTATTTGTTTCCTGAGTGCTTTTTCATTGGTAGGTTAGTGTGCAGTCTGCTCTTTAGGAGCCCTGGAAGAAAGATCTCCTTACTTACCCTCAGGGCATAGAGACCTCCTAACTTACCCCCCTTCTCCTTTGCCTGGAGCTCCAGAGCTAGAGGTAGTGCTGGCATTAGAGAGCAATGGCGATGCAATGTGTTAGAACCTGGAAACTCTATTTCGTCCTCTTAAATACACAAACAGCTGAACAGACGTCTGGGTGCACCTGCTAGGTGCTGAACACTACAGTAGGAGCTTTCACACACACCATTTCCTTTTTTATTCACAACAACCTTTTGTCTTAGTCCACTCAGGTGCTATAACAAACACCATAGACTGGGTAGCTTATAACAACAAAATTTTCTTTCTCTTAGTTCTGGAGGCTGGAAGTCTAAGATTAAGGGCCCAGAAGATTTGGTATCTGATGAGGATGTATTTTCTGATTCACAGAGTGGTGTCTTCTTGCTTCCTCCCAGGATGGAGGGGGCAAAGGAGCTTGTTGGAACCTCTTTTTTAAGGGCACTAATCCCGTTATGGGAATGATCAGGACCTAATCACCTCCTAATACCGTCACCTTGGGGATTAGGATTTCAATTTACGAATTTGGGGAAGGACACATTCAGACTATAGTATCTTGTGTTTTCGTTTTTTTCCCCACTATGCAGCTGATTAAGTGACTTGTCTAAGGTTACACAGCTAATTGGTTGCAGAGTCAAGATTCCAGCACTGCTGATGTCTTTTTCAGTGCAATTTCCCCGTCAAATTCCACCTGTTTCATTAAGCCTTTGTCACTCTTCCTTATGTAGATTAGTATCTTTCTTTTTCTGTTCTGTACTGTGTCTGGACCATTTTTAGAGTTAAGACAACACCATCTTACTTATGTGGGGTTTCCTGTTTACTGTGTTTTTATCTCCTTGAGGATAAAAACTTATCATAATTCATTATCTATACCCACCACCAGCACTGAGCATACTGCCTTGGATACTATTGTACTCAGTAAACTGTGATGGACTTGAACATTGGGGATTATTTAAGGAACTCTGTGCCACCAGGATTCGCTTCTTTGGAAAGTGGCTAGTTGGCTACCCTGGGACACAATGTGTGACTTTGGGAGCCTTGTGGAAATACACATCAGAAAATCAGATATTCACTTTTCAGGGCTACAAATGTAGTGATCCCAGAGAGCTCACTCAGCTCACTGAGGGCTCTTACATCAGGAATAATCTCTCCCTGTTGGATGACTCCATCCCAGAATTTAACTACCTTGAAGTGAGAAGTAAAAGGCAAATCATAATGTCTTATTCATTTGTTTTCTGTGGTTTCTGTGTTGGGATTTGCCAAGCAAACCAAAGTGAAAACTGTTCTTACATGTTCTGAGATGCAGCGATATACTATAATGACCCTTGTTTATTTCCCTCAGTGCAGCTATAGAACTCTTTGAAGACATGTGAAGAAGTGCTTAAATGCTGTTTCAGGGGCATCCAAAACAAGGCAATGATTAACATTAGCACCTCATGTTCCAGCTCTGGAGATTTTGAGTCTGTGCATTCACAAGAGACTCTCTTACAGGCATCAAATGGAACATGACATGACACAGCCTGACTTAAAATCTTTCAGAGGTTTCCTGCCCATCGGTTTTAGGACAAGATTCAAACTCTTTCCCATGGGCTATCAGCCCTGCATGATGTGACCCTATCTCCATGTCCCAAATCATCAGGCATTACTCGTCTTTGTGTTTATACGCATTCCTGTTTGCCCAGGACAGTCTTGGTTTGTACTTATTGTCCTGGCATAATTGTTAATAACACACATTTCTTGGTTTGCACAGTAAATTATATGTTCATTCCAGCCTTACTTGTCTTCTTTCATGTCCTACTTTTCACCACTCCAGGGCCTTCACAATATTATCCTCTCTGCCTGAAAGAATCTCCCCCTCCCCACATCTGTACTCAGTGCTGTCAGATTCCACACATCGTGTTCTCTTATCAGGGAAGGATCCTGCTTAATATCCATCAAAAGATTACCTATGGGGTCAAGCACCAGTACCAGACGCTGGCATTCAGCCAGGCTAGTCAACTTGCTATTCTCTCCTTTTCTTTTCTCTCTCTCCCTCCCTCCCTCCCTCCCTCCTCTCTCCACATTTTTTAATTGGTGTATTATAGTTGTACACAATGATGGGATTTTTTTCCTTACATATTCATACATGCATACAATATAACAAAATAATTTGTCCAATATCACAGTCCAACTCTACCCCCTCCCTCCCCTTTCTCTTACCTCCTGGTTCCTTTTCTCTACTGATCTCCCTTTGATTTTCATGAGATTCCTGCACACATGTACGCGCGCGCGCACACACACACACACACACACACACACACCACCTTCTTTTCTTTTTTCCTCTCTAACTTCCACATATGAGAGAAAACATACAAACCTTGACTTTTTGAGTCTGGATTATTTTGCTTGACATAATGATCTCAAGTTCCATCCATTTTCCTGCTAATAACATAATTTCATTTTTCTTTACAGCCAAATAAAACTCCATTGTGTATATATACCACATTTTCTTTGTCCATTCATCCATTGATGGACACCTAGGCTGGTTCCATAGTTTGACTGTTGTGAATTGTGCTGTTATAAACATGGGCCTGCATGTATCTGCTATGCTGTCTTCATCTCACCTTCTTCAAGCCCCAATGAATTCTTACCCCTCTTATGTTCCTCCTGTCTCACTATGTTGAGTCTCTGTGTACATTTACACAGATTGTGCCCTCTAAAGTGTCACCCAGTCATGAGGTAAAGCAAGGATGATGTGCAGCATGGCTTCCAGCCACAGGACTGCATGCCAGTGGGTGCATCTTTCCAAGGGTGTCCCTTTTTCTCATTCACACAAAGGTACCAAAAAGTCTGGTAAAGAGGCTATAACTGTGTATATTCTATCAATAAAGTTTTAATGCATAGTTAGGACAACGACTCCTAAAGATCAGTCCACGATATATAAAGAGCTCAAAAAACTTAACACCAAAAAACCAAATAACCCAATCAATAAATGACAAAAAAAAAAAACTGAACAGGCACTTCACAGAAGAAATAGGAATTGTCAACAAATACACGAAAAAAATGTTCAACATCACTAGCAATTAGAGAAATACAAATTAAAACTATACTGAGATTCCATCTCACTCCAGTCAGAATGGCAATTACCAAGAACACAAGTGGCAGTAAATGTTGATGAAGATGTGGGGGGAAAGGTACACTCAGACATTGCTGGAGGGACTGCAAATTGGTGCAACCACTATGGAAAGCAGTATGGAGATTCCTCAGAAAACTTGGAATGGAACCACTGTTTGACCCAGTGGTCAAATGGTCACTGTTTGACCCGGTTATCCCACTCCTCAGCATATACCCAGAGGACTTAAGATAAGCATACTATATTGACTTGGACACATCAAAATTTTCTACATCACGTTATAGCTGCTCAATTCACAATAAATAAGCTATAGAACCAAACTATGTGCCCTTCAACAGATGAATGGCTGAAGAAAATGTGGTACATATACACAATAGAATGTGACTCATCCATAAAGAAGAACGAAAGTATGGCATTTACTGGTAAATGCATAGAACTGGAGGTTATCATACTAAGTGAAAAAGCCAATCCCCAAAAACCAAAGGTCAAATGTTTTCTCTGATATGTGGATGCTGACTCACAATGGGGGTGGGCAGGGGCATGGATGTTCACCAGATCGGACAAGAAGGAGTAGGGGGAAGGGAGTGTATATGGGAATGGGAAAGACAGTAGAATTAATCAGACATAACTTTCCTATGTTCATATATAAATACATGACCCGTGAAACTCCACATCATGTACAACCACAAAAATGGAAAGCTATACTCTATGTATGTATGATATGTCAAAATATATTCTACAGTCAAGTATAACTAAAAAGAACAAATAAAAAACAAAAGATCAGTCCATGGTCCACATGCACCAGAATTCCCTGCATTGCTTAATATCAAGAGAACCCTGGATCTTTTCAATTAAAACCTCTAAGCAATATTGAGAATCTGAATGAGATTTGTACAGTTAGCAAGTTCCCTTAGGTGATTCTGATGCACAATCAGATCTGAGGATTCAACCATGATAATCATTTCTTACTTCCCTATCTGGAGTATAACTCCTGGGGGTGGGCATTTTGTTACACAATGCTTAATAGCCACTTAATAGCCACTTAATAGTGAAACAGGGGTCCAGGAATGTGTAAACTACAGGGGACCTAATTTCTCAACAAAGGAGAGTTCACTCACCAGATGGATCTCCATTGAATAAATACTTCATTTGTTAGGGCGGTCAGAAAGTAGGTTGTAAGGAGGGGAGGAAGATGTGGTTGGAGAGATAAGCAGAAGGCAGTTCAAGAAGAGCAGTACATATTGAGTGGCCATGAATGGACTTGATCTCACACTAGATGCATACTCCCATTCAATGCAGTAGACCTTTAATGTAGGGGCTTGTTTGGAAAGAAAATTCCATATCTCAAAACTTCCAAGCTCCTCTACTCATTGTTAAAGGAAGTACACTGCTCCCCCAGGAGGACTTCCAGACTGGCCACAGCCCCTCTGCTATGTCAGTCATGGTCCTTCCATTCCTTAATGCTGGAGGGGGGTTGTGAGTGGAATATTAATGTATAGTTCTAGCTACAGAATTGGCCTCTTATATGGAGTAAGGAAGATGTATTGCTGACTTAAGTGAATTGCTCAGTTTGGGATTTGAAAGTGCTGAGGAATGCAATTTTGGCACAGAATCAAAAATACCAGGTGCTAGAACAATTGGAAAAATTTAGATTAAGCTCTGAATTAGGAGACATTACTGAATCAACGTTAAATATTATGGTTATAGAAGAGAGTATTCTTATTCTGTCTTAGGAGATAGTTTCTGAAGTATTTAGGAGTACTTGGCAATGTCTGCAACTTACTTTATACATACATTTGAAAGCAGATGTGACAAAATGCTAATGATCAGTGATCCAAGATGGATGAAGGCTCCGTGGATGTTTATTGTGTTATTTTTTTCAACTTTTCTGTAGGTTTGATAGTTTTCCAAATAATAAATTAAAGGACTAAGAGGGGGGAAAAAGACTGTCAGATATCTGGCACAATTCAATTCTTAGATCTTATGTTTCTCGTCCATTTCTCTGAGACGGTAGGGTCTTTGACCCCTTTACTTACAATGGGCTCACTTTATCATCTTGGAGCTCCCAAAGTAAGCTTTAAAATCTGTTTGAAATTGCAAAAATACCATTCCTTCCCTTCTTCAAAACCAAAACACACGCTAAAAGACTAAAAAAAAAATGGTTTTGCACACTTTGCAAGATTCTGTTGCTTTCCCCTGTCAGAAAATGATTTCTACAAACAACCAAGTCAGCATTATATTTGAAAATACCATGCACAGGAATTGTATCATTCTTTACATTTTACCTTTCTTGGGATTTTGGTTTTAAACTGCCAACTGAATTCTCATTTCAGGCACTCATAATGTATGCTGCCTTAAATAATTCATAACACAATTCTATCATCTGTCCCTACTATATTCCTTGCTCCAGAGATTTATAAAATATGTTTTCAGATGATTGCATGTGGGCTTAAGAAATATAGCAAAGATGTCTTTTGGGAGAAGAGGAATAAAGTGATTTATGACCACCAAATGTAACAAATGACACAAGAATGGGTGTAATTAATGAAAGAAAGCTATATGCTTGAACAAATAGTTTACTCTGAGCTTCAGCAACTGATACATGATAGGTACCCTTCTGGGAAATAATTATTCATAAAAACTCAGTCTGATCAGAAATCTTTCAATCTACTTGTCCTTTTCTCTCTGTTCTGAGAATGTCTTTGGCAATATCCCTAAAGAGCAAGACCCCTTCGTTTAACGAAATTTTATCACACATAATTCACTTCTGGTATGTCCATTGGATGAAAACTACTGTACATTTCAGTGCAAATAGATCAGTGAAATAGATCAGTGCTCTGCAAACCTTTTAACCTTGACCCAGAGAAAGAAATACATTTTCTTCAGAGACCCAGTACACATCTACAAAACTGAAACAAACGCTTTACGAAATTATCTGTTTGACTGCCTGCTTTCTGATATTTTCTTTTTTAAAACCCCATTTCATTTTTAAAAAAATGATGTTGGAGATTTATTTAATCCATTTCAAAGTGTATTGGGTCCTGACCTGGACTAGAGAAACTCTTAACTAAATGACTACCTTTACAAATGCATCTTTCTGATGGAGAAACAAAACACTGAAATGGAAATAAATAGGACCTTTATGGGTTCTTGGCTCCATAGGGGCTTTGGACAAAGGACAGACAGTGGTCTGATGATTCAACAGCACAGGTTCCTAGCACTGTGCATTGGCACACAGTAGACACTTAACGAATGCCAGTATAACAATCAGTATCCACAGCAATAGTTATCTCCTACTTGATGTTCAGAGCCCACATCCTGGGAGTCTGCTTTTCCTTTATATCCTATTCTTAGTGCCTCCTTAGAATTGTCCTTGTTAGGTACCACCATAGGCAGCAGTTCTGGTCTGGTTCTATTTTTCTCTTTTCACACATTTAAGAATTCGAAAACTGAGATTTAAAATATATAAAAAAGGATCATTGGCTTATAAGCCAACAGACAGTCTTTACCTTGCTTTTCAAGAGAAGGAAGGAATTATTATCCCCAACTGAATTCTATGTAGGTACACTGGAAACCAGCAGCTAGCCAGAACACTAAAGTTCACTGCCTTAATTTCCTCATCTTGGAATGATGGAGAATCCCACCCCCCAACCCCCTGCCAAAAGCCTTCACTAGAAGTGACATTTGGATACTTAGACTTCCTATTCCTTGCACCCTGGGAAGACAGCTATGAGTCATCTAAATAGTCAAATGGAATCAAAGACTTATATCAATCCATGTCTTGACCTGAAACATATGTTGCCTGCATTTTTGACACAATTAGGTGGGAAATTCCTCAACACATTCCTGTAGAAGCCCAGATTCTTTAGTCCTCCTCTGCTGGCTTTCCTTTCTTTCCCAAGGTTTCTATAGATCTTCCCTACACCATCTGTCCCACCATGGAGAACTCCCAAGAGGAAGAGGAAATCCTGTGGTTGGAGCCTCCTGTTCCATCTGGTCGCCAGCCCCAGTTGCCAGACACTGGAAACTATCATTGCTGGTCCTCATCTTGCTTTGATGGATAAGATTCTTCTCTCCCTTGGGCATTATTGTCATCTCTACTTCGCACTCTCGGAGCTGTGCTGGTCTAGCTATCCTAGTCAAACCAGGGGTTGGTCATTTTCTTGAGTAAAACTTATTAAACTAAACTGTTTTATTATCTAACTTATTTTGATATATTTTCCCATCAGATTTCCTTAGTACTTTCCTCTTGAGTGATTCATCATAAGTATAAACATTATAGAGATCAAAAATAATTTAATTTAAGCTATATTATGGTCAAAATCATCCTAGCCATCAAGATTTGGGCAAGTGAGAGCTGACAACGAGCGAGCACGCACATGCTTTTTCCAGGTTAACCATCTGCACATGCTCCTACAGTCCTGCTGAGAGGCACTTGTTGTGGTTTGGATCTGGAATGTTTCCCCAGGGACTGAAGTTTTGAAGCAATGTTCCGAAGTGGGGCAGTTGGGAAGCGATTGAGTCATGAGGGCTCTGACCTCATCAGTGGATTAATAATTTGATGGCATTTGTGGGAGGTGGTTGAAACTGTAGGAGGTGGGACCTGTTGTAGGAGTGGGTCCTTGGAAGCATCCACTTTGGGACCCTATCTCATCCCTGGACCTTTCTCTGATTTCCAGCTATAATGAGTTAATCATAACTTTCCTCTGCTCTGACATTCTGCCATGATGTCCTGCGTCACTTCAGGCCCAAAGCAACAGAGAGAGCCAAACATGGACTCTAAAACTGTAAGCCAAAGTAAGTCTTTCCTCCTCTAAGTTGTTTTTTTCATGTAGTTTGTCACAGCAAAGAAAAGATGACTAACATAGCACTCAAGCTATTATTTTAAAAAGAAATGGGAACTGTTCTCTCCTCTTCCTTTTTTTGAAAGAATGGGAGAGAGATTAGCATGGACTCTTTAAATGTTTGGTAGAATTTACTCATGACACCATCTTTGTCTTTTCTTTGTCGGGAGGATTTTTGATTACTGGTTCAATCTCCTTACTTGTTTCAGCCTATTTAGAGATTCCATTTCTTGATCATTCGGTCTTGGTATATTATATATTTCTAGGGATATATTAATTTATTCTAAACTATCCCAATTTGTTGGTACATAATTGTTCACAGCAGTCTTCTTGACCCTTTGTGTTTCTGTGGTATCAGTTATAATGTCTCCTCTTTCATTTATCATTTTATTTATTTGAGTCTTCTTTTTTTCCCATAGTCAGTCTAGCTAATGTTTTATCAATTTTGTTCATCTTATCAAAAACAAAACACCTTTAGTTTCACTGATTTTCCTCTTGCCTTTATAATCTCTATTTCATTTCTTTTATAATTTCTTCAAGTGTGAGGTTCACTTGTTTACTTAAGATCTTTCTTTTTTCCTAATATAAGCACTTATCAGTAAACTTCCTGTTAGTAATGCTTTTCTTCTGTCCTATAAGTTTTGGTATGTTGTTGCCATTTTTATTTGTCTTAAGATAGTTTTTGATATCCTGTTTGGTTTCTTCTCGGATCCATTGGTTGTTCAGGAGTGTGTTGTTTAATTTCACATATTTGTGAATTTTCTAAGATTCCTCCTATTGTTGATTTCTAGTTTTACCTCATTGTGGTTAGAAAAGAGAGTTCTTATTATTTCAAACCTCTTCAATTTGTTAAGATTTAAGACTTGTTTTGTGACCCAAAATATTATGTATCTGGATGTGTAGACTGTGTGCACTTGAAAAGCATGTGTATTCACTGTCATTCTACAGAATGTTCTGTATGTCTATTAGGTTAATTTGGTCTATAGTGTTAGCCAAGCCTACTGTTTTCTTATTGATTTGCTGTCTGGATGAGCTATGCCTTGTTGAAAGTGTGATACTAATGTCCTTTAGCTTTATTATATACTGTCTATTTCTCATTTCAATTCTGTAGACATTCGCTTTATGTATTTGGGTGATCCAGTGTTGGGTGCAGATATACTTACAATTGCTATATCCTCTCGATGAATTTACTCCTCTATCATCATAGTGACCTTCTTTGTCTCTTTTATGACAGATTTTGAATGAACGTCTAATTTGTCTATGTAAGTACAGCATCCTTGCTCTCTTTTGGTGTCCATTCGCATGAAATATCCTTTTTCCATTTCTTCATTCTCAGTCCACATGTATTCTTGTAGCTAACGTGAGTCTCTTATAGGCAGCATCTTGGGGAATATTGTTTGTTTTATCCACACAAAGCCACTCTGCCTTTTGACTAGAGAATTCAATTCATTTTCATTTAGAGTAATTATTGAAAAGCAAGGAGTTACTGCTGTCATTTGGTTAATTTTTACTGTCCATTTTGGATATGGCACAAAAAAAAAGGCAACATAGCGAATACATGCAAGTGGACTACATCAAACTCAAAACCTTCTGCACAGCACAGGAAACAGGAAACAGCAAAATGAGAAGACCAGATACAGAATGGAAAATCATATACCTGACAAGAGGTTAATCTTCACAACTAATAATGAACTCACATAACTCAATAAAAACAAAACAAAACAAAAAGCAAATAACCTAACGAAAATGGGAAAGGACTGGAATAGAAAATTTTTCAAAGAAAATATACAGGGGCTGGGGTTATGGCTCAGCGGTAGAACGCTCTCCTAGCACATGTGAGGCTCTGGGTTCGATCCTCAGCATCACATAAAAAATAAATAAATAAAATAAAGGTACTGTGTCCAACTACAACTCTCTCTCTCTCTCTCTCTCTCTATATATATATATATATATATATATATATATATATATAACATACAAATCACCAACAGGTTTATGGAAAGTTACTCGAGTGACTATTATCAAAAAGATAAATGATAACAAATTGTTATGGTTTGCATATGAAGTGTCCCCCCAAAAGATCATGTTAGGCAAGGCAGGAATGTTCAGAGATAAAATGATTGATTATGATAGCTATAACCTCATTAGTGGATAACACATTTAAATAGACACATATTTTTGAATATATATTGCTTTTTATTAGAGCATCATAGTTATTTATACATAGTAGTTATGCTCATTTGGACAAAATCATACATGGCTGGAATTTTATTTTAATCCCCATCCTTCCCCTTTCCCTCCCCTATTCCCTCCCTCTACACTACTGATTTCCCTTTTACTCTTTCTTTCTTTCTTTCTTTCTTTCTTTATTTATTTATTTATTTATTTTTGATTGGTACTTTCTACATATACGTAAAAATGACATTCCCTTTGGGAGCTTGATTTTCTGAGTCTGTATTATTTCACTTAGCACAATTTTCTCCAGTTCCATTCATCTAATGGCAAATTCCATCATTTCATTCTTATTTATAGCTGAGTAAAATTCCATTTTGTATATAAACAACATTTTCTTGATTTATTCATCTATTGATAGGCAACTGGGATGATTCCATAATTTGGCTATTGTGAATTGTGCTGCTACAAATAATGATGTGACTCTTCCACTACAGTATGCTGATTTTAGTTCTTTTGGATAAATACCAAGCAGTGGGATGGCTGGGTCTTGTAATTTCATTCCTAGTTTTTTGAGGAAGCTCCATGTAGCTTTCTAGAGTGGTTGTACTCATTTGCAGTCCCACCAACAATGCAAGAGTAACTTTTTCCCCATAACCTCACTAGCATTTATTATTATTTGTATTCTTGATAACTGCAATTCTGACCGGGAGTAAGATGAAGTCTTAGATTAATTTTTGGTTTGCATTTCCCTGATTGTTAGACATGTTGAATGTTATTTTACATATTTGTCAGCAATTTGTGTTTGAAAAATATCTTTTTGTTTATTTTGCCTATTTATTGGTTGGTTTTTATTGTTGTTTTTTTGTGTGTGTGTTGATTATATATTCTAGATATTAATCCCTTGCAGGGAAGCAAAATTGAATCCCATTCTATAGGCTTTCCCTTTATACTCTTCATGTTTCCTTTGTTGTGAAGAAGCTTTTGAATTTGATGCTGTCCCACTTATTGATTCTTGGTTTTATTTTGTGAGCTTTAGGAGTCTTGTTGAGCAAGTTGGTGCCTGTACCTTTCCGATAGTGGGTTGACCCTCTGCTTTCTTCTAGCAGTTGCAAAATTTCTGGTCTAATACCTGAGGCTATCTTTTCTCCAATGCATATTTTTGGTACCTTTGTCAAGTATCAGATGGTTTTAAGTGTGTGGGTTTGTTTCTGTGCCATTTCTATTCTATCCCATTGGTCTTCATGTCTGTTTTGATGCCAATACCATGCTGTTTTTGTTATTATAGCTCTGTAGCATAATTCAAGATTGGGTACTGTGGTGTGATGCCTCCTGTATCAGTCTTCTTGCTCAGAATTACTTTGGCTTTTCTTGGTCTCTTATTCTTTCAAATGAATTTAAGGACAGATTATTCTAATTCTGTAAAGAATGTCATTGGTATTTTGAAGAGGATCTAATTGAATATGTATATGGCTTTTGGTAGAATGATCTTTTCAACAATGTTAATTCTGCCTATCCAAGAACATGGGAGGTCTTTCCATCTTGGGGATTATATTTTGACCCTGGTTTCTCACTTTCTCTCCCTCTGATTCCTGGGAGCCAGGAGAAGCTTCCCATTGTCACCCCTTTCCACCATGATTTGTTCTGCCTCCTCATGCTCAAAATGATGGAGCCAGCTGACCAAGGACTGAATCTCTGAAACTGTGAGCTCAAAATAAATCTGTTTCCTCCTCTAAATTACTTTTGTTAGGTATTTTGATCACAGCTACAAAAATCTGACTAACACGCAAGTGTCCTTTAGAATGCAAGGAAAAGGGAGGTCTTGTACACTTTTAGTAATCATGTTAATTGGTACAATCATTACAGAAAACAGTGTGGAGGGTCCTACCATATGATCCAGAAACCCTACCTCTCGCTATATATTTAAATCAGTATCTTGCAGAGATCTCTACCCCTGTGTTTATTGCACTATAATTCATAATATCCAAGGTATGGAAACAATCTAAGTGTACACTGATGGAGGGAGAGGTAAAGGAAATATGGGATATAGATATAGACATAGATATAATGGAATATTATTCAGCCATTACAAAGAAGGAAATTCTGTCACCTGTAACAACATGGATGACCCTAAAGGATATTATGTTAAGTGAAATCTTCCAGACACAGAAAGAAAAATACTGCATGATCTCACTTATATGTATGTGGACTCTCAAAAAGTTGAGCTCAAAAACAGAAAGTAGAATAGTGGTTTCTAGGGTTTCGGGGTGGGAGAATTGGGGAGATGTTGGACAACAGGTACAAACTTTCAGTTTCATTCTACTAATCAGATTGATTGAAAAAGTAAGATCCTACTAAATATATTTTTTAAGAAGAAACTTACTTTAAGTAAAAATACGCATACAAGTTAAAACTAAAAGGATAGAGAAAAAGACATCCTATATAAGCCTTAATCAAAGAAAACTGGAGAAGCTAAATTAATAGTAGACAAACTATACTTCTGAGCAAGAAACATTACCAGGAATAAAGAGGGTCAATGTATAATGTTAAAGGGATAAGTACCATAACGTTTCATTACAGAGGTCTTATAATATCTGAAAAAATAAATCTCTCTTGTTAATTTCCTTTTTCATAATTTTCTTTAAATGTCATTAACATTTATTTTTCTTTAGATACTTTAGGATCATTTTTTCTCACTAAAGAAAATAAATAGTGAATCATATTATGTTTGTCAATTAACATTTGAAAAATTGATATTTTATGATATTGTATTTTTAATTCATTAAAAATATAGTTTTTCCACTTAATTCCTTTTAGTTCAGGAGTTTTTTAGTAGGACATTTAAAATTTTCAAAGTAGAAGAAACATAATTGCCATCCTTTGTTTATTTATATTTAATATTATTAAATTTTGATGAAAGAATTTTGGCCAAGATATCTCTACTTTCTAAAATTTGCTAATGACTTTCTGGTTGAGATGAGAACAATTTTGAAAATGCTTCATGGACAACAGAAAAATTCTTCATTTATTAAACATAAAACCATTGACTTTTGCATGATTCAATCATTGTCCTTACCTTTCTTTTGACCAGATATATTGCTCTGAAAAACGTGAATTATACTTTCTCAGAATGGTTGTGTTTTATCAACTTCTTGAATTTTTAATTGCCTTTGGCTTCACATATTTAAAACAATGCTACTTCACATACATAATTATTGCATATCTCCTTTGTAAATTGTCTCTTATTCTTGCAGGATATTCTTCTTAAACCTGTTTCATGCTTTTACACTTTTGTTCTACCTTGTCTGATCTTGTCCTTGCCATTCCTGATGTATTTTTGCTTGCATTTTGTCTAGTAGCTTCATGACTTTAGGACTGATATATAAATATCTGAGTTGACTTTTATTGTTGGCTGTATCAGAGGTTTCTATCTTTTCATGGATGAAATTATCTTCTTCATGTACAATCAAATAGCTGATGTACTCCTTTTCATCACTTTCATCTTTATCTTTACTATTTACTTTGATTTGTGGTTTCTTCATGTCCTTTTCATTGTTTTTTGTTGGTGTAATAATTTTTTTGACTTCTGGTTAATTTGAAAAATTTCACCCTCCTTTCCCATCCCTAATAGTTATTGTCTCTTTCCTGACATTTATGATCGAATATATTCTTTGACAATTTTGTGAAAACAAGATCTTATCTGCCCCCACTCAGGTATTATACTCGTGATTGCTCTTGCTCTTCAAAAAGACTGTCTCTAGAGTGTTATTAAGGGGCTGGTGGTGTGGTTCGGTGGTAGAGCACTTGCCTAGCACCACATAAAAATAAATAAATAAAATAAAGGTATTGTGTCCAACTGCAACTAAAAAAAATGGATATTAATTACACATGCCTCATACAACCCCTCCACCACAAAAGACAAGGCTATGAGACCCCCTTCTTGCTTTGAATGTCCTTATTTATCTTTCCTCCATCCATAGGTTTTGCTGAGGTAATTTGATGCCTTAATTTCAACATGTTATTAGATATTTTCATTGAAGAAAATATCCTCTTTCAAAAATCCAAATTCTCCCTATATAACCCCAGCCACTCTTTATTTAAATTTTAGTGTATATTGCAAGATTCATTCTTCATCACTATTTTTATCTTTTTCTTAATCTTCTCTCTTAAGATCTGTTTGGAGTCTTTTCCAACTTGTCAAGAATTCTTTCTCAAACATTTACTTCAGATGGGGTACATGGCTGATTTATTCTCTGATAACTTTCAATCCTCTGTCGGGTGATTCCTTGGCAGCAGAACTGATATTCAAATACTTAACCAGACATTGGCCAATCACTCGCAAAGGTGGGTAGCAATTTTTCAGTTGTTGAATCCTGCAGGGAGGGATGGGAAGGGGTGAAGGTGCTTGGGGCCACAGCTATTCCTATCTGATGTAGAAGTATTTCAATATTTTAACCAAAGATGTGGCTAAGCCAGTAAGTTCTGGCTATGAAGCCATCCTGGGTATCATTTGCCTCCTGTCAGGAAACTAGATGTTATTTCACTGTAGTTCAGTTTTTAGTTCAACAGATGGCAAATGCCAATCTAATTTCTTTTCCTCTGAAAATAATTTTTTATGTCTTATGTCTTAAATAAGACTTTTCTTTAATTGGTGTATGTCTAGGTGTATGTGGGGTTTTTCCCCTTAAATTCTATATAAAAATTGGTGAACTTGAGCATTTTTTCAGTTTTAAGAATATCTTTAGGTCAGGGACATTCTTCTCCATTTTCCCATCTGTTATTTTGCCAACCCTTTTTTTTTTTACTCTTCTATTTTAAAAAAATTATATATATAATTTTTAGGGCAGTTTTAAGTCCACCAGAATATTGAGCAGAAGGTACAGTGATGACTACTTAACTCTTATCCCCACCCATGCACAACCTCCTCCACCCCGCCCTCCATTTTGCATTGTGCATCAGAGTGGTATGTCTGTTACAACAGACGACGTATCTTTGACACATCATTATCACCCTCAGCCCCAGGGTTCACTCTTGCTCTTGTGCATTTGGTCAAAAATATAATGAAAAAATATAATCCATCACTATAGTACCATACACAGTGGTTTCACTTCCCTAAGCATCCTCTGTGCTCTGCCTGCTCAGCCCTCCCTCCCAGCACCCCTGTTTTTCACAGGTATTGTCTTTTGGCCTTACAAATCTTTTAATTTTTTGTTCTTTCTTTCCATCTCTTTGCATTTTTTTAATTATACTTCAAGATATTGCTTTCACTTGATCATCCAGGAAATGCATTAGGATTTCTACAGTGAATGCTTTTTTTCTTTCAATTTATCTATACATTTTAAATTTCTGAGATCCTCTTTTCCAGACAGTACCTTGCATACTGTCATTGTGTTCCTATTCAAACATTTCTATTCTGTAGGACCTGTACATTCTAATTGCCCTATTTCTGGTTTCTCCCTGGCTACTAGTCTTCATAAATGTAATGCTACATATCTTTGCCTGCTCGTGATTTTATACACCCTTGGAATCCAGGTCTAGTTATATTTTTTTATTCTAATTGGTTATACATGACAGTCTGGGTCTGGTTCTTAAGTGTGTCTTCAGCAGTAGTCATTCTGTGAACTGTGAGAAAAGATGTACCAGCAGTGAGTCATCAGTTCCTTCTCCAGGAGAAAACCTCTCAATTCGCAGTCTTTTCAGCTGTAGAGGGTGGAGCCCTGCCAGCCTTAGGAGTGAGTGGTAAGGAGCCAGCCGGCTTCTTCATTTCTCTCCATGCTCCTTAGAGCCAGAGAAGCCAGCAGATGCCCTCAAGAACACTGACACAGGCTGTGGCTCCCCTTCCTCTACGAGCTCATGAATCACATTCTGCTCTCTGCCCTAGTGCTTTCTGCTGTAGATCTCCAACATTTTGTAAGATCCAGAGGGGAAAATAAGGCTTTCCGAGACTTTCCATGTCCCTGATATGCCAGAATCTAAGGTCCTGATTATACTTTACAGATCCCACCTGGGTATTTCCCTGAGATGGTTCCTTTATCCAGGTGGTTCGTAGCTGAATAGATGTTCCAAAGGAGGGTATCAGGGTATTATATTCAGTCTACTGCCTTCCTGGAAAAAAAATATATGTATGCACATATATTTAAGTGATTATTTTCTTCATCGATTTTTTAAAATTATATGTATTTTTCATCAATATAATAGATGCACTATTTTTTTTCTTTTTTATTTGTTCTTTTTAGTTATATATGACAGAATACATTTTGGCATATCATACATACATAGAGTATATAACTTCCCATTCTTGTGGTTGTACATGAAGTGGACCTACACTGATCTTGTATTCACTTTATGAACATAGGAAAGTTATGTCCAATTCATTCTATTGTCTTTCCCATTCCCATTCCTCCCTATCCTATCTATCTGGTGAACCTCTACTCCTTTCTCCCAGATGCACTATTTTTTTTAATAGGATCAAAAAGTCATAATCCACTGCTAATGTATACCAATGTGGAGATTCGTTGCTCTTAACTCCCTTGAAGAGAGATGCTGTTACAGGGAATGCAACTAACAGATAGGCTCCAGTTGTGAGTGACTCTATATGCCTCAGCTTTCAAGCCAAGGCCACATGCTTCCTGGGAAGTCTCTAATCAAGGACTAGTCTGGGAGACTGGTATTTGTAGCCAACAAGGGATTCCTCTGTGGATGAGCTTTTCTCTAGAGCTCCTCATGGGGCTGGCCAACACTTGCACTCTAGGAAATATCTGAGCCTTTTCCCATCCCATCATCATGTCTTCCTCTTCTACTTTCACAGGTCAGACTAGCACCGGAGTCTGAAGGTTCTCCCTGACTTCCTGCTTCTTGTACTCCGTATCTTTCACAGGTGTTGACCTCAATAAATCTCCTGCCTCTCTAACTTTGTCTTAGTGTTGGCTTCCTGCAGTCAACTGACACCATCTGTGTTAGTCAGCTTTTTGTTGCTGTGACCATAATATCTAACAACAACTTAGAAGAGGAAATGTTTATTTGGTCTTAAGGTTTCAGAGGTCTCCACCCACCATCAACCAACTCCATTGCTCTGGGCCTGAGGTGAGGCAGTACATCATGGTGGAAGGGCATTTCAGAGGAAAACAGTTTAGCTCACGGCAACAGTGAAGTATGGAGGGGGTGTAGGGAGGGATGACCCAGGGACAAGATAGAGTCCAGAAGTACGACCCAGTGAACTGCTTCCACCAGCCATGCCCTGCCTGCCTAGTTTCCACTCATTCAGACTGTTTATCTACCAGATGGATTAATCCACTGATGAGGTCACAGCCCATAATCTAATCATTTCATCTCTGAACATTCCCGAATTGCCTAACACATGAGTATTTCAGGGGAAACCTCATATCCAAACCACAACACCACCCAAGAGAAATTCTTACAAGTATCAAGTAATAGTCTGCTTTTCATCACTCTGGAAAAATACCCAAGACAATCAACTTGAAAAGAAGAAAATTTTGGCTCACAGTTTTGGAGGTTTCACTCTGTTGGCTCTTGCTTTCAGGCCTGTGTCTAGGCACTATATCATGGTGGGGAGTCCATGATTGAACAAGGTGCTTATCTCATGGCAGCTAGGAAGCAAAAATAGAGAGATGAGAGTTTGAGGTCCCCCAATCCCCTTGACAATCATGCCTCAATGACTTACCTCTCCCACTAGCCTCCACCTCTTAAAGGTTCACCACCTCTGAATAGCATCATAGGTTGAGAACCAAGCCTTCAACGTTTATCCAAACCATAGCAATGCCAAAGAATATTTCTGATAATACTATTCATACCAAAATGAAACAAAATTTGAAACCACACAACTAAGACCTCCATAGTGGCAAAGATACCATGTGTTACTTATTTGTTTAATTGAAGACAAAAAAAAAATCTTAGAACTAAAAAGGACCTTTGTTCAAAGGATGTCAACTGGTAGCCTTTGGGGATAAGCCCTGCCCACAAAAGTGTTTGCTTGGCAGGCACAGGGTCATTAAAAACTGTAGTATGTATGACTCCAACCAGGTTTAATTATCTCTAATTTACCACTGTTTGTCCTACACATTATTGTTACACTGGCCTAATTCACATATTTATCTTATGAATTTGGACCCTCTGGATATTTGAATTCACATCCCAAATAGATCTGAACATTGAGGCCCAGAGGTGAAGTGATTCACTCATGTTCACACCTCTGTTGCCTTGTGTATACCTGCAGAGAATGAAAGAATGTCACCTGTTGTAGGTATTATTAAGCATTCTCAATAGGAGTGATATCACTCCCAAAAGGAGCAAGAATGGTTTCAGGGGGAGGGGCAGAAATCTCGCTCATTTCATGTATAAAGCACAGAGAGTCCATAAATATATATAAAGTGTATTTGTGGCATTAAAATTTCACATTGGAGGCCAATTAGAAAAAAAAAATATTTTAAAAGGCTCCTTAAGGGGACAATAATGTAAAAAGGTTGAGAAACATTGAACCATATGTTCAATAAATGTTTGTGAATTTTTTCTTTGTGCGGGGATTGTAGATACAACACTGCATAAGATAAAACTGTTTCCTGTTCTCAGGTGAGAGAGAAACTCTAAACTCACAGGCCTAGATATGGATGTTAGACCTGCCACTGCCACTGGCTCTATGACAGTGGGTAAAAATTTTAATTTTTACATTTCTTGGTTCTTTTATGTGTAAAATAGTTGTTGGATATTAATAGTACTTTTTATAAAGATCTGTGAGACAATTAAATGAACCAATGCAAATTACTTAGCACAGTGCCTGATAGATAACAAATGATCGCTTCACATTAGCTTCTAAGTAATAAATGAATATATAACTTCAAATTGTTGCAAATGTGCTAGTTATCAATTCATCACCCCTCATTTTCATGTTAACCCTTCCTTGCCTGCTCTATGAAAATGGATTTGGACCCTTTACATTTTATTTTAACCTTTGTTTAGTTGGCAGTCACCTTCACCAATAAAAGAAGCTGAAGAGGCATCACAGAAAGAAAGGGTTTTCCTTCCTGGTTCTGATAGGATCTCTTCTGTCACCTGCCCTGTGAGCAGCTTTGCCACTATCTACTCCTGCAGCACAAGCAAGGCTTCCCCAGCACTCAACTCCAACAATACAAGCAGCTTCTCCAGTATCTGATGTGTAATCGACAGCATCCTAAAGACAACAGTTGTCCTGTACCCCTCCTCTGAGGTGGTTTTGTAACTGAATGTCTCCACTGAGACCGTTCTCCATAAACAGCTTTTTCCAGCATCTTGGAGGAGAGTTTCCCAGCAGGTTGCAGAGAAGTTTCCAGTAAGTTCTATTGGCATGCCATCACAGCACTTGCTCTGCCATTTAGTGAGTCAGGGTCTTTCCTTCTCCAACAAGGTCTGAGCACTGAGGTATAAGAGCTCTTCCTTGTGTACCCTGGGTCATCTCTAGAGCAGCTGGTGACTGCTACTGATGCCCACTCTTCTTATATTCTTTCGAGTTCTCTTTATGTTTTACTAGCTAGTCCCAAGTTGTAGCAATAGTTTTTATGTTAAAAATTTCCCACTCATGATGAAAGAGTGAGAGCACTAATCTCCAGGATATATAAAGAATTCAAAAAACTTAACACCAAAAAAACAAACAACCCAATAAACAGGCTAAGGAGCTGAACAGACACTTCTCAGAGGAAGATATGCATTCAATCAACAAATATATGAAAAAATGTTCAGCGTCTCTAGTAATCAGAGAAATGCAAATCAAAACCACTCTATGATTTCATCTCAAACCAGATAGAATGGTAGCTATTATGAAGACAAACAACAATAAGTGTTGGCGAGGAGTGGGGAGAAAAGGCACACTCGTACACTGCTGGTGGGACTGCAAATTGGTGCAACCAATTTGGAAAGCAGTATGAAGCTCTCTTAGAAAACTTGGAATGGAACCACCATTTGACCCAGCTATCCCACTCCTCTGACCATATACAAAGGACTTAAAATTAGCGTACTATAGTAACACAGCCACATCAATGTTTATAGCAGCTCCATTCACGAGAGCTAACCTGTAGAACCAACCTAGATGTCTTTCAATAGATGAACGTATTAAGGAACTGTGGTTCCTTTAATACTGAATATTATTCAGCATTAAAAAAGAATAAAATTATGGCATTTGCCTATAAATGGATAGAGTTAGAGAATATCATGCTAAGCAATGTTAGCCAATCCCAAAAAAGCAAAGGCCAAATGTTCTCTCTGATAAGTGGATGCTGGTCCATACTGGGGGTGGGGGGATGGAGAAACTCTGATTGGGCAAAGAGGAGGAGGGGAAGAGAGGGAGTCTGGGGGCAGGAAAGATGGTGCAATGAACTGGAAATTATTACCCTAGGTACATGTATGATTGCACATATGGTGCAATGCTACATGGTGTACAATCAGAGAAATGAAAAGTTGTGCTGCATTTGTGTACAATGAATCAAAATACATTCTTCTGTCATATATACCTAACTAAAATAAATAAATAAAATTTTTTTTTTAATTCCCCATTCAAATTACTATGTGATTTCTCTCTCCTAACAAGACTTAGTTTGATACAGGTGCCCTGAGACCAAAGAGTTTGAAAACCATTGTTTTAGAACACTAGTTCCATAGTATTACAATAGCTATTATCTGTGTCAAATAAGTTTAAGACACTATGGGTCAAATGAAAGGTAGAAAAGTGGTGGAAGTGGTATATGTGTGTGCATGTATGTGTATGTTTATGGAGCACTTGATGGGACTAATATTCTAAGGATAACACTAAAAGAAATGCCGAGTTAATAGTTGTATCTACTAATGTTGAAATCACTTATTTTGCTCTTTCTCTTTTTTATTAATTTTTAATTTATATATGACAGCAGAATGCATTACAATTCATATTACACATATAGAGCACAATTTTTCATATCTCTGGTTGTATACAAAGTATATCCACACCAATTCATGTCCTCATATGTGTACTTTGGATAATAATGTTCATCACATTCCACCATCATTTCCAACCTCAGGCCCTCCCAGGCTCCCCCTCCCAAACCCACTATGAATCAGGCTCCTTATATCAGAGAAAATATTCAGCATTTGGTTTTTTTAGATTGGCTAACTTCACTTAGCATTATTTTCTTTAACTCCATCCATTTACCTGCAAATACCATGATTTTATTCTCTTTTATTGCTGAGTAATATTCCATTGTGTATATATGCCACATTTTTTTTATCCATTCATCTGTTGAAGGGTATCTAGGTTGGTTCCACATTTTAGCTATTGTGAATTGTGCTGCTATAAACATTGATTTAGCTGTGTCCCTGTAGTATGCAGTTTTGAAGTCCTTTGAATATAGACCGAGGAGAAGGATAGCTGGGTCAAATGGTGGTTCCATTCCCAGTTTTCCAAGGAATCTCCATACTGCTTTCCACAATGGCTGCACCAATTTGCAGTCCCACCAGCAATGTATGAGTGTACCTTTTCCCCCACATCCTCACCAACACTTATTATTGTTTGTCTTCATAATAGCTGCCTTTCTGACTGGAGTGAGATGAAAACTTAAAATAGTTTTGATTTGCATTTCTCTAATTGCTAGTGATGATGAACATTTTTTCATATATTTCATATATTTGTTGTTTGATTATACATCATCTTCTGAGAAGTGTCTGTGTAGGTCCTTGACCCATTTATTATTGATTGGGTTATTTGGGTTTTTGTTTGTTTGTTTGTTTGTTTTGTTTTTCTTTTGGTGCTTAGCTTCTTGAGTCTTTATATATCCTAGTGATTAGTGTTCTATTAGATGTGTGAGGGGTAAAGATTCGTTCCCAAGATGTAGGCTCTATTCACCTCATGGATTATTTCTTTTTGCTGAGAATAAACTTTTTACTTTGATTGCATCCCATTTATTGATTCTTGATTTTAATTCTTGTGCTACAAGAGTCTTTTTAAGAAAGTTGTGGCCTAATTCCACATGATGGAGATTTGGGCCTACTTTTTCTTCTATTAGGCACAGGGTCTCTGGTTTTATTCCTAGGTCCTTGATCCATTTTGAGCTGAGTTTTGTGCATGGTGAGAGATAGGGGTTTAATTTCATTTGTTGCATATGGATTTCCAGTTTTCCCATGCACTCTTTGTTGAAGGGACTATCTTTTCTCCAATGCATGTTTTTGGCACCTTTGTCAAAAAGTAGCTCACCTTCCTTTAAATCTACTTTTGTCCCTTTGTATACTATTTCATTGTTCATTCTCTAATTTATGGGTCTTCAGGTTTTCATCTTTGTTTCTTCTCTGACCCAGGAAAGGTTTTTCCTCCCCAATCCTGGGACATGTTTCCAGCTGTTTACCACAAGAATGAGTCCACAGCAGCTTCTAGTGAAATGAAGTGTGATATTTTTGTAGGTTAAGTCCTAGGCAAAGACAAACAGTATAACACACTGTCTACATGGACTGGGGAAGAGTAGTGATGGCATTAGCCTAACCATTGGGAATGGCTTGTCTCGCTGGGTTTCATATGTACATCAATGTGGTTTTTTTTTTCCTTCAAAGCAATATGGACCATTTTAAGTTTCTCCCTGCAGAAGTATCAACTCAGAACAATATTTTTTTCAGTTATGTTGGAAACTGAGAAAAATGGCGTCTGAAAAAGCTGCCAACTTCACACAGAAAGTTCAGCTCACCAAATGCCATAACTGAATAACTTCCAAGCGGTTATACCTTCAAAAATATGTGATACATAGGAAACAATAGCTACTGATTAACGGACCCTGAAGCCCATGGGAAACTGCCAAAACTTTCATTCAGTCTCTAGGTGAGGTAGAAAGCAGCCCTCATTTGTTCTTCACCTCCAACCCTGGCCTTGTCCTTCCTTTGAATTAAATTCTGCACCTGCCACATGCAAAAGTCCTGTGCTAGTGTCATGGGTGCTACAAATGGAAACAGAACACAGTGGTCTTCCAAAGCACAAGTGGTTTAGAACTGAGATGGAGACACAGCCATGTGTGTTTGCATTTTAAAGTGATAGAGGAGACAGGAGGAGGGGTGAGAAGAGGACACAGGAAACAGGAAATAAAGAACAAGAAGAGGACATTGAGCAAGTAGGAATTTCCCCCCACCTAAAAGGAAGTAGAAATGAGCTGCCCAAACCTGGAGCCTGGATTAACTGCTTCTCACACAAGTTCTCCTTGGCTCTTTGCATCTCCATAGGACAGCACAGACTTTCATATGGAATTAGATGTCCTGAGCTGAAAGGGACACCTCAGTGTCATCGTGCTTCACCTCCTTTCACAGTGGGTTCTAAGTGGAGATGAACCCACCTCTGAATGGGGAGGTAGCACCTCCAGAAGAGGCTGTCCCACCATCAACCCTGCTCATGATTTTTCTCCCGTGGTAGGTATGGTGACCACTAATCCCTAAGGCCCCAGAGCATACTAACAAAACCTGTTGTGATGGGT